>NW_028270171.1:59506818-60210151 GCF_037043375.1 Chiloscyllium plagiosum
CTGGTACAAATGGAATCCCCACGGTCTCGGTGGGCAGGAGGGTGGGCTCACAACCCATAGTCACCACCAACTCCCAGGAAGGGAGCACCGAGACTCCCTACAACACCTTATCCTGTAAACAGCTCAGATACTGAAACTAATCTGTAAAAGTTACTGCTCACCTCACTTGTCCTGACATCTTCAACAATCTGTGCTCATGTACAGACCCTCTGCTCCTCCACCCCCATTATAACGGTGCAGCCTGTTTTACACTGTCTTTCATTGTCGTTCCTGCCAAAGTGCATCACCTCACACTGCTCTGCACTGATCCCCATCTGACATACACCTGAACAATACACCAGCACGTCACTGTCCTGTAAGAGTTCCTCACTGTCCTCCATAGACTTTACAATTCTTTCAGTTTCAGTGCCATCTACAAACATTGAGATTATTATAGCGTCACAGTCCCCATGAAACAACTGAAATCCTGCCCCACACACATGAGTGTTACCAAGTGAAATACTGCTATATTCCCACGGACAGAGTCGAACAATCCGATGCTGCCAATGGAGCAACAAAAATCCTGTCTCACACGAGACGTAGTGGATGGAATATTGAAAAACCACAGAGCAAGATAAATCCGGATAGGTTCCACTTATCTATATTCATCAGGTGATCAAGTTGAAAACGTGAACTGTACCTTTAAGAGAGGGTGAATGCTGTTCTGAACTGAGAGCTTACAAGCACCTGTGATATGAGAGGATGGCAAACCCAGAAACAGTATATTGCTAGAGAGCTGGAGTCGGGTAATAAGCAGTTAAGAGATATCGGGTTTCTTTCAATTCACTTTCAGTGTCAAAAAATACATTGTTGTTTTTATTTAAACAATGGAATTTGGGAGTTATCTATCACTCATATTTTGTCAGTTTACAAGGCAAATTGAGCATTTATTTATGTTTAGTTTAAATTACCAGATGAGCTCAATGTTGTGTCCTAACAATTCCCGTGTGTGTGTATCCGTATCTCTGTGTTGGGCAGGTCTGGCAGTCTCTGTGGTGCTTAAAGTGATGCAATGCCACCCGCTGCTGGCGGCCCCATGCCACTAAACAGGCATTGGTAGAGGGTGAAAACCAACAGGGATTCATTCAGAGAGGGGGAGGGAGAGGGCAACTGCTCACAGTACCATCCAAACTCATGTCTTATCCATGTACTGATCTAAATGTCCTTTAAACGTTGTAACTGTCCCTGCTTTCATCACTTCCTCTGGAAGTTCATTCCACACACAAGCCAGCTTCTGTCTAACATAATTACCTCTCATGACTTTTGTAAATCTTTTTCCTCGCACCTTAACATATCACTCAGTTTTGAATCCCCAACTCTAGGGAAAAGACATCAGTCCTTCAGCTTATCTGTACCCCTTATGATTTTATAAACCCCTCCATCTCCTACTCTCCAGTGAAAAAGGCCACAGCCTATCCAGCCTCTCCTTATAGTTCAATCCCTTCATTCCCAGTAATATCCAGGTTAATCCATCTAATTAACTGCACTAACTACATGAGATGCAATTTTAAAGAATTATACGTGACGGCCGAGGTCTCTGTCCTTTAACACTGCCAAAAGCCCTACGTTTAATTGTGCAGGTCCTGCCCTTGTTTGATTTACCAAATCCAATATCTCGCATTAATCAAAACTAAACTCCATCTGTCACTCCTCGGCCCTTTCCCGTTTAAATTTAAAATGCCCATCCCTTCTCCAGGAAGCCTGCACACTCCAGCCTTGATTTTCACAAAGACTTTGAGCTTGGTTTGCCTTGTGTGGTTAGAGAGAGGTGGGACAGCTTGCAGACCCAGTCAGTGGGGAGAAGAAGCTGGACAGTAATCAGTGGCCTGGTATCATGTCATGGTTTTAGGCAGAGGGCAGACACACGTGAGAATTGGGTTATACTGATCGGTGTTTTGGAACCAGAAATTATGGTCTTTCTCCGTCACTGGCGTTCAGTAATAAATATCTATTTGAGACCCTTAATTGGGCAGAGTGTGTCTGCAGGATTTCTTTCACTAATTTTGCAGACTACAGATAATAGCAATTGAAGATATTCATAGTTAACTTCGATCTTGCACTTGTTTAATAAACCAAAGTGTTTTGTGTAGTTCAGTAATGGTAACCTGATTATAATAAATCCACACCGAACTGAACGTTGGCCCTTAAAATATGACCCAAAATCTTGTTATACTAGTGTGGTTGGTAGTGTCCCTGTCTATGAGCCATGGCTCTGGGTTTGATTCCAATTCCTGAACTTGTTTGATCGTGTTCCTAGCTCTGGACCAGAAGGTGTGGATTCATGTCCTGCCCGTTGCAGAGGTATGTCACAGCATGTCATAACAGGCTGCTGAACAAAGACACAGGAAAAAAATGTTACAGCTTTATGGATATTGACAATTGGTGCTCGTGTCCCTACCTCCAGGCACAAAGGTCTAGGTGTAAATCCCACAGACGTTTCTCCTAACATATCTGAACAAACTGATTAAACTGTTTTTAGAATTGTGGCTTGATGGAGAAAGAACAGGCGTCAGTATTTAATTTCAGCATTTAGGCCCAGGATTATTGAAAGTACAGCCATTCATGTTGATTGGAGTCACATTTCGCAGCAATAGCGGTTGATAAAATCAGAACGGTCATGGATAGGGTGAGTAGTCAATGTTTTTCCCCAGGTTAGGGGTGTCCAAAACTAGAGGACAGTGGTGGAAAGTGAGAGGGGAAAGGTTTTGAAGAGGCCTAAGGGGCACCTTTTCACACAGAGGATGGTGAGTGTATGGAATGAGCTATCAGAGGAAGTGGTGGAGGCTAGTACAACCACAACATGTAAAATGCATCTGGATGCTGACGGACCTGCCAAGCTTTTTCAACAATTTCTGTATTTGTTAAAAAAAATTCTTTCAAAACAGTTTTTAATACATTTAACTTTTTTTTTAAAACGCAGGGACATATAAACATATTTTCAAATCGACCAAGACCATTTTTCTGCTTAGGGTATGGCTCTGTGTATGATAGCAGCAATGATGCACCGACATGGAGCAAGGAAAGTGATGGAGACATAGTTTGGACAATGTACAAGGTGACATCACATGATCCAGTTTGGGAGAGAATGACATTAAGGTGTGATACAACTCAGAGAGGGAGAAAATTCCATCTGCCCGAGAAGAAACGGCCTATTGCATTCTCTCTCCTTCATTATTCCTCCTCACAGTAATGCGTACGAGCTAAAACAAAACTCTACTGTCATTGTTACCATTCTTATTTTTATAGAATCATTGCAGTGTGGAAACAGGCCCTTCGGCCCAACAAGTCCTTACCAACTTTCCCATGCCCTTACAGTTACCACTGATTAGTGCACCTAAAGTAGAAATCGCTGAACACTATGGACTCTTTGGCAAATCCACCTGAATTATACAGCTTTGGACTGTGGGAGGAAACTGGAGCACCCATCAGAAGCTCACGCAGACAAGGTGTAAACTCCACACAGATAGTCGCCCGAGGCTGGAATTGAACCCAAATTCCTGATGCTGTGAGGCAGCATTGCTAGCTACTGAGCCACCGTGCTACACTGGAATCCCCTGACTGCCTAATGCAAAGGGAATTCAGCCAAATCCAACTCTCCCAGGATGAAATCCCGTTGCTAGCAGCTGTGTGAGTATAATATCTTCAGAAGCAGAATAACATTTTGGACCATCTCTCAATTTTTCCTTTTGTCATGAGTTACACCACTATTTGGAGAAAGTTCTTTCAACGTGAAATTGCAGAGATTTTGTTTATCTGAGTGTGTGTGTGTGTGTGTCATTGTTTTTAGAAAGGGAAATATCAATTCTTTATTTGCAATACCCAAAGAATTTGTCATCATGGTTTGAGTAACATCGTTCTGGATCATAAACGTGTTTATCATTTGTTGGGAGCAGTGGAGCAGTGGTACTACAAAAGGAAACATTGACCCCAAAAGCCGGGGAACTATTGACTGGTGAGGCTGATGTCAGTGGTGGGTTAGTTGTTGGAGGGGATTCTGAGGGTTAGCATTTACATGCATTTGGGAAGGGAAGGGCTGATCGGGGTAGGCAACGTGTCTTTCTGCATGGGAAATCATGTCTCATTAATTTGGTTGAGTTTTATGAAGAGGTGACAAAAAAGATTGATGAAAACAGTTTGTTAGACATTGTCTATATGACTTCAGCAAGGTGTTCATAATATTCCGATTGGTAGGCAGATTAGGAAGTTTCGGTCACATGGGATATAGAGGAAACTAGTCACAATTGTCTTTAAGGAAGAGGGGTATTTTTCAGACTGGAGGCTTGTGAGCAGCACTGCGCTGTAAGAATCACTACTGAGTTCACTGCATTTCATTATTTATGTAAAGGATTTGGATGTGAATATCAGGACCATAGTTAGTAATGTTACAGATGACATCAGAAAGGTGGTGTGGTAGATTATCTCAGAGTACAACAAGACCACAATTAGATGGGACAAAGGGACAAGGAGTAACAGATATAGTTAAATTTAGATAAATACGAGCTGTTGAATTTTGAGAAGGCAAATCAGGGCAGAAATTACACACTTAATTGTCAGGTCCTGTCGTGGATCAAAGGGACATAGGGCTGCAGGTACATAGTTCCGTGAAAGTGGAGTCGCAGGTGGACAGTGTGGTGCAGAACACATTTGGCACATTTGCCTTAATCAGTCACAGCATTGAGTATAGGATTTGTGGTGGTATGTTGTATCTGTACAGGATGTTGGTGAGGCCACTTTAAGAAAACTGCATACAACTCGTTTTACGCAGAAAAGACTTACACGGATGTTCCAGGACTGGCGGTTTGAGCGTCATGTAGAGGTTGATTAGGTTGAGGTGTTTCTCCCTGGAGTGTCAGAGGCTGAGGGGTGACATGATAGAGGTATATAAAACCATCTGGGGCATAGATATTCTGAATAGCCACGTTCTGATCCCCAGGGTAGGGGAGTCCAGAACTAGTGGGCATAGGTTGAAGGCGAGTGGGGAATGATTTAAAACGGAACTGAAGGTAAATGTTACATACAGAGAGGGGTGTGTGTACAGAAAGTGCTGTCAGAGGAAGTGCTGAAGGCGGTTACAATCACACATTTTAAAAGTATCTGAAAGAGGAAGGATATTGGCCAAATACTGGCAAATGGGACTGAATCAGGTATGATATCAAATCAGAGTGAACAGATTCGACTAACTGGTTTGGTTCCACGCTGCATGACTTCTGATTCTGTAAGAGGGATGACGAAAAATTCTGAATGTACCTTTCAAGGCAGTGTTCTCTTCTCTGGGAGTTATCGTGCCTCTATGTTCACATTGATTCAAGGCTGCATTAATTAAATATTTGACATAGAAATGATTCATGGATAATGGGATGCAGACAGGAAAGTGAGGCTGAGACCACAACCTGATCAGCCACAATCTTAGTTCCTGGTGGAGAAGGCTCAAAATGTCTAATGACCCACTCCTGTCCCTCAGTCCCACGTTTCTGTGTTCCATTCAGCCCCTCAAACCTGCAAGACAGGAGCAGTTGGAGGCTACTTGCTGCTATAGCCTGGTGCACAGAAACAGAGGAGGCCATTCAGCACTTCAAGACTGTCACACACCGTTTGAGGTGATTTGGGAAATGTAATTGGAAAACCCAGGCTGGGTATGAAAGGCAATCCTCATATATCTTTACAGAGCTTCCCCTCTCTTCAACTTGTGCTTCATTTGTTGGTCATGTTGTAAACTCAGATTCACTGAATACAGCCCCCATACCTCACCCAGCGATGCTCACAAAATCCTCTGGTCTCACTGACTGCAATATAAAATAACAGAACATCCATGAAAATAACACCCACTAACTTTCCAATAACAGAATGTGAGAAACATCATTCACTCCCCAAACCTGCCTTGCCCTTCACAAAGATCATGACTGATCTGTTCTAGGTCTCAAATCCTCTTTCATACCCAATTCTTCATAGCCCTAAACTCCCTGACAGGTCAATATCCATGGACCTCCTCTTCAAATGCTTTCAGTCATCTTGCTCCACGAACACTCTTGAGAAGAGAAATCCTGGCATTCAATACCACCTGCTTGAAGATAAAAAATAACTTGCTGCTCCTATATCATGGCTTATTAATATGAACTCAATGGTTCAGGTAAAAATGACTGGCCCTGATATCAAGGCAGTGGTTGACTTCTGTTGACATCAGGGAGCTTAACAAAACTGGTCTTATGGAAATCAGAGTAAACTCTCCAATGCTTGGAGCCAAACATGGCACAAAGGAAGATGTTCATCATCTGTGTCCTGGGTCACCTCTGTGGGAGATCCTCAGGGTAGCTTCCTCTTCACAAACATCTTCAGCTGCTTCATCAATGTCTCCCCACCCTCACCCTTCCCACCATAAGATCAGAAATGGGGATGGTCACTTAAGATTCCACAATGTTCAGAATAATTTGACGACCCCCCTCATCTCCTGAACTGGTCTTCGTCCAGAAAGACCCAGACTCCATTGAGGCTTGTGCTGTTAAAGTGTCGGTAACATTCATGTAACAGCACTGCCGGACACTGCACATTGCCACAGTAAAACAAGAGTTCTTTCAGCACCTCACGCTGGTTTCACAGGAATATGAGCAAAAAATTCAGCCCATTGACACTATTGGAGAAGAACAGGGGCAGCCCTATCAGTGCGTCCAGCCTATTACTCAGGAAGAGAAGGAGTCTAGTGTGCTTGGGCCACACCAAAGCCCCTCGAAAATATTGGAAGGCAGTAGCCTCGACTCTAATGTTTACTTATTTTAAAGGAAATGTATGGTGTCTGTTCCAGATGCAATGTGACTGCTCAAACTACTTGGTATGAAGCAAAACACCATTTACTTAAACACGAAAGATGAAATAAAACAAAAGAAAGAGGAATTCAGAATTACGTCATTCTATTGGCTAAGTTAACAAAATATTAGATCTAGGAACTGTTACTAATGAACTGTTCCAATATAGGAAACTCCCATAAACACAGTCCCTGGCAAAAAGGAAAATTCAGACACAGAATATCACAAATGTTTCTCCAATTCTGGATTTAAAGACAGTATCAAGAGATAATTTAGAGAGAGTAACAGCCAGGAGACATTCACTGAAGCTTCCAACTCTGTTGTGACCCCAATAGTTTCTGATGTTACTGAGAAAACAAAGCCCAGAGATTTTAATCTGTGAGAGCTGGCCACACCCATTCAGGCTGCTTTCAGATAAACCCAAGGCCTCGCTAGCTGTTTACTCAAGTGGTCTTAACTAGCCAGCTTGGTAACAAAATAACCTCTTAAAGCTGCAGCATTGTCACGCTAGTCAGTACAATGAGCTGTCAAACAGGAATCATGGGTAACCCAATCAGTCCCTTGGCCCTGTCCAATCAGACGAGGAAGACGCCAGTCAGTGCCGAGAGTCTCTGACACAGGAACAGGAGGAGGCTATTCAGCCCCTTGATTCACTTACACAGGAACAGGAGGAGGCCATTCAGCCCCTTGAGTCACTGACACAGGAACAGCAGAGGCCATTCCCCCTCAACGCACTTACAAAGGGAGAGACTGAGGTAGTTGATGCTGATTCCTGATGAATGTCTTATGCCCAAAACGTGGATTCTCCTGCTCCTCGGATGCTGCCTGACCTGCTGTGTTTTTCCAGCAAACCACTCTCTACTCTGACCTCCAGCATCGTCAGTCCTCACTGTCTCCTAATTGATGCTGTAACATGATGCAGAAGTGGAACACAGGCTGCACAGCCAGACTGCTCCATGTTGTTCTTCCTGGCTCCGTTGCTCATGATAAACACGTGGGACTTTAACGTAGTTTTCTAGTGGTGAGCAGGGAAGCCATATATCTTGTGTGAAGACTCAAGAAGGCACCTTCCATCTCCGACAAGACAGCCTGGTGTTCTCTGTGTAGGGCGGAAGCTGGTGGGAATGGCTCCCTGTTTCAGAAGAAGGTGTTGTGGCTGCCGTTCAGGATTGTGAGCAACCTGACGTTCAGTACGGGTTCACACGCCGACTGCTCAATAACGTGGGGAGAGTTAATTTAAGCATATAAACTATTAGGAAAGTCATGTTAGACTGATGAATGGACTCTCTGAGATCAAATACTGCTGATCTTGATCATATTGATCTTGTCTAGTGCACGTCCTGTTCAGTGTAACCTGTATGCCTTACTCTGCCCAAGTCTATTTCCATCCTATGAACTGTCTGGCCATGCTTACTATGACCTGCCTCCACTGCTCATAAATAAAGTGTTTCCCTGTACTGAGGTACACGTGTCAATAAATCAAACCAATGTATCCTTGTTAAGCGTAAGAATTTCTCTCCGTGTCAATGTCTGTTTGGAAAAAAGTGATCACTGCCACTCCTCGTGTTTCAGCATCACCACTTCTTCATCTCTCACAGATCCAAAGATTAAACACTCAGCTTATTCCCTCTATCCTCATGTTATCATCATCCGTGTCTGTGGTAAGGAGATCATTCCTTACAAAGGAGATCAAATCTGTACAGAGTGCCCCAAATACTCTCTCAGCAAGGCTCTACAACAGCAGGAAGATGGCTTTACTTATGTATTCGAATCATCTTACAATGAAGGACAGCATACCATTGACTGCACCCATTATTTACACAGGGTTTGATTCAGACCGGTCAGCATAGACTTGTGAGTGGGAGATCATGCTTCCCAAATTTGTTAGCGTTCTTTGATGAAGTGACCAAGAAGATTGATGAGGGCCGAGCATTAGACGTAGACTCGATGGATTTCGGTAAGGCCTTTGATCAGGTATCTCCCATGTCAGGCTGCTCTGGAAGGTTACATCGCGTGGAATGCTGGTGGAACTGGCCCATTGGATACACAATTGGCTTGATGGTAGGAAGCAGAGGATTTAGTGGAAGGATGTTTGTCAGACTGGAGGCTGGGTCCATTGCGGTTTGTTATCCATGATTGTGGTTGAGAATGTACAAGACATAATTAGTAAGTTTGCAGATGGCACTAAAATAAGTGGTATCGTGATCAGTGAGGCCGCCTATCAGAAATTGCAGCAGGACATTTATTAGGTGGGAACGTAATTTGAAAATGGCAAATGGAGATTAATATAGACGTGTGAGGTCTTGCATTTTGGAAACTCAAATCAAGGTCGGAGTTTCACGGTGTATGGAAGGGCCTTAAGGGGTGCAGTGGGCAGAAAGACCTTAGCGTTCAGGTGCACAGTTCTCTGAGAGCGGAATCATAGGTAGACAGGGCAGTGAAGAAGGATTTTGGCGCACTGGCCTTCATCGAGCAGGACATTGAATATAGAAGTTGAGAAGTTATTTTGCAGTTACACAGAACATTGGAAAGCCCTCATCTGGAGTATTGTGTTCAGTTTTTGTCACCTTGTTATGGGGTGGTTGTGAAATTAGAAAGATGCAGAAGAAATTGACAAGGACTTTGCCAGGACCCAATGATCTGAGTTATAGGGAGAGGTTGGGCAAGCTAGGACCTTTTCTTCAGAATGTAGGAGACTGAGGGAGTCCTTATAGAGCTGTTATGATCACGAGGCGTATGGATAGGGTTAATACTCTGAGTTACTTCCCAAAAGTTAGAGAATCGAGGATTAGAGAGGATCAGTTTAAGGTTAGAGGAGAAGGAATAAAAGGGAACCTGAGGGACCACTTATTTACTCATAGGATGGTACGTGGATGAGCTGCCAGCAGATGTGGTTGAAGGGGGTACATTAACAACATTGCAAAAGTATTTCAATAAATATGTGGATAGGAAAGGACTAGAAGGATATGGGCCAACTACAGGGAAATGGGGTTAGTGTGGATGAACATTTACAAGGTGGAGTCGAACCCCTCTGTTAATTAAAACCAAACACCCAGAAAAGCTTGCCTCACCTCGTAATCCGTTAAAATATTACTGGCACATATCTCCTACATTCCACTATTTAAACAAAAATTAACAAGTTAGTTTCTTAACTTTAATAGTGAACACTAAACAACAACTATTCACAAATACAAGCTCCTCTTTTTTTAACTACTTACTATCTCACTCCAACTCTGTAAAAATATGCTGTTCCAACAACCCACATGTTAAACATTACAATCTCAATACCACACAGTCTGCATCTTCCCCGCAGTGTTCACTCCTCCAGCTGCTGATCTCCCTGGGTCATGTTTTGTTTTTTCTGCAAGTAGGTTTGACATGAACATGTATCTTGGATGGAGAGTGTTTGAGATGACCAGTTAGCTATCCTGCTCTACAACAGTTACTCTGTTGTTGGATGGCAGTAGCTCTCCCTCTAGTGTTCAAAATGCTGGGTTTATATACTTCCCATGATGCAGTATTTATCATATATTGATTGCTTTCCAAGTGTGCAAACAATAATATTCAAATCCCTTTGGCTTCTGGCTTCCTGAACGTTATTTAAACACTTTGCTTGCATTTGAATTGCTGTCAAAATAGCAACCAAAACCCAGGTATCAATTTCCAGCTCATGGTGATATGTGATACAGCCTGACCTTTAACTGGTACCTGTGGCTATACTTTCTATTCAGCAAAACCCGTTTTGTCTTAAAGTGACCAGACATACTTTCGACTTCATAACACTTCCCCACTTCAAAAAAGAAAATGAAACATCCGAATGAAAAGATGTCATCATTCCTTTTCCTCTAATTCTTAATGCCATCATTATGAAATACAAAAGTGTTAATCTCAGTTATACCATTCATATTGATTCTGCACACATATATAACACTGGAATAAGTCAAATATTATCAAAACGTTTTCCTTTAAATCCACGATAACACATCTGCTATCATAGCATGTACATTTTGTAAGTTTAAAGTCAGTAACATAAGACTCCAATGAAATAGTCTCATATTCTGGTCTTTAAATATTCCAAAAAATGCGAGAGATTTGTCGTTGTCCACAACACCTCCAACAATTTGTTTGTCATATACACATTAAAATATTGTCAGGCCAGTGTGAAGCTTAATCATTCTTGTTCAATAATGGAGATTTTTGTTTCTGGCGGATATTGATCTTTTTTCGACCAGTAGCCAATTGTCCTTCAATTTCAGCATCATCTTTCTGTATCAATACATCTCCGACGCCTATATCCCGAGCATCAAACACAATTTTCAAAGGGTTTCAAGTAGCTAAAGCTGTTGTGGTGATTAACCCTGCTTTAAAATTCTAAAATGCCTCCTGGAATTGTTCTGTCCACCACAATTCTGTGTTCGTCTTTAATAAATCCAGCAGTGGTGCCAATACGCTGCTGAAGTTTGGAACAATCTTCCGATAGAATCCACTCAGTTCCCAAAATCGATGCACCTCTTTCTTCGAGGATGGTCGTGGAAATTCCTCAAAGCCCTTCGTCTTTCTGTTCCATGGAGTTAACCGTCCATGTCTAATGTAATGTCCCAAGCACATCACCTCTGCCTCCGCGAATTCTATTTTCTTTAAGTTTATTATCAAGTTTGCTTCTTGCAATTGTTCAACATGTTCTGCCAACTGTAACATGTGAGCTTTCAATCACTTGCTAAAGATCACTACATCATACAGAAAAACTGCACAATGTGTTCATCTGCCCACAACTCTGTTCCTGAGTGCTAAATGTGGATACTGCATTATTCATTCACATGACATATTCGATGACGTTTTTGTGATATCCGGTATCTTTACCAGGTAGTTTAACTGACTCAGCAATTTTTTTAAAAATTGAAAGCGGCCACTAAACCTGGCTTTGAAGGGATTTCCTACCACTGGTGGCAATACTAATATGTCATCCCCACAGGATATCGTCAAAGTTTCAGTGTTTTTATCTGCCACCTGCTTCGCTCTATGCTGTTCCCTCTTCCAATGCTTTTTAGCTAACTCACCTACTCGGTCGAATGTCTCCCTCACCTCATATACATAATCCAAGTGTGAGATCGCCGACTTTATATTTAATTAATTTCAAAGAATCTCTCAATTCATATACGAATATTAACTCCGAGGAAGTAAACTGAGTTGATTTATTTGGGATATCTCCGATGGCAAATAATTTAATGGGACAACTTTATCCCAATTATTCGGGTGATCCTGACAGTACGCTGTTAACATGGCCATCAGCGTCTGATGCTAACTTTCCAAGGCTCCCTGGGATTCAGGATGGGAATATGTCATATGATTTGAAGTGCTGAATACAGAAGCTACCCATGACTTCCTGCGGTAACTTATGACAGTGGGATCTTGTTACTAAACTGTCTGGAAAAAGTTCTGGGTACGTCTTCTTTTAACTCACCAGTTCCCTCGGCTTCCTTTGCCTTCTCCACCACAAGGGGTGCCTTTCCCATCTTGGATCCTATCTACAAGAACAAACTGTATTCCTCGAATTGACACTCTGTCGCTCACTCTCACTGTTAATTCCCCAATCTTGATTTGGCGCTACAACCTGATGTCACACAAGGGAATGCTTAATTTCAGTCTCCATTCCACAGATTATCACGCTCTTGAATAACTTGTCAGAAAAATTGAAAATTCTTCCATCTCTTACTATTAGAGGCCGAGAGAAAGTGAGGACAGCAGATGCTGGATATCAGAGTTGAAAAGAGTTGGGCGGGAAAAAACACAGTTGGTCAGACACCATCCGAGAGGTAGGAGAGTTGACGTTTCAGGCATAAATCCTTCATCAGGAAAGTGGGGGGTAAGGGAGGGGCAAGGTGGCTGAGAAATAAGTAGGAGGGTGGGGCTGGAGCTGGATAGGCGGGAGCTTGGAAGGCAATAAGTAGATGCAGGTGGGGTGCGATGGTGATAGGTCGGAGAGGAGGGTGAAGTTGGTAGGTGGTAGGACAGCTGGAACCCTCAAACTATACAGCATCAACAGTTCATTAATTTCCAAATCTCCCCTCCCCAAACCTCATCACAGATCCGACCGTTCAACTTAACACCGCCCTCTTGAATTGTCTTAATTGCCCATCTTTCTTCCCACTATTCACTCCCCCCACCCCTCCGACATATCACTCTCACTCCCAACTACATCTTCCTATCGCCCTCTCAGTGACCCTCCTGCCCAGCTAGCTCCTACCCTCCTATTTATCTTTCAGCCCCCTTTTCCCCCGCCACATTCCAGATGATGGATCTATACCTGATATTTCGACTGTCCTGTTCTTAGGATGCTTCCTGATCTATTGTGCTTTTCTGGAACCTCACTTCTCAACTATTAGAGACTGAGCAGATCCCGTATCTCACAAAATTATAATTTATTGTCCTCCCCCACCCAACCTCCCAACTTCTGAGTAAACTTTATCCACAGAGGCGAATTCTTTATAGAGACCAGGCGCTCCCTCTATATCTGGGCTGTGTTCTCTCCTGTAGCTCCTTGAAAATTTGGGGTCTTCTTTACCAGGTTCACTAATGCCACTGGCTTAACCTTTTTTTACCGCATCTTTTCCCAAAGTGACTTCCTTCAACGCCCAGCACGGTGTGTCCCAGCTTACTGCAGTGAATGCACCTTTTCCCAGTGCCCTTCTTAAACCATCAGCACTGTAATTTTATGTGTTCCACTCCCTTATAGTGAGAACACATGAGGCCGTTCATCACTTTTCAACCTGCTTGAGCTTATTTTTCACCTGTGGTAAACTATTGCCAGTGTGCTTTACTCCATGTTTTGCAATGTAGGATCTACCCTTCTCCCAATTTCTATCCCTAAAAGGATGAAAATCCTCCCAGAAGCTAAATTTCATCTCATGTACAAATGCATATTTACCTGCCATTTCTGCCACGCTTCTCACCTCTTGACCTTTCTGGTTATTCTCATTGAATTCTTACCATCTCTGGAAGTGAGTGTTTAAACTCCTCCAGCAAATAATCTCCTTTCGAGCCTCACAGGTATTATGCATTTTTATGGCCTGCGCCCATCTAACAAAATGACTGTGCTTAATTCTTTCAAACTCAAAATAAGCCTGACCTGGTTCTCTCTCTATTTTTCTGACCCTCTGTCTATATTCTTCTAGTACCAATGCATAACCACTCAAAATAGTTAGATTGACATTTGCATAATCTCTCGAGCCGTCATCTGGCACCGCGGCACATACCTCACTAACTGTGCCCACCAGCTCATTCTGAACTGGCATTATCCACAAGTTCACTGGACATGACATCTACTGAGCCATTGTTTTCAAGTAAAATAAAAGACGTTTTGAATTTTTTTTCACCTAAATATGGCAAGTTATTAACATAGTTGTATACATCCCTACGTTCTTCCTTCATCTCCATCATGTTAGTATAACTTTCTTGTTTAATTCCCAACTTCTTAATTTCAAATTCTCTCTCTTTCTTTTTCCTCTCTTTCTCTTTCTTCTCTCTCTATTTCCGTCTCTTTATTTATCTTTAACTTTAGTTGCCATATTTGCAATTTATGTTTTTTCTAACTCTACTGCATTTGTCTGTTTATCTGATACACCAAAGTGCTTGACCAACTCCATTATAACTTCAGCTTTCCTTTTGTCCTTGGTTAAACCCAATTCCAAACCAATTGCTAAGTCTAAAAATAAAATTTCCTTCTGTCTTTCTAAACTTCCTTGCCAAATTTGGGAACCTCTTTAGTAATGTTAAAAGCCATTTCTCTCACTTGTAATTTAACCAACCATAAATAACAAAATTAAACGAATTTTTCCAAAGGATTTGGTTGAAGATCTAGGTCACTAATTGCCTTTTGTTGGAATTTTCTGTGACTTTTTGTACCCCAAATCTGTTCAAATGTGTTCAAATCCCATATGGCAAGGACCCAAACTGTTATGACATCAGTGTCGAACCCCTTTGATAATTAAAACCACACACCCAGAAAAGCTCACCTCACATTAATCTGTTAAAATATGAGAACTTCCAAACTCTACTAATAGAAGTAAAATAACAGTTTATACATATGCTAATTAGCTCGTTATGCTTGAAGGTTTGTTTTCAGATGTTTTGACACCATGACGAGGTAACATAATCAATGAGAGTCTCCGCTGAATTGCTAGTGGTATGTCCTTCCTCTCTATTTGTAGGCCTTTGATATCTTAAGGTGGGTGGGTCATTTCCAGTTCTTTCTTTTAAAAAAGAAGATAGATAGGATGTAAATTAATGTGTTTATTGATGGATTTCTTGTTAGAATGCCACTCCTCTAAGACTGTCCTTGCATGTCTTAGTATGTGTTTGTGCTGTCCCAATCAAAATGATGCCTTTCTTTGTCTGTATGTATTGAACATAGTGGTCATGGGTCGTGTCTTTTGGTGGCCAGTTGGTTTTCATGTAACCTGGTAACATGACAACAGGACCATTTCAATGGCTTAAAAAATGATTTGATATACACTGTTTAATCATTGTGTGCGTGTGTGTGTAGGTAAGTGACATTTTTCATACGTGCACAACACTTTCTAAATGAACAACGGATACACAGTTAACGAAAAACGATGTACCTGATGTATAAAATTTATAAAACATTAAAACATTATTTGATCATCATCTAAAGTGATATGTAAGTGATATATCTAAAGTGATACCTTCTCTCCATGTTCCCTCTTTTTCTGGAATTCTCTACTCTAATCTCTCATTCTTATTAGGATGTCTGTTATAAATTCTTACTTCTGGTATCCCAACTTATTTCTGTTAATCGCCTTTCTACTGGGACTTCAATATATTGGCCTGCTGGGTTCTTTCCAAAGTTAGTTTCTGTCATAGCATTGAAGATAAAAATTTCTGCCGTCAGACCCAGCATTTGAACACATTGCTCTGTTGTACACGCACTATACAAAGGACCACAGCACACAGGCATTGCCGAAACATTGAGGGATGTACATCGAAATATTTAAATATTCAATTTTTCTCATTTTTCACATTTTCTCATCTATATCCTCTCTCTCGTTCTCTCTTTGTATCTAGTTAAGAAATTTACCAATTATTCTTCACATCCCTTCTCTCAAAACTCCTTCTTTTGATTTATATCTAACGCTCTTTTCTTGATGTAATGTGATTATCTGTGAGCAATATAACTTCAAAGACATGTGGGAGGAGCTGTCCAGATTTAATTGGTAGGGGAGCCGACCAGGAAAGACCATGGAGCAGCAATGGCAGGAGTTTCTGGGGATAATTCGGAGGATATCAGAAATTCATCCTAAAGGAGATGAAACATACTCATGGGAGGACAAGGCAGCCATGAGTGAAAAGGGATCAAACCAAATGAGGAAACATACAATTTGGTAATGATGGTTCCGAGAATTCATTGGCTCTGAAACGACATAAGGCTGGAACCACTGACACTATAGAGCTCTTAATCATGGTTAGACAGCGAAAGATTTTCATTTTAAGCACATAAGATGGTATTACTCAAGGAAAAAGATTCAGATTAATTAAACAATTGATTTAAAATTAGTTAATTGGCTTTGCAGAATGTGTCAGATTGGAAGGATGATGCGGGGAGAGAACCTCAGCAGAATGAGATTACAAAAATGGAAGTATTTCCACATCAGAAACCAGAGCAGGTCACTGAGTACAGGGCTGATGGGTGAATGGAACTCGGTGTGAATTAAGGGACAGACAGCAGAGTGAGACCGTAATTGCACGAAATATGCAATAGTGGCTTCAGCAATGTCCTGTACATTCGCAATATGATCTTCCAACTCCTTCATTCAATGCACTGCCCAACAACGACAAGCAAATCAAACATCTTCACTATCCTATATACCTGCGACTCCGCTTTCAAAGTACTATGAACCTGCACTCCAAGGTCTCTTTGTTTAGCAACACTCCCCACAAAATTAACATCAAATGTATAAGCCAAGCCTTGATTTTCCTTTCCAAAATGCAGCACATCACATTTATCTAAATTAAACTCCATCTGCAACTCCTCATCCCATTGGTCCATCTGATCAAGATCACGTTATATTCTCTGAACACTGCACCGTCAATTTTGGTGTCAAATATGAACTTACTAACCAAACCTCCTGTGTTCACATCCAAATCATTTATGTAAATAATGAACAGCAGTGGAACCAGCACAAATCTTTGTGGCACATCACTGGTCACAGGCCTCCAGTCTGAAAAACAATTCTAAACCACCATCATCTGTATTCTAACTTTGAGCCAGTTCTATATCCAAATGGTTGGTTCTCCTTGTATTCCATGAGATCCCAACTTGCTAACCAGTCTCATGGGGAACCTTGTAGAATGCCTTACTAAAGTCAATATAGATCACGTCCACTTCTCTGCCCTCATCAATGATAATAGACAATAGACAATAGGTGCAGGAGTAGGCCATTCTGCCCTTCGAGCCAGCATCACCATTCGTTATGATCATGGCTGATCATCTTCAATCAATATCCTGTTCCTGCTTTATCCCCACAACCCTTGATTCCACTATCCTTAAGAGCTCTATCCAACTCTTTCTTGAACGTATCCAGAGATTTGGCCTTCACAGCCTTCTGACGCAGGGCATTCCACACACCCACCATTCTCTGTGTGAAGGAGTTTCTTCTCAACTCTGTTCTAAATGCCCTACCCCTTATTTTTAAACTGTGTCCTCTGGATCGGGACTTACCCATCAGCGGAATCATGCTTCCTGCCTCCAGAGTGTCAAATCCTTTAATAATCTTATACATCTAAATCAGATCCCTGCTCAGTCTTCTCAACTCAAGGCAGTACAAACCCAGTCGCTCTAATCTTTAAACGTAAGATAGTCCCGCCATTCCAGGAATTGACCTCGTGAACCTACACTGCACTCCCTCAATAGCCAGAATGTCTTTCCTCAAATTTGGTGACCAAAACTGCACACAATATTCCAGGTGCGGTCTCGCCAGGGCCCTGTACAGCTGCAGAAGAACCTCTTTGCTTCTATACTCAATTCTTCTTGTTATGAAGGCCAGCATGCTATTAGCTTTCTTCACTGCCTGCTGTACCTGCATGCTTAGTTTCATCGACTGATGTACAAGAACTGAAAAATGTGTTGCTGCAAAAGCGCAGCAGGTCAGGCAGCATCGGAGGAGCAGGAGATTCAACGTTTGTGGCGTTAGCCCTTCTTCAGGATGTACAAGAACGCCTAGATCTCGTTGTACTGCCCCTTTACTTAAGGTGACTCCATTTAGGTAATAATCTGCCTTCCTTTTCTTGCCACCAAAGTGAAAAACCACATTTATCCACATTAAACTGCATCTGTCCATTCACCTAGCCTGTCCAGGTCACCCTGTAATCTCCTAACATCCTCTTCACATTTCACCCTGCCACCCAGCTTTGTATCATCAGCAAATTTGCTAATATTACTTTTAATACCATCATCTATACCATTAATGCACATTGTAAAAAGCTGCTGCCCCAGCACTGATCCCTGCGGTACCCCACTGGTCACCGGCGGCCATTCCAAAAGGGAGCCATTTATCACTATTCTTTGATTCCTGTCAGCCAACCAATTTTCAATCCAAGTCAGTCTTTTGCAGCCAATACCATGCGCCTAATTTTGCTCGCTAACCTCCTATGTGGAACTTTATCAAAGGTTTCTGAAAGTCCAGGTACTACATCTACTGAATCTCCCTTGTCCATCTTCAGAGTTACATGCTCAAAACATTCCAGAGGATTAGTCAAGCATGATTTCCCCTTCATAAATCCATGCTGACTCTGTCCTATCCTGTTACTGCTATCCAGATGTGTCGTAATTTCATCCTTTATAATTGACTCCAGCATCTTTCCACACTGAGGTCAGTCTAACTGGTCTATAATTCCTTGCTTTCTCTCCCCCTCCTTTCTTAAAAAGTGGGACAACATTAGTCACCCTCCAATCCGCAGGGGAACTGATCCTGAATCTACAGAATATTGGAAAATGATCACCAATGCATCCACGATTTCTAGAGCCACGTCCTTCAGTAACCAAGGATGTAGACTGTCAGGTCCAGGGGACTTATCAGCCTTCAGACCTAACAGTCTCTCCAACACCAATTCCTGGCAAATATAAATTCCCTTCAGCTCAGCTCCTTCAGTCACTGTTACCTCAGGGAGATTGCTTGTGTTTTCCCCAGTGAACACAGATCAGAAGTACTAATTCAACTCTTCCACCATTTCTTTGTTCCCCGTAATATATTCACCCGTTCCTGTCCCCAAGGGCCCAATTTTAGTCTTTTCTTTTCTTTCACATACCTAAAAAAGCTTTTCCTCTCCTCCTTTATATTGTTGGCCAGTTTACCTTCGTAGCTCAATTTTCCTCTGCATATGTCCTTCCTAGTTATCCTCTGTTGTTCTTTAAAAGCTTCCCAGTCCTCCGTTTTCCCACTTTTCTTCGCTATGTTATACTTTTTCTCTTTTGACTTTATATGTTTCTTATCTTCCCTCATCAGCCACGGACACCCTTGCATCCTCTTAGGATCTTCCTTCCTTTTTGGAATGAACTCATCCTGCATCATCTGCTTTATACCCATACATATCTGCCATTGTTCCTTCACTGCCATCTCTGCTAGGGTATTGCACCATTGAACTTTGGCCAGCTCCTCCCTCAAAGCTCCATAGTTCCTTTTATTCAACTGAAATTTTGTCACTACCGATTATACCCTCTCCCTTTCAAACTGCAGATTAAAGCTCATTGTATTGTGGTCACTACCTCCTAATGGCTCCTTCACTTCGAGGTCCCTGATCAAATCCGGTTCTTTGCACAACACCAGACCCAGAATTACCTTCTCCCTGGTACGTTCCAGCACCAGCTGTTCTAAGAATCCATCTCGGAGGCACTCCACAAACTCCCTTTCTTGGGGTTCAGTACCATCCTGCTTCTTCAAGTCTACCTGTATGTAGAAATCCCCCAAAACAACTGTTGTAATATCTTTGCGATAGGCCAATTTTAGCTCCTGGTTCAACTTACACACTACATCCAGACTACTGTTTGGGGGGCTGTAGATAACTCCCATGAGAGTGTTTCTACCCTTAGAATTTCTCAGCTCTATTCATACTGACTCTACATCCCCTGATTCTAGGTCCCCCCGCGCAAGGGACTGAATATCATTCCTTACCAACAGGGCCACCCCACCCCCTCTGCCAGTCAGTCTGTCCTTGTGATAGCACGTATAGCCTTGAATATTAATTTCCCAGGCCCTGTCCACTTGAAGCCACGACTCCATTATCCCCACAACATCGTAGCTGCCAATTTCCAAATGAGCCTCAAGCTCATCCATCTTATTTCTAATGCGTCGTGCATTCATGTATATTCATATGTTTTTTGCTACTTCTTCAAGAAAATGTAATCCAGTTTGTGAGACATGATCTCCCATGCACAAAGCCATGTTGACTTTCTCTTACCAGTCCTTGCCTTTCCAAATGCATGTCAATCCTATCGTTAGGATTCTCTCCAACAACGTGCCCACCACCGATGTCAGGCTCACTGCTCTATTGTTCCTGGCTTTTCCTTGCCAGCTTTTATATTAAAGGCACCACGTTAGTCAGCCTCATGTATTCCAAAACCTCACATATAGATGGATAAGAACATCTCATCAAGATTTCTATCAATCACTTCTCGATCTTCCCACAGAGTTCTTGTATATACCTGATCAGGACCTATGAAGTGCATTTTCTTACACATCGTTTCGTTCGTGTATGGAATGAACGTCCTCAGAAGTGATAGATGTGGGTAGTTACAATGTTTAAAATACATTTTATGAAGTACAAGAATAAGAGAAGGTTTGGAAAACTATGGTCCAAGCGCAGGAATCTGGGACAGGTTTAGTTTGAAATTATCGTTAGCCTTGAGTGTATGGGCTGATAGGTCTGTTTTCAAACCCCCTGTATAATTTTATGGTTCCAAGTGTCTTCGTATGTCCAAGTTTGTATCTGCATATTTCTGTCCGCGCTTGTCGATTTGTGTGTGTTTATATGTGTATCTATGTGTATTTATCTCTCTGTATGTTCCGCATTAGTGTGTGTATGCATGTTTATATCTCCATCTCTGCATCTTTGTGCAATTGGAACTGTTTTGTTTTGGAGTGAGTCATTGAATCGGGTTCAAAGGATCCCTTCCTCCCTGTCCCTCTCCCTCTTTTGGTGAAAGTGATACAATGCCATGCTCTGCTGGTGTGTTTTAGGACTTTTCAATCCTTTCTTACATGTGAGATTATTTGCCAGGGTAACTCACTAAACATTGCATTTTATGGGATGTGTGTGTATGTGTGTGTGTGTGTGTGTGTGTGTGTGTGTGTGTGTGTGTGTGTGTGTGTGTGTGTGTGTGTGTGTGTGTGTGTGTGTGTGTGTGTGTGTGTGTGAATGTGTGTGTCTATGTGTCTGTATGTCTGTTTGTGTGCAGCTGTGTGTATGTATGTGCGTCTGTGTGTTTGTGCAAGTCTCTGTGTGTAGGTAAGTGTCGGTGTGTGTTAGTCTGTGTCCTTGTCTGGGTGAGTGCGTGCCTGTGTGTCTGTATACATCTGTATCTGTGCATGCGTGTGCATGTGTGTGAGGAATGTGGGTGTCTGTGTAGGGGTGGGTGTGGGCATCTGTCTGTGTGTGATTGTGTGAGTCTCTGTGTGTGTGCCTGTGTGAGAGTGTATGTGTTATATGTGTGGGGATTGTGGGTGTCTGTGTGTTGGGGGGAGTGTGGATGCCTGCGTGGCTGGGAAGTGTGGCTGTCTGTGTGTTTCTGCGTGTGTCAGTATGTGTGTGTGTGTGTGTGTCTATCTGTCTGTGTCTGTGTCTGTGTGTGTTTCTATGTCTGTGTGTGTGTGTGTGCCTGTGTTGAAAGTGTGTGGTGCTGAAAAAAAACACAACGGTTCAGGCAGCATCCAAGGAGAAGGATAGTCGAAATATCGTGCATAAATATTCATTCGGAATGAGACTTGTGGGCCAAGCGATAAATATGAGGGGGTGGTGCTGGGGGGCAAAATAGCTGGAAAGGCGATTGGTAAATGAAGGTTGGGTTAAGATGATAGTTCCGAGTGGTGGGTGGAGTGCATAGGTGGGAAGGAAGATGGACAGGTAGGACAAGTCAAGAAGGAGGTGCCGAGTTGGAGGATTGGACCTGGAATAAGGAGGGGGAGGGGAAATGAGGAAACTGGTCAAATCTGTGGCTGTGTGTGTGTCTGTGTGTCTATCTGTCTGTGTCTGTGTGTGCGAATGTGCATGTGTATCGGTCGGCGTGTGTACGTCTCTGTGCGTCTGTTTGTGCGTCTGTGTGTCTCTCTGCTTCTGGGTTTGTGTGTGGATGTGTTTGTGGGTGTGTCTGTGTGGGTGCACCTGGGTGGGTGTGGGGTTTCTGTGAGTACGTGTGTGTGTGTGCAGCTGTGTGTGTGTATGCATGTGTGTCTGTTTCCGTGAGTGTGTGTGCATCTGTGTATGTATCTGTGTTTGTCTTCGTTTGTGTGTGTCTGCATCTGTTTGTGTCTGCTCCTGTGAGTGTGTGTCTATGTCTGACTCTATGTGTGTTTGTGTGTGTGCCTGCATCTATGTCTGCCTGTTTCTGTGAGTGCGAGTGCGTGTCTGCGTGTGTGTGTGTCTGTGAATGAGTGCGTGTGTCTGTGGATTTGTGTGTGTCTGTGGGTGCGTCTTTATGTCTGTGTCTGTGTGTTTATGTGTCTGTGTCTGTGTGTGTCTATGGGTGTGTGTGTGTCTGTGTGTGTGTCTGTGTGTGGCTGTGGGTGTGTGCGTCTGTGTCTGTGTGTGTCTCTGTGTGTGTGTCTCTGTGTGTGTGCCTTTGTGTGTGTTTGTGTGAGTGTGTGCCTGTGTGCCTGTGTGTGTGCGAGTTGATGGTGCTGAGAGCTGCTGCCCCCTCTCTCTCCCTCCCAAACTGACTCCCTGAGGATTTTTACCCTACGCCCTGTGTCTCTGTGTGCGTGTCTCTGTGTGTGTGCCTTTGTGTGTGTTTGTGTGAGTGTGTGCCTGTGTGTCTGTGTGTGTGCGTGTCGATGGTGCTGAGAGCTGCTGCCCTCTCTCTCTCCCTCCCAAACGGACTCCCTGAGGATTTTCACCCTACGCCCCTACTGTACAGTGGTTTGGGTAGGCTAGCAGAGACTGACAACAACAGAAAGCTCAGCAGGTCTGACAGCATCTGTGAACAGAAATGAAAGGACCCGTCCTCGGATCTCGTATCAGAGGGATATTATATCAATTTAAGCACCATAGAGATTGCCAGACTCGCTCCACATTGATATACACAGATAGATGCACACTAATACAGAGACTTATTGACACTCACAAATACACAGAAACCAAGAAAGACATGGAGTGTCTATCAGTATTTCTTTTGCTCCATGGTAAACTTGTCAATCATTCAATCATTCTGTCTGATGTGTGTTATTATTTAAGTCTGTTCTCAGGGAGTGTATTAGTATTGCAATTGCTCACAATAGTGACTGAGTCAGAATTTCTGTGTGGAGTGTGGCTGTAGGACAATTTCAATGTTTGTAGAGACCAAACCTGGAAGTATTATAAAGTGTGTGGAGGACACTGTGGGTCTTCAACAGGACAGTGACACGTTGCTGTAGTTTTCAGGTTTATGGCAGATCAGGATCAATGAGGCGATGCACCTTGGTCGGAATAACTCTAAAAGTCAATATAAAACATTCTGTACAATTATAAAGGGAGTGTAGGAGCATAGAACGCTGGGTGTATGTAAGCACAGATAATTGAAGATGTCAGGACAAGTTGGCAGAGCAGTAACTATCAAAGATTAGTTTCAGTATCTGAGCTGTTTACAGGGCGAGGTGTAGGAGGGAGTTTCCGTGCTCCCTTCCTGGGAGGTGGTGGAGACGATGTGTTGTGAGACCACCCTCCTGCCCACCGAGACTGTGGGTATTCCATTTGTAACATTTCGACACAGAAAGTAGATGACACCAGTGCCACACCTGCTAAGTTGTGCCGGGGAAATGGAACAGACAGTGAGTTTACAATGAGAATTGCCCTTCACTGAACACTGCTCCTGATCGGTCGGTGGGACGTGGATGTTTCAGAATCTCCATCCCTGTCCTCTCCGGCTCGTACCAGAGTTCTCCCCACATGGCAGGGGAGAGGGGCGAGCTAGCGGACTTCGGATACTCCACCACTCAGCTTGGCCCTTTCTGTCCTATTCCAGGCTGTTTCTCCTGGAATGGGAGAAAGGGAATGAGAGACGGAGGGTGGAGGTGGGTGATCTTGCTGTTAGTGCTGGTCCAGATGGCGAACGGGGACATGGTGCGGTGTCCAGAGGGAGTCAGTCGGCATTGTTGTATCCATGCAGTATTATTAGTGTCGGGGGTAAAGTGGAGAGAGACAGCGAGCGAGAGAGAGAGACAGACAAAGAAGTAAAGCGACCATAATTATATTCGTTTTAAAATAGTGATGGAAAAGGATAGACCGGATTTAAAATTTGAAGTTCTAAATTGGAGAAAGGCGAATTTTGACGGTATTACGCAAGAACTTTCGAACGCTAATTGGAGCCCGATTTCACGGGTAAAGGAATGGCTGGAATATGGGAAGCCTTCAGAAATGAGATAGCAAGAACCCAGAGAAAGTATATTCCTGTCAGGGTGAAAGGAAAGGCTGGTAATTATAGGGAATGCTGGATAACTAAAGAAATTGAGGGTTTGGTTAAGAAAAAGAAGGAAGCATATGTCAGGTACAGACAGGATAGATTAAGTCAATCTTTAGTAGAGTATAAAGAAAGTAGGAGTATACTTAAGAGGGCAATCAGGAGGGCAAAAGGGAGTCATGAGATAGATTTGGTAAATAGAATTCAGGAGAATCCAAAGGGTTATTACAAATATATTAAGTACAAAAGGCTAAGTAAGGAGAGAATAGTGCCCCTCAAAGATCAGCAAGGCGGTCTTTGTATGGAGCCACAGGAAATGCGGGAGATACTTAATAAATATTTTGCATCAGTATTTACAGTGGAAAACGCTATGGAAAATATAGACTGTAGCAAAATAGATGCTGGCATCTTGCAACTTGTCTAGATTACAGAGGATAAAGTGCTGGATGTCTTGAAACGGGTAAAGATGGACAAATCCCCAGGTCCTGCTTAGGTGTATCCGAGAACTCTGTGGGAAGCCAGGGAATTGATTGCTAGGCCTCTTGCTGAGGTACTTGTCTCATCGATAGTCACAGGTGAGGTGCCAGAAGACGCGTAGTGCCACTGTTAAAGAAGGGTGGTAAAGACAAGCCAGGAAAATATAGACCAGTGAGCCTGACCGCAGTGGTGGGCAAGTTATAGGAGGGAATCCTGAGGAACAGGATGAACATATATTTCGAAAGGCAATGACCCACCCCGATTAGGAATAGTCAACATGGCTTTGTGCTTTGATATCATGTCTCACAAACTTGAGTGGATTTTTTGATGAAGTAACAAAAAAGATTGATGAGGGAAGAGCAGTAGATGTGATCTATATCGACTTCAGTAAGGCGTCCCAAGGCGTCCCCATGGGAGACTGATTAGCAAGGTTAGATCTCATGGAATACAGGGAGAAGTAGCCATTTGGATACAGAACTGGCTCAAAGGTAGAAGATAGAGGGTGGTGGTGGAGGGTTGTTTTTCAGACTGGAGGCCTGTGACCAGTGGAGTGCAACGAGGATCAGTGCTGGGTCCTCTACTTTTTGTAATTTACAGAAAGGATTTGTATGCGAGCAGAAGAGGTACAGTTAATAAGTTCGCAGATGACACCAAAATTGGAGGTGTTGTGGACAGCGAAAAAGATTAGCTCAGATTACAACAGGATTTGAACCAGATGGGCCAATGGGCTGAGAAGTGGCAGATGGAGTTTTATTCAGGATGTGAGGTGCTGCATTTTGGGAAAGCAAATCTTAGCAGGACTTATACACTTAATGGTAAGGTCCGAGGGAATGTTGGTGAACAAAGACACCTTGGAGTGCAGGTTCATAGCTCCTTGAAATTGAAGTCGCAGGTAGGTAGGATAGTGAAGACGGCGTTTTGTATGCTTTCCTTTATTGGTCAGAGTATTGAGTACAGAGGTTGGGAGGTCATGTTGTGGCTGTACAGGACACTGGTTAGACCACTGTTGGAATATTGCGTGCAATTCTGGTCTCATTCCTATCAGAAAGATGTAGTGAAACTTGAATTGGCTCAGAAAAGATTTACAAGGATATTGTCAGGGTTGGGGGATTTGAGGTACAGGGAGAGGCTGAACAGGCTGGGGCTGTTTTCCCTGGAATGTCGGAGGCTGATGGGAGACCTTATAGAGGTTTACAAAATTATGAGGGGCATGGATAGGATAAATAGGCAAAGTCTTTTCCCTCGGGTGGGGGAGTCAAGAACGAGAGAGCATATGTTTAGGATGAGAGGGGAAAAATATAAAAGAGACCGAGGGGCAACTTTTCACGTAGAAGGTGGTACGTGTATGGAATGAGTTTCCAGAGGAAGTGGTAGAGACTGGTACAATTGCAACATTTAAGAGGCATTTGGATGGGTATATGAATAGGAAGGGTTTGGAGGGATATGGGCCAGGTGCTGGCAGGCGGGACTAGATTGGGTTGGGATATCTGGTCGGCATGGATGGGTTGAGCCAATGATTCTGTTTCAATGCTGTACATCTCTATGACTCTATGAGTCATTGAGAGAGAGAGAGGGTGGGTGAGGGGGGAACATGTTGCCTGCAGTAGCGAGAGTGGTGGAGCATGAGCCGTATTTGGGGTTAGATGCTATAGCAGATATGCAGTGAGTGTGAGGGAGCAGGAAGAATATGGTGATCCTTATTTTGACAGAGTGGGGAAGGTTATTGATGTATTGCTCGACATTTACTCAGACCGCAGATACTGCACGAAGCTGGGTAGTGAGCTCAGACCATGCTCAGTGGGTCTGGTATTGTGGCCCACTCTGGGAAGAGAATGGTCCTCCTCTGTACAAGCTCATTCACCAGGATTCCCTTGTCTCTGTTGGCAAACCGTGGTGTAATTTCCCCTGAACTTCCATTCTCTGGGTAAACTGTGCAGGGCAACTCAAAACAGAGAAACCTCAACCGTGTGCCCACTGGCTTTTAAAGATGGCACTTATGTCAGAGATCATGGAATATCTGGGGTCATGCGGGCGTTCGTGAGTATCTCCAGCCATGATTGGCTGGAGAATCGGGCTGGCATTAAATACGAAGGACACCATGGGCTGGGGTGGGTAGTTAATGAGATGAATTCGATAAGATAGCACCAGGAAACTAGTTCAGTCTCATACAGACAATCCTTCCGTCACACTCAATGAACTCACACCAATACCCTGTTCACCCATCATTCCGAAACAGTGGCGCATGTTGCAGCATACTGTTGAAATGTCTTCAATTCAGCATTCTGGAACTTGGAAACAAAGCCTTCCATTACATTTTCTCTCAGTATCCCCCACTCTGTCTATTCCCCAAACTCCTCCCATTTGATGATTCCCCCGCCATCTCTCTCTGGCAGTGATGTTCACACCGACAGCACCCCTGTGTCATGCCGCAATGGAGATTTGGAGCAGTAAATGGATGGGAGCTGCAAATCCTGTCACTTCCAGCATGGGCTGCATGTTTTCCTACGCTGGGCTGTGACCTCACACAATGTTATTGAACAATGCACTGGGATGATGGACACAGTTCCACACCCCCGTCACATATCTCATCTGGGTTTATAGATCAATGCACTGCTGTGGTCAGCATACCTTTCCACATCGGGTAGATTGTGGTTTGCGTTGTACTGAACACCATTCCGGTATGCACAATGCTCCCTGCTGAACACATATCTCATCTAATTTTATAGGTCAATGCACTGCGGAGGTCTGCACAGTGTTCCACTGTGGACTGATTGCAGCGTGGTTTTCAGCAGTACACTAGTCTGGACTGCGCAGTGCTCCATGCTGAAAACATATCTCCTCTGGGTTTATGGTGTCTAGTCTGATTCTGTAAGTTAGATTGAGAATGTGATATAACTGATCATTTCAGTTGAAATGGCAATGCATTTATTTTTGTTCTCAATCATGTGATTGGAGCCTCCAAATTCTGACTGTTCCTGCTAGTCCCATTCTTCAGTCTACCTATATAGTTCATTAAGTTGTTCTACCATGCGTAACTGTCCGGTTTCAATGTGAATAACTGTTCCGTCTATTTCCCTGGCCTTTGGCTTTGATCAGCCTGGAGCATTGGGATTCACTGTGATAAACCTCAGCAAGGTGACTCCTCAGAACCAACGCTCCGGGGAACATAGCCCCAGCCCATTCATACTCTCCGTGTAGATCAACATCACTCGCCACCACCACCCTACACAAAACTGTCAATAGATTTGGAAAACCTTTCAGCACGCTTTAAGGTTTAACAACATCGTCCCTACAGCAGTGAGAACAGAATTAAAGGCAGTATTACAGAAGTGGCTGAACCGAGCGTGTAGGCGAAGGTGAGTATTGCAGACGCAGGAGATTAGAGTCAAGAGTGAGGTGCTGGAAAGGCACAACAGGTCAGGCAGCATCCGAGGAGCAGAAGAATCGATTTTCTGAAAAAAGTCCAAATTCTAATGAAGGGCTTTTCCCGAAAACGTCGAATTTTCCTGCTCCTCAGATGCTGCTGGTCGTGCTGTGTTTTTCCAGCAGCACACTCTGAACCCAGTGTAATCCCCAGATGGCTTCCTTCTTCAAGACAGCAATTTCCCCTCGCACACGGCTGATGATGCCATCCAGAGCATCTCATCCACTTCCCTCACCTCCGCCTTCGAATCCCACCCCTCGCAATGCAACAGAGAAAGAACACCGTGTTCCTCACCTTGCACCCCACCAAACCTCCAGATGCAATGCATTATCCTCCCCCATTTGTGCCACCTACAAACAGACTCCACCACAAGGGATATACTTCCCTCCCACCCCGATCTGCTTTCCATAAAGAATTTTCGAAGCGTGACTCCTTTATCAGGTCCACGCCAAACACCAATCCACTCCTGGCACCTTCCACTGTCACCGCAAGTATTGGAAAAACTTTACCCTCACCACCGTCCGAAATCGCAAAGTATACTTCCACATTACTTGGAGATTTACCTGCACGTCCACAGACATCGCCTGCAGTATCTGTTGCTCCTGATGACTGCTTGACATTAGGGAGACTGGACGCCAATGTACGGAACACTTCAGAGAGCATTGCTGGGGCACCCGCACCAACCAACCCCACTACCGCGTGGCTGAACACTTTAACTCCTTCTTCCACTCCGCCATGGATATGCAGGGACTCTTCCACCGGCAAACATTAACCACCCAACGTTGTAGGAAGAGAGACAATCTTCTGCCTTGGGACCCTGCAACCACATGGGATCAATGTGGATTTCACCAGCTTTCTCATTTCCCCTACCACCACATGATCCCATATCCAACCTTCCAAATCAGCAGCATCCATGAACTGCCCTACCTGTCAATCATCCTTCCCAACTTTCTGCTCCACCCTCCTCTCTGACATTTCACCTCCAACCCCAACTTCATCTACCTATCACATTAACAGCTACCTTCCCCAACCCAATCCCCTTCCCATTTATCTCTCAGTACCCTTGGGCCACAAGCCTCATTCCTGATGAAGGATTTACACAAGAAATGTCGATGCTCCCCTGATGCTGCTTGACATGCTATGCTATTCCAGAACCACATTCTCGACTATGATCTCCAGCATCTTCAACCCTCACTTTCTCCCTTGAGTTAATGTATCCAGAAAATTCCCCACCAGATATTTTAGGCAGCTGGTCTGTTGTTTTATCCCTGTCTCATTTATAAACAGAGTGGGGCATATGCAGCCCTGCAGTGCTCTGGCAATACTTCCAAGTACATGGAAAAAGTTAATAAAATTGAAAAAAATGAAGTCCGTCCTTCAGTCACCTTCATCCATTCAATCGAGACTAAGTAAATGTTGCCTTTTATTATGACATGAAATGTTATGTAAGGAAGGAGTTAACTGAAACTGTTTGTTCGGAGACTGTAATCAATGTCAGTCTCCATGGATTCTAATTGTCCCAGTGGAGAGTTGCCATCTTTTAATGATAAATTGGCACCGTTCAATGTGTTACCACAAAGTATGAGCAGAAGCATCATTGACAACCCTAACAGAGATCAGCAGCATCAGATAGAGAAGAGGTGGAGAGATCATAATCCGAGAACATTAGACTGGAATGCTGCAACAATAGAACAGAATCTGAGAACATTGGACTACAATGTTCCAACTATAGATCAGAATCCGAGAGCAATGGACTGGAATGTTCCAACAATGGACAGGGGTTTATCCGATTATGTTTGGTTTCTTTCTACATATTATGATTGGTTGTCATTATATTCACGGATCTGTTATGTCCTTCGGATTATTCAATATTTTTATTATCCTCTTCTGTCGATCGTTGGTGTTCCTGGTAGGTCACACCATCCAGATTTTTTTTTCTATAAACCAGTTTTGACTGTGTTTCTTTTCTCTCATGTAGTCTTCATTTCTTGCCATTATAATTCCTCATGTTGAGTCTCTGAATCCAGATATTCACTCTGAGGACCACTACTAACTGCATCAGGGAACGTGTTCAATTACTGTCTCCCTCCCTGATTCTGGCAGTGTTACTCATGGGTCTCTATGTTGACCTACTCACTTCCAGATGTGAACCATCGTCTCAGTGTCCTTGTTATTTAAATATTGGGAGTGGGGAGGTTATTGCCCTCCATTAAGTTTACAAACTCTGTTTCCTTCCTGGGACTCCATCCCATCCCTGGCCATTATCTTTTATTTTTAATCATTTATGGGGCTAGGGCATGGCTGGCTGACCAGCTTTAATAGCCCATTCCTATTTGCCTTGAGAAGCAAGGTGGTGAGCTGCATTCTTGAATCGCTGCCGTCTCCTTGCTGTGGATTGACACACAATGCCATTAAGAGGGCATTCCAGGATCCTGATCGTACGGGCGGAGGGTATGAGAAGGTGAAGAAAGCCATCTGAAGTGCATATGAGCTTGTGCCAGAAGCCAACAGATAGTTTTTCAGGAATCTAAAATAGCGTCCCTGGTTAAACGAGTTTGAAAAAATCAAACAAAGCAAGTTTGAAAGGTGGATAAGGGCATTAAAAACCTACGACACTCTTAAAGAGATTCTTATTTTGTAGAAGTTCCAAACTTAACTTCCTGGAGTCGTGAGAACTCGAGTGGCAGAGCAGAGAGTTAAACTGGCACGACTAGAAGCTGAAATGGCTGATGATTATCAGTTGGTCCATAAATCAAAGTTTGGCTTCTGGAAGGGATTGAGAAGAATGTGCGAGATCTTCTTAAAACATATACCTGAGAGTAAGGTTCACTGGCGTAGGCCAGGACTAGCAGGTAAAGAGGTTACAGCATTAAGAGGTGCAGAAGCATGTAATTCTTTTATGCTGAGACAAAAGGAGATATGTCATTCAGAGGGACTATTGGAGAGATGAGAAGTGCTCCATTATGTAACGTGTGGTTGGAGTGCCCGCTGAAACTATCAACAAAAATATTTCACAATTGGGAAGGAGGCCTTGAGCTTGGTGTTGGCGTTGCAACATTTCAGCATTTACATTGCCAATAACATGCCTGAGCAAAATATATTTACTGATCATAACTTTTACAAGTTTTAGGACAAATTTAGGGAGAATTCTTCCAGTCTGTTCAGGTGGAGATTACTATTGTTGCCATTCAATTTGTAAGTTATACAGGTGACAGGACGGAAACTGTACTTGCTGCCAAGTTGTCGAGACGTGGATGAAGAAAGACAGGTATTCTGTGGCAGGACTAAACTGACTGAAATAGAATGGAGTTGTGAATGTTTGCATGTTTAGTGTCAATATCATATATACGTATTGTAGTCTACTAATAGAGTAAGAATAAGAGGCTTAAAATGAAGCTACAGTTGTATCTTGGTGGTTCACGTTTTGTCAAAGGGGGAGGTTTGACGATACTGTCACTTTAAAAAGATTATTTTCTCTTGGTCGTTTTTGAAGACAGGCCTTAAAGGCAGCGATGCCGAACTGCCGCCTGAAAACGACTGGAGTAAATAACTGAGGAGGCCTTTAGGTTTTATTACCAGCTCTCCCAGCTCTCCCAGACCTCGTTTTCTCGGTTTGTTTTTAGCTGCAGCATTCAGCGGCTGCTTGGGGTCCCAGAGGGTTGGAAGTTTTATTACATGATCCCCAGCTGCTCTTCTCTGTGGGAACTATTCTAATATTGCTACTTTCTGGATTGAGAAGCTGTACATTATAATCTGTATTTGAGTTTATCTTTGTGCCAGGCGGTGTGTACCACGAAGGTACAGCATCTATGTTTGTGTGTTCCAACATATAAACTAACGCAATTGTTCCTTCCTCTCACTGAATTTTAACTAAAGCGTTTGAAAAGATTGTATTTTGCTTCAAATTTCATATCTACGTTTAAAATAAGGAAAAGTTTGGGCTGGAGCAACCTTCTTAAAATATTTCACGGGGGTTTCGTCTGATCCATAACTCAGGGGCTTCTGACTAGCTCCTGTTATTGAAAAGTTAGTGGAGGTGTTGGGGATGGTTTGCTGGAGGTTGTTCTGTGACCCACCTAAGATATTCTGGGAGACCTGAGTATTTGCTGACCCAGCTATGGATGGAGCATGGGGACTGTAATTACAGCATCTGACTGTGTAACATGAACAAATGGAGCAGAGGATACAGAGAGGGAAAGCTCTGAAACCACGGAGTGAATGTGAGGAAAGGGATTTGCTGCATCCACCCCTGGTTTTCCAGGAACAGCTTCCCAAGCCCCACTTAAACCAGGAGCAGAGTGTGAGGGGACCCTGTGAGCGATGTCCCCTCCTTCAACACGACCTGCAGCTTCATACCGGGGGAGGACGGTGCTGTCAATGGCTGTTAGGGTCACAGTTGTATTCAGCTTCTATGATCCGGAATTTTCCAGGCAGGAGAGGGTGACATATCCATCATCTCGCAGTTTGTCTACATCACTGGTAACGTTCTGTCAAACTGATTTAGACTGATTTATCAGGAGTGCCTTTTTCCTGTTTGATAACCAGTCGTCCCCATTCCTGTGTAACATATTCGAAGGGCTAAATAAGAACAAGGAACATCAGTCAGTAATCCAGCCCCTCGAGTCAGCTCCAACATTGAATACAATCATGGCTGATGTCATTGCAGCCCCTGTTCCACTTTCCTACCATCTCCATCGTGAAACTCTGGTCTCTTGTTGTCGATTGCAGCACATGAAAAAAATATCCACTCCACAACTTCACTTTCAATTACTTTTAGCATTTTACAGACGTTAATGAGATCTCCTTTCACTATTATAAACTTGAGGGTATAGGCCTGGACTGACCAATCTCTTTATAATACAAACCCCTTATCTCTGGAATCAATCTAATGAACCTCTTCTGAATTATCTCCAACGCAATTGCGTCCTTCCGCAAGTCAGGGCACACAAACTGCAACCAGTTCCAGCATCACTAATGTCTTGTATAGCGACAGCAACACTCCCTACCTTTCTACTCTATCCTTTTACAAATAAAACCTGAAACTACGCTTGCCTTTCCGATTTCTTGCCGTACCTCGATGCAGGTTTTCTGTGATATACACGTGAACACAGAGAGCCCTCTGCACTTGAGCACTTTGAAGTTTCTCTCCATTTAGATAATAATTTGTCTTTGTATTTTGCTGACCAAATTGATAAATCTCATAGTTGTCCACTTTAATTTTCATTGCCAAATGTTATCCCATTCACCCAACCTATCCATATTCACTTTTAAACCTCTTTCATCTTCATTCCGAAGTAATTTCTCACCGATGGCAGTGTCATCTGAAAAATTGGCTATAGTATTTTCTATCTTGTCAACAAGTAATAATATTGATGACAAACAGTTAAGGCATGAGTATTGAAATCTGTGACACCCAACAATTTACATTTGCCAAAAGAAAATGACACATTTATTTCATCTGACTGCATTATGTTAGTGCACGAATCCTCCATCGAACCTAATGAATTACTTCTAAACCCATGTTGTCTGATCTTACTGCTTACACTTTGGAGAAGCGATATATCCAAACCCGTCTTGAAGACCAGATATATTCCATCTTCAGGGTTCCCACGATCCACCTTGTTTGTGACATCTTTAAACAAATGAAGTAAACAATTCACACACGATTTAGCCTTCGTAAAACCCTGTTGACACTGTGGTTTAACTTTGCAAATGTTCTGAACAATGGATTCTGACAACTTGCCTCAACTTACTATAGTTTATCTTTACAATTTAGTCACTAATGTATACAGTTATTATAAGGTATTCTCTTAAGAAAACCTTTGCATTTTCTTTGAATTTCTGTTTAACGGGCACAAGGCTTCAGGAAATCTGCTCCAATTGCTGTGTAAGACCCATGTGTAGCTCAATGGACTCATCATCCTGCTGGTGTACAAACTCGATGGACTAACCTCTTTCTGGTGTTCTCATATTGTTGTCTCCAAGGCCAGAATGACCTTCTCCCGTTGATATGTTAGAGGGTTGGGGGATTATGGAATCTTCCTGTTGTTGTGTAACAGCTCGAGGAGCTGATGGGTCTTCTCATATTCCTCCATAACAGGCTGGAGAAACTGAACGGTCACCTCATGCATCCCTGAGATGGGACTGAGGGAGTGATTGGTCTTTTCCTGTTCTCTTACAACAGACAAATGGCTGACTTACCTCTTCCTTTCTCATAAAAAGTCTCAGATAGTTTGTATCCTTCTCCAATTCACTTGCAATAGGCTCAGTAGGGCTCAATGGCCTCCTGTATCCCAGTGTAACAATCTCCTGTCACTGTGTGGCCTCTTCCAGTTCCTGTGTAACAGACTGAGTAGGCTGAATGGACTGATTTTGCAATAGGATACTGGTCCGTTATCGCCTACTCTGGGTCCATGGTTATAGGCTCGAGGGGCTGATTGGTCTCCTCCGGTAACCGCATATCAGGCTCTAGGGTCTCAATAGCTTCGTCATGTTCTGGTGTAACAGTGTTGAAGGTCTGAATATCCTCCTGTTGTTCCTGTGTAACAGGCTGGAGAATTTCTCCATTATGTGTGTAATTGGCTTCTGTGGCTGACTCCTTCTGGTCACCTATGCTGAAATAAGATAATCTTTCATTCTTGTAAAGTCCAATGTGTATTGGATCAACGTGACCATCCTTTCCGTATAAACTAACAGCTTCATGACACAAATCAGTTGAGGGAACCAATTCAGAACTGCTTCCAATGTAACAATATCCTTTCCTCAGTGAGGAGATTACATCTGTACATACTACTCCAGATGTGAACTCATTAAGATCTTATACAGCAGCGGCTACGCTTTACTAGCCTGCTGTAAGGCATCAGCTGTCGCGGGGATTACACAGCATTGTTGAAAGATCATTGTCCTTCTCCACGCCACCAGCATAACAGGAGATCTGGAGAAAAACTCAGAATAAAACTTGAGAAGATCATAAATGATGTAGCAGGATAATTTCTACCATTAGTCTCCCCAGAACCAACTTCACTGAATCCTGAAAGGTGAAGCTCAGGAACAGCAATGAGAAGCAAATATTGATGGGAGTTATATATTAAAGTGAAAGCTGCAATACAAATGTTAGGCATGTTATAAAGTAGGAAATGGTATATATACGTTTCTGAGTACTGCAGTAATAATGTACTGTTTAAATTACATCTAAGCTTTGTTAACCCAACTGAATGCTAATGCTGGGAAAAATGGATTTCATGAGCATGCGGGAGATGGCTTACATTAACATTATTTCGAGCACCGAGGTCGAGATCAGGTTATTTAGGAATTGGTGTTGGATGATCAGAATAGCTAATTGAAAACTTGCTGTAAGTGACCTTTTGGGAACAGTGACCACAATTTTTGATCTGAGATTAGATTCTCTACAGTATGGAAATAAGCTCTTCGGGCCAAAAGGTCCACATCAACCCTCCAAAGAGTAACTCACCCAGTCTGGTTTCCCTCTGATTAAAGCACCTACCGTTATTGGCAGTTTAGAATGGCCAATTCACTTGACCTGCACATCTTTGGACTATTGGAGGGAATCGGAGTCCCCGGAGGAAACTCACCTGGACACGGGGAGAATCTGTAAACTCCACACAGACAGTCACCCGAACAGGAATAGCTGTCCCTTTTAATGTTAGGCTGCAGTGCTCGACAATGAAGCATGGTGCTGCCTCAATTGGTTTCTGATGTTTGTGTATACAACAGATTTTGCTTTTTTGAAGTAACGGTTATGAATCTGAGTCATACAAGCCATTAAGGTGTGAGGAGAAAGTGGGGACTGCAGATGTTGGAGATCAGACTCGAAGAATGTACTGCTGGAAAATCACAGCTGGTCCAGCAGCATATTAGTGGCATGGGAATCGACGTTTCAGGCATTAACCCTTCATCAGGAATGGGGCTTGTGGGCTAAGGGGGGTGAGAGATAAATGGGAGTGGGGGGGGGGTGTCGGGGGGAGGAAGCCTGGAATGTGCGAGGTAGATGAAGGAGAGGTTGAAAGTGATAGGCGATGAAGGGAGACAGAACGCCTCATCTACTGCATCCATTAAACCCAATGTGGTCTTCTCTACATTCGCACGACAGGACGTCAACTTGTGGATCGTTTCAGAGACCATCTCTGGTACAGCCACACTGACCAACCTCACCATCTTGTGGGTAAATACTTTAATTCCCCTTCCCACTCCAACAAGGACATGCAGATCCTGGGAGTCCTCCATCGTCAAACCCTAACCACCTGAGTAATGGAGGAAGAACGCCTCATTATCCGCCATGAGACTCTTCAACCACAGGGGATCAATGTGGATTTCACCAGTTTCCCCATTTCCCCAAACCCCACCTTATCCCGTCTAACCTTCCAACTCAGCACCGCCATCTAGAATGTTCCTATGTGTCAATCTTACTTCCCAACTCCCACCTATCCACTCCATCTTCCTCTCTGATCGATCACTTTCACCCCCCATCTACCTATTAGATCAAAGGAAGCCGCTTAGAAAAATGCGAAGTGTAATAGTAAACCAATGGATTCAGAGAAATGTAGGACCCAGCAAAGGAGGACCAAGAGACTGAGAAAGAAATCAAAAAGAGATAAAGCATGCAAACCAAAAACAATGTAAAAACTGCTATAAAGCTTCTAACAATGTATGAAACAAAAATAAAAACACGATCAAACGTGCAACAGTGAGTGTGATGACAGAGTAATTTATTGTAAAGGACAGAAAAGTCGCAGGGAAAAGAAACAGTTTATTTCTGTCTGTCTTCATTGAAAAATATCCAGAAGTTCTCCCAGAAATCCCAAGTGACCATGGGACTTGTGTAAGTAAAGTCTAAGATCATTCATATCAGTGATGAGGTAGCATTTGAAAAGAGAGCTGGATTGAGTGTTGATAAATCTGACAGGCCAGATTGACTTCATACAAAAGTTTCAGTGGAAGCAGCAATAGTCATATTGATTGCATTACGAATTTTCACATTATTTTCCGACACATTCCTGAAAAGTAGGTAGCCATTAGGGATAAGGGATAAGGGTCGGTTATAAATATTATCCGCCAGTTTAAGAAAGGATGAAGATGGAGAGTGATGATCGACAGACCAGTTAACTTGTCATCCGCAGCCGGGTGTCTGTTGGACTCTAAAGAACAGAACATGCTACTAGATATATAGAATGTAATGGCAAAACTGGGGAGTGTGATAACGCATCGATGAAAGGAAAACCAGAAGTGGCAAACAATTTTTTGGAATGGTTTGAAAATGATTCTTTTCGACATCAGCAATGAGGAACCAATGGATAATGTATAATTCGATATTCAGGAGCATTTTTAAAGAACTTACATACTAATATCATAACAAAAGTTAAAGTGAAAGGTGTTGGTCAGAACATATGCAAATGGAAAGTAAAATTAGGTTGCTGAGACAAAACTGAGAGTATTGTGTACTGCTGTGGAGTCCCCATCTAAAAGAGAATATACTGAGTACAGAGGAACAGCAAAAGGCATTCTCCAGATTAATCCCTAAAATGGCAAGATTGTCTGACTGGGAAACTCAGCCTGTGATCTCTAATTTCAAATAATGAGAGGTGATCGGAGTGAATCTTAGAATCTTAGAAACATAGAGGGGACGGAATAACAGAGGATCATGGAAAACTGCAAGCAGGCACGAATAGGGAGAATCCCATGATAGTCTCCACGGACAACAAGTAGAACAGAATAATCAGTGAACAGTTAGTGTTCATCAGAAATCAAGCGGGAAAACTGTGTGTGAAGCTGGAGAACACTGAGAGATGGTGACATGAGAGCTTCACATCTGTTTTACTTGGGAGAAGGAGCAGGCAGCTACAGAATTCGAGAAGGTGGATGGGGAAGTTCTTGAACAGATTGATGTAAAATGAGAGCAGGAATTTGAGGCTTTAGCTGGTAGAAAACTGGACTGATTGCCAGGTCCGAATGAGTTGTAACACAGGTTGCTGTTGGAGTCAAGGGAGGAAAGGTCCTGAATGAAAAATTGAATTTGAATCTGACCATCGGGGAGGTGCCAGAAGACTGGAGAACCGCTAATTCGATTCCATTTCACAGTGAAGATTGTAGAGAAAGACCAGGGAACTATAGACAAGCAAGTATTAGATCACTGTTAGGGAAATTACTGGAGAAAATAGGGAAGGAGAAAATTGAATTCCAATCAGAGTGGCAAGGCTTGGTCAGGGATAATCATCATGACTTCATTAGAGGTAAGTCACATCTAATTAATTTAAATTAGTTTGAGGAGGCCGCTTAATTAGTTTTGCAGCAAGGTCTTTGACAAGGTTCCACATGTCAAAGTGACAAATAATGTAAAATTTCATGGAATCAAGGATAACTTGACAATTTACAACGAAAACTGTCTTAGTGGCAGGAGAGAGAGGTGGTGGAGAAGGCTGTTTGTGTGACTGGAGACCAGTGTCCCCTGTACCACAGAGATCAGTGCTGCACCCCTGTTATTTATGGTATTCACAAATGGTGCAGATGTGAATGGGGGGGGGGGGGGGGGGGGTGAGATTGAGTGGATGGGGTGGAAGTTGTGATAAGTAAGTTTGTGTTTGCCTGGTTGGTTGGCAGTGAGGTAGACGGTCTTATATTACAGAGAGATACGGATAGATTGGATCAATGGCAGATGGAACATAAACCAGATAAATATGAGGCGATGCAGTTTGGAAGAAGGAACCAGACAAGGAAGACTCAATGAATGGCAGCACACGAGGAAGCTTAGATGGTGGCCCTGCATGCATCCCTGAATGGGAGTGGACAGGGTAATAGGTTAGTTAAGAAGTGGACCTTGGATGTATCATTCATTAATCGGGGCGTAGATTATAAGAGCTATACAGGGCTTTGGTTAGGCCAAGATGGAGTACCGTGTGCAATTCTGGGAACTACATTACAGGAAGGATCTGTGGGGGTGTAGAGGAGATTCACCAGGAGGTTCGCTGGGATGGAGCATATCAGCTTTGGAGAAAGGCTGGGTAAGATCGGGCAGTTTAGTTTGGAGCACAGAACGCTGAGGGGGATGCGATTCGGAAGGATAAGATTATGAGGGGCATGGACAGCGTGGATAGACAGCAGCTATTCCTTTTAGTCAGAGGGTCAAGAGCAAGGGAGCACGCTTTTAAAGTGAAGGGTTTGAAGTTTAGTGAGAACTTAAAGATTGTTTTTTTTTCACCAGGAGGGTGTTGGGGTCATGAATTTACTTCCAGAGAGGAGATTTATCACGGGTATCCTCACAACGATTAAAAAGTGCTCGAACGAGCACTTGTAAGTGTAATAACATTCCCGAATATGGGCCTGGTGTAGATCGTGCTGTATTTCTGATTGCACAAAATATATACTCCTGTGAGTGTATGGCTATGCAAGGTCAATCATTGAGCAGCTAAGGCAGGAATTGATGGATTTCTGAAAAGTTTATTCACAAGGGTTATACGAGTGAAATGAAATAGCTCGTCAAATTATGTCAATGTGAGAAATATCAGAAAACGAGTGCAACTTCCTAAAAATGTGAAATCAGAGAATGGAGGATGGGGAACAGGTCAGAACTATGTCAGAACTATGAAATAGCTACTTCAGTTCTGTCTTCACAGAACTTTCTAACAATACAAGGAAAACCAAGTCTGGTATGATAAACTATATAGTACTTGTAACATAGAACATAGTAAGTGAATGGTTTAGGAGAAATTATTGGGGCTGAAATAATGGTTATAGACAACACTAACATAGATTCTCTGAAATGGGAATTATTTTGGAGAAGCAGACTGAGAGACAAATGAAAGAGAAGCAATGGATGTAATTATTTGGATTTTCAAAAAGATTTTTTGTTAAAGCTCCAAGCCTAGTTTAGAAAATTAAATCTGAGTGGATTGGGGCGAATATATGGCCATGTTTCTAGAATGGGACAGCTGGGAGGAAACATTGAATTGAAAAAAACAGACTCATCAAGCAACAGCCTGATAATATCTGTAAGGTATGATTCTGTAAGTATCATTATATCCCAGACACTCCATCACCTTCCCCGGATATCTCCCAACTCACCAGTAGGACAGACACAGCAGACATGGCGGTACAGTGGGATACGGTTGGAAGTGTGTTGCTCTGGGAGTCCTCAACAATGACTCCGTACCCCACAAAGTCTCATGGCGTTAATTTACACATTGAAAAGGAAACCTCATGCTGATTAACATGTACCAGCCTCTCCAAACTGATGAGTCAGTACTCCTCCATGCTGACCAACTCTTGGAGGCAGCACTAAGGGTGGCAATGGCGCAAAATGTACTCTGTGTGGGGAATTTCAATGTCCACCCACCAAGAGTGACTCGGCAGCAGCATTACTGATCGAACTTGTCGGGTTCTAAAGGATATAACTGCGAGACTGGGTCTGTGGTACTTGGTGAAGGAACCAACAAGAGGAAAATACATACTTGACCACATCCTTACTAATCTGCCAGTTGCAGAAGAATCTGCACATGACGGTATCGTGAAGAGTGACTACAGCAGAGTCATTCCAGAGACAAAGTCACACTTTCACATTGAGAATAACCTCCACCATTTTGAGTGGCACTATCAAGGTGCTAAATAAGACAGACTTAAACAGATCTAGTGGCTCAAGTCGGGGTTTCCATAAGGTGCTATGTGTTATCAAAAGCAGCAGAATTGTATTCCCGCACAACCTCATGGCCTGGCATACCCCCTCACAACAATTACCATCAAGCCAGAGAATCAACCTTGGATCAAAAGAGCGTGCAGGAGGGCAGGAGCAGCACTAGGCATTCCTGAATAAGAGGTGTCAGCCTGGTGAAGCCACGAACCAGGACAACTCACGTGCCAATTGGCATAAGCAGTAATTGAAGACAGAAATAAGTGATCCCACAAGCAACGGTTCAGATCTAAGCTCTGCAGTCCTTCCACTTCTAGTTGAGAATAGTTATGGACAATTAAACAAGTCATTGGAGGAGGAGATTCTACAAGTATCCCCATCATTAATTTGGAAGAGCCCAGCACTTCAGTGTAGAAGATAAAGCTGATGCATTCGCAACAACCTTCAGCCAAAAATGCTGAGTGGCTGACCCATCTCAGCCTCCTCTACTGGTCCTCAGCAATTCAGTTGCCGGTGTTCAGCCAATTTGATTCACTCCACGTGATATCCAAAAACGGTAGGAGACATTGGATACTGCAAAGGAAACTCATGCTGACAACAGTACTGGAAACCTGTGATGTAGAACTTGTCACTGCCCTAGCTAAACTGTTCCAATATCATTACAACAACGACATTTCCCCGATTAAGATTAGATTTGATTACATTACACTGTGGAAACAGGCCCTTCGGCCCAAAAAGTTCACACCGCCCCGCCGAAGCGCAACCCACCCATACATTTACCTCTTATCTAACACTACGGACAATTTACCTGAGCTGCACATCTTTGGACTGTGGAAGGAAACCTGAGCACCCGGAGGAAACCCACACAGACACGGGGAGAACGTGCAAACTCCACACAGTCAGTCGCCTGAGGCAGGAATTGAACCCGGGTCTCTGGCGCTGTGATGCAGCAATGCTAACCATTGTGCCACCGTGCCGCCCACAGTGGTTAAGTGGAACATTACCCAAGTACCTCCTATACATAAAAGCAGGACAAATCCAATTCGGCCAATTACCACCCCATCAGTCTACTCTCGATCATCAGTAACGTGATGGAAGGAGTCTGTGCTTTCAAGCAGGACCTGCTCAGGAATAACCTGGTCAACGACGCCCAGTTTGGGCTCCACCAGGGTCACTCAGCTCCTGACCTCATTACCTTGGTTCAAACATGAACAAAAGAGTTGAATTCCAGACGTGGAATGAGAGTGACAGCCCTTAAAAACAAGATTGCCTCCGACCAAGTGTTGCATCGAGGGGTTTTAGCAAAACTGGAATCAATGGGTATCAGGTAAAATCTCCCCGCGGGTTAGAATCATACGTGACACGTAGGATGATTGAAAAAAGTGAGTCAACTCAGCTCCAGGACAAGTCTGTAGGAGTCCCTCGGACAGTGGCCTAGTCCCAGACATCTTCAGGGCTGCTTCATCAATAACCTGCCCTCTATTATAAGGTCAGAAGTGGGGATGTTCGCCAATGATTGCACAATGCTCAGCAACATTTGTGGCTCCCCAGATACTGAAGCAGTCCATGTCCAAATGCAACAAGGTCTGGACAGTATCCAGGCTGACAAGTGGCAAGTAATATTCACGACACACAAAAGCCAGACCGTGACCATCACCACTAAAATACAATCTAATCACTGCTCTTTGGCATTCAATGGTGGTGCCATTGCTGAATCCACATTGGGCTGCAGCAGTTCAACAAGGCAGCTCACCGCGACCTTCTCAAGGGCAACAAGGGACAGCCAATAAATGCTGGCCCAGCCAGTCACACCCAGATTCACGACATAAATGGATTGAAAAGCAATTTTTTTTCACAGAGGAAGGTTGCTGAGATATCACAGGGATCGGTGCTCAGGCCCCAGCTGTTCACAATACCCATTAAACATTTGCGGGAATCAAATACAATAGATATCAACATGCTGACAGAACTAAAGGATTTTGGATTGTGAGTGGGTGAGGAGTTTGTAAAAAAGCTTCAAGGTGACTAAGACAAGTGAAGTGAATGGGCAAATACGTAGCAGATGGAGAGCAATGTGGGTAGAGGTGACGGTGTGCCCTTTGGTGGAAAGAAGAGATTCGCAGCCTACCGTTTGAAAAGGGATTATTTGAACCATGTTGATCTACAAAGGGACGTATGCCCCCTTTTTTGTTTCCTTCTGCGCAGCCCTCCAAGATCCCTGCAGCACAGTTAGTTCTGAATCCAGAAGTCAATATTGGCACGCTGACCAGTGTATATAGATCAATCCAGTGGGGAGCTGTGACATTGTAAAGGATCTGGATCTCCCTGAACACCATTCATTAAAAGCGATATTGCTGGAACAGAAAGCAGTTAGGAATATCAACGATGTGCTGAATCCAGGAGTAAAAGTGTCTTACTGCACCTGTACAGGGCCTTGGTGAAACTCCATCTCGAACATTGGGCAGTATTGTCGGAAGTTTTGGTCTCTGTATCTAATAAAGAGCAAACCTGACATTAAGGGAGAGCAGCGAAGGATGACCAGATTCATCTCTGGGATGACAGTCTTGTTGTGGAAGCAGAGTTTGGGGCGACTGGGCTTGTATTCCACGGGCTTTAGGAAAATGAGTGGTGATCTCAGTGAGATATATAACACTGTGACAGAGCGAGACAGATTGGAAGCAGGGATGATAATTCTCCAGGCTGTCGTGACTAATACAAGGGACCACACTATTAGGTCCAGGCAGGCCACTCTGCATTGAGATGGTAATAAATCTCTGCACTCAGAGACTGGTGAACCCGAAGAATGCACTTGAACCTGGAAACCAAGATACTGAATACAAATAAGGATTTAGAGACAGTAAAGAGATGGTGGAAAAGCAGGAGTACGGTGTGGAATTAAAGGGCCATCCATCATTATATTGAATTGGGTAGCAAGCTCGATGGACCAAAGGAACCACTGCTCTTTTTACTTTATGGCTTCCCAAGGTTAATCATATTAACGCATATATTCATTGTTTGGGATAAGTGCATTGTGGAGATGTTTGAAAATGAACAACAATGAGGAACGCTCAATGTGTCCTTTCCCGCTGTTTCTGTGCAGTCTGTGGGAAAGCTCTGTAAGTGTTCTCACAAGCACTCAGATGTTAGGAAGGAGGTCTCTGCAGGATCAACAGGACTGTGTTTCCTGTTCCTTTTTCTGATACCGAGACTGGATCTGGGTGTTCTGTCCAGGTTTATCCTTTAAGACCTCGAAACAGTTTAATACAATAGAATGTCTTGCTTGGCCGATTCAGAGACAATTGAAGAGTTTATTACATGTCTGTGTGTCTGGAGTCACTTTTAGGTCAGACCAAGAAAGCACAGGAGATTCACTTCCTGAACGTACATTGGGGAAGGAAATTGGTGTTTACAATCGCCATTGGCATCAAGGTCACTGTGCATTTTAATATTTTATCAATTGTTTTTAACTTCCACCATTTGTCAGAGCAGTGGCCTGGTCTGAATTAGTAATCCAGTGGCATTTCCACAACAGCTCCATCTCCACATGGGGACCGATCAGAAACCACACTGAACAGATTATTTCTGTGCTGCTTGACAGCTCTGTCAAAAATATCTCCCACCAATGTGACTATCGTGATGGTACTGAGGGGGTGGTGATTGATCAGATGGTAATTATTCGCCTTTTAGGGGACCGGGCATAGCTGAGTAATTTTCCACATTGCCAGGTAGGTTTCAGATTTGGAGCTGGATGAAACAGCTTCCCCAGAGACACGGCTTGTTGTGCAGCACAAGTCTTCTGTCCTATTGCAGGAATGGGGTCAGGACCCATTGTCTGTGACGTATCAATTGTGTTCAGCTGTTTCTTCATGTCTCGTGCAGCGAAACGTCTTGGTTGAAGACTGGCATTTGTGATCCTATGGACATCATGACGAGAGTGAGGTGGATTATCAACTCCACACTTCTGGCTGATACTAAATTCTTGTGTTTTACCCTGGTGTACAGGGCATTTCTGTTATGTAGTATGGGGATATTTATGGAATCCTCTCCTCCAGTCATTTGTTTTATGGTCCCTCACCATTTATGACTGAATGTGCCAGGACTACAGAGCTTCAATCAGATCTGTTGATCAACTGAAGTAGCTTTAATGTGTTGGCATCACGTTTAGGTTCACATGGTTCTGACCCTGACATGTTCACCCACAGTCATTACTGAGCCATAGATCGTGTTGATTGTAATGGCAGACTAACGAGATTATCCAGGGCAAAAATGTTACAGATTGTGGTTGAATGCTGTTCTGCTTCTCCTGCTGTTGTGGTCTGTACCACGACATAAATATGCAGTTTTGAGCTGCAATATCTGCAATGCAATTCTGCTGTCTGTCCCTTAGTTCACATCGAGACCCATTCACCCATCAGCCCTGTACTCAGTGACCTTCTCTGGTTTCTAATGTGGAAGTACTTCCATTTTTAAACTCTCATTCTGCTGATGCTCGGTCCCTGGGTCATACTTCCAATCTCACACATTCTGCAAAACCAATTAACTAATTTTAATTCAATTGTTTAATTAATCTGAAACGTTTCTTTCCTTGAGTAATACCATCTTCTGTGTTAAAAATGAAAGTCTTTCCCTCTGTTTCTCTCCCTGACCATGATTAAGAGCTCTGTAGTGTCAGTGATTCCAGACTTATGTAGTTTCAGAGCCAATGAATTCTCTGAACCATCATCACCAAATTGTATGTTTCCTCATTTGGTTTGATGCCTTATTCATCATTGCTGCCTTGCCCTCCCATGAGTATGTTTCATCTTCTTTAGGATGAATTTCTGATATCCTCCGAATTATCCCCAGAAACTCCTGCCATTGCTGCTTCATGGCCTTTCCTGCTCAGCTCCCCTACCAATTAACTCTGGACAGCTCCTTCCACATGTCTTTGTCGTTACATTTCTCACTTATAATCACAGTACATCAAGAAAAGAGCAATTTTATATATAAACCAAAAGAAGGAGTTTTGAGAGAAGGATGTGAAGAATAATTGTTAAATTTCTTAAGGAAGGATGTGTGAAACCTGATAGAATTCTGAAAAGATTTACAAAGATATTACCAGGGTTGGATGTTTTGAGATTTATTGAGAGGCTGGATCTGTCAGGGTTATTTTTCCTGGAGCATCAGCGGTTGAAAAGTGATCATAAAGGTTGATATACTAACAAGTGGAACGGATAGTGTCAATATCCAAAGTCTTTTCCCCTGGGTAGCACATTCCAAAACTAGAGGACATAGGTTGAAGTTCAGAGGGGAAAGACTTATAGAGGGATCTAAGGGGCAGCGTTTTCAAAGAGAGGGTGCTTTATATGTAACGATCTGCTAGAGGAAGTTGTGGGTGGGGGGGACAAGTACAACATTTAAAAGGCATCTGGATGGGCACATGAATAGGAAGTGGTTCGGTGGATATGGGCCAAATGCAGGCAAATGGACCCACATTAATGTAGGACACCTGGTCAGTCTGGACGAGTCGGATAGAAGGGTCTGTTTCCATGCTGCACAGCTCTATGACACTATGTCTTGTGTAAAACTTTCTCCTGTCATCTTAAAATTACCCACAGTCCTGAAATCCACCACCCTAAGCAAAGGACATCTGCCATTCAACATTATCTATACCCGTCATTGTTTTATAAACCTCTATAAGGTTGAAAAGGTCTTAACCTCCAACACTTTAGTAAATAAGGTCCCAGTCCATCGAGTCTGTCCTGAAAACCTAAACACTCCATTTCCAGTGAAAATCCGGTAATCTTTTCTGAAACATCTCCAGTTTAATAATATCGTCAATGTGACTGGGTGACCTGAACTGCACACAGTACTCCAGGAGAGATCTCACAAATGTCCTGCACAACCTGAAGATGATTTTCCAGCTCCTGTACTCAAAGGTCTGAGCAATGAAGGCCATCAATCAAACTCCTAAATACCCACCCTGCCTACACATGATGCAAACTTAAAAGAAATATACGAGAACCATAGATCCATCTGCTCTCCAATGATACCAGTGGCCTGACATTTATTGTGTATGTCCTCTCCCTGTTTGTTTTATCAAATTGTGATACCTTGCATTTATTGAAGTTAACCTCCATCTGCGACTCTTTAGCTGAATGAGTTCTCGTCCTGGGGAAGAAAGGCTGGAAAGTAATCTGCTGCCTCAAATCATTTCGTGGTTTTATGAAAAGGGCAGTCACATGTTACACGCGGGAAAGATAATAGCCACTTAAGGTGGAAATCATTTCCAAACAATTAAAGATCTTCATAGTTTATCATGAAGGCAGAGCACATGACTCAATATCGTATATTTGAGGTGATTACCTTTCATCTGTTGAAAAATGTAATTCTTTCAACTGTATAATTCAGTAAAGTGAACCAAATTTTAATTACTCCACACCGAGCTGAAAGCTGATATTTAAGTTTTGGATTAAAGTCCCGTCTGTCACGAAGGTATGTCACAGTATTTCAAAACAGGCTGATGAATAAGCACAGAGATGAATGATGTTGCAACTTTAGGGAATATTGCCAAGTGGTGGTAGTGTCCCTACCTCTGAGCCCAAAAATCTAGATTCAAATCCCACAGAAGTGTTTCATAATGTGGCTGAACAAGTTAATTAAATGATTTTAGACTTGTGATTTGTTAGAGAATGAAGAGGTGTCAGCATTGAATTTCAGAATTTAAGCCCAGGTTGACAGAAAACACAGCCATTCGTGTTGATTGAAGTCACATTTGCACATTCTAGAGGTTTATAAAATCATGAAGGGCATGGATAGGGTGAATAGTCAGGGTCTTTACCCCAGTGAATGGGAAGTCAGAAACTAGAAGACATAGATTTAAGGTGAGATGGACAAGATTTAAAAGGAACTTAAGAGGACTATTTTCACACAGAGGGTAGTGCGTGTATGCAGTGAGCTGCCATACGTAGCGGTGGAGGCTGTTACAATTACAACATTTAAAAGTCATCTAGATGGGGACATGAATTGGAAAGGTTTAGAGGGACATGGAACAAATGGTGGAAAATGAAATTAAGTTAATTTAAGCCATCTAGTTGTCACGAAAGAGTTGGACCAAAGGGTCTGTTTCTGAGCTGCGCAACTCTTGGAATCATCGATCTAATTTGTCAAGTTCTCTTTATAATCATATGTAACCTTCTTCACCTTTCACTATATAACTAATCTTGGTGTCAGCTGTAATCTTGCTCACCATGCCTTCTATACTTCTCATCGAAATCATTGCTACAAATGACACCAAAGATGGATCCTGCACCAATCCCTGTGGAACGCTGCTCATCACTGGCCTCCAGTCCCAAAGACAACCCTCCTCCACCACCCTTTGCCTCCTGCCAATAACCCAAAACACACACACATACAAACATACAGAGACACAGACACAGTTCTGTGTTTAAGACAGGGATAGATATATTCTGACAGATAAGCGGAGCAAAGGTTGCAGTGAAAATGTGGGAGAATTTTGTTGAGACACATGTCAGCCATGATCGAACAGCAGATCAGGCTCGATGGACCAAATACTATGGTTCTGCAGCAATTTCATATGCTGTATGGTTTACGCTGCATGAAATGTCAACCCAAAAGAGCAGTGGAGACTGGGTCATATTAAAACTTTACTGAACAGAGTAAATGGGAATATGGGATAGGTTTGAGGGGCTGAATGGGCTATGTATTTCCTATTGGCTGTGCCTTCATTTTTAAAAAGAAGAGAAGCTGACTGCGAGGTTCATACACTTTTAAATTTAGATGTTCTACCATTTAAGATTGAGATGAGGATGTTCCTATCTTCTTAGCCTGTCTGTGGTATTCACAACCCCAGGGAACTGTGAAGACTGGGCCATAGAGTCATAGAGATGTACATCATGGAAACAGACCCTTCGGTCCAAGTCATCCATGCCGACCAGATATCCCAACCCAATGTAGTCCCACCTTCCAGCTTATATCTCTCCAAACCCCTGCTATTCATATAGCCATTCAGGTGCCTCTTAAATGTTGCGATGATACCAGCCTCCAATCACTTCCTCTGGCAGCTCATTCCATACAAGTACCGCCCTCTGTGTGGTAAAAGTTGTCGTTTATGCCTCTCTTACGTTTTTCTTCTCTATGCCCGACTGCACTGGAAAAGACTTTCTCTATTTATCCTATCTGTGCCCCTCATGATTTTGTAAACCTCCATAAGGTCACCCCTCAGCCTCCGATGCTCCGGGAAGATCAGCCCTAGCATAATTAACCTCTCCTTATAGCTCTAATCCTCCAACCCTGGCAACATACTTGTAAACCCTTTCAAGTTTCAAAACATCTTTTTCGATAGGAAGGAGACAGGTTTGCACGCAATATTCCAGCAATGGCCTACCCAATGTCCTGTGCAGCTGCAACATGACCTCCCAACTCCGGTACTCAGTACTCTGACCAATAAGGGAAAGCATAACCAAACGCCTTCTTCACTATCCTATCTCCTTGCGACTTCACTTTCAAGGAGCTATGAATCTGCACTCCAATGTCTCTTTGTTCAGCAATACTCCAGAGGACCTTAGCATTAAGTGTATAAGTCCTGCCAAGGTTTTCTTTCCCAAAATGCAGCACCCTACATTTATCGAAATTAAACTCCACTGCCACTTCTCAGACCATTGGCCCAACTGATCAAAATCTCATTGTTATCTGCGATAATATTCTTCGTTGTCCACAACATCTCCAATTTGGATGTCATCTGCAAACCTATTAACTATACTTCATATGCTTACATCCAAACCAGTTATGTAAATGACGAAAAGTACTGGGGGGTCATTCAAGATATTCCCGGCTCACCTTTACTGACTTTTGTTGGACAGGGGAGTCAGTCTTTATAGGAAATAGACAGGAAAGGAGTTTTCAGCCACAAACAGACCAGCCATGATCTGTATAAACTGCGCATCTGTCTGGAGCTCCTATCCCATATTGTTCTCTCACTTCACCCGTTGAGGCTGTTACAGAGGGAGAGGAAGACCCCATTCAGCCAGTCAGTATCACTGCAATAATGTAGGAGGAACACCATTTCGTCCCTCTAAGGAGATAGCCGGGAATAGAATGAAGTATTCGGTCACAGTGCAATAGAGATATACATCAAGGAAACAGACCCTTTGGTCCAACTCATCCATGCCAACCAGATGTCTTCATTTGTCATCATTTCGTCCATATCCCTCTGAATCATTCCTTTCCATAAATACATCTGGTTGACTTTTAAATGGCGTAATTTTACCAGCCTCCAACATTTCCTCTGGCAGCTCATTCCACACACGCGCCAGACACTGTGTGAACAAGTTGCCCCTTACATCCCTTACATATCTTGCTCCTCTCACCTTAAAACTATGTCCTGTAGTTCTGGACTCCCTTCCCCAAGGGAAATAACCTTGCCTATTTGCCCTATCAGTGACCCCGTGATTTTATAAACCACTAGATGGTCACCTCTCAAAGAGAATCGTTTATTTTAATGTGAAGTGACTGCTGCAATTATTCAACACAGCAGCAACAACCAACAATGAATTTAATGATGAGGATCATGAGTTGTGTTGTTAAGGAGACACATGTTAGTCAGGCTGTAGGAAAGCTCCCCCCTCCTCAGTGTCTGTCTGGTGAAAATTGAGCACGTGCCCGATATTGCAGAATGGTTATATTGCTGCATCTGAAAGACCACATTTCCGACCGGGTAGCGATCCCCCCAAATGTTAGTCTATATTATGTGCTCATATTTTAAATTCTCAGGGATTAGGAACATTTACAGTAGGAACTCCACCTGATTATCTGATAACAAATTGCCAGAAGGAGGATCACTGAGTTCAGAAACAAATCGGCAACCAGCTACACAGCATAGCAGGAGGCCATGCAACCTTTCTGGGCAGGTATACAGGAACAGGGAGTCCTGATCAGCTACGAGGAAATACAGAATTTAGATAATTATTTATTTTCAGGTTGGAAAGCTGTCACTCGTGAAATTCCTCGGGGATCAGTGTGAGTTTATCAACAGTTTACAATCTAGAATAATGATTTGGATGACGTGGCTAAATTGATTGGTGCTCAATTTTCCCTCACACCAGGATAGTCATTCAATAAGATGCCAAGTGGAGACAGAGTGTCTGCAATGGGATACAGACAGGGGAGTGTCGTGAGCAAACCTTCAGCAAAAAAAAATGTACAAGGTGGGTGATGGGAAGTTTGTGTTTTGGACGAAGCATAAAACAACAGTAAATTATATAACTGGAGGCAGAATGCAGAACTCGGTGGTGCAAAGGGATTAGCCTGTCCTGATCCATAAACCACATCACGTTAGTCTGTAGATGCAGCACGTGAACATAGAAAATAAATGAAGTGATACTTTTTTTTCTTGATAACGAGTATTGCGTCTGATCTTAAGGATGTTTTACTGCATCTGTACAGGCCGATTTGAGACGGCATCTGATGTACTGTGTGTGGTTGTAATTCCACTGAAGTGAAAAACAAATTGCTTTTTAAATGTCTCAAAGATGTTTCTCTTTACTCGTTCTTGCAATAAAGGCATTATGTGTGTACGATTCGAAGTTTCGGTCTGAGAATGAGAAATGTGCTCAGTTACCATATAAGATTCTGAGCTGGTGAATACCTGATGGATATTTTATCTTCTATGGGAGAATAAGACCTGGAGCAAATTTAAGAATAAGATGCATTCATTGAAATGCAGATATTGTGAAGATATCACAAGTTGTATTATAAAAGGAAACTGGAACATATAAGCACATATCCAATCCAGTGGTGCTATTTGTTCCGAAATAAATGGTTGGGTATCCAACTGCAATAGCGATCTACCTACATGGAGTAGGGAATGCGACGGAGTCAACAGTTCAGTCACTGTTCAAATTGATCTCATTTCGTCCAGTTTGGGGTAGGATAACGTTATTATGTGATTCAGCACAGGGAGGGAGAAAATGTAACCTTCCTGAGAAGGAACAGCCTGTTGCTCCCTCTCTCTATGCTCCTCTTCCCAGCAATGTGTGTGGGCTGAAAACTTCACAGTCATCTTTACCACTCATGGAGGGTTTCTCCGAGGATTCACTGGAATCGGCACACTACCTGAAGTAAAGGGAATTCAGCTAAATCCACTGTTCCAAGAAGTAATCCCATTGCCAGTAGTATGTAAGAGCAGAATAGCTATATAAGCTGAATAATATTTGGAACAATCCCTCATGTTTCCTTTCGTCATGAGTTCGATTAATATTTGGGCTCAGTTCTTCCAAGTTGACGTTCTGCAGAGATTATATTTTTCAGTTTGTCATCAAACCTGTGCATGTGTCAGTATTTTTAGAGAGGGAAACATCGACGTACAGATTTACAATATTCAAACCGTTTGTCATTCATCTTTCCATCGTAGTATGAGCAACTTTGTTTCGGTCATAAACTCGTAAATTTTAGCAGATTAAAGAATCCTGCCTGACTTATTCCTCACCCTCACACACTCTGAGACCTATATTATTGATCATATCGCCAACCCGGTTAGATTATCATTTGCAGCGAGCAGCGGAAGTGTGGGACGAGGAATGGGGAATAATGTCCTGAACTATCGATCAATGAGCCTGCCGTCATTGGTGGCCATGTTGTTGGAGAGTATTGAGAGGGGCAGGATTTACATGTATTTGCAAATGTAACACCTGATGAAGGATAGTCAACATGGCTTTGTGCATGGGAAATCATTTCTAACAAAGTTGATTGCATTTTCTGAAGAGATGATAAAGAAGATTGGTGATGGCAGTGTGGTAGACGCCGTCCATCTGGACTTCAGCAAGGCATTCGACAGGATTCCGTATGGCAGACAAGTTAGTAGGGTTAGGTCATAAATAGAACCAAGATATGATAGCCAAATGACTACAAAATTAGAGTGAAGGTAGGAGACAGTGTGTGGTAGACGACAGCTTTTCAGACTAGAGCCCTATAACCAGTTATGTGCCAAAAGGAGCACTGCTTTTCATTAATTGTATGCATTATTTGAATGTGAATACTCGCCTGTTTATTATGTTTCCAGATGACATTAAAATTGGAGGTGCAGTCGCCAGCAATGTTTACGTCAGTGTACAATGGGACCTCGATCAGATGGGCCAATGTACCAAGGAGTGACAGAAGAAGTTAAATTTATGTAAATGTGAAGTGTTGCATTTTGGTAAGGTAAAACAGGGCAGGACATATACAATTAATGGTGAGGTCCTGGGGAGTATTGTTGAACAAAAAGTGTGCAGGCTCATAGATCCATGAAAATTGTGTCACAGAATGACGGGGTGGTGAAGGTGGTGTTTGGTATGCTTGCATTTATTGATCAGTACATTGAGTATGCGAGTTGGGAGCTCATGTTGCAACTGGACAGGATGTCGGTGAGTCCAGATCTAGAATACTGTGTTTAATTCAGTTCGCTCTGCTACAGGTAGGATGCTGTTAAACTATAGAGGATGATGAAAAGATTTACAAGGATATTGCCGGACATGGAGTGATGAGCTATAGGGAGAGGTTGGACAGACTGGGGCTTTTTTACTCTGGAGCATCGGAGGATGAGACGTGACATTATGGAGGTTTATAAAATCATGAAGAAAATGGATAATCTGAGTAGCCAAGGCCTTTTTCCAGGATAGGGGAGTTCAAAACTATCGGACAAAAGCTAAAGGTGAGAGGAGAAAGATAGTAAAGGGACAATATTTTCATGAAGATTGTGGTGTGTGTATGAAATGAGCTCTTAGAGATGGTGATGGAGGCTGGTACAGCTACAACATTTAATAGGCATCTGTATAGGCATATCAATAGGAATGATTTAGAGGAATATGGGCTTCATGCTGACAAATGGGACTCGATCAGATTGTGATGGCTGAGATACGTGGACAGTTCTCTGTGCTTTATGACATTGTAAGAGAGATGAGGAGAAATTCTTAAAGGACCTTTTGAGTGGGAAGTCAATTCTCCAGAGGTATGTGGTGCCTCTTTATTCACCTTTATCCAAAGATGAATTAGTTAAATATTTTATGCAGAAGTGAATCACAGATAATGGGATACAGACAGGAAAGTGGGGCTGAGACCATAACCTGATCAGCCACAATCTTAGTGCCTGGTGAAGAAGATTCATAGTGTTTAACGATCTAACCCTGCTCCTGTTCTGATGTTCCATTCAGACCATCCAACCAACATGAGAGGAACAGTTGGAGGCCACTTACTGCTATAGCTCCCCTGACTCTCTGGAATAGAGAATTCTTGACATTCAGTACCCTCTGTTTGAAGAAAGCACTGCCTGCTCCTGCACCATGATCGATCAATATGAGCGATAGAATGCAAGGGCCTACCAAAGAGCGACTGGCCCTTATGTCAAGGCAGTATTTAATTGAAGATGACATCAAGAATCCTGAGTAAAATTGCACTTCATCAGAATCCATTGCAAACTCTCCAGTGTTTGGAGTCATTCACAGCACAATGGAACATGTTTATCATCTCAGCCGTGCAACATCTCTGCAGGAAATCCTCAGGGTAGCTACCTCAGCCCAGGCAAACACAGTTTGGCAGCAAGCAATCCTTGCTGTGTGGAAGCAGGCCATTCATCCCATTGAGTCCACATCAATCAGAAGTGGGGATATTTACTGAATGTTACACGATATTGAGAAAGATATGTCATCCCTGACCTCCTGATGTAGTCTGTGTCCATGTGCAACAAGACTGAGACAACATTCAAGCCTGTGCTGTTAAACTGTCGGTAACATTCATGAAACAGCGTTGCACATTTCCACAGTAAATGGAGGAGGTCACTCAGTACCTCAATCGGGCTTCACAGGAATATAGGAAAGTCATTCAGTCCATCAAAACTACTGGTCAAGAGGAGGGACAGACCATTCAGTACCCCCTGCTGTTACACAGGAAGAAAGGAGTCTGCTCACTCCCACACGTCGCTAACACGAGATCAGAAAGTGACCATTTCACACGTGGAGTCAATTATAAAGGAACAGGAAGAGGTCATTCAGCTTGTCAAGTCACTAATGCAGGAAGAGGAAGGTGTCAGAGATGCTCCAACATAACGAACAAAATGGAACAGGGGCTGTACAGACGGACTGTTCCATGGTATTCCTCGTGGCTTCTTTATTCATATTACATCCGTGTGATTGTTGTGGTTCTGTTCGCCGAGCTGGGAATTTGTCTTGCAAACGTTTCGTCCCCTGTCTAGGTGACATCCTCAGTGCTTGCGAGCCTCCTGTGAAGTGTTTCTGTGATGGCCTGTCTCTGCTGCTTCCGGTTGTCAGTTCCAGCTGTCCGCTGTAGTGGCCGGTATATTGCGTCCAGGTCGATGGGTTGTTGATAGAGTCTGCGGATGAGTGCCATGCCTCTAGGAATTCCCTGGCTGTTCTCTGTTTGGCTTGCCCTATAATGGTAGTGTTGTCCTAGTCGAATTCGTGTTGCTTGTCATCTGCGTGTGTGGCTACTAAGGATAGCTGGTCGTGTCGTTTCGTGGCTAGCTGGTGTTCATGGATACGGATCGTTAGCTGTCTTCCTGTTTGTCCTATGTAGTGTTTTGTGCAGTCCTTGCATGGGAGTTTGTACACTACATTGGTTTTGCTCATGTTGGGTATCGGGTCCTTCGTTCTGGTGAGCTGTTGTCTGAGAGTGGCTGTTAGTTTGTGTGCTGTTATGAGTCCTAGTGGTCGCAGTAGTCTGGCTGTCAGTGCAGAAATGCTCCTGATCTGTGGTCCATCAGCTGGAACAGACAACCTGAAGCGGCAGAGACAGGCAACTATAAATGCCGGAGGAAACATCACAGAAGCGCTTCACAGGAGGCTCCCAAGCACTGAGGATGTCACCAAGATAGGGGACGAAACGTTTGCAAGACAAATTCCCAGCTCGGCGAACAGAACCACAACAACGAGCACCCGAGCTACAACTCTTCTCCCAAACTTTGAACATCCGTGTTATGTTAGCATGGCTTCCTGGCAGTGGGACTGAACTGATATTTTAAACCAGTTTCAATGGCATCTTCCATCGCTGAGAGAGCAGACTTGCATCCTATCTGAAAGTCAGAAGCTGTTGGAGAAAAGCTAACTGTTTCAGAATAAAAGTATTGTGGCTGCTGACAGGATTATGAACAATACAACGTTGAGTGGAGGGTCACACAGTAACTATGTATTATAGTGTTCAGAGTTCATTCAGAGGCTGTATCTCTGCATAGGCACGTAACTTATTAGGAATCTAGCATCCTATGGAAAGTATGGAATTTCCCACCTTATCAACCTTTTTGTGGACACAATGAGTGTCCGTCCATAACCATTAAGTTTCAACTTCGTAGTCTCTCACAGTGTTACAAGTTAAACACATACTCACTAAATTCTCTCCTGATTGACCATCATGCCAGGGTTCAATGTGTTGAAACTCCTTAGCACTGTCTCGGTGACGTGGAGATAATTATTTATAAACAGACTCAGTCTGTATAAAATGCCCCAAATACTCTTTCAACAAAACACTACCATTGAGTAAGGTATATTTACTTTGGTACTTCAAGTATTTTGCATGAAAGATATCATTTTCAGTTATAATTACTTCTGTCCCATCCGAATTTTGTTAGTGACTTATAGCCAAGGACATCCAAGTCCTTTTCAACAACACCACTTTCCAAACTCTCACTATTTCATAAACTTAAATGTGAAACATTACATTTGTTGTTCCCATCTTAATCATGTTATATCTTACGAATAGCTATTGCCCAAGCATTGATTCTTCTGATTCCCCACAAGCCTTCCACCCAGATAAAAACACTATTCTCTTCATTTTGTCCATTATCCATTTTTTGATTCATTCTGTGTGTTCCAACCCTAACTACCAAAGGACTCTAACATTACTCACTCACCAGTATTCAACTGCATCAAACGTTTTCTGAAATTTCAAAAACTCCACTCCCACTGGTCGTCAATTGTCAATGTCACAACGGAAAATCTCCACAACTACAGCAGGCTTATCAAAGAACATTTATCTTTCCTGAATCTCGGCTGAATGTAATCATATCATTATTTTCCAAGTGTCTAGTTGTCACATTCCTTTTTAAGGTTATAATGTTTGTTTTTCTCTCACAGCTGACATCTACCTATTTAGTTTTCTGTTTTCCCTCTCCGTTCTGTTTTGGATATTTAGGGGAACAATAGCCGCTTTCCAGTCTGCAGGATCCCTCCAGAATCTAACCAGCTTTGAAGAATAATCAGTAATTCTTTCAGTAGCTCTGTTGCCACCTCCTCAATACTCTGGGATGTAGCTCATCAGATCTAGCAACATACCAAGCTTCAATGCGAATAGATTTTAAAAGACATACTCTTCATTAATTCTAATTTCGTGCATCCCCTAATTTTCACCAGGGCTCCTGATCACTAGTATTTCTGGAAGTTAGTTTCTTCCTCCGTGGAGAAAGAACCAATATATTCCTCTCGGCAGGCAGATGGCTTCTGTCAGCTCGTGTTATATAGGAGGACTGCGCTCCAGGTAAGTCACTCACTCCTCCTGGAAAGTTCGAGAATGAATCCAATACACTTCATGGTGATGTATATGTCTCGCTCTCTTACCTGGAAAGTTCCAGGATCAATCCAGTTCACTTCCTGGCGAGTGTCAGCACAGTCCTATCCCTGCTGTGAGTTTACAGGCTATATTGAAGAAGGGGAAACAGCTCAGTGACCACCTCATTTTGAAAGACTCTGGTTTCACAATTTACAATTGAAATGGGCCCAGTTTTGACAAATGTTCCTGGAAATCCCAGAGAGGGTCATGCAATGCCCTGTCCTCCCTGTGTACGGAGTTTCCCTTCTGTGTAACCTCAACTCCATTTGTTTACCATGGACCCAGAACACTCTGTAAATGCAGTGCTTATATCTCTTCCAGAGTGGGGTCACCAGACTCTTGGGTCGCTCTGAATGGACGCGGCAACTGATAATACATACCCGAGAAAAGTGTACACAGAAACTCCCTTTATTCTGTAATGACAGGAGAAGTCAAATCTCGACACAAACGGTGCACCCATTTAGTGTTGAAAATGTTTCTGTTCTTAGCAGAAAAAACAGTTACATCTCTGCACAGTCCGACAGTTACAGTTCCATTTTTCAAAAAATCAGTTGACAATGTAACATTTCGTTTCTTTGTATCTGAGCAACTATAAGGACAGCACCAGTATTGCCTATGGAGTTGATCATCACACTCAGAGGAGAAAGATAGAGGGAATATAACTCAATGTAAACAGAGACACATCTAAATTGACATGATATTCATGAATATGGGAAAAGGGGAACACCAACTTTATTTTCCTTCTGGTTCATTATTAGCAGTCTCTATATTTGCTTTTCATTTCTCTCTCTCTCTCTTTCTCGCTGGAAATTTCTACATCCACTCAACTAACCTCTCCCTCACTCATACAACCATTAATATTATTTCCCAGTTGGTTTCAGTTGTGATATAAGGTCACTAGGTTCTAAACTTTATCTGTTTTTCTCTTTACAGCGGCTGACATACTTGCCGAGACTCTCCAACATTTTCAGACGCTGGAGAATTTCATTTCGGATCTCCATCACCCACAGTTCATTGGTTTATTTCACCTTTAATGCTGTTGTTGCACAGGATGTCAGCATCACTGGTAAGGACAGTATTTGCCATCCGTCACTAATTGCCGTTGACTGCGAGAGACCATTTGTCAAGACAATATGGAGCCAATCATTTTTGTCGCACTCAGTTTTTTTTTTTACAAAAGGCTATCAGTGAAATAATAAAAGAAATCCTAATGGTTTATGGTTGTCGTTTGCAAAATGAGTTTTCATTCCAAGTGTTGCCACTCGAATTTAACTTCTGTCATCGGCTGTGGAAGGATTTGAAACATGCATTTAAAGTCATAACTTGTGTCTTTGAATTACACGGCCACTGACATTTTCACTCTGAAAAGAGGTCCCAATTATGAAATAGGTAGAGTGACAAGAATAAGTTTGTGGTCAAAATATTTGTAACTACAACAGTGGTCAGAAAAGAAGTGGAGCCATAAAATCAGATGTCAACAAGGCGTAAGATGATGGCTAATTCAACAACAGCATTGAGGCAGAGGTGGAGACTGGGGATATTATCGAGGTTTGATGGCAGAGAGAATATCGAGACTTAAAACCGTTCTGGGCAAAAGGAAAACTGAAGGGTCGGAACAGTCTTGTTCCTTCTTAGACGTTTAGAACATAGAACATAGAACATAGAACATAGAAGAATACAGCGCAGTACAGGCCCTTGGGCCCTCGATGTTGCGCCGATCCAAGCCCACCTAAACTACACTAACCCACTATCCTCCATATACCTATCCAATGCCCTCTTAAATGCCCATAAAGAGGGAGAGTCCACCACTGTTACTGGCAGGGCATTCCATGAACTAACGACTCGCTGAGTGAAGAACCTACCCCTAACATCAGTCCTATATCTACCCCCCCTTAATTTAAAGCTATGCCCCCTTGTAATACCCGACTCAATACGCGGGAAAAGGTTCATACTGTCGACCCTATCTAACCCCCTAATCATCTTGTACACCTCAATCAAGTCACCCCTAAACCTTCTTTTCTCTAGTGAAAACAGCCCCAAGTGCCTCAGTCTTTCCTCATACGATTTTCCTTCCATACCAGGCAACATCCTGGTAAACCTCCTCTGCACCCGTTCCAATGCCTCCACATCCTTCCTATAGTATGGCGACCAAAACTGCACACAATATTCCAGATGCGGCCGTACCAGAGTCTTATACAACTGCATCATGACCTCAGGACTCTGGAACTCAATTCCTCTACCAATAAAAGCCAGTACGCCATATGCCTTCCTCACCGCACTATTTACCTGGGTGGCAACTTTCAGAGATCTGTGTACACGGACACCAAGATCCCTCTGCTCATCCACACTACCAAGTATCCGACCATTAGCCCAGTACCCCATCTTTTTGTTATTCTTCCCAAAGTGAATCACCTCGCACTTAGCTACATTGAATTCCATCTGCCACCTTTCTGCCCAGCTCTGCAGCTTCTCTATATCCTGCTGTAACCTGCCACATGCTTCCTCACTGTCAACAACTCCTCCGACTTTCGTATCATCCGCAAACTTGCTCACCCAACCTTCTAACCCCTCTTCCAGGTCATTTATAAAAATGACAAACAGCAATGGTCCCAAAACAGATCCTTGCGGAACACCGCTAGTGACGGCACTCCATGAAGAAACTTCGCCATCAACTACTACCCTCTGTCTTCTTCCATCCAGCCAATTCCTAATCCAAACCTCCAACTCACCCTCAATGCCATATCTCCGTATTTTCTGCAGTAGCCTACCATGGGGAACCTTATCAAACGCCTTACTAAAATCCATATATACCACATCTACCGCTTTCCCCTCATCAACCTCCTTCGTCACCTTTTCAAAGAATTCAATAAGGTTTGTGAGGCACGACTTGCCCTTCACAAAACCATGCTGACTATCCTTGATCATATTATTCCTATCCAGATGTGCATAAATCCTATCCCTTACAATTCTCTCTAAGACTTTGCCCACAACAGAAGTGAGACTCACCGGCCTATAGTTACTAGGGCTATCCCTACTCCCCTTTTTGAACAAGGGAACCACATTTGCTATCCTCCAGTCTTCTGGGACTACTCCTGTAGACAAAGAGGACATAAAAATCAAGGCCAATGGCTCTGCAATCTCCTCCCTTGCTTCCCAGAGAATCCTAGGATAAATGCCATCAGGCCCAGGGGACTTATCTATTTTCACCTTTTCCAGGATTTCCAACACCTCTTCTCTACATACCTCAAAGCCATCCATTCTACTTATTTGTGACTCAGTATTCTCATCGACAACAATGCCCTGTTCCTGAGTAAATACTGAAGAAAAGTATTCATTCAGTGTCTCCCCAATCTCTTCCGCCTCCACACGCAACTTCCCCCTACTATCCTTGACTGGACCTATTCCTACCCTAGTCATTCTTTTATTCCTAACATACCTATAGAAAGCCTTAGGGTTTTCCCTAATCCTATCGACTAAGGACCTTTCATGTCCCCTCCTTGCTGCTTTTAGCTCTCTCTTCAGGTCCTTCCTGGCTACCCTATAACTCTCAATCGCCCCAATTGAACCTTCACGTCTCATCTTGAGATAGGCCGCCCTCTTCCATTTAACAAGGGATTCCAATTCCTTATTAAACCACGGCTCCCTCGCACGACCCTTTCCTTCCTGCCTGACAGGTACATAATTATCAAGGACACTCAATAGTTGCCCCTTGAACAAGTTCCACATATCATTTACACTCTTTCCTTGGAGTCTACTTTTCCAAGCCACACATCCTAAGTCATGCCTCACCGCATCATAATTTCCCTTACCCCAGCTATAATTCTTGCCCTGTAGTACACACTTATCCCTCTCCATCACGAGTGTAAAAATCACCGAATTATGGTCACTATCCCCAAAGTGCTCACCTACCTCTAATTCTAACACCTGGCCTGGTTCGTTACCCAGAACCAAATCCAGTATGGCCTCACCTCTTGTTGGCCTGTCTACATATTGTGTCAGGAAACTCTCCTGCACACATTGAACAAACACTGACCCATCTAACGAACTTGAGCTATAGCTTTCCCAATCAATATCAGGAAAGTTAAAGTCCCCCATAACAACCACCCTATTACTGTCACTCATCTCCTGAATCACCTTCCCAATCCTTTCTTCAATCCTTTCTTCATAAGTGAGTAGTCTGAAATTGTTGGAAATAAAGTGGAGTTTGTGACTGAAACTGAAGATAGCAGATTATGCATTAGTTAAATATAAATAACAGAAATAGTAATAACCTTCACCATCATTTATCAAGTTGAAAGAGATAGGCTTACCGGGATCACCAACAATAGCGAGGATGGGATAGTAACCTGCCTGAATAATCATCAATATGGCTCGTATCCGCAACTCTATCCATGACCAATCCCGGGAAAGATATAAAGACCATCAGATAAACTCCTCTCTGTTGTTGTAACATTCCAGACTAATGTTCTCAGATTCTGAGCCATTGTTGGAACATTTCAGTCTATTGTTCTAAGATTCTTTTCCTTTCCCTCTCCCTGTAGCTGCTGAGCACAAGCGTCTTTAGGATGACGCTGCCGCTGATACTATGGAATAACAGTTTGAATGAAGCCCCTTACTAATAGAAGAAGGAAACCCTCTCATGACACAGTTAGGATCTATAGAGACTAACATCAGCCACAGTCACAAATAGTTCCAGTAAACCTTTTTCACTACAACTCTCATACGTCATAACAATAGTTGGTCTGGTTGGGATGTTGACATCGCTAACTATTGGGCTAATATCACGTCTCCAATTGTAAATTTAGAGATGAGGCAGAATGATGATACTTTCTATTCACTAGTTCGATGACCCTACTATATTTTGGCAGCATGGGAATAGCTGGTGTCTCAAGGCCGTCTGTGTCTGATCACCAGGGCTTCTGCATCCTTTCGTTTCAAGTATTTATGTTTAACTTTGACATTTATCTTACCATCATTTAACGTCTTAGGTGAGATTAGGCATTTTTGAGAGGCTCCTACAATGTCATAGACGGAGTATATACAGTGCATTCCTTCTGGTCCAGCTGCGGCCTGGTCATGTGGAGTGTTGGTCAAACTCTCATTGAATCAGGGTTCTTAGTTTTACCTTTCACCAGGTATTGCTGGGGTCTCAGCAGAGTTGGACGGTTGGAAATCTTTCCTGGCTACTGCACTCTCTCTCTGAGATTTCTCTCAGAATTGGCTTTTGATGTTCTTTCCTGCTGGATTGGAGAACTGCATGTGAGATGATCTGTTTCCTGAATTTGTTTTTCACAAGTGTATGCTTATGGAAAGTTACTATATTGGAGCAGTTACTGTATAGTAGTTAAATAACCTATAATTCTTTTAGGTTTTCCAGTAGAACTAAGGTATACCAAGTTCCTCTTGTTGTTATATTTGAATAGATTGTGTTTTGCTTAAAGTCAAATATTTTGACCAAACGAATTATATCTGAAACACAGCACCTCACATTTACCTTTAAAATAAGAAAACGTTCGGGTCGAGACTACCTTCGTCATATATTGTGAGGGGCGGTCTGCTCGGATCCATAGCATAAAGGGAAGATTTTCACGTTTTAATTGGAGAATTACTTAAAGGACAACATGTTGCAGAAATACGGGCTTTCACAGCGGAATGCACCGACGTGGAGGAGTGATAGCTCTATCAGGAATTAGATTGCATACACAATCTACCTCACAGATCGAGCCCAGACACGTGTAAGCCCAGATGAAATACCTGCTCAGCATGGTGAACTGTGCAGACCAGGCTCAGTCCAAACCAGCAATCTGTCCAGAATGGAGCACTGTACAGACAAGGATCAGTACAATCAAGCAATCTGTCCAGGATGGAATACTGTGCAGTCCATGTTCAGTACAATCCAGCAATCTATTCAGGATGAAGCACTCTGCACGTGTCACCGGCCCATTAGCTATCTGTCCAACATAGGGAGCAGTGCAGATCACACTGGTGCATTGATTCAGAAACCTGGACGAAACTTTCTGTCCAGCATGGGGTGATATTCAGCCCACACAAATAATTTGTTCTATTAACGTGAACAAAGAACCTGTTCAGTATGGGGAGCTGTGCAGTGAAGAGCAATGAAGAGCAATGAATTGATCTGCAATCCAGGAGCAGTTACCCTCCCAGCATGTAGAGCTGTGGACACCGCCCCAGTGCATTGCTCAGTAACATTGTGTTAGATCCCTGCCCAGTGTGGGGATACTTGCAGCCCATGCTGGAAGTGACAGGATGTAAAGCTCCCATACATTTACAGCTCCATATCTCCATTGTACCATGACAAGTGTGTGCTGTGGGTGTGAAAACTACTGCCAGAGAGAGATGGTGAGGGAATTCCAACAAACAAAAGGATTTTGGAAAAACGGGAAAGGAAGATTGAGAGACAATTTCCTGAAGATCACAGTTTTCAGAATGCTGAAATAAAGATATTTCGACAGACTCCTGCAACGTGAGACAGTATTCCCAGGAATTATGGGTGAATAGGATAGTGGTGTGAGTTCAGATGATGGATTTTTGGATGAGCATTTATTCTGCAGCTTTGTAACTGTGAGTGGGCACAGCAGAGTCTATGACTCGTTGGGCTGCGTGTAACAACAATTTATATCAACGACATTTTTATTGAAGGTGACAGAGGGATTGTCTGCCCGAGGTCGAGATAGTTTCCTGGTGCTATCTTATCGAACTCACGTCATTACCTATCCACCCGACCCCATGGTGTCCCTCTCATTCAATACCAGCTCGATTCTCCCACCCATCATGGCTGGACGTACTAACCATCGCTCGGATATCCCTAGTTATACCATGATCCCTGGGCCTGGTGCCAAATTCAAAAGGCCAATGGGCACACTTTTGAGCTTTCTCAGTTGAGAGCTGCCCTTTACAGTTTACCGCTTGCATGGCAGATAAGAGACAAATACACCACAATTTGTCAACCTGGATATGTGGATGGGCTAGTACAGATGGGCACCATTCTCTTCTCAGAGGTAGCCACACTACAAGACCCATCGAACGTGGTCTTAGCTCACCACCGAGCTCAGAACTGTATCTTCAGTCTGAAGAAATGTCCAGCAATACAGGACAAGCATCAATAACCTTCCCTGCTTTGTTAGGAAAAGGGTCACCGTATTCTCGCTGCTGTAGCAACCACCCCCAAACAAGGCCAATGGTCTACCATGCTCACTGCGGCATGCCGCACCTTCCCCATCTCTCTTTTTCTCTCTTTCCCTCTTGCCTTTGCAATACCCCCACATGGCAATAGAATGTTCAAGATAATCTTTCAAATCATTCCAATTTTCAGGAAAGTGTCAATGTCCAATGAATAGCGTTGCATGTTTTTCAATACACAGACAATTCAAATCCATCATGAGGCCCTTCAGCCCTTCAAATGTGCTCCATCATAAAATGAGATCGCAGTTGGTCGGTTCGTTCTCCCAGCTCCATGTTACAGGAATTTTCAGTCATTCAACTCCCTGGGTTTCTGTCACTGAGCGGATGACACTCAGGCACATTTACCCTGGTGTTCTTCAAGCGTCTGTTCGAGGGCATTTCCCATACAGACGGACTCCCCTCACAATATATTCCATCAGTTTTATACTTGTATGTAATGATAAGCACATTTTACACAGAACAATAAAAAAATGCACTTATTTTATGTTTATAGATATCTAATTTTAATTAATAATTCTGGTTATTTCACTTGGCTCATCTTATTGCTTTCAGCCAAAGACAGCTTCTAACCACTTGCCTCGTTATAAAATACAATTTCTAGCAGAGAACGTTTTCATCCTTAGCCGTTATCTTGATTGTTATCTCAATTGAACCTTTACCTTGTTATGGAAGTTTCTCTTTTCCTTTGTCTGTGACTGTTTCTGTCTGTAACAGTTACACTCTCTCCCACTTAGTTGGCTGGACGGCTGGTTTGTGATGCAGAGGGAGGCCAACAGCGCAGGTTCAGTTCCCCACACTGACAGAAATTACCATGAAGGGGACGCTCTTGCAACCTCATCCCATCTCCCGACGTGTGGTGACCCTCAGGACAAACCACCACCCGTATCCTCTCTCTAATGACAGAGCAGCCCCTTGGTCCTTTGATACTGTATTGTGGCATTTTAAATTTTTACCTATTTTATCATTTCGTTTTGCATTATATTCCTGGATGTTCTGGACAGTGTTATTTGTACCACTGTTAGAATGTCCCACACACTGCACATTCCTGCCCAAACTTCAATAATCCTTGACTTTGTTGTTATTTGTGAACCTTCTGCCTGTGCCTCAAAAATATTGAATATCTCTGCCCCCAGTGTTCGGCGGGGAAGAGTGTTACAGAGACTCACAACACTGAGAAAACAAAAATGTAACTCATCTGTGTGTAAGATTTTTTTTTTGTCTCCTTACCTAAGAAATGATATAATTACATTGGAAGCAGTTGAGAGATGTTTCACTTCACGTATTCTAGGGATGAAGGGCTTATATTGGAATGAGAGCTGATCCTATAGAAACATACAAAACCTTGAGGAGAGTGGATCAGGTCGATACCCACTGTGTGTTTGCATAGTCCAAACTTGTTATCATTGTCATACAACCTCTACAGTGAGGAAGCAGGACATTCTGCCCATTGAATCCACATCTAACCACAGAACAGCATCCAACACAGACCTGCCCTCCATGTAACCCTATATTTCCCATTACTAACCCACCTAACCTACACATCTCTCGGCACTGTAGCTTGGCCAAACCATTCTAAGCTGCAAATCTTTGGCCTCTGATACGAAACTGGACCATTGGGAGGAAACCCACACTGACACAGGGAGAATGTTCAAACTCCACATACAGGGTTAACCAAGGTTGGAATTGAAACCAACTCCTTGGTTATATGAGGCAGCAGTGCTAACCACAGATTCACCATGCTCCTCTGTTAGTTATATTAGTTACATACGTCTATGTTATATCATATCGAAGATGGCTTTGTCCGATTATCCATAGACAGGTGAGTTAGGGATAATGGTGCATGGAGAGAAAAGTGCAGCTGGGACTACAATGACCATCTTTTCTGATGGAGTAGTTTCAAATGTCCGAATGGCTCACTCGTGTCTCTCAGCCCTGTGATCTGGCGTTCTATTAAGCCCTTCGGACCTGCTACAAAGGAGCAGATCGACACCACTCCAATTGTTAGGTGTAGTTTTGGAAATGCACTTGGAAAATCCAGGCTGGGTCAGGAAATGACCACGACCCACAATCCCTGTTTCCAGGCTTCCCCTCTCTGTAACTTCTGCTCCAGATGGGAGTCATGTTACAGACCCAGATTCGCTGAGAATACAGCCCTCATATCCCACTCAGGGTTAACTCAAACAAATCCTCTGCTTGCCCTGAATGCAACATTGTACAACACAATTTCCAGGAAAATAACCAGTTACTTTCCAAAAGCTTAAAATGTGGAATTAATAAGTAGGAAGAGGAGTACGCCATTCGGCCCCTCAAGCTAACCCTGTCATTTAATAAGAACATGGATGATCTACTCCAGGGCTCAACTCCACTTTCTTGCTGACTCCTTGTATCCCTCCATACCTCTCTGGGTGAGGGAATTCCAGACATTCATTATCTTCTGAGAGTAGACATCATTCTGCATCTCAGATTAACATCAATGTTCCATATTCAGTATTTATGTCCTCGAGTTCGAGACTCCCCTCAGGAGAGGAAACGACTTCTCAACATTTACCTCCTCAAGGCCCTTCTGTGTCTTGCATTTTTCAGCAGTATCACTCCTCATTCATTTAAACCCAAATGAATGATCGCCTCACCATTTTAGAGGTTGTCAATAATTCAAACCTTTTATCTCAGGAAGCTGCTTAATGAACCATCCTAGTTACTTGATGCATCAGCGTGCTGATTTTACGTTTCACACACAGGAAGACTCCAATCCCTATGTACTGCTCCTTTTCTGGAAGTCGCTTCCATTAAATAACAGCCTGTCGTTTGGTTCTCAGTATCGTCCACAAACTAGGATGTATGTTGTACTCAGCTTCCGCCATCAGGTTATCAGTATAGAGTGTAAATAACTGATGCAATCGAACTCACACTGTGGTACTCCAGCAGATGTACCTTTATCATGAATATCCAGTAATCCTGACTCTCCGATTTCTATGTGTTAACTAGTCATCATCCCATGTTAATACATTATCCATCATCCTACGAGCTTCTGTCTTGTGTATGAACTTTTATTTGGTAATACCTTATGGAAAATCTCTGGTAAGCCTCTTGTCTACAGATCCCCTTTATTAAATCCGCTTGTTACATTCTCAGGCATCTCCAGAAACACTTTGCATGATTTTACAGGGCATAATATAATTTCCCTTTCAGAAACACACACGAACTCTGCGTGAAGCTTTTCTAAATGTCCATGCTGGCCAGGTTTTCCAAATTAAGCTCGTCCTATCTGCTTTCATTTGGGCCATACGCCTCCAAAATGTTTCCCATTCATATGTTTGTCCAAGTGAGTTTTAAATGTTGTAGCTGTACTGGCATCTACCACTCTTCCTCTGGCAGCTCATTCCATATCCACACCGCCCTCTGTGTAAAACGTTGCCCCTTCGTTCCTTTAAAATCTTCCCTCTTTGGCCTTATGCCTACTATGGCTGTGGGAGAAATCTTGGCTATTCACCCTCTCCATATCTCACATGATTTTAGAAACTTTTACCATGTCACCACCCAACCTCCCACACTCAATCTGATACTACCTTCAAGAACTAGCATTTAAAAATAAGCACTGCAAATTTAAACAATATTAAACATGACAGGTAAACAATACTCAGATCAACTTCATATGGTGATTTGTTTTTCTCCATGTTACAATACTATGGCAGCATGAAATGCTTACTAGTGCCAATATTTGGTTACGAAAGTGTTACTGGAAAAGCGCAGCAGGTCATGCAGCATCAAACGAGCAGTAGAATCGATGTTTCGAGCAGAAGCCCTTCTTCAGGAGGGTGTGCCAAGCAGGCTACAATAAAAGGTAGGAACGAGTGACTTGGGCGAGGGGCGTTAGGAATGCGACAGGTGGAAGGAGGTTAAGGTGAGGGTAATAGGTCGGAGGGGGGGGGGGGCGGAGAGGTCGGGAAGAATATTGCAGGTCCAAATTCACTGTAGATATCTTGACACTCCAGCCTCCTGACTTCAATGATGTTTGACTGGACTATTCACGCATTCCATATTGTATGCAGACACCTTGTAAAATGCACCTTTTAAATGCTATTATTCTTTAAAGGCTGCTTTAGACCAAGGTTAATAATTCGTCCTTCTGACCACACAACATCAAATCCGAAATAACCTGCTCTCTTGTTTGCTTCACAACATACTATTCAACCCACCTCATATAAACTTAGGGAACTTATTTTTCACAGCTTCAGCAGTCACTTTGTTTACGCAGTTTAGATACAACTTGAGATCATTCAATAAGACTGCGGTATACACAATACTTGCCTATCTAATCTCCAGATCTTATGATGCTCAGAGTTTCTGCTACCGTTTTGGTTTCGATATATAACACACCGATATTTGCTTCTCCTTGCTATCTGTAAACTCTACCTCAAGTGATTCTGTGGAATCTGAGGGACATGTCTGTGTCGTTATCAGTGATAGACCTGGACAAGACAGTCAGGTCCGCTCACCTCGACGCTGAGATGATCTGAAGAAATGTCCCACAAAACTGGACAAGCAACAATATCCTCCTCGCTCTGTTAGGAAATGAGTTCCCATATAATCTCTGCTCCCTCACACTCACTGTACATCTGTTGTAGCACCTAACCCCGAACAGGATTGACGCAATGTCTCCAAATAAGGCTCAGGCACTACCACTCTCACTATTGAATTCAGCGACTAATAATCCTATATGGATTCAAAACTGTCAGCTGACTCATTCCAGACACCTCACATCTCCCCCCACCTACACCAGCACAAACACCAGGGTCACCCATTCCCACTCTCCCTCCATCCCTTTCGTCCATTCCAGGAGAAACAGCCTAGAATAGGATAGAAAGGGCCAAGCCAGGTAATGGAGTGCCCGATATCCGTTCCCTCACTCCCCTTCTCCCACCATGTGGGAAGGACTCATAAAGAGCTGGAGAGGAGCAGGAAGCCTCGTTTGGAGAATCTGAAACATCCACGTCCTACTGACAATGTTAAGGACCAATGTTCAGTGAAAGACAATTTTCAGTTTAAACCCACTGTCAGTTCCAACAACAGTCCTTTACTTCCAAACAAAACACAGATACCTCCCTGCACAGAGACGCAGACACAGAAATACATAGATGGACACACACAATACTTATCAGGAGAGACGTATACATACACGTATAAAGACATATACAGTCACATACAAATCAACATAAATACAGATAGAAACACAGGCTGATACACAGACAGATGTAGACACGCAAACACACAGATAACAAGCGCATGGACACACACACACACACAGGTACACACACACACAGACACAAACAAACAGAGGCACAGATACACACACAGACACACGCACAGACACACGTATTATGCTATCACGCATTCTCTTCCTGAGACAGCAGCAGAGGCTGGGTATGATACATATTTGATTGGAAAGGGGTAGTGGGAATGCGGGATAGGTTTGGAGTCCGGAATGGATTATGTTTCAAATTATTCCTAATTTTTCTGTCCTTATGTCTGAAAAGAGGTGGTGATTTGATGTTCAGTTAACACAGTCTTAAAATAACAGTCCCACAATGAAATAAGGACGTCCCTTTCACTTTAGTGTTGTGCTACCCGTGGTGTCCTCATCCTCAGGGAGCAGTAATGACTCGGTTATTGAAGATATTCAAGGCTGAGCTCGACTGATCTTTACTGGACTGAAGGGTCAGTGTTTATTGGGAACAGACAGGAAATGGATGGTCAGATACATTCGGATCAGTCATGAACATTCTGAATCTTGCAGCCGAATGGGCAACTTCTTCCCCTATCCCATGTATTGTTCCCTCAATCCACCCTCGAGGCTGTAACAGAGATATACTGCTGTCCCTACCCCATGTGTTGTTCCCTCAGTCCACCCTTCGATGCTGTTGCAGGGTTGGGGACCACTCCATTCTGTCAGACAGGATCGTTACAATGACACAGGAGGAGACCAATCTGTCCCTCTAAGGAATTGCACAGGAATATCGAATGAAGTAATTCAGCTCGTTCAGTACACTACACAGTCCAGGAGGAGGCCATTCAACCCACCGGAGTCGCTACACAGGAAGAGGGAAGCTGTTGCTAACAGGAAATAGAGAATAGAGATAAATGTGTATTTTCAGGCTGCAAAGCTGTAACTGATGGAGTGCCTCAGAGATCACTTTGGGGTCATCAATGATCAACAATCTGTATCAAAGATTTGGAGGAAGGGGAGGGAATAGCTTGGAGCTCAATTAGCTCATAGACCAAGATGGCCATTCAATGTGTCGTCAAATGGAGGTAGTGAGTCTGCAACGTGATACAGACAGGGAAGGTTCGTGAGCAAAGCTTCAGCAGAAATAACGTAAGGTTAATTGACTGTTTTGGCATGAAAGACGAAACAATGATATACAATTTAAACGTAGAGAGATTGCCGAACTCTGTGATACAGGCAGTTTCCATGTTCTGCAACATAAATCATATGAAGTCAGATGCAGAAAGTGTTTTGGAAGGTAAGTGTTTTTGGCAAAAGATACAAGTTTATTGCAGGAATGTTTTACTGCATCTGTACAGGGCATTTCTAAGACCAGACCTGATGCACTGTGTGCAGGATTGATCCCCTAAATTAAAATAAAAAAAGATATAATTATTTTCGAAGATTTTCAAAGAGGTTTCTCTTTACTTATTCCTGGAATGCCGGCCTTTTGTTATGGGGGATTAGCAGTTTTGATCTTAGCTGAGAAATAGTATTGAACCATCCATGACTTTCTGAGAAGTATATGAGCTGGATGTATATTATCTCCTGTCAGAGAGACTAAAGCTAGAGAACAAACTTTAAGAAAAACATGCATTGATGTAAACACACATACTATGAAGATAACTACTGATATTTACAAAATGCACATACACATGTAAGCATGTCTTCAAATTGCAAAGTGGGGACTTTTTTTGTGATTTGAAGAAATTGTGTACAACAAGAGCAATGACGCATCTGCATATAATCCATCATCAGGTTTTCCAGAGAATATTCCAGGAGATCGCACATGGTCGAGTTTGATGTTCAGTTGACATTATTATATGTTCCAACACAGAGAGGGAGAAAAAAAGTATTCCCTGTCTGAGAAGCAGCAGCCGATTGATCCCTCTCTCTTACTTTGTTCCGCCAGATAGCAAAGTGTGAGGCCATAAAATCCTTGCGTCACCTTTACCACTTGTGAAGGATTCCTGGTGAGGATTCATTGGAATCTCTCCACTGCCTAAAACGGAGGGAATCCAGCCAAATCCCAGTGCTCCAGAAAGAAATCCCACTACCAGTAGCTTGTGTGAGCAGAATAACTTTAAAGTCAGAATAACATTTGGTGCACTCTATCATTTTACAATTTGTTATGAGTTCAATATTCTGTGTCTTACATTTTTCTAGAAAATAGCCCAGTCTGAGACCTCAATCATTGGCCACCTCACTAAACTGGCTGCATTTAAACTCGGTGTAACCAGTGGAGAAGTGGGACTGGAAAAGGACACAGTGACCCTCCAACATTTGCTGGAAGACAAAGGAGGAATTTTCAAGTGGAAATTCCTTTTCCTAGAGGATTGTGGTACCTGGATGTTTGCATTTATTTAAAGTTTTTTTTGATATGGAGTAAAATGGTATACAGACAGAAATGTTCTGCTGTGACCAAAAGCACATGGAGCGGTGACAAAGTATCTAATGACCCACTCCTGCTGCTCAGTCCTGTGTTGCTATGTTCTATTCAACTCCTCACAGCTCCTGCAAGGAGCAGAAGGAGGCCACTTGATGCAAATACCTGTTGAACAGTAATCCAGGATCTCGTTCAGTCCCTCAAGACTGTCACACATGGCTTGGTGTCGGTTGGAAAATATTATGTAGTTTGAAAGACGCCTCTGGTCTCTTTACAGAGTGTTTCCTCTCTGCAACTTGTGGTTCATTTGTTGGGGATATTATAGACCCAGATTCACCGTGAATACAGTCACCTCAACCAGAGATGACTCACGAAATACTTTACTGTCTCTGACTGCAACGTTTAATAAAAGAACATTCAGGAAAATTACAGCCATTAACTTTGCAATTACTGAATATGAGGACAAAAGGAACAGGATCAGGTAATTCGAATGATCAAGACATTGCATAACATAATGGCTGATCTACTGTTGACAATAACTCCTCTTTAATGCCTAACTCTTCACCCCTTACCTCTCTGACTGGTCAAAAATCCATCTACCTCCTCGTTAAATGCTTTCAGTGATATAGCTCCCCTAGCTCTCCAGCCCAGGTAATTCCTGACAGTGATTACTTCCTGTGAAAGGAAAACACTCCCTACACATACACCGTCACCTATTGATATGAAAAAGATTCGAACACAGGGGCTCAGAAAAGAGCGAATGGCTTTGATACCAAGGCAGTATTTAACTGATGATGGCATCGGGACCACCTATTTGTTTGAGCTGAATATAGACCAGGTGTAACCTTCTACTGGACGGGGTCTTTCAGAACACACATAAAGAGGTTTCGGGTCAGTCGCCAACAATCCTCTCAGTCCCAGGACATCTCTGCAGGAGATCCTCAGGTTAGCCTCCTCAGCACAAACATCTTCAGTTGCTCCATCAATGTATTTTCCCATCATGAGGTCTGAAGTCGGCATGATGATTGAAGATCACAGAATGTTCAGAACAATTTGTCCCCCATCAGCTCCTCAACCATTTTGTGTCCATGTGCAGCAAGATCCAGGCATCATACTGGTTTGCGCAGATAAAGTGTCCGTAAAATTTATGGAACAGCACGGCCATACATTGCACATTTCAACAGCTAACAGAGGAACACATTCAGCATCTCAAGCTGGTTTCACACTGGTATGAGCTGGCATTCAGGAACAGAAAGAGTGACAGCACATTCACTATTCCTGGCTGTTACAGGGGAAGAAGAGTAGTCTGTTTAGTGCATCGAGCTGTTAAACAAGAGCAGGCAGAGCCCGATCAGAACCTTAAACGAGTTCCATGCGACCAGGAGGAGGATATTCATCCCCACGAGACAGTTAGACAGGAACAAGAGGAGTTCATTGATATTCCAACATGACACACCAATGAAATTGAGAATACACTGATAGAGGACTCCATGATGTTAATCATGGTTCTATTGTTTGTTGGCGATGGAACATAGTTTGCTGGCAATGAGGAGGGAAGCCAAATGATTTGTGCCAAGTCTCAAGGAGGCATTTTCCATCGCCGAGAAGACACACACATGTTCTCCAAGGAGGTCAGAATCTGGTGGGAATAGTTAACTGTTTTAGCATGAAGGTATTGTGGCTGCTGTAGGGATTGCAGATAACGAGACTTTCAGTTCAGGACCATGCACCAAATGCGCTGTATTAATGTGGGGGGAGTTTGTTCAAAGACTGGCCCTCTGCTTCTCTCATGCGACATGGAGATTGGGTGTGGAGTGAGGGGAATATTCTCAGACGATGTTAAACTATTGACAATCATGCAACCCGAATAAAAAAAAAAGAAGCCATGGAATCATTCACCGTATCATTGTCTATTTGGAACATCGTGAGTGACTGTCCCTCACCCTCAAGTTTCAATGCAATCGCCTCTCATTCTCTCACAAAACCAGAGATTAATCTTCAGTGTCTCCTCATGGTACCATAATCCCAGGGATTAGTCTGGTGAAACTTCATTGCACTCTCTCTGTGGCAAGGCGATCATTCCTTATAAAGTTTGCTAGCAATGAGGAGGGAAGCCAAATGACTTGTGCCAAGTCTCAAGGAGGCATTTTCCATCGCTGAGAAGACACACACATGTTCTCCAAGGAGGTCAGAATCTGGTGGGAATAGTTAACTGTTTTAGTCTCTCCACAATATCCCAAATACTGCCTCAACAACACTATCAACGATGATCACAATCATTCTTCTTCCTCTTAGACATCTCCATTTCTTTCCTGTGGTGTAAAGAGACTTTCCTTCTCTCTGCACTGCTGGAAAGAGTTAACTCTTTTACAATGAAGGTATTGTTGCTGCTGTCGGGATTATGGATAACATTACGTTCATTGCAGGATCACGCCCAATTGAACTGTTGATATTGGGAGAGTTTATTCAAAAGCCTGAACCTCTCTCGCTCTTTCTCTTCCTCTCTCTCTCTCCCCTCTCTTTCTCTCTCTGTCTCAGTTGAAATAGGGAGTCGGAGTGGTTAGGAACGTTCTCAGAGAATCTTAAACTATCTAGAATCATATAATCTGAGTGAAAAAATACCATGGTTTTTATCACCATGGAAGTGTCTGTTTAGAACATCATGAGTGATTGTCCATTCCCTTAAGGTTCAATGTGATCACCTCTTATTCTCTCACTGAGCTTCACTCAATGCTCATGGTGCCATCATCCTAGGGACTAGACTGGTGAATCTTGAGAGAAAGACTATCCACAGTACACCAATAACCCAAATACTGCCTCAACAACACTCTCCAGCATTATCAAAAAACACCTTCTCTCTCACTCAGACATCGTAATTTCTTTCCTGTGCCACAAAAAACCATTCCTTCTCTATGCACTACGACTGACATGGAATTTAAAAGTCCCTGACATCTGTACGTCAGCATCAATAAAGTCAGCACCAGAGATACCTACGGAGATGTGCACCACTCTCAGGGAGAATTTCAATGAGATTCAATATACCTAAAATAGTGGATGATCACGTACCTGAATGAAAATGAGATGTAGCAATACAGAAAACAGGCAGAGAAAGGAAGCTATCTTTACCTTTGTTCTTTACTCCCAGGATGTCTGACTCCCTGGTCATCATGTTATGCAGATCTTGAACTAAGTGGCTGGTTCAGCTGTTCCACAGTACCGTAAAGAGTAAAACGTATAGCTATGGGTTTTGTAGTGTTACAACACAGGATAAATCTTCCTGCTTAATTAAAACCAACAACACAGAAAAGATTTATCTCATTCTGTAATCTGTGATAATTCTAAAGTCCAAATCTATTTAAAGTAAAAATCAAAAACTTTATTTCTTAAAGTATAACAGAGAAGAATAAACTTCTTCTTCTAACCTGTCTTTTACCTTCCCCCTCCACAATACTCGTCCGTTAAGACTCCTAATTAAGATTTACGAAACAAAACGTCTTATCTCAAAATCAGGAAGCTTTCGGTTCTTCTCCATATTCCTGTCTTCTTTCTTCTTGGGGACTCTGCTTCACCAGTTACTAATCAATAAAGGTATCCATAGGAGAGCTATTTTTCAGGCAATCTTTGCATGCTGGCAGCTTGGCAGTTCTCCTCTTAACTGTTCAATTTTCAGTGGTCTTGTACCACCCAAATATTGGATTGTATCATTGGCTGTTAAGATTGTCAATATAATAAATTGAAACTTGGTTGGACGTGGGTACATTGGGGTATAATTTAAAATGTCTGGCTGAATTTGTTTCAAGACAATGAGCTAATCAGGAGTTCGACCAAATGTTACATTATAACTTTTTCAGAACTCTTGGTGCTGTCAGGTAGTAATTGTTGGTTTTTAATTCTCTCAAAGGTACAGTGCACCCACGTGTTCATCACAGACGTCACACGGAAACCTGACGAGGGAAGCATGACACATTGACATCCCTAAATGACTTAAGGCAAGCAGATTCATTTTTAAAACAAATGATAATGGTTGCTTATAATTTCCTTCATGAGATATCAATAGACCATTATTCTGTGGCTGTAGATTATGAGTCAATAGCTTGACCACCATAAACTGTTTTCCCTTATGTGCAGAGAACAAGTTAAACATTCTCAATAGCAATTATTTAGTAACGGACATGTGGTTACAAGGAACGTGAAACTGTTGCATCCGGATTGAACAAAGGCAAAAATGGTTTATTTTGATATTGCACTGAGAATGAGGACGAAACTGGGATATATTAATGGTGGTATTGGACAGGATTGGTGAGTGGGGAGGATATGGAGATGGAAATCTGTGAAGGACAAAATGGATTATGGAGTTTGAGAAAAGTCTGGTTCCTTCTCGGATATCAGTGAGTAACTCATAAATCATAGTTTGATAGATCTAATGTATAAGGAATTGATTGTTTGTTTGGAACTGAAGATATTTACTTGCACGTTCCAAAATGTGCATATCATGAGCAGAGATTCAGTTCAACCCGGTTTTGTAGACAAATATAATTACTTACCAGGAACACCAACTATCACGAGGATGGGATAGTAACCATCTTGAATAATCCAAAGGATATCCTGGATCTGATATGCTAATGATATCCTAGGCTGAGAAAGCCATTAAAGATCCACAGATAAACTCCTGTCCATTGTTGGAACATTCCAGTCTAATGTTCTCAGATTCTGATCCACTGTTGGAACATTCCAGTCTAATGTTCTCAGATCCTGATCCATTGTTGGAACATTCCAATCCATGGTCCTCAGATGATGAACAATTATTGTAACGTTCCTGTCTAATGTTCTCAGATTCGGATCTCTCCTCCATCTTTCTCTCGAGCTGCTGATCCCTATTAGTGCTCTCATTGATGTTCCTACTCAAACTATGGGATAACACACTGAATAGAGCCCAATTATCTTTCAACAATGTAAACTCTCGACTATGATAATTAGGACATCCACGGAGATGGACATTAATCACAGTCACTGAACAAATAGCTTCATTTAAGCCCTTTGAGTTCAATATTGATTTCATTAAAATCCAAACGAACGTTTAAAATTTACCCATTTAACCAGGTATATGTGTGGCTGGCTGAGGAAAGAAGTATTGGAGATGGTAGATTGATTGCGTTTAATCATTCAATCTGCCCTAGATATGGGAGTAATGTCAAAGGATTGTCAGAACATTAACAAGTTTCTCCGTTTATAAATGGAAACATACAGTCTGTAACTACTGATCAGTGATTATAATGTCAGTAAAATATGGAGAGAACTTTTCTAGTCCATCATCTGACAGGCAAATGTGCCTACGACAACATGAGTTAGAACAGACAAATGGCATGGATAAGTTAACAGAGAATATGATGTGACACACAATTCAGATGGTTAGTCGAGGATCAGAGAGGGCAAGTGAGGGTCATGCAGTTAGTGTTGTTGATGTCAATCAACTGTGATTAATTACCATGCACTGGTTTTCAATTTCAGTGTGAGTATGATATTGGGGACATGGCTGCAGATACTGGAGGGAGGGAACATGATTTTTCCCAGTCATCAGTATTAGTCTTTATAAATTATAAGAAGATCAAATTCCAGGATACATCTCCAATGAGGAATGAGGAATATGATTAATCATATGACCAGAAGACATTGGAGCAGAAATTTAGTCTTTCAGCTCATTGAGCCTGCTCCGCTATTCAATGATGGCTGTTAACTTTCTCAACCCCATTCTTCTGCTTTCTATCGGTAAACATTCATCCCCTTTACAATCAAGAACCTATCTGTGTTACTCTTAATTATACTCAATTACCTAGCCTCGACAGCCTTCTGTAGCAGTGAATTCCCTGGATTCACTACTCTCTGGCTGAAGAGGTTCGTCTTTATCTGTGTTTGAACCAGTCTTCTCTTTACCTTGTCCCCCTTGGTCCTAGTCTCCCCTCCATTGGAAATATCTTCCAAAATCCACCCTGTCCAGGTCATTCAATATTCTGTAAGATTCAAATAGACCTTGAATTCTATCAAATATAGACCCAGAGCCTTCAGATGTTCTCCATATCAAAGTTTTTCATTCCTGAGACCACTTTCGTGAATCTCATCGGAAAATGCTCCAGGGCCAGTACATCCTTCCTGCGATATCGGACCCCAAACTGTAATTATCCAAATGTAGCCTGACCAAAATCTTATAGAGCGTCAGAAGTGCATCCCTGCATTTATATCCAAGCTCTCTTGAAATAAATGGAATCATTTTATTTGCCTTCCTAACTGCTGACAACCTGCAGGTTTACCTTGCATGATCCTTGACTAGAACCACCCCCACCACCGACACACACAGTCTTCTGAACTTGCTCGCTATTTAGAAATAATTCCATGCCTTTATTTTTCCTGGCAAACTGCATGACCTCACACTTGCCCACGTTATACTCCACCTGCCATTTCTTTGCTCACTCCCCTAACCTGTGCAACTCCTTCAGCAGGGGAAAGTGAGGACAGCAGATGCTGGAGATCAGAGTCAAAAAGTGTGGTGCTAGAAAAGCACAGCCAGTGAGGCGGACTCTGAGGAGCAGGATATTCGACGTTTCAGTCATCAAACCTTTTTCAGGAATGAATTGGGTGGGCGGAAGGGGTTTGAGAGATGAATGTGAGGGGTTGGGAGGAACGTAGCTTGGAAGGCGATGGCTAAATAAAGGTGAGTGGAGAGAGTGGAAGGTGGAGTGGATAGATGCGAAGGAATATAGAAACGTAGGACAGTTCAACAGGCTGTGCTCAGTTGGAGGGTTAGATCTGGGATAAGGTGGTGGGAGGGGAGATGATTAAACTGGTGACATTGCGCTGGATACCATATGGTTGGAGGGTCCCAAGGTGGAAGACGATGCGCTCTTCCTCCAGAGGTCTGGTGGCTAGAATATGGCAGTGGAGGAGGCCAAGAACTTGCATGTCCATGGAGGAGTGGTCGGGGGCGGTGAAGCATTTAGCCACAGGGAAGTGGGGTTGTTCTTTTTGTGATGAAGAGTGTTCCCTGAACCATTCTGCAAGTTGACGTCCTGTCTCCCAAGAGGAGACTAGGAGCAACCGACAGAGTAGATGAGGTGTTTGGATGCACAGGATATAATCTGCCTAATGTAGATGGATCCTTTGGGGCCTTGGATGGAGGTGAGGAGGAAGTTGTTGGCACAGGTTTCATACCTCTTGTAATGGCAAGGGAATGTGCCGGGAGTGGAAGGTGGCTTGTTGGGGTGTGGGAGGCGAGACGCGTGAACCTAACGAGGGAGTCGTGAAGGGAATGGTCTGCAGAATGCTGATAGGGGTGGGGAGCAACGTATATCTCTGGTGGTGTGGTCTGACTTTTGGTGGCAGAAATGGCGGAGGATGATGCGCTGTATCCTGAGGGTGGTCTGGAAGGCGAGCATCAGAAGGATGCTAAAGGGTGTTGCAGCCAAACCACCTCTTCGATGCTACCTATCCCTCTATTCCATCGCTGCACTGTTTGGAAACTTAGCTAGAATGCCCTCAGTTCCTTCATGTAGACCATTAATGCACAAAGCGAATTTTGTGCTCCCAACACTGAATCTTGAGGAATAACACCTAAGAAGGACACTTTTATCCCCGCTCTCTGCTTTCTGTCAGACAGCCATCCATCTATCTAAGCTAGTACCTTGCCTATAACACCTGGGACCCTGATCTTTTTCAATAGCCTCCTGCGTGGCACCTTAACAAAGGATTTTAGAGAAGTAGGTGGATAACATCTACTGGTTCTCCTTGGTCAAATCTGCTAGTTACTCCCTCAAAGTATTCCAGCTGGTTTGTCATCCATTGATGAAACAATGCTGACTTTGCGCTATTTTACTAAATACTTCCAAGTATTCAGAAATCCAATTCTTCACCCTGGATTCCAGGATGTTACCCACAACCAAGGTTGGCTAATCAGTCTGTAATTTACCATCTTCACCCTAACTTCCTTATTACATGGAGTGTCACGTTAGCATTTTTCCAGCCTTTCCTGAGTTTAGGCATTCCTGAAAGATTACCACTTTCACTTTCACTACCTCTTCAGCTATCTCCCTTACAATGCTAAGGTGTAGTCCATATGGTTCAGGTGATTTATCCAGATTCAGGCCATTCGGTTGTCTAACATGTTCTTCTTGGTGATGACCACCATACTAAGCTCTGCCCTCTCACCCGCTTCAATTTTTGGGAAATTACTCGTGTCTTCCACCATGAACATTGATGCATAGTTCCTCATTCATTTCTTTGTTTTCCACTCCTGTCTCTCCAGCATCATTTTCCAGTGGTCCATATTCACTTTTGCCTCTCCTTTACCCTTTATATATCTAAAGAACCTCTTACAGTCTCCTTCTATTACTGGTTATCTTACCTCCATTTGTAATCTTCTCTGTCTTCTTTTTTGCACTCTGTTAGTCTTTGTAAGTTTCCCAATTCTCTAGTTTCCCACTGTCCCTCACCACATTATACGCTTGCTCTTTTGCTTGTATGCAATCCCTGACTTCCCTCGTCAGCCCCGGCTGTCTCATCCTCCCTGTATCATGCCTCGATTCCTCGGCAAGAATCTCTGCTGTGGCTCCTGAATTAATATTGGAATCAGCTGCCATTGCTGTTCCCCTGTCTTTCATGCTTGACCCCTTTCCCAGTCAATTCTACCCAGCGTCTCCCTTATGCCTCTGTAGTTGCCTTTATTCAGCTGAAATACTGTAACCTCTGATTCTATCTTCTCTCTCAAATTGCAGAATAAATTCAACCACGTTCTGATCATTACTTCTGAAGGTTACCTTCACCTTAATCTCTCTTGCGAGTCCTGCGTCATTAAATCCAATATCATCTGTTGGCGAGTGGGCTCCACGAGATGTTGCTCTAAAAAGCCATCTCATAAACATTCCTAAAATTCCTTTTATTGCGAACCACTACCCATCTGATGTTCCCCGTTCCCCTGTATACTGAAATCACCCATGATTACTGTACTTTGCCTTTCCTACACATCTTTTCTAGCTCCTGGTGTATCTTGTGCCCCAGCTCCTGAGTACACTTTGGAGCCCTGTGCACGACTTCAACTGTGGTTGTCTTACCTTTGTGGTTCCTCAATTCTACCCACGCAAATTCTATACCATCGGACCTTACTTCCTTTCTTACTGTTGATTTAATTTCATTTCTTACTAATAATTCAAACCCACTCCCTCTGCCGACCTGCCTCTCTTTTCGATAGAATAAATATCCTTAAATATTCAGATCACCTTGCAGCCACATCCCCGTGATGCCCATCGCTTCATACCTGCTGATTTAATTCTGTGCCGCAAGTTCATTTACCTTGTTCCTTATACAGCATGCATTCAGTTATAACCCCTTCAGTCCTGCATTGACCGTCCCTCTTCTTGTTGTCATTCATTTGTGCAGTGCGCTTGAAGTTTGATATGTTAAACATTTCCAGATGCTCTATCTTATTTGTGTCTGTGCTGGAGACACACACACACACTTAATCAGTATAAACTCTGTCTCCAGCCCTGGTTAGGATTCACTCGGATTCTGGTCCCAGCGCGGTTCAGATGACGACTTTCCCATCAGAGCAGGTCCTTTCTTCCTCAGTAATAAAGTGTATTTATTCAACACAAAATACAAGGATAAGAAAGCTTTTCGGTGCATACCAAAATATGAAAATGGAGCTATATAAATTGTAATGTGAATTACAAAACCATGGAAGTGGTGTGCAGACTTTATCAATCATTATTTGACCCAAAGCTGAGATCCTGATTTCCCCTCTGCCAGTGATTCCCTTCACTGAGATGCCACCCTGCCTATCACCCAGTGTCTAGAGGGGCTGCAAGTTCTTGTTAGCCTAGAACATTTCACCTTCTCCCTGGAACCAATCTATTGGTCTATTGGATTGTGTTTATCTGTCAGCAACTCAGCTCTGGGATGTTATTGGCAATAAATGATCTGGGATGAAAGCCGGTATCAACATGGTACTCACAGTGTATGGCACTAGACAAAGGGCTTACAGTCTGTGAGAGTTTCTAAGAAAGGTTTCTGTGTATTTATCTTCATGCTGTCTCCTGATCTAACTTCACATTCGTTTGACACCCCTTGCTCTCACTTACTCTGTCGCTGTTTTTTTTTTCACTCTCTTTATCTCACTTCACTGTCTTTCTCTCTGTTTATTTCTCTCCCTCACAGTCTGGCTCCGATCAGTCCCTCTATTTTCAAGTTGTCAATTTGGAGAGCTCATGGACGCATGGTGGGCTGAATGGCCTCCTTCTGTGTTGTATTAACTCTGACGTTCTCTGACCCACAGTAACAAATTTTGGTGCTTGGAGAGACAAGCTGGTCCAGTGAAGGACACAGTGGACGATTAACCATATTATCTTCCTATTTTCTGACATGCAGTGACATCGATATATCTGTTCAAACAGATTCCTCATATTAAAATCAACACACTTCAGACTGCCAGACCACTGAACACAGTGGTCTCTGTTGTTTTATTGTTGGTCTTAGCTGTACTTGGATTCGTCTCCAACTCTTCCTCAGTCACTGTACCTGTGGACTTCCTGCTGTGGTTCCACACACCCCTCCCCCACCGCCGCCACACACTAGTTTAAGCCTTCGTAAAGGACAATAGCAAGCCTGCCTGCCAGAAGATTGCTGCCAGTTCAAGTCCATCCGTTCATCTTGTTTATATCCTACCAACCCGGGAATCCCAATGTTTCACATATCAGAGATTGTTATCAGTTCATGTGCATCCCGTCCTTCTTGTGTGTATCCTACTCACCCGTGAATCCCAATAATCCACATATCGTAAATTGCTGCCAGTTCAGGTTCATACCGTCCTTTTTGTGTATATCCTACCGACTTCGGAATCCCAATGATCCACATATCGGAAGTGCTGCCTCCCCGACCAGCACTTTGATCGTGTATTTAACTGTGCTACCTTACGATTCCAAACCTCACTCGCACGTGACATATTCTAATGTCTCCAAAATTCAAATATCCTTTCAGCACAACTCCAGCAAGGCCTTTTCTTTAAACTAGATGGACTTGAAAATAAAAACTTAAGTGTGACGTCAGGAAAGTGAGACCACTGAATCAGTCCAATGCACCGGATCTGATATCTAATCCCCGCCACCAAACCTGCTTCACAAGGCATATATATGGACCATCTATTTGCAGATGGACGAGGATAAACAGACGATTAGAAAATGTCTGTGCAGATGGATGTAATTTAGCCTGTTTACTCAGCTTTACTATTCAATTGGATTCTAATTATTCTGTTCCTTTCAATGGCAGGATCTTTACCCAGCATCCCCAGCGGATCAGAAAGTTCCCAGTGTCGTTGTGTGCACTGTCCTTCGAAGGGGGTATCCAGTGCCAGGCAATGGGGTGTGGGGAGTCCCAGGGGTGGTACAAGGAAAGGCTGTTTGTCGTGACGATGGACTGACAGAACTGAGAGAGAAGGAATGTGCATCCAGGGACACTGCACTCAGACAAGTGGCCGGGCAAGATTCCTAAACACCCAGAGGAACCCGCGAACCACGGCTGCTTTTACAAAAAACTGTCACATTTGCTGTATTTCTCCATCGAACAAAAGCAAAAATGCTGTAGATAGTAGAAATCTGAAGCAAACACAGAAACGTACTGTGGAGAGATAAAAGAGTTAACGCTCCCATTGCAGACACGGGAAGAATGTACAAAGTCCACACAGACAGCGTCCAGAGATTGAAAATATACCAAATGTCCTCAGCACTGTGAGGCAGCATTGTGTCACCACGTTGCCCAATGATGGATAATTGGGGATAGCATAGTTAAAAGCATAGATAGTGTTCTCCATGATCGGGATTAAGAGTCCTGAAGGTTGTGTTGCCTACATGGTGCTCGAGTTTGGGTGGCACGGTAGCACTGCTGTTCGCACTGCTGCCTCATAGCGCCAGAGACCCGGGTTCATTTCCCGTCTCAAGCGACTGACTGTGTGGAGTTTGCACATTCTCCCCGTGTCTGCGTGTGTTTCCTCCGGGTGCTCCGGTTTCCTCCCACAGTCACAAAGATGTCCAGGTCAGTTAAATTGGCCATGCTAAATTGCCTGTAGTATTTGGTAAAGGGGTAAGTGTAGGGGAATGGGTGGGTTGCACTTTGGCGGGTCGGGGTGGATTTGTTCGGCTGAAGGGCCTGTTTCCACACTGTAAGCAATCGAATCTAATCTGGGTTACAGAGCTTGGAGCGGAAGGGGAATGATCCAGTGGTCAGGGTCCGTGTAGACACCAATGGCTGGGCAAACAAATGACAATGAGAAGAGCGATGGGTAATACAGGGCTGAACTATGCATACAGAATAAGGTATATGAGCTTGTGACTCATCCATAAATTGACAGGTACGACATAGTGGACATTACAGTGACAGAGTTGTCTCAGTACAAAGAATAGAATTGAATCAATAATCAATAATAAGAAATGAAATAAGGTCAGATGGTGTAGAACCTGTGTCCGTAGAATTGAAGAATCAAAAAGGTGAAAAAATGCAGTTGGAGTTATATGCAGGGAGCCGGTGTGTAAGATACACCAGGAACTAGAAAGATTTGTTGGAAAGGCAAAGTTACAGTGATCATGTGGGATTTTATTATGCAGATGGACAGGGAATTCAGACTGATAGTGGTTGGCAGGAAAAGGATTTTGTGGAATGTCTACGAGATGGCTTTTTGGAGCAGCTTGTGCAGGCAGACTAGATGAGGGGAGCTTAAGGTGACTGTGATCATAATATGATTGAATTTACTCTGCAATTTCAGATGGAGAAGTTAAAATCAGAAGTAACGGAATTACCGGTGAATAAAGGCAATTGTACAGACATGAGTGAGGAACTGGGTAGAATTGACTGGGAGACGGGCACAGCCGGAAGGACAGTGCAACAGATTTTTGGAGTAATTCAGGATACAGCAGAGATTTATCCTGAGGAAAAAGAGGCTTGTATAGGAAGGAGGGGACAACCATAGCTGACTAGGGAAGTTAGGTATAGCACAAAAGCAAAAGAGAAATGACATAATATGGCAACGTGCAGTGGGAAACCTGAGGATTGGGAAGCTTACAAAGACAAAACAGAGGACAAACAAAATAAAATAAGGAGTGAGATTATTAAATATGGGGGTAAGCTAGCCAGTAAGATAAAGTACGACTGTAACAGTTTCTTTCGATATATAAAGTATAAAAGAGCGGCAAAAGTGAACACTGAACTGCTGGAAAATGATAATGCAGAGATAGCAGTGGGGAACGAGAAAAAGAGCAAGGAACTGAATAATTACTTTGCATCAGCTTTCATGGTGGAACCCACGAGTAATACCTGAAGCATTCAAGAGACTGAGGGGCCAGAGCTGAGTCTGATGGACCCCAGCATAGAGAACATGGTAGAAAAAAAATGTAATCGTCCGAAGGTGGTTAAATAACTTTGACCAGATGGACTACATCCCAGTTTTATAAGGGAGATAGCTGAAGATGGAGTGGAGGCAATCGTGGAGATCTTTCAGGAATCACTAGAGTAAGGAACAATCTCAGAGCACAGGAAATCCACGAACGTACACCACTTTTGAACAAGAGAGTAAGGAAAAAGACAGAAAAAAAACCATGAATACTTTAACGTCTGTCGTGGGTAAGATACTGGAATCCATTATGAAGGATGAAATTTCTGAGTACTTCAAAGTGTTTGGGAAAATAGGGCAAAGTAGGCATGATTTCATCAAGGGATGTTAATTTATGACACATCTATTAGAATTATTTGAAGAGGAAATGAGCAGGGTCGACCAAGCATAGACAATGAATGTTATCGACCTGGAATTCAAGGTGTCTCAGAGGAGATTACTGAGTATGATAAGGGTCAATGGTGTTAAAGGCAAGGCAGTGCCATGGATAGAAGCTTGCCTGTCTGGCAGAAAGCAGAGAGTGGGGATAAAATAGCACTTCTCAGGATGGCAGCCGGTGACAAGTGGTGATCCAGAATGCTCAGTGTTGGAATTATAACTTTTTACTTGTTACATTAACAATCCAGATGAGGGAACTGAGGGCACTCTGGCTAGGTTTGCAGACGATACAAACATAGGCAGATGTACAGGTCGTATTGAGGAAGAGGAGAATATGAACAAGGATTGGGACAGTTCAAGAGGTCGTCAGATGCATTCCAACTTTGGAAAATGTGAGGTCATGCACTTTGGCACGAAGAATAGTGGCATGGTTTATTTTCAAAATGGCGAGAACATTCAGAAATCTGAAGTGCAAAGGGAGTTGGGAGTTTTAGTGCAGCGTTCTCTCAAGGTCAGCTTGCAGATTGTGCCAGTAGTTAGGAGGGCAATTGCAATTATGATTGGGAGCATTTATTACGAGAAGAATTGAATATAAGAACTGACTGAAAACGGCTCTGGTCAGACCACATTTGGAGTATTGTGCTCATTTTAGAGCTCCATACCTCAGGAAGGATGTACTAGTCCTGGTGCGTGTTAAGAAGATTTTCACGAGAATGGTCATAGGAATGAAACGCTTATTGCATGAGGCAAGTTTGAGTACTCTGGGTCTATACTTGATACAGTTTGAAAGGATGAGAGGGAATGAGACAGGATACTGAATGACCTGGAGAGAGTGGATGTTGATAAGATGTTTCCATTGGACTAGAATCCGAGGGCGCAGCCTTAGATGAAAGGGAACACCTTTTAGAAAAGTGATAAGGAGAAAGTTATTTAACCATAGAATGGTGAATCTTTGAAATTTATTGCGGCAAAAGTCTGTGGGGGCAGGTCATTGAGTATATTTGAGACGGAGATAGACGGTTTTTGATTATCCAGTGGATGAAACCTTATGGGGAGAAAGTTGGAGAATGGGTTTGAGAAACCTCTCAGCGATGATTGAATGACGGAGCAGACCCGATGGGCTAACTGCCCTAATTTATGTTCCAATGTCTTACAGTCTTCTGGTATTAACCTTAAGCAAGTACCTTGCATTTCTGAGAAGATACATTCATGTTCTCCATGAAGGTCAGAAGCTGTTGGGAATAGTTAACTGTTTTAGAATGAAGGTACTGTGGCTGCTGTCGGGATGATGGATAATATGGCATTCAGTGCAGGATCAAACACCAACTGCATTGTATTAATGTGGGGCGAGTTTATTCAAACCTTGGACCGCTCCGCCTCTCTCAATGGAGAGTAGTGGTTGGGGTGGGTGGGCGTAACGTCTGCCCAGGCACTTAAACTATCCTGAATCATGCATCCTGAGTGAAATAGCAGTCATGGAATTTATCACATTCACATTGTTTGTTTAGAATATAAGGAGTGATTGTCCATCCCTCTCAGGGTTCAGTGCAATCACCTCTTATTCTCTCACAGCGTAACAGATCAACCTTCACTCACTCCTCATGGTCCCATCATCCTAGGGATTGATCTGGTGGTACTCCTCTTCACTCTCTCTGTAATAAATAGATCACTCCATATAATGGAAAGAAAATCTGTCCACAATACCCCAAATACTGCCTCAACAACACTTTCAGGTTTGATCACAATAATTCATTTCCCTCAATTAGCTGGCTCCATTTCTTTCGTGTTATACAGGAAACAATCCATTTACAATGCACTGCCACTGATGTAGAATTTAAAACATCCTTACATTTGTCGGTCATCATTAATAAAGCCAGCATGGAGATGGACATCACTCTTGGGAGAAACCCAGTCACAAAGAATACACCTAAAACAGTGCGTGGCTACCTATCTGAATGGTAATGAGCCGTTGGAATATGGGATGCGGGCAGAGGAAGGGAGCTACCTTTCCATTTGTTCGGCCCTCACTGGATGTGTGTAGCCATGGTCAGGCCAGCATGTTAAACCGATCTTGAACTGTGTTGCTGTGTCAGCTGTTCCACAGGACAATAAATAGTAAAACAAATTGTTGTGGGTTTGCAGTTAAACAGAGACTTGACCAGGGAAGGATGACCTACTGCCTTCTCTAATGGGCACAAGGCAAGCCCATATCAACAAAGTATCATTCTGTGGTTCTAGAATACGAATCAATGACGTCACCCACCATAAACTGCCTGCCCATCTTCAGATTCTGTGCAGATAACAAGTTAAACATCTCATGTGCAATTATTTTGCAATGGACAAGTGGTTAGAGGAGACATGAAACAGACGTATCTGGAATTAACAAAGGCACAAACGATAGTTTATTCAGGAATTGAACTGAGGCTGAGGAGGAGACTGGTATGTCTAAATGGTGGCACTGGACAGGACTGGTTAGTGGGGAAGATATGGAGATGTACACTTTGCAGGAGAAAATGAATCAAAGGGTATTGAGAACAGTGTGTTTTACCCTCGCGTGTTGGTGAGTAATTTGTAAATAATTGTTTGCTAGTTGTAATTTCTACGGAATAGAATCTTTGATTGGAGCTGAAAACGTTGGCTTGCACGTTTCCAAAATCTGCATATCATGAGCATCGAATCAGTTCAGACCATTTCACTAAACAGACAGAGTGACTTACCAGGAGCACCAACTATAGCAAGGATAGGATAGTAACCAGCTTGAATAACCAGCAGTACATCTTCAATCCGCGATACTAATGATATTCAAGGCTGGTAATGCCAGTAAAGACCATTGGATAAACTCCTATCCATTATTGGAACATTCCAGTCTAATGTTCCCAGATTTCCATCTCTCCTGCCCTTCTCTCTGAAGCTGCTGATCCCTCTTCCTGCTGTTGAACATGTTCCCGCTCACACTATGGGGTAAAACACTGAAAATATTCGCTTATTGATAGAAGAGCGAAACTCTCTAGGGACGCATATGATCCATGGAGAATGACATAATTACAATCACTGAACAAATAGCTCCAGTTAACCCCTTTGAATTCAATGTTACCATATTATAATTCAAAATATGGTTAAACATTTATGCATTCTGAGTGTGATATGCGAGTGTGACTGAAGGAAGGAATATTGAAGATGGCAGATTGATTGTGTGTACTCATTCAGTCAGCCTTGGATATTGAAGCAATGCCAGAAGTTTAGCGGAACATAAAATTGCTTCTCTGTTCGTAAATACAACAATAAAACCTGTAACTACTGATCCGTCATTTGAAAATCAGTAAAACATTGAGAAAACATCTATCATCCATGATGTGATAGAAAAATATACCAAAAAAAAGTGGGTTACAACAAACAAACGGCACGGACACGTTAACAGATAATTGCACATGGCAAACACAGTGCAGATTGTTATTCCAGAATCAGAGAGAGCAGCTGTGGGTCATGCTGTTGATGTTACCGATGTTAAGGAACTGTCATGAAGTGTCATTGAATGGACTTCAATTACATTGTGATTTTGATATTGGGGAAAAGACAGAAGACGGAGAGGACTGGGGGACATGGCTGATTAGACTGGGTGGAGGGACAGTGATGTTCCCCATTTACCAGAATTGGAATGTTACTCTTTATAACTCATATGACGAACAGATTCAAGAATACATCGACAATGAGGAATTAGCAGATACAATATTAATGAAATGTGTTTATGCAATGTAAAATACAGGAACAAAATGATTTTCTGCACACACCAATATATACAAAGTACAAACAGGCAAGGTTATTAAAATACATTCTTGATATTGAGATATATAAATTGAAATGTGAATTACATAACTAATAAAGTGGTGTGCAAACTTTATCAATCATTATTTGACCCACAGCTAAGATCGTGATTTCACCTCTGTCAGTGACTCCCCTCACTGAGATTCTCTGGCCCATTCTCTCATACAGTATCGATGAGGGGTGTGTGTGTAGGGGGCGGGCGTCGTGTAGGCGGGGTGGTGGTTATCATTTCCTGCTGCTCTTGGCACAGTCTATTTAAAACCTCTGCTTTCTCCATGGAACCAACCTATTGACCTAATGGGTTCTGTTTAGTTGTCAGTAACCCAGCTCTATGATATTGTTGGAACAACACAATCTGGGATGACAGGCAGTATCAACACAGTGCTCACAGTGTACGGCGCCCAGACAAAGGGCTTGCCATACGGAAGAATTTCTGAATAAAACTTCTTCAGTCTGTCCATATTTATCTACCATAATGCAGCAGAACCAAGAATATATAACGATAAAATGTTCATCTGCTGAAGCTTCCAAACAGAAATACTTGCATACCAGATAGCATAAACAGCAAGGGAGAGACAGAGCTTAGCGATCACAGAACCAATGCATGAGAATTAAGCTCTGCTGTCCTGCTAATCCGATCGTGAATGGTGGCGGACGATCAAACAACTCACTGGAGTGGGAGTCTCCACAAATATCCCCATCCTCAATTATGGAAGAGATTTTCAGTCTTCAGTCAGAGGTTTTGAGTGGATGATCCATTTCGGCCTCCTCCAGTGGTCCCCATCATTACAGATAGCAGTTTTCAGCAAATTCGATTAACTGATATCAGGAAACTGTTCAAGGCACTGGATACTGCAAAGGCTACGGGCCCTGGTAACATGCCGGCAATAGTACTGAAGACTCGTGCTCCAGAACACCCCGCTCCCCTACTCAAACTGTTCCAGTACGTTTGAAAACACACAATGGGGAAAAACGGCTCAAGTGTGTTCTGTACATAAAACGCAGGACAAATACCCGTCCAAATACCGCCTAAACAATCTACTCTCCATCATCAGTAAAATGATGGAAGTTGTCATCAACAGTGCTATCAAGCAGCACCTGCTCAGCAATAACCTGCTCAGTGACGCCCAGTTTGTGTTTTGCCAGAGACACTCAGCTCCTGAAATCGTCAAAGCCTTGGTTCAAACAAAGAAAAAGGAACTGAATTCCAGCCCTTGACATCAAGGCTGCATTCTGCCAAATGTGACATAAAGGACCCCAATTGAAAACGGTATCACGGGCCAACACTCCATTATTGGAGCCATACCTGACAGATAGGAAGATGGTCATTGTTGCTGGAGGTCAGTCGTCTCAGCTCCAGAACATCTCTGCAGTAGTCCCTTGGGATAATGTCCTGGGTCCAAACACCTTCAGCTGCTTTAACAATGACCTTCCTTCCAGCATAAGGTCAGAAGTGGGGATGTTCAATGATGATTGCACAATGTTCAGCGCCATTCGTAAATGCTCAGATACAGAAGCAGTCCATGCCCAAAGCAACAGTGTCTGGGCAATATCCAGGCTTGGGCAGGCAAGTGGCAAGTAACATTTGCGCCATATAAATTCAGACAATGACTGTCATCAATAAGAAACAATATAACCACTTTGTATTCAGCAGCATTATCATCACTAAACTCCCCCACTATCATTATCCTGGGGGTATCATTGATCAGAAACTCAACCGGACTCTCCACATAAGAGCAGATCAGATGCTAGGAATATTGCACGAGTGACTCACCTCCTGACTACCCAAAGCCTGTCCAACATTTACACGGCACAAGTCAGGAATGAGATGGAATATCCTCACTTGCCTGAATGAGTGCAGCCCCAACAATACTAAAGAAGATTGACACAATCCAGGACAAAACCGCCCATTTGATTTGCACCACACCCACAAGCATTCACTCCCTTCACCATAGTCACTCAGAAGCTGCAGTGTGCACTATCTACAAGACAAAATGGAGAAATACCCAAAGATCCTCAGACAGCTCCTTCCAATCTCAAGAAAACTTCCATCTGGAATGACAAGGCCAGTAGACTTTTGGGAACACCATCTTCAAATTCCCCTCCAAACCAGTCAACATCTTGATTTGGAAATATATCGCGGTTCCTTCACTATTGCTGCGTGAAAACCCTGGAATTCCCAACTTAATCACTAGTGGGTCACTGCACAGCAGGTAGTTTGCAGAAGTTCGAGAAGGCAGTTCAGCACCACCTTCTCAAGGGCAACTGGGGACCGGCAAGAAATGCTGGGCACATCCAGTGAGCCCACATCCAAAAAAGATTTTTTTAGAAATATTTGGAAGTTGAGCATTTCGATGGGACAGGTATCTAATTTGAACACGAACAGGAAAGCAGTGTTTCTAATATTGAACATTTTAGACTTTTCTGTTATACAAAGGGTGTTCAGTATTCGATGACTTATTGTTGCTGAGTGCTGTGGTAAATTGCATCTGTTTTATTTAAATCAACAATACTGGCATAACAGGACCAATCCATCGAAAATACCAGACAGAAAATGTCAATCATCGTAGAGAGAATGTACTCCCGCCAGATGTGACTGATAGCAGCTCATTTTCCAAATATTAATGGACTACTGGCTGACACTGAATCTTCCCACCGTCCAGATCACAGGTGTTACCATTGACCATAACGTGAAGTCAAATCAACATACAAATACAAGGGTTAAAAGAGCAGGTCAGAGACTTACAATTCTATACTGAATAATAGAACCTATGACCTAAACGGTGTGAGATATAGCAATAGATTTAGGCCATTCAGCCCATTCCTTCGCTCTGATATTGTGCCATTTTGTCATTGTCTCTATGAAAAGTGGAAATATCTTCTACACACTGACTGTATCAATCTTTGCAGTAATCCATTAATTTCAATGAGATACCCCCCAAACCCCCACCATTCTTCTACATTCCATCATGTACACACACTGCCACTCATATGACAAGCCGTCATCCCCAGGATGGATCATCGCCAACACCAGCAGATCTTTCTCCAGAGATAGTGTCCAAAACAGCTCACAATTGACCAAATGTCGTCTGTCCATAGCCCATTACATTCTCAGCAGTATGTCTCCCGTCTTGCATTCTTGCTCTCTTGAAATGAATGCGACCATTGCTTTTGCTTTCCTAACTGCCAAATAAACATGCACGTTAACCATAAGAGAGGACGAGTGTTTCAAAATGCATATGTGCTTCAGATTTAATGGATCCTATTAAAACATAGTGAATCCTGTATTCCGCCTACCAAAGTGCATATTCTCACACATTCCCATATTGTGTTCCATCAGCCACGTGTTTTCCCACAGTCATAAACTGTTCAAGCCTTTGTGCAGCTTCCCCACTTCCTCAATATTAACTGCAAGCTTAGCGAAACTGACCTCAAGTCCTTTGTTCACTTTGTTCATGTATAATACATTTCCTGTCTCCCTAAGCACCTTCCACCATCTACAAGGCACAACAGTCAAGGTGCTTGACTCCATTCAGGTTGAAGCAGTGGCTTGACTTGAATTACACCTAAAACGTCTTCACTCCCTGCACCACTGACTCTCAGTAGAAGCACACATTACCCCCTTTTGTTGTGAGCTAACTTCATTGTGGCGCACAATCCCAGTCTATTGATGTCACTCCCTCTCAACACTAACTGAGTGGTGCTCACACCAACCAAGTCACGGTGTATTGATGACGATGGAGGGAGATCGGCGAGGGGATGTCAATGATGAATAACTGTGTGACTGCCAGGCTGAAACCTGCCCCGACACCCTCGGATGTACCTGTGCCCGCTGTCACAGCTGCAGGCATGATCAGTCTTCCTGCAGGTCAAATCATGGAAAGTACCGGGCCTGGATAGTGTTCCCGGCTGAGCACTCAGATCCTGTGACGACCAACTGGCAGAGGTATTCACATACAATTTCAGTCTTTCCCTCCCACAAGCTGAAGTCCCAACCTGCTTCAAGAAGACCAACATCAACCTTCATCATTGTGCTTCCAATTAAACCTGTTGGACGAGAACCTGGTGTTGTGTGATTTTTAACTTTGTACACCCCAGTCCACACCGGCATCTCCAAATCATAACATCAACTTTGTAAGTGAGAAAGCTCATGCTTTAATGACTTAATGATTACCGCCTAGTGGCTCTAATCTCAATAAACATGGAGTGATTTGAAAGGCTGGTTATGGCCCACATCACCTCCAATCTCCCAGCCTAACTTGATCCCCGAGAAAATGCCGACTGATGTAATGGGTCCACAACAGATGCCATATCCCAAGCCCTGCACTCATCCTTAGGACATCTGGACAACAGACACCTACACCAAACTACTGCTCATTGACGACAGCTCCACCTTGAACATCATTATCCCCTCCAGACTGATCTCAACATTCCGTGACCTTAGTCGCGGCTCCACCCTCTGCAACTGGATCCCCTGGTTTCTGACCCACAGACCACAATCTGTGAAGATAGGTATTTGCAACTCCGCCACAATAACACTCAACACTGGAGATGCTGGAGGATGTGTCCTCAGCCCCCTACTGTACTCCCTGCACACCCACGGCAGTGTCCATCCGCCCCCAACTGTATTCCCTGTACACGCATGGCTGTGTCCTCACCCCCGATTGTTAGCCTGTATATCAAGAGATGTGCCCTCAGCCCCCAAATGTACTCACTGTACACACATAGCTGTGTCCTCAGCCCACTCCTGTACTCCCTTTTCACACACGGCTGTGTTGCTCAACCCCCCACTGTATTCCCTGTACAATCAAGACTGTGTCATCAGCCCCCTCTGGATTCCTGTATAAATACTGCATTGTTATCAACCCCCTACTGTATTCCTGTATAAACACGGCTTTGTCATCAGCCCCCTACTGTACTCCTGTATAAACACGGCTTTGTTATCAGCCCCCTACTGTACTCCTGTATAAACACGGCTTTGTTATCAGCCCCCTACTTTACTCCTGTATAAACACGGCTGTGTCGCTTAGCCCCCTACTGTACTCCCTGTATACACACGGCTGTGTCATCAGCCCCCTACTGTACTCCCTGTATACACACGGCTGTGTCATCACCCCCCTGCTGTATTCCCTGTAACACACGGCTTTGTCATCAATCCCCCACTGTACTCCTGTATAAACACGACTTTGTCATCAGCCCCCTACTGTATTCCGGTACACACGTGGCCTTTTTGCCAAATTCCAAACAATGCCAACTGTAAGTTTGCGGATGACATCACCAAAGCAGGAGGGATATCAAAGAACGATGAGTCTGAACACAGAAAGGAGATATTGGGTTTGGTGGCATGGTGGAATGATAATAGCCTCCCTCTCAAATTCGGCAAAAGTAAAGAACTGCTCATTGAATTTCGAACGAAAGGAAGGGATCAAGTCCCTATCTGCATCAACGGTTGAGTGAGTGCAGAGCATCAAGTCCCTCGGAGTGATGATAACTGGTAACCTACCCTGAACTTCGCACTTAGGTGTGACAGTCAAGATGGTTCAAAAAGTCTCTCCTTCCTCACTTGTCTCAGGATATTTAGCATGCACTACTTCTACAGATGCACTATTGTGAATGTACTGTCCGGGTACTGGCCTGGTACGGCAACACTCTGCCCAGGACCAACAGAAACTACAGAAGATTGTGTTCACAGCCCAGTCTATGACGGACTCCAATCTCCCAACTATTGACTCTATTTCCACGGCTCGTTGCCGCAGAAAGGCTGCCAATATCTATCCAAGATTACTGAGGGTAGGGAGAGAGGAAATTGGGGCCTTAACAGATATCTTTGTAACATCCTTGACCACAACTGAGATCCCAGATCCCAGAAGACTGGAAAGTTTCTAATTGCCTTGTTTAAAAAGGGTAGCATGAATAATTCGGTTAATAATAGACCTGTGAGCCTGGCGTCTGGGGCAGGAAAGCTGCGAGAGAAGACACTGATGGATAGGATCTATTCTCATTTGGATTAAAGTGGTCTTATCAGTGATAGGCAACATGGTTTAGTGCAGGGAAGGTCATGTCTTACCAACTTAATAGAATTATTTGAGGAAGTGACAAAGTTGATTGATGAGGGAGGGGCTGTAGATGTCATGTTGGGACTTCAGGAAGACGTTTGATAAGATTTCCCATGGTCGGGTTATGGAGAAAGTGAACTCACTGTCCAGGGTATGCTAACTACATGGATAAAGAACTGGCTTGGCAACAGGGGACAGAGCGTAGTAGGGGAAGGAAGTTTCTCAAAATGGAGAACTGTGACCAGTGGTGCTCCATTTAAGATGTTTCCGGAAAGATACATAAATGGGCAGGGAGAATAGGAATACAGACCTTTAGTAAATGGGATACAGATTGAGATAGGGGATTTGGATCGGCCCAGTCTCGGGCCGCCGAATGGCCTGTTCCTGTACTTGAATGTTGTTTGGACTGACATTACCGAAGACCCATCATATCCCTATAAATATCGCCCACAACCTGTTCCATCAGGCTAAAAGATACAGACGCTTGAACACACAGAGCAGCAAGTCCAGGAACAGCTTCTTCCTAGCTGTTAATAGACTGATGAATGGACTCTCTAATCTTAGATAATGCTGACTTTGTTCATATTGATCTCGCCTAACGCACGCCCTGTGCAGCGTAACCTATCTGCCTCTCAGACATGTTTTACAGTCATCATTCAGTGCATCCATGCTTACCTGGATCCATGATCTACCTGGACATCTTGGCGCAGGACAAAATAAATCCTCACCTCCCTACCCCAAGCTCCCTACCGTGCCCACGCCGAGGTCTCTCCAGTCAGCACCCCCACCTCCTCCCATTCCTCCCAGCTCCCCTTGACCCTATCCCCAACACCTTGTGACCTTTGTCTCTCACAGTTTCTCTCACACTGTCTATTTTCCTGTGTTTTCCTTTTCCCTGTTTTCTGTTTCTTTCCCTGAACCTATAATCCTCCCTTCTCCCTGCACATATGACTGTTTGTTTCCTTGTTTTGTGTCCTTTCTCTCTTTGACTGACTGTCCATCTGTTTCCCTCGCTGTGTTCTCTCTCTCCTTCCCTTTGTTTCTGTCTCTTTCTCCTTCGTTGTGATGGTGATGGCTTCTCTATTCGTTTGAAGCAGGTTCATTGGTTCGATGTTGACAATACAATACACTCAACAGGGCTTTGGTCTAGAGGATATAATTTAAAATTATCAGGTAAATTTCAATTGTTGTGAAAACAGCGATCAGAACGTGGGTATCCATTTAACAGCCAATTCTTACATCTAACTATTTTGAAACCGCCCGTCTCCCAGTGTTCTGCATATTGGCAACTCAAAGCATTCTATTCAGGTGCATAATGACCTGACATGGTAATTGCTCTGCCTAGGACCATAAGTAACTACAGACGGTTGTGTGCACAGCCCAGACTATCACAGAAGACAACCTTCCGTCCATTTGTACTTGCCATTGTTGCAGAAAAGTTGTCAACATCAAAGATCTCTCCCAAAACAGTAATGATCTCCTACAACCTCTTCCAACAGGGAGGAGACACAGAGGCTCGAAAAATGGACCAGCATGCTCAAGAACACTTCCTTCCCTAACATTATTGGACTGAAAAATTGACATCTCTCACTTTTCAAATAATGTTAATCTTACTAATGTCGATCTTACTTTGCACACCTCTTGTGAAGCTTTAACCTTGTATGCCTCACTCTGTCCATGGACCCTGTGATTTCTGTTTTCTTGTTTAGGGTCATGTGCCTGGATTACCCGTGAAACAAACCTTTCGATTGTACATTTGACTAAAATAAACGAAACCAAATCAGATCAAACACGTGGACTGCAGGGGCTCAAGGTCTTCTCAAGGGCAACTGGACAAATGAACTCATGCTGCCCCAGTCAGAGATACCCATATTTAATTAATGAAAATAAGAAAATGACCACACTTAGGGAGGACAGACAGAGGGAATCAAATCGCTTTAAACATGATCTTAGATATATGCAGGTTTTCTTCACGATTTGTAAGTAGAGTGTCCAACAAAACCGTTTACAAGCTTATATGGTGTTAAGTGCAGGAGCACTAATTTGTATGGTAAAATTTCGGCTTTCTTCGTAAAAGTTAAAATCCTGTTCGGATTTCTTTTGACTAGCGAAACAAGGTCCTAATGTAAGTCATTCAGAAAGGGAAGTGGCGAAAAGCGAACTTTTGAAAAGCGGGAGATACCTGTTTTTACAAGGGCAAGATATTCAGGAAGATGGAAAAGGCAAAAAATAAATGAGGTGAATCTCACATTTTATTTCCAGCACAGCTGATCATCATTGTCTTTGTTTGCTCTTTTTCTTCTGTATCTTTCCTTCTCTATTGATTCCTCCTCCACCTTCAAAGCACACTTCCCTGTCAATGGTATTAATCACACTCCTTTCCAGCTGCTTTCAGTTCAGGAAAGTTTCCCAGCACTTTCTGCTCGTTTCTTTGCATTTCTTTGCATAATTTCAGATTTTCAGCATCTTCCCTTATTTGATTTCACTTTCAATTATTTTAATTCCTGGGATGTTGACATCTCTGCCAAGGGCAGCATTTGGTGACCATCACTAGTTGCCCTGACTCTGAGGCCATTCCACAATCCAATATAAAGTAAAGCACATTGCCATGTGTCTAAAGTCACACTTAACCCAGACCGGGTAATGACATTAGATTTATTCACCGAGGCTGATCATTGAAAGAAGAACGTTTTCAGACAAAATGTTGCTTTATGTTTGTTTTTCGAGAAAATCACTTTTATTCCAATTCTTATCATTTTTATTTAAGTTCTGTCATCAGCTGTGGTGCACTTGAAACAATATATTTCGTTTAATTAGCTTTGCTTCTGAATTACATCCAGCGACATTCCTACATTCATACATTGTCCTAATCATGAAGGAACGTCCAAGACAAGAACATTTTTGTGATTGAAATATTTGTAATTGGAAAAGTGGTCAGAAGAGAGCTTGAAACATTAAGTCTGAATTTTACCAACGTGCAGCCAATGGTTTGTTCAGCAACAATACTGACACAGAGATGAAGATTGGGGATATTAGGAGCTGGTAGTGGACAGGTTTGGTGACAGAGAGAACACGAGACATAAATCAGTTCAAGGCTAAAAGGGATCTCGAGGTTTGGCACAGTTTTGTTCTCAGATGTTTGTGAGGGAGCGGTCTGAAATTCATGGGTAATGAATGGAGACTGCAATTGAAACTGAAGGCAATAATTTCTTTCTCTGACAAATATAGATAACAGAAATTGCAACGAAGTTCAAACTTTTTTAATGGGATTAACGAATAGACAGAGGTAGAGAACACCAACAATAGCGACAATAGGTTAGTAGCACACCCTCCACCCCGCCCAGAATAACCATCAGCATTGCTGATACCGAAATGGTAGAAATCCCCAAGAGGGGGAAATCTTGAAAAGACTCAAGGAAAACCTCCTCTCCATTGTTGTAATATTCCAGTCCACTATTCTCAGATTCAGATCTATGCAGCTGTTGATCTCTGTTACTGTTGGAGCTGATGCATCTGTTGCTACAGTGGGTTAGCGCACTAAATAAAGCCTCTTACTAATAGGAGAGGGAAACCCTTCAGTGACACAGTTGCATTGCACGGAGACTGACATCAATCACAGTCAGGCCAAACATTCCCAGCTTTCAATACAGCACATTCAGTTCACAATATATCTGGACTGTACTACATGTTGACGTTGTAAAAACAATGACTGCAGACGCTGGAGACCAGATTCTGGATTAGTGGTGCTAGAAGAGCACAGCAGTTCAGGCAGCATCCGAGGTGCAGCAGCAAAATCGACGTTTCGGGTAAAAGCACTTCATCAGGAATAAAGGCAGACAGCCTGAAGCGTGGAGAGATAAGCGAGGGGAGGGTGGGGGCGGGGAGAGAGTAGCATAGAGTACAATGGGTGAGTGGGGGAGGAGATGAAGGTGATAGGTCAGGGAGGAGAGGGTGGAGTGGATAGGTGGAAAAGGAGCTAGACAGGTCGGACAAGTCCGGACAAGTAATGGGGACAGTGCTGAGTTGGAAGTTTGAAACTAGGTTGAGGTGGGGGAATGGGAAATGAGGAAGCTGTTGAAGTTCACATTGATGCCCTGGGGTTGAAGTGTTCCGTGGCGGAAGATGAGGCGTTCTTCCTCCAGACGTCTGGTGGTGAGGGATCGGTGGTGAAGGAGGCCCAGGACCACCATGTCCTCGGCAGAGTGGGAGGGGGAGTTGAAATGTTGGGTCACAGGGCGGTGTGGTTGATTGGTGCGGGTGTCCCAGAGATGTTCCCTAAAGCGCTCTGCTTGGAGGCGCCCAGTCTCCCCAATGTAGAGGAGACCGCATTGGGAGCAACGGATACAATAAATGATATTAGTGGATGTGCAAGTAAAACTTTGATGGATGTGGAAGGGTCCCTTACGGTCTTGGATAGAGGTGAGGGAGGAGGTGTGAGCGCAGGTTTTGCAGTTCCTGCGGTGGCAGGGGTAAGTGCCAGGATGGGAGGATGGGTTGTAGGGAGGCGTGGACCTGACCAGGTGGTCACGGAAGGAACGGTCTTTGCGGAAGGCGGAAAGGGGTGGGGAGGGAAATATATCCCTGGTGGTGGGGTCTGTTTGGAGGTGGCGGAAATGTTGGCGGATGATTTGGTTTATGCGAAGGTTGGTAGGTTGGAAGGTGAGCACCAGGGGCGTTCTGTCCTTGTTACGGTTGGAGGGGTGGGGTCTGAGGGCGGAGGTGCGGGATGTAGACGGGATGCGTTGGAGGGCACCATTAACCACATGGGAAGGGAAATTACTGTCTCTAAAGAAGGAGGCCATCTGGTGTGTTCTGTGGTGGAAGTTGTCCTCCTGGGAGCAGATCCAGCAGAGGCGGAGGAATTGGGAATACGGATGGCATTTTTGCAAGAGGTAGGGTGGGAAGAGGTGAAATCCAGGTAGCTGTGGGAGTAGTTGGGTTTGTAAAAAATGTCAGTGTCAAGTCGGTCGTCATTAATGAAGATGGAGAGGTCCAGGAAGGGGAGGGAGGTGTCAGAGATGGTCCAGGTAAATTTAAGATACGGGTGGAATGTGTTGGTGAAGTTGATGAATTGTTCAACCACCTCGCGGGGGCACGAGATGGCGCCAATGCAGTTATCAATGTAGCGGAGGAAGAGGTGGGGAGTGGTGCCGGTTTAATTACGGAAAATCAACTGCTCTACGTAGCCAACAAAAGACAGGCATAGCCTGGGCCCATACATGAGCCCATGGCTACACCTTTGGTCTAGACGAAGTGGGAGGATTCAAAGGAGAAATTGTTGAGGGTGAGGACTAGTTCGGCCAAACGAATGAGAGTGTCGGTGGAAGGGTACTGTTGGGGACGTCTGGAGAGGAAAAAACGGCGGGCTTGGAGGCCCTGGTCATGGCGGACGGAGGTGTAGAGCGATTGGATATCCATGGTGAAGATGAGGCGTTGGGTCCGGGGAAATGTAAGTCTAGGGGAGGTGGAGGGCGTGGGTGGTGTCACGAACATATGTGGGGAGTTCCTGGACTAGGGGGATAGGACAGTGTCGAGGTAGGTAGAGATGAGTTCAGTGGGGCAGGAGCATACTGAGACAATGGGTCAGCCAGGGTGTTCAGGCTTGTGGATCTTGGGAAGGAGGTAGAACCGGGCTGTGCGGGCCTCCCGGACTATGAGGTTGGAAGCTGTGGGTGGGAGATCTCCTGAGGTGAAGAGGTTCTGTATGGTCTTGGAGATGATGGTTTGGTGATGGTGGTGGGGTCATGGTCGAGGGGGCAGTAGGAAGAGGTGTCCTCGAGTTGACGGTTGGCTTCAGCGGTGTAGAGGTCAGTGTGCCAGACTACCACTGCGCCCCCTTTATTGGCTGGCTTGATGGTGAGGTTGGGATTGGAGCAGAGGGATTGGAGGGCTGTGCGTTGTGAGGGTGAGAAGTTGGAGTGGGGGAGGGAGGTAGACAGTTTGAGGCGGTTAATGTCCCGGCAGCAGTTGGAAATGAAGAGGTCAAGGGCAGGTAATAGGCCAGCGCGGGGTGTCCAGGTGGATGCAGTGTGTTGGACGTGGGTGAAGGGGTCCTCGGAAGGTGGGCGGGAGTCCTGATTGTGAAAGTAAGCTCGGAGGCGGAGGCGACGGAAGAATTATTCGACGTCACGGTGTGTATTAAATTCATTGTTGCGTGGACGGAAGGGGATGAAGGTGAGTCCTTTGCTGAGGACTGATCGTTCGTCCTCAGTGAGGGGGAGGTCTGTGGGATGGTGAAAACATGGTGACATTGCTGGCTATTGGTCACATCTCCCATCACCAATTGCTCTAGTGAAGTCAGTTGTGAGGGAGAATAAGAATATTTTCTTTTCGTAGGCTGCATGATTCTGCTCTATTGTCCGTTTACTATGCTGTAACCATGTCTCCAAAAATCCCTCCACCCGTCGTTGTCCGTTTACTCTGCTGAAACCATCTCTCCAAAAATCCCCCCATCCACCAAAACAATCACAATCAGGATGTTGTTACTGTGGTGATCTCTCATCCATGGGAACAAACACTAGCAAACAGACTGTCATTGGGCACAGTCACCCTGAACATAGACAGGAAGTGTGGACTTCTCTGAATGTTCCTCTCACTGCTCTAATAAGGCAACTGTGGAACTTCCAAAGGGAATATGCTTCAGTTATTTATTTATATAAATTGACAGACTGCTAAATGCAGTTTCATTTGCTGTAAACGGTATTTTTAGACGCATTTTGGCCTCAGTCTAACACTAAAAGTGATAATTACAATGAACGTATTCATTAAGACTTACGAATTAATGAGTCAGGTTCGAATGAACATGATATTGGCTGGGCGATAGGGCGGAATGGGAGCAGTGGCTGTGGAGACTGCATGGGGAGTACAATGATATTCCCCAGTCATCATCCCTCTTTCTGACAGACAGAATTAAATGTAATGCATAACAAGGAAACAGCCAACATTTGGGAGATGCAATGTTGAATAACAATGTGAACTAAAAGGATAATATTAAACGTGATAAAGTGGATACACTCATTTAATCATTGGAAATACAGATTGAGTAGGGTCACCGGACCTTAAACATTAACTTTGATTTCTCTTCACAGATCCTGCCAGACCTGCTGAGCTTTCCCTCTAAGTTCTGTTTTTCCTTTTGTTTGAGATTGATCATATTGTTCATATCTGGCAGGATACTTAAAGTTAAAAACAGACACTAATAACAAAATGTGAAGAGAAATGGGGACAATGCAGGAGACTAACAGTCAAGCTGGAAGAGACAATGGGCTGAGTTTCCCCTACGTTTGCTGAAAGAATTCTGTGATATGTAATCAAAACATTTGGAGAGGGGGTAGACAACGAAGGACACAGAGTGCTCCACCATCAATAATATATTCATATTATCTCATGAAATTTCAGCTGCCTCTAAAATGTCTTTTCAATCAAATTGGAGTTCATGAGATTTACAGGATAATCAGAAAAATATTTTTCTTCCTTTGAATCTGAAAAAAAGAAACAGATTTCGTCCGTAACACAGGTGTCCCAGACACATCAACTATAATATGAACAGGAAAGGACTACATTGTCCATATACAACAAAATTAAGCATGTAGCCCTGTCAAGAAACATGAAATAGTGATACAGAAACATGAAACACAAATGAAAAATGATGGTAGAAGCGCAACAGATGAGGAAGTATCTGCAGAGAGAAACAGAGTTAATATATCAAATATCATGTAACACTGTTCTGAAAAAGTAATATTGAAATCAAAGGTTAATTCCATGTATCTCTACTCAGAGGGTGACAGACCTGCTGAGTTTCCCTCTATCGATTAATTTTTCTTTCTGATCTGTGACAAATTGACTGATCTGAATGATATAAGCAAAGCTGCTATCTTAGTTGAATCTAGAGTATTTTTTATGGACATTTAATGAGACATTACAAAGTTCCTAAGTTTGGCCGAGCTCTAAATATCCATGATGACATCGATTGTGATAATAAAATCATTGTGAGACATTGTTGAAACAAAAATCGAAGTTGCTGCAAAAGGTCTGCAGCATCTGTGCAGAGAAATCAGAATAAACTTTTCTAGTTCAGTGGCCCATCATCAGAACTGATGGTAGCCCTGAAAATGTTGATTAATATACAGCAGAGCCTGAATAGCTGTTGTTGGAGACTGATAGTAGCTAACAATAGGGGGTGAGTAATGGAAGACCACGTGAGAACGAGGCCTGGTGCATGCGTGTGGGGCATTGAGGAGTTCAGTCCCTGAAATTATTGAACATTATTTTGAGTCTGAATGGCTGCAGGGTCCAAACGTGGAAAATGAGGTGTTGTTCTTCCAGCTTGCGGTGAAATGTCCTGGAACACTGCAGCAAGCCTGGCGCAGAGATGTTGGCCAGGAAACAGGATGCGATATTAAACTGGCAGGCAATTGGAAACTCAGGATCCTTTGCATAGTTACAGCTTGATTATTCTGTGACGTAGTCACCCAGTCTACCTTTAGTTTCACTAGTGTAGAGCAGACCACAATGTGAGCAGCTAATGTAGTAGACCGGATTGAGGGAAACGTTGGTAGGATGCTCTTCACCTGGAAGGTATGTTTGGCCCTTGGATAGTGACGAGGGAGGAGGTAAATGGGAAAGTGTTACACCTCCGGCAGGGGAAAGCGAAGTGGACCTGTGGTGGGGGCTGGGGAGGTGGGGGGAGGTGTGGGCAGTGAATAACGAGTGAACCAGCGTGTCCTGGAGGAAATGGTCACTTCAAAAAGCGGAAAAGGGAGAGGAGTCAAATATGTGTCTGGTGGTGGCATCTCGTTGGAGGTGGGGGAATGCAGAGTGATGATCTTCTGCATGTGAATGCTGGTGGGATGGTAGGTAAGAACAACGAGAAGTCTAACACTGTTGCAGGAGGGAGGAGAGAGGGTGAGGGTAGAAATGCAGGAGATGGATCATAACTGGTTGAGGGCCCTGTCGAGAACAATGCTGGGGAATTCTCGGTTGAGGAAGAAGGTGGATATTTCAGCGGCCAAAATTTTGAAATTGCCATCATCAGAACCAATGCGGTGGAGATGGAGAAACTGGGGGAATAGAATGGAGTCTTTGCAGGAAACAGGGTGTGAGGATGTGTACTCTAGGTATCTGTGGGAGTCGGTGGGTTAATACTGGATATCAGTGACAGGTCTATCCCCAGAAATAGAAGTAGAGATGTCGAGGAAAGGAAAGGTGGAGTCAACGGTAGACCAGGTGAAAGTGAGGGAGTGGTGCAAATTGGAAACGATAAACCTTTCCAATTCTGGACAAGAGAGAGGAGCAGCAGCGATGATATCATCTATGTATCGGAGACAAAGTTGTGGATGGCGGCTGAAATAGAAGCGGAACAAGGAATAGGAGACATACCCCATGAAGGAACATGGGCCCACGTATGTATCCATGCATCCCCTCTGTATGGCAGGAGCAGGCTGAAGCAATGGGTCTGCCCAGGCAGTTCTGTTTGTGGATTTTCAGGAGGAGATAAAAGCGAACTCTGCTAGCAGAGGACCATCACCTTCGGGACTGTCAGGTTGGGGTGAGTGGGGAGGGAGGGACGACTGGGTGGGAATCTCCAGATGAAATGTGGTCAGATTTAGTTAATAAAATAGCCTGATGTGCCATGGTAGGGTTATAGAACAGCAGGTGACACGTGGAGTTATCTGAAATCTGGCACTCAGCCTCTGAAATGTAGAAGTGAGTCCACGAGACCACAAAAGCACCACCCTTATGGGCACAGGCTGAATAACATAGTCAGGGTTGGATCGAAGTATACAGCGTACAGTCTGTTGAGAGGGTGATAGGTTGGATAGGGTGAGGGGGATACAGCGAATCTAAGACAACCAAACTCACATGGAGCGTTCTGAATGAACAGATTGAGTTCAAGTAAACGCCAGAGGAATGGGTCCAGGTGGAGGGAGAGTGTTGGAACTAGGCGAAGGGGCTCTGGGATGGGGAGTGGACTCTTGCCCAAAGAAATGGACACCGAGGAGAAGACGGTGAAAGAGAAGTTCAGCATTCTGTCGATCCTGAAATTCATTAAAGTGGGGCGCAGAGGGATAAAGCAGAGACCATTGCTGAGTACAGAACATTCAGCATGAAAGCGTGGAAGGTTCGGAAGGATGGTGAATACACGACAGGAGGTGAGCTTGGGGGAGGGGATGGACTCAGATTGCAGAGCATTGGTGGAGTAGCAGGTTCCAGAGGCTCATAGGCATTTCTGAGTTATTCCTTCTTGTGGGCCTCGTATATCTGGCGAGCATGGCAAATGAGCTGGAGAATGAAGTAGAATTGGGGAATGGTGCAGCCTTGAGCCAATGTGATGAGATGCTATTGGACAGAGAAAATGTTGATCTCAGTGGCACTGACATCGCACGATCAGTCCTCAGAAAGTAACTGATTGAAAATAATTGGTTCGTTATCTTATTGTGATGCTCTGATTTCATTGGGGTGACATTCCACCAGCAAAGTTTACTTTTCTGAGACTTGAGACCAAACTGTGAAAACATATGTTTCTTGATGTTATTAATAAGACAAATCCATCCATGGATTTGGAAGGCACTAGTAAGGGCAGAGTTTTTTTTTTATTCCTAATAGCTCTAGGGAAGGTGTCATTGTTCATTGAGAAAATTACCAGCTCCTCTGATTTCCATTAACCACAGTTTGCTGAGGGTGAATGATGCTACATGAGTCAAATATTACTTCGATACAAGGGAAGTTACTCTGATATCACCTTAAATGAAATTGGAAAATCAGTTAACATGGTAATGAGCAAAATGATAGAACACGGGTTGTTTGAAAAATGTGGTCAATGTTCTCACAACGTTTAAGGAAAAACTGATGCATGAACTTCTGATTCTGAGGAGAGGTTCATCCTCTTTGTGATGAGGCTGTTTGCTTACGCACTGTGACACAGAGACAGAAGAGAAAAGTTCCACTCTGTATGTGGAACAAAACCACCCTGTTCACGGTGCATTGGACAGTGACAGACACACACTATTGTCTGTTCCTATTGGACATTGATCATCAAAATCTCATCATTCACTGATGACCAATAGCAGTAAAGAAGGCAGCAGTTCCCATCACCCCAGTTGAAAAGCAAAAAAAGGAAAGGAATTGCCAGTGGAAGTGGAAGTAACTAGTGGACGGGTGTAACTTACAGTGGGAGAGGGAGAAGAAAGATGTGAAGAGATATCATCAGTGGAAGAGTATGTAGAAGCAGAAGGGGGAATGCAAGGGAAGGTGGAGGAAGAATGGCTAATGAAGTTTTAGTGACTGGGAAAAACTTGCGTTGGCAAAAATGAAATAGGTTGAAAAACATGACTGTTCAGGAACATTGGGATCTGGTTCCATTGAAAATTAAGAGTTGATGTACTTTTTTTTCTATCACTTCAACCTTGATCAGTTTGCACATTCACTCTGTATTTCTGTATCTCCATCAAATGCAGATGACATGGTTTTTTTTTTCTCTCTTGGTCTGGTGTCTGAACATTTTTTGAAATTTTTAACAGTATGTATTTGCTTCCAATTCAAGGTAGACATGAGAATATGATTTGATCTCCTGCAGTTTGTCCATAACATAGAATTTAATTGAGTATTTATTCTCATCACATTAGCTGATTCAAGCAACGAGTCTGTGTCCATCCTGCAGATTAAAAATTTCTTCAGTTCTGACTATTGTGACGAAGAACAGTACCACACAAAAGGCGAATGTTCCAGTGCAAGGTGCCAAACCCTTGAGCAGGTAATCTCACAAACTTTCTAAAAAGCCTTTGGATATGCACATGGTCGTGCAGGCTCGCATTTTCATTCAATGGTTCTATGTGGTGGCAGCCATGAACACTCTGATATATTCTGAAGCAATAGCTAATGGCAGTTGTTGGTTTGTTCCATTGACTGTACTCAGTAAGTGAGACTCTAGTGAAGTGCTGGTGTTATCGTCCACTTTCTATTTACGTGTTTCGGTTTCCTTGAGTTTGCAATGTAATTTCCTGTGTCGATGATGTCATTTCCGGCCCTTTTTCTCAGAGAGTGATACATGGAGTCAAAATTCATGTGTTAGTTGATGTAGTTCCGGTTGGAATGACACGTTTCTAGGAATTTTCGTGCTTGTCTCTGTTTGGCATGTCTTAGGATGGACATGCAGACCTAGTCAAAGTGGCCTACTCCCTCATCAGTAGGTTAAAAATTAAGGTGGGGTCATGTGGCTAGTTGATGTTCATCTATCCTGGTGACTAGTTTTCTACTTGTTTTCCGTTGTAGTGTTTGTCATTAGAATTCATTGATGCTGTAATGCCAACTAACAGAGTATGTTTTTTTTACTGAACAACTTTTTTCATACTTTTGAGCACCGCAATAAAAAGCCCTTTATTGCCTGTTCTGCTCCAGGATCAACTAGCCTTGCAAGGTTGTCAGCAAAAGAGCTCAGAGTTAAATAAGGAAAAACGTCTTTATTTAGAGAGTTGTTACGAATTGGAATTGAATGGCTGGGAAAGTTGTGCATGAAGATTCAAAAGGGAACTGGATATATATTTGGAAATTATGAATGTAACGGGCAACAGAGAGAAGGCTGGCAAATAGGAGGCGCTTGGGAAACATTTTTTGAGCTGATGCATACAATAATGGCCAATGGCCTCCTCCTGTACTTTAAAGTTTTGTACTCTATCAAGTGTCAACTGTGAATAAAAGTCAGTATCCAATTATTTCACAGTGTAAATGCTCACAAATATCTGATTATTTGGTGCAGCATAAGAATTTAAGATGCAAGTATTGCAAGTCAGCTTCATTATGAAGTCTAATTATTACTCAGAACATAAACATTTTACATGTCGTATTCCAATTCCTAAAACAAATATATCATTGCTTTGGCACAAAACACTTTGGAAAGCTCTGACATTTCCCTGACGCGATATTATTATCTTCGTTGTTTTTGTTTTCACTCTCCACATTTCATATTAAACATGATTCATTCTAAAAAATTGAAAGCTTTCAGATTATTGTTCACTAAAATTTGACAACAAATAATTTATTTAGTTTAATATTCACAATAAGTGAAATTGTTGCCTTTTTAAAATTACTGGCAAATAGCTGAAGATCGTACATTTCAGTGAGAAATTAAACTGATTGAATATATATAAATGAATAAGGACGCTAATTCTATTTGTATGTTCAATCTTCTGCTAACTCTGAACATGGAATTATCCAGAAACCAACCATTTTAAAAATATTGGAGTGGCAAAACATTGCTTTGAATCTTGACATTCAATATCTAATTGTGATCACTGCAAGAGTTATGTTCTTTCTTCGCAAAAGTAAAATATACGTTTTATTTCTGTGTTATCAAATCTTGACTGGAGTTTATATTTTAGTTTCATAAATATAGAATCAATATAATTGATTTAAGAGATTATAGTTCAGTTGAACGATTATCGTTCACATCTTAGTTTTGCCCAATTCATGAAATATAGCAAACATCCGATTATTGTTCTGGTCAGCAAACTCAACACCATGCAATGAGCTAGGCTTAAAATTGCTTCCAATAGATCTGAAATCATTTACAGTGCGAATGGACCTAATAGCTGCCTGTGATATAGGGAGACTCAGGGGTCTGTCCCAAAATCTGTGCATAGATCGTCTAACCAGGCCCAGGGCCAATCAAACAGTACTTCAAACAAATATTTTGGGATCCACCTTGGGCAGGGGAAGAACCCATCAAAAGACTATCACTGGTCTCAGTGTAGGTACACATATTGTCCAGGTTAAATACTAATGGTGGACCAATACGAAATAGACAATAGGTGCAGGAGTAGGCCATTCAGCCCTTCGAGCCTGCACCGCCATTCAATATGATCATGGCTGATCATTCCTAATCAGTATCCTCTTCCTGCCTTATCTCCATAACCCTTGATTCCACTATCTTTGAGAGCACTATCCAACTCTTTCTTAAATCAATCCAGTGACTGGGCCTCCACTGGCATCTGGGGCAGAACATTCCACACTGCCACCACTCTCTGGTGAAGAAGTTTCTCCTCATCTCTGTCCTAAATAGTCCACCCCGTATTTTTAAGCTGTGTCCTCTGGTTCGGCACTCACCCATCAGTGGAAACATGTTTCCTGCTGCCAGAGTGTCCAATCCTTTCATAATCTTATATGTCTCAGTCAGATCCCCTCTCAGTCTTCTGAACTAAAGGGTATACAAACCCAGTCGCTTCAGTCTTTCAGTGTAAGATAATCTCGCTATTCCAGGTATTGACCTCGTGAACCTACGCTGCACTCCCTCAATAGCCAGAATGTCTTTCCTCAAATTTGGAGACCAGAACTGCACACAGTACTCCAGGTGTGGTCTCACCAGGGCCCTGTACAGCTGCAGAAGCACCTCTTTGCTTCTATACTCAATTCCTCTTGTTATGAAGGCCAGTATGCTATTAGCCTTCTTCACTACCTGCTGTACCAGAATGCTTGCCTTCATTTACTGGTATACAAGAACACCCAGATCTCTCTGTACTGCCCCTTTAACTAAATTGATTCCATTGAGGTAGTAAATGGCTTCCTGTTCTTGCCACCAAAGTGGATAATTATACATTTATCCACATTAAACTGCATCTGCCATGCATCTGCCCACTCACCTAACTTGTCCAGGTCACCCTGTAATCTCCTAACGTCCTCATCAGATTTCACCCTGCCACCCAGCTTTGTATCATAGCAAATTTGCTAATGTTATTGCTGATACCATCTTCTATTTCATTAACATATATTGTAATAAGCTGCAGTCCCAGCACGGATCCCTGCGGTACCCCACTGGTCACTGCCTGCCATTCAGAAATGGAGCCATTTATCACTAACCGTTGTTTCCTATCAGCCAACCAATTTTCAATCCAATCTAGTACTTTGCCCCCAATACCATGCACCCTAATTTTACTCACTAACCTCCTGTGTGGGAATTCATCAAAAGCTTTCTGAAAGGCCAGGTGCACTACATCTACTGGATCTCCCTCGTCCATCTTCAGAGTCACATCCTCAAAAAGTTCAAGATTAGTCATGCATGATTTCCCCTTCATAAATCCATGCTGACTCTGTTCTATTCTGTTACTACTATCCAGATGTGTCGTAATTTCATCCTTTATAATAGACTCCAGCACCTTTCCCATCACTGAGATCAGACTAACTGGTCTATAATTTCCTGCTGTCTCTCTCCCACCTTTCTTAAAAAGTGATATAACATTAGCCACCCTCCAATCTTCAGGAACCGAACCCGAATCTATCGAACTCTGGAAAATAATCACCAACGCATCCATGATGTCCCGAACCACCTCCTTCAGTAGACCGTCAGGTCCCGGAGACTTATCAACCTTCAGACCTAACAGTCTCTCCAACACCAAATCATGGCAAATATAAATTCCCTTAAGTTCAGGTCCTTCAGCCACTGTTACCTCAGGGAGATTGCTTGTCTCTTCCCCAGTGAACACAGATCTGAAGTACCCATTTACTTCTTCTGCCATTTCTTTGTTCCCCATAATATATTCCCCAGTTTCTGTCTTCAAGGGCCCAATTTTAGTCCTAAACATTTTTTTTGCCTTGCACATATTTCAAAAAAAGCTTTTACTATCCTCCTTTATATTATTGGCCAGTTTACCTTCGTACCTCATTATTCCTCTGCGTATTTCCTTCTTAGTAATCCTCTGTTGCTCTTTAAAAGCTTCCCAGACCTCAGTTTTCCCACTTGTCTTTTCTGTGATATACATTTTCTCTTTTAACTTTATATGTTTCTTAACTTTCCTCGTCAGCCACGGCCGTCCATGCCTCCTCCTAGGATCTTTCTTCCTTTTAGGAATGAACAGATCCTGCAACTTCTGCATTATACACAGAAATATCCGCCATTGTTCCTCCACGGTCATCCCTGCTAAGTTATTGCACCATTGAACTTTGTCCAGCTCCTCCCTCATAGCTCCATAGATCCTATCTATGCCTCTCCCTATCATAGTTCTCTATCTATGCCTCTCATCATCTTGTACGCTCCAGTCAAGTCACGTTCCATTCTTCGTCGTTCCAATGAAGAATACACCTTAGCTCCCTCAAATTTTCTTTTTAGGCATGCCCGCTACTCTAGGCATCATCTTGATAAATCTCCTCAGCACCCTCACAAAAGCTTCCACACATCTTTCCTCTAACGAGGCAAACAGAACTGATCACAATATTCTAGGTGTGGTCTCACCGGGGTTCCATAGATTAGCAGCATAGCCTCGCAGCTTTGAAACTCAATCCCTCAGCTAATGAACACATCAAATGCCTTCTTAACAACTGTATAAACCTGGGGAACAACTTTGTGGGAGCTATGCCATGGACCATATGATTTCCCCCGTTCCTCCACAATGTAAGAATCCTGCCTTTAATCCTGTATTCTGCATTCAAATTCGACCTTCGAAAATGAACCGTATCCCACTTTTCCATATTGACACCATCTGCCACTTAGCAGCAACCACGTTTGAAATTCATCTTCAGTCAGAGCCTTGTCCAGAGAGCAGACTTGTTGCTATGGAGAGCCAGAATCTCACCATACAACTTACCTATGTTGATGAAACCTGACCTGCCTCCCAGACTCCACACATCTGCACCCCGGACCAGACATGGGTGAAGACGTTAACAAGTTGACAATCTACTGCAGTGCCTTGTGTCTCACAAAGAAACCTCTAAAGCCATGTGCAATAAACGTCGCCTTCACATTCTCCAGTCTCAAAATAAAATTTTACATCTCTGTGAATGGTCAGAGATTACTACATGGATCACACAGTAGAATGTATGTGAAGTAACCAGCAGCAAACGGCAATCCACAAATCACATTAATAACTGAACTTAGTGGATTGTGTCTGGGCTAAGTAACCACACATATTATACTGGCTTTCAGGTGACTGTAATAAAACACACCATAACTGGAGGTTTGTCCTTACACCACTCAAAGATTCCTAATCTCACGCACATCACTCCCTCACACATTCAACAATTGATGAGAATCCACAAGCTGGGTGAAAATGGAAACATAGAACAGTGCAGCACAGTGCAGGCCCTTCGGCCCTTGAGGGTCTGTCTACCTTCTATCCTAGTCTAAGTTCAGAGTAACTTAAATACCTCTCAGTATACTAATATCCATATGCCTATCCTATTAAATATCCCTATTATAGCTGACTTTACTTCAACTGCTGGCTGTTAATTGCACACACCCACCACTCTCTGTATAAAGAAAGTAACTTTGACATCTCCCCTAAACCTTCCTCCAATTACTTTAAAATCATACCCATTTCGAGATAGTCATTTCCACCCTGGGAGAAAGTCTCTGGCTATCCACTCTATCTATGCCTCTCATCATCTTGTACGCTTCTGTCGAGTCACGTTCCATGCTTCTTCGTTCCAATGAAGAAAACACATTAGCTCCCTCAAATTTTCTTTTAAGACATGCCCGCTACTCTAGGCAGCATCTTGATAAATCTCCTCAGCAACCTCACCAAAGCTTCCACACATCTTTCCTCTAACGAGGCAAACAGAACTGATCACAATATTCTAGGTGTGGTCTCACAGGGGTTCCATAGATTAGCAGCATAACCTCGCAGTTTTTAAACTCAATCCCTCGGCTAATGAACACATCAAACGCCTTCTTAACAACCGTATAAATCTGGGGAGCAACTTTGTGGGAGCTATGCCATAGACCATATGATTTCCCCTGTTCCTCCACAATGTAAGAATCCTGCCTTTAATCCTGTATTCTGCATTCAAAATCGACCTTCCAAAATGAATCCTATCCCACTTTTCCATATTGACACCATCTGCCACTTAGCAGCCGAGTGCTGCATCTTTTCAATGTCCTGTTGCAAACTACAACAGACCTCCATACTATCCACAATTCCAGGTGTCAAGGAGTGCTGAAGGCGTAAACACTACATCACTCTAGTGTCTCCTATCTTCCATGACCAATACTAAATGTGGAGGGGTGGAGAGACATGCCGTTGGTAGCAGAGTAGCCAGTAAGGCTTTCAAACAAGAGGCTTCGTACAACAGTCAAGAGGAGATTTTGGACTTATTATAATGTTTGAAAGTGGATAAATGTCGCGGTCCTTACATTTTACAGGAGGAGACCAATCAGCCCTCAGGGCCTATAAAACTGTAACTAGAGTAGATCATGCAGCACCAGTGTTCAGTTACATAGCAACATGATCAGTCTATTCAGCTACTTGAAGTCAGTAAGACAGGAAATGGAAAAGGCCACAAAGTTACTGGTCTATGGGGTATACTGGAATTACACCAGCTTACATCGCCCCTCAGGCCTGACCTTCAATTCAGTAAGGTCGGGGCTGATCTGCACTCGGCCGCAATTTCTCTTTCGGTTCCGAATTCTTTGTAGCCCTCGACTCTCTAACGTGTCAAAAGCCATTGACACCCACTCCCACCCCTAACATTTAGGTGATGTAGCCTCCCCTAACTGTCTGGTCCTAACTGTAATAATCCTCTGAGAGAAGGAAACACTCCACATACATATACCTTGGCCTATTGACATGAACAAAAAATGTGAACACAACGTGAGAATGATTGAACCTGATAACACAGTAGTATTTGATTGAGCAAAGTGTCAAGGAGACTGAACAAAATTGAACTTGATGGGAAACAGTTGTAAACTCCCCACTGGTTGGATCATTCAGAGCACAATGGGGCTGGTGGACATCAATCCTCCCAGTCCCTGGATATCGCTGTGCGCAATCCTCATGGGAGCTTCTTCGGCACAAACATCTTCAGCTGCTTCATCAATGTCTTTCCCTCTGTCATACGATCAGAGCTGGTGGATATTCTGTGAAGATTATATACTGTTCAGAACAATGAGTCAACTCCGAAGGTATTAAAGTATCAATTCGGACAACGTTCAATCTTGTGCTTTTAATGTATAGGTAACATTAGTCAAAAGCACTGCTGGACACTAAACATTTCCACTGTTAATAAAAAGAGGAACCCCTTCAGCAACCCTAGCTTGTTTTACAGTAATATAATAACATAATTCAGCCCATCAGACCTATTCCATAACAAGAGGCTCAACACATTCACTCTCTAAAGCCTATTACACAAGAAGATATTTTTTATTTTAAAAAATCAGCAGCTGTTGAAATCCAAAATAGTCACGCAGGAGGCTGGAAAAATAAAATAAACAAGACGGCATCAAGACGTTGAGAAGTCAACGCCTTGGATTAACCCTTCGTCAGGACTGTGAGTGGAAGTAAGGGGTCTATAGATAAAGTGGCGGGTGAGAGAGGAGGAGGTAGAGTGGCGAGGTGGGAACAAGTGAACACAGATAAAGGGTATCAGCGGGTTGGTGATGGGAGGGCTGAATCCAATTGGTAGCTGGACAAAGGGTTGCTCACAGGAATGGAAGGGAGGGGAGGATCTGGGAAGGGAGTCGGGGGTTTGCAAGGGAGGCTATTTGAAATTGGCGAATTCAGTGTTAATTCCCCGGGGTGTAGACTGCACAGGTGACATTTGGGATCTTGTTCCTCCAATGAATGGTTTGGTTCATTGTGGTAATGGAGAAGAACAAGGATGACCATGTCAGAAATGGATTGGTCGAGAGAACTAAAATAGGAAGTGACTAGGAGGTCAGGTCAGCAATGACACGCCCGACTGAGATACTCAGCAAAACATTCACTTCATTTGCATTTGGTCTTCCTGATGCAGTGAAGACCACATCGGGTGCACCAGATGCAGTAAACTAGGTTTGGATCCCACCACTGGGCCCATCTCCGACCAATCACTACAATAACCCCCAGGTACCTTCTCCTACAATTGTAAAAGATGCAATCCTTGCTGGCACACCACCTCCTCCACCTCCTTATAGGGCTATAAACAGTACTTCCAGCTCAGACAGAGGTTCACTGACGTCTCTTCCAACCTATTTTTCTGCATCAGACGCTCCAAATGCCGGTATCTCTACATTGCAGAGACCTAATGTAAACTAAGGGCACATTTCACCGAGCATCACAGTCCGGGCCTGCAGGGGCTGACCTGATCTTCCAGTCACCGCCCTTTGACAATGCAGCACTCCCTCCATACCGATCCTCTCGTTCACCGGTTGTACTATTTGCTGCCTTCCCCCGCCCTCCTCTCTGACTTATCACCTCCATCACCACCCCATTCACCTATTGTACTCTATGCTACTTTCTCCCATCCCAGTCCCCTCTTACTTATCTCTCCACTCTGCAGCCCCCCTGCCTTTATTCCTGACTGCCTCGTCCAGGAACTCCCCACATACGTTCGAGACACCACCCACGCCCTCCACCTCTTCCAAGACTTCCGTTTCCCCGGCCCATCATACCTCATCCTCACCATGGATATCCAATCTCTCTACACGTCCATCCGCTATGACCAGGGCCTCCAAGCCATCCGTCTCTTCATCTCGCGATATCCCCAACATTACCCTTCCACCGACACCCTCATTCGTTTGGCTGAATTGGTGCTCAGCTTTAACAATTTCTCTTTCAAATCCTCCCACTTTCTCCGGACCAAAGGACTAGCCATGGGATCCCGTGTGGGCCCCAGCTATGCTTGTCTCTTTGTTGGCTACACAGAACAGTCCATCTTCCGTAATTGCACCAGCACCACTGCTTCCTTCGCATTGGCGCCACCTCGTGCTCCAGCGAGGAGGTTGAGCAATTCATTAACTTCACCAACACTTTCTACCATGACCTTAAATTCACCTGGACTATCTCTGACACATTCCTTCGCTTTCTGGACCTCTCCATCGCCATTAATGAAGACCGAATTGACACTGATATCTTTTACAAACCCACCGACCCCCACAGCTAACTGGATTACACCTCTTCCCACGCTACCTCCTTTAAAAATGTCATCCATATTCGCAATTCCTCTTCCTCTGCCGTATCTGCTCCCACGAGCACCATCGAACACACCAGATGGCCTCCTTCTTTAGAGATCGTAATTTCCCTTCCCACGTAGTTAAAGATGGCCTCCAATGCATCTCGTCCACACCACACCGCTCTGCCCTCAAACCCCACCCCTCCAACCGTAACAAGGACAGAACCCCATGGTGCTCACCTTCCAACCTACCAACCTTCACATAAACCACATCATCTGAAAACATTTCCGACACCTCCAAATGGACCCCACCACCAGAGATATATTTCCCTTCCCACCCAGTTCCGCTTCCTGCAAAGACCATTTGCTCTGTGACTAAATGGTCAGGTCCTCGACCCCAACAACCCACCCTCCCTTCCTGGAACCCTCCCCTGTCACCACAGGAATTGTAACCTGCGCCCACACCTCCTTCCTCACGTCCATCTAAGGCTCCAAAAAAAGCCTTCCACATTCCCATTCACCCGTTGCACTCTTTGCTACCTTGCCCACCCTCCTGTCTGACCTATCACCTCCATCCGCACCCCTATTCACCTATTGTACTCTATGCTGGTTTCCATTCACCCCCACCCCCTCTCATTTAACTCTCAACTCTGCAGGCATCGTGCCTCCTTTGCTGATGAAGAGATTTTGCCCGAAACGTCGATTTTTCTGCTCGGATGCTGCCTGACTGCTGTGCTTTACCAGCATCACTTATCATCTGCCTGTCAAGCCTACAGCCTGGAGGACGCAACGTTGTCTTCTCCAATTTGAAATAGCATTTCTACCCATGCCCCTTCTCCCTTTCCAGACCATCTCGCTTTGTGCATAAAATTACACAATGAAACACAAACAACAGAATAAAGAACCCCGACAGAATTCAACCCATTCAGCTCAATTTAATTATGCTGTTACGAATATACACAACTCTCCCAATAAGCAAACTCCCAATTAAAACCAGTTTCAATGGAATACGTGCTTCCAGTTTGAAGTTTAAGTTCAGAAAAGAGGAAGAGTTTCTTCACAGCACTCTGTTGAACTTCGCATTTCAAGGCTTAACTGAAAATTTCTCCGCTTAGCTCAGCTAGGACAGCGAAAAAAGCTGTCCACTGCCCGTTCAGTATTCAGGTCAGGTCACAAATAAAGCATGGCCATTTCGGCCTGAAGTCTCATCTGTTTCCATATAAACAAAAGGCCTCTGATAATCTTTTTCATCTCTGTAACAAACCAGACTGATCGGAGCACGGCCCCGTTTTATTGTCCCTCTGAAAAACATCAAGGACAGAGTCTCCTTGAGGCAAGAAACAGCTTTTGAACAAAAAAAGGGACTAGCTTTGTGACATTTTTATCCTTTAAAACCAGACATATACACTATACTAACTAAACATGCAAGCATGCACAAACCCATGCAAATTCAGGCCGCCCCATACCCACCAGTGAACGCCTCCATTACTCATTGGAGTTGACTAACTCATCAGCTTTCATGTTTTGGCGAACTGCCGCATGCATAATTGTCAGATTGAACGGCTGCAACACCAAGCTCCATCTAAACAGTCTGGCATTTTTGTCCTTGAATCTTTCCACAAACGTGAATGTGTTGTGAACAGTGTCTATGATTGTCTCGGATGCATTGTTGATAATATAAACACTGTGATGTTTTAATGGCAACACCAAGCTTAAAGTCTCTTTCTACACCATTGAACATTTTTGTTAATAAACGTTCGACTTGTTAGAAAAATACCCGATGGATCGTTCTATTCCCTCGTCATTCTCCTGCACGAACACCAGACTGACACCCACATCACTGTCATCGATAACCACCTTGAAATGCTTGCGTCGTCCTGTGTAGCTAATACTGTGGGCAGTGGTTAACACAGTTTTTAGGCTGTCAAATGCCATTTGACAGTTATTTGTCCACTGAGAGCTTTTGCCCTTGACAATTCAGTGAGGGGAGCAGCCACACTGCTTAACGTTTGGCACAAACTTTCGGTAAAATCCAGTCAATCCCAGGAACCGTAGTAGTGTGTTTTTTTTTTTTGTCGACGGTGTGGAACATTCCCCAACTATTTTTATTTTCATATCTCATGAGGCCATTTGTCCAAATCCAATAACGTGACCCAGTAACGTGATTTGGGTTTTCGCAAATACACTTGTAGCTGGGTTTACCACCAAGCCTGCTTTCTGAAGTCGATGGAAAAAGTCCGATAAATGCTGTAACTGTTCCTTCCATGAGTGACAAAAAATCATCAGGTCATCAATGTACGACTCATAGTTGGGTGATCCGGCAATGACCCGATTATCATTCTTGGAAATGTGGCTGGATCGTTTCTCATACCAAATGCCACGACTTTGAACTGATATAGTCCATTTGGCGTTACGAAAGCCGAAATTGCCTTTTCATTCTGACAGAGGTCCTTGCCAGTAGCCTCTGAGCTTGTCCAACTTAGAAACATAAGTAACTTCTGCCACCTTTTCCACACAGTTCTCCAAACATGGAATTGGAAATGCATCATTCTTTTTAACAGCATTGAGTTTGTGATAGTCCACACATGACCCTGGGTGCCATCTGGCTATGGCAACATGACTATACGTGATGTTCAGTCATTGTAACTCACATTATTTATGCCATCTTGGCGCATGCGCTCTACTCCTTCTGAACCTGTGCCAATTTTGGAGAGTTATACCTATAAGGATGTTGCGTAATCAGAACAGCATCTCCTGTGTCTACCTTATCGGCTTGCTTTCCTTCCCTGTCAAAATACGTTTTGAGCATATTCACACGACACACTCTGTGAGATCTCTTCCTGTCTGGAGTCCGTATCAAGTAGTTTACCTCATTTAATTTCTTCCCAATTTGATAAGGTACACTAAAACCTGCTTTTAAAGGCTCAACTGTTACTGGAAGTAAAACTAATACCTTATTCCCAATTGCAAAATTCTGAATTCGTGATTTCTGATCCACTTCTTGTTTCATTGTATGCTGCAATACGTTTAAATGCTGTCTACCCAAAATCTCCAGCTCTATTTAATCATTCCTAAAATTTGTCACATCATCCAAATGGGTGCTCTCTGAATTCTGACTTATTAACTTCTCCTTAATCAATGTTAATGGTCACTTTACTTCATGCCCAAAAATTAATTCAAATCGTTTGAATTTGGTCGATTTGAATTGCTTAATTCCCAAGTTATCCATCACTGCGTTGAATAGCTCAGATGTGATATTTGATCCTTGATCTGCCTGGATCTCGATTAGTAGTCCTCATCTAGTAAAAAAAAATACGTATTTTTTTCTACAATTCTTTTAACTGTGATGCTGCATAATGGGATTGCCAACAATAATGGGACATCTAGTCGACACACCCATTATTGTTAAAAAATTGTTGTTCGCACTTTTTGTTTGAGGTCGGGGAGCTACGCAATCTATCAAGACACGTGAAAGCTTCCTGAAATGCTGGAATAGCTATTGAAGTCACAGATTTTATTACTGTCTGTGTGACATGTTTGAGACGTCTGGCAAAATTAAACTACGTCTTTGTGTTGTCCAGGCCACTGAAAACATACTTGTATTTCAAACTGTATTGTTCTCACCCTGAAATGATCTCCAAGTGGTAGCTCATGTGCCATTCGCAGCACTTCCTTTCTATACCCAACAGGCAAAACAATTTGATGAATTTCTGCCCACGTCTGATCTGCTTCCATGTGCGCTGATCTACATATCCGCATTAAGACATCATTTGTTGAGTAATAACACACAGGAATGCAATCATTCTCTTTCTTGCTAAATGTCTTTTGATTTAACTGTTTTCATTACCCATCTTTCTGCTGCAAATCATTCAGCTTAGCAGAGTTAAAAATACTTGCATGTTTTCTTACTTGCCCCTTGTCTGATCCATTTATCGGGTCAATAAAAACGTTTCGGATAACTCTATGTCACCTTCCTTATATGTGCCTTTTGATCTCTCCTGCTTCAAACTGTGCATCTGTGATCTTGTAATCACAAAATCAGGGAAACTTCCTGGATAACCGTTCTCCAGTTCTCCACTGGCTCTCCAATTAGAGTAGGCATCACTCCTGCTGGTGAATCAGCTATGTCATTTGCAAGGACAAATTTTATTCCTGGAGCTGAGAGTTTGGGGTCCAGTACTCCTACAACACATTTTCCACTCTTTTCTGGACTCTCTAGCCTCACGTTACATATCTGAGTACTTTTTGTCTCACCATGAATTCCTACTACCCGCACATTTTCTGGCAATAGTCCCTCAGGAGTACAAATCCCCTCATCCCTCAGCATTACAGACTGAGAAGATAATGTGTCCCTTAATATTGGATCCTCCATATCTATTACTCCTGGCCTATATAATTAAACTTTACCATTGCATGTAGATGTTATAAGCAGATCTGGCACGTCCTCCTTAATCAACCTCTGACCATCTTGTATACTCTGCGGCAGTTGTCTAACTTCTCTTGAGCTTTTTGTTACTTTCTGACAAATCTTACATTCTTCTCTGGTGTTCTCTTCGCACAACAACTCTGTGATTTTGTGTGGCTCACTTTATTATAATGAAAACGCCTGGGTCTCTTATCTTGTTTGTTCCCCTCAAGGGTTTCTTTTTTGACCCTGTGGTAAATTCGCCTTATGATCTTCACTGATATCTACTTTTCCCTTTCCACGTGATGACATCTCTTTGCGCCAATTTCTATTTCTGATGGACTGAATTTGATTCTGGAAGCCAAACTGAGTTTATAATCATCGGCCATTTCAGCTGCTAGCCTTGATGTTATCACTCTCTGCTCTTCAACATGAGTTTGCACACCTTCAGGCAGTGCATTTATCAATTACTCCAAAATAATTGCCTCTCTAAAGGCATCATAGGTTGCTTGATTTTTAAGGCTCTCATCCATCTGTCGAAATTACTCTGTTGATCCTTTCAAACTCAATGTAGGTTTGACCAGGGTATCTGTTAGATTCCTGAAACGTTGTCTATAGGCATCTGGTACAAGCTCATATGCAGTTAAAATGGCTTTTTTCAGCTCCTCATATTCCGCAGGTACCTCATCTGATAGGGATGCAAATATCTCAACAGCCCTACCTACAAATTTCGTTTGGATCAACAAAACTCTTGTTGGCTCTGGTCACTGCATTTCTTTAGCCACCATTTCTAATGAGTTGAAAATGACTTCCACATCCTTGCCATCAAATTTAGACAATGCTTGTAATCGGCTAGGTTTCAGACTACCTGGAGAAACTCAGGACTGCAGATGCTGGAGATCAGAACTGAAAATGTGTTGCTGGAAAAGCGCAGCAGGTCAGGCAGCATCCAAGGAACAGGAGAATCGACGTTTAGGGCATGAGCCCTTCTTCAGGATTGAAGACGGGCTCATGCCCGAAACGTTGATTCTCCTGCTCTTTGGATACTGCCTGACCTCCTGCGCTTTTCCAGCAACACTTTTCAGTTCTGACTACCTGGGGCTTCTTCATCCTCACTCTCGTCGTCACTAACAATACCCCCAACCTTTATCTCCCGCCTGCTACGCTAACTTTCTTTTTTTAAGTGTCAGCTTTTGCTGTTCAACAGTTGTCTCTTTCTTTCTCCTCTTCTGCTCTCTCTTTTTCTCTCTCTTCCACTGCTCTCTATTTTCCATCTGTTCTGCTTTTAATCGTAACGGAAACGGTTTCATTTCTGCTGCCCATTCCTTACCTCTCGCCGCTAAGTCAAGCTGCTTCCTTTGCAATTGAATTCTTACCATCTGTATAGATTCTGATGGTTTCTCTAGATAGTTTAATTGATGACTTACTACTACAACTAACTCTCCTTTCCTCACAGAAGCTGTCAGTTCTGATTCCAGGTTCTCTGCCAATTCATGCAACTTGGTCTTATTCATTTTCTTCAAAACTTCCAGTCACTGCATTCACATGCAGAAAACGTTTTGGCGACTAAACAAGCCATTGCTATCCCAAGATTTGTCTACACAACAAAAGAAAAACTCGAATTCAAGACACGAGCACCTCATGCTTGCTGTTTAAAATCCCGCAAATACCCCCTAATCTGTTATGGACTAGTCTAGACCACTTAAAATGTTCTTAAGCAAGCATGCTTAAGAACATTTGTTTCGGTAAGTGTACAATGAAAATTGCCAAGAGTAACATAGGGAAGTAGTCAACTAAATTTTAAAACAGACAAAAGCTCTATTCACAAAATTACACAATTAAACATAAAGAACAGAATAAGGCCCCCGACCAAACTGAACTTATCCAGCTAGACTTAATTATGCTGTTCCAAATATGCACAACAGTCCCAATATGCAAACTCCCTTTAAAAACCAGTAGAAATGCAACACATGCTTTCAGGTTGAAGTTGAAGGAGAGTTTCCACACAGCTCCCTGTAGAACTTCCCAGTTCAAGACTCAACTGAAAACTGCTCAGCTCAGCTCAGCTCAGCTCGTTCAGCTAAAAAACAAGCTGACCACTCCCCTTTCATTATACAGGTCCCTTGTCAAGCATAACCACTTTGGCCGGAAGTTTCATCTGCTTCCATATATCATCTCTGTACGAAGCCAGACTGATCGGAGTCATTTTAATGCCCCTCTGAAAACAATCAAGGACACACTCTCCTTGAGCCAAGGAAAAGCTTTGAGAAAAAAAAGCGAGTAGCTTTGTGATGGAGAAGACGGGCTAGTTTTCTGTACGGAGTTCAGAAGCTGGTGGGATTGGCTAACTCTATCAGAGTGTGACTGCTGACAGGTTTGTGAACAACAAGACGTTCAGTGCAGGGTCACAAACTAACTGCACATTGAGGCGGTGAAAGTTCATTCAGAACCTGGCGCTCTCTCTAACCATCACGTGGCTCCACAGAGCTATGTAAACTATCATAGAATCATAGAGTCCAACACCACGGAGACAACGTTTAGCCCAAAATGGTTCATGCTGACCAAAATATACATCCATGCTCACCCACTTTTCCTGCACTTGGCCAATATCCTTCTCAAAGTTTCCTATCTATATATTTGTACAAACGTGAACACGTGTATCGCAGAAAACACGTTATATATCAAGACATCAAAGTTTTGTTTTGGAAATACTGAGTGTTAGTGCATAACACTCAAATTTTAATGCAATCATTTTTTTAATATTATGAAGCGATACAAATTAAGCAGTGTTCTCCTTCACAGTCTCCTCATGGTACCACCACTGTAGGGATAGTCTGGTGAAACTCCATTACACTGTAGCAAGTAGATCATTCATTATAAAGGAGAGAAAATCCGTTCACATTGTCCCAAGTGCTGTCTCAAGAACACTTTACAATTGCAGGATGGTGCCTTCCCTATTAGACTTAATCATTGTGTAATGAAGGACACCACTCATTTACTGTGCTGATTAATTACTTATCCATATCAATTCTGTCAGTGACTCATGACCAAAGACCATTTCCCCTTCTCATACATACAAAATAGAAGGATGATATGTTTTACCAAATCACTTCTTTGCCCTATGAAGCAAAGCTAGACCAACAGCAACATCAATATTGCCATTGCAGATGGTTGGAAATGCTGAGGAGGCAATGGCCTAGGCTGTATTATCTCCGGAATATTAACCTGGGGACCCAAGCAATGGATTTGAATTCCACCTCAGCAAATATTGGAATTTTAATTCAATAAAATATGAAGAATTAAGAATCAAATTAAACGATGAAGCCATTATTGATCGTCCTACCGGGCACCTTTATTCCCTTCAGGGAAATCTACCATCTTCACCTGGTCGGGATGATATGTGACTCCAGACCTACAGAAATATTGTTAACTCTCAATTGAAGTTTCCATTAGCCAAGCCATGCACTCAGTTATATTACTCACTACAAAGTCTCAAAGAAATGAAACTGGATGGACCTCAGCACTGACGACTTACAGGCCACAGACTGCATTGGCTCAGAAAAGCAGCTCACTAACATCTTCTCAAGGACAATGAGGAAAGGGAATACTAACCCAGCATCCCATTATTGAATAAAAGTAGATGATCACACTTTACCAAAGAGAGACAAAGAGACATAACTCACTTTAAACAGGGACTTTGATGTATGCCCTAAATGGGCGTGCTTTTCAGTAATATGGGAACAAGAAATAAAAAAGATAAGGTTAATCTCATTTATATTTCCATTCCAGCTGATCATCAACAATCCCTTGGTATGCTTCATTCTGTCTACCTCTCTCTTTCCACATTTATTCAACTCACTCCTTCTTCCCTTCACAACTGACGTCTCTGTCACCAACAGCAATTACACTACTTACCAGCAACGTTCAGTTCTGAAGTTTGGTTAGTGGACTCGAAATGCCAATTCTGTTTTCCTCTCGACCCGAAGCTGCTAATGCTGCTCAGTTTCTATGGCAATTTCTCGTTATTTTTGTTTCTGATCTCTAGCATCATTCTTTGTTTTATTTAACCTTTCATGTTGTTATTACATGGGATGTCTGCATCACTGGCAAGGAATTGTTGGCCATCACCAAGTGTCTTTTCCTGTGAAGTCATTCTTTCAGGCAGTATAGAGCCAAGCACATTGCTATGGGTCTGAGTCAGACCACGTTATTATGCTAGACTTCTTTACCAAAAAACATCAGTGAAATAGATAAAATTATAGATAAAATGCTGGTGATGTAATGGTTGTTATTAGTGAAACTCGCTTTTATTCCCAAATCCTGCATGTGAATATATGTTCTGGCATCATCTGTAGCAAGATGTCATACAGTGTATCTCTGAATGACATTTCTTGCGACATTACTACTCTGACAGAGTGTCCCTGTCATGGAGTTACGTTAGAGACAAGAACAAGGTTGTTATCGAAATATCTGCAACTGTAAGAGTGCTCGCAGGAGAGTTGGATTCATAAAGTCAGAATTTTACTAAAATAGATAATGGCTAATTAAACATCAGCATTGACGAGAAGATGGGGCTGGTGGTATAATCGAGCTGGAAGTGAATAGGTTTAGTGATGGACAGAATACCGCGACATAAATGAATTCAGGTCAAAAATGTACATCGGGATTGTGAACAGTCTTGTTGTCAGATGTTTTTGAGCCCGCAGGTATGGGGTTCGGAAATGTGTGGGTAATGAATAGCATTTACAGTTGAAACTGAAGACAACAGTTTTTGTCTTTGCTAAATATAGGTAACAGAAATAGCAATGAGTTTCACCATGGCTAATGGGCTTTAGAAATGGATAGTGATGGGGAGACTTACCAGGAACACCAACAATAGCGAGAAAGGGATAGTATCCTGCCTGGATAATCAACAGTCCACCGTATATCCAATCTGGCCATGTCATCCAAGAGAAGTAAAGATAGAAAAGTCCAAGGGATATACTCGTGTCCGTTGTTGCAGCATTCCAGTCTACTGTTCTCAGATTCTGATCCATTAAGGGAACCTTCCAGACTATTCTCAGATGTTTATCTCTCCTCTTCCTGTCTCTGCAGCTGTTGATCCCTGTCAATGTGGAGGTGATGAATCTGATGCTACAAAGCATTGGAGATGCCCCTTACTAATAAAAGAGGGAAACCATACAGTGACACAATTAGGATCCATGGAGACTGTCATCAATTACAGTCACTGAACAAACAGATCCAGTTACCTCATTCCAGTGTATTACCTTCAGATCACAATAACATCTGGCCTGGATTGAATGATAGTATCGCTCTCTGTTGGTCACATCTACCATCACCAATTGCTCTCATGAAGTTAGTTGTGAGGGAGAATGATGAATGTTTTCTTATCGGCGGCTAGATGATTCTGTTGTGTTGTTTGTTTGAAATGTTGTAACCGCCCGAACCTCCCACAACTATCAACCCCAAAAACCACAATCTAGATGTAGTTACCGGGCTGATCCCTCCTCGACCATAACAGGTGCTAACCAGTAGTTTTAAAGTAGACATATTTGCTCTGACCATACACAGGAAGTGTGCATCTATCTGGGCATTTCTCTCATTGCTCTAATAAGGCAATTTTGTAAATTCAACACAGAATGTGCTTGAGCACTGTTTTATGTAAACTCACAAACACTTTAATACACTTTACTGGCTTCAAAGCAATAAGACTAACTTTTTTTATTCCAGAGCTAAATGTGGCATGTTGTCACAAAATCGGTCCCTTTACAAGGTTACATTCTCCTTGATCTTTCTTTAGCCAGAGAGGGTCTAACCGATCCAAGTTTCCAATATGTCTGAATTTTGAAATGTTCATTTGGTCTCTTTTATTTATACCTAGCAGTAGGCTTTCAAGTCTAAAAAAAGACTTGTATAATCAATAGAATGAGGTCAGCTCTTTATCTGGGAAGGTTGGTTCAGTTTGGGGGTTAGTTGCGTCAGGGTCATTGTTGAAACTGGATGCTCTCCCTCTTCTTCTGCTCTTCTGACCTCATAACCTGTAAAATGTTTTTTTTTGTAAGATTTACTCCATGTACTAAGGTCTTGTTTATTGGGATTTCTCAAGCATTGGTAACAGCATCCTTAAGTCGGGATACCCTGTCGCGTTTGGATAGGATAAGTTATGCAGGTGTTTTTTTTTTTGGTTCCTTATGTTTCATTCGGTAATTTGGTATATAAAGTCTGTTTGTTCAAAACTCGACATTCTGACCAGTTAATTCACTGCGGGAATATCGGTGATACAGTAACCTTCAACAAATAGCAAAGTTACTCTCTGGGATACCTGCTTAAAATGTGTTGGGGGGGTCGGGCCTGGTCCATAACAAATTGGGGGCTGTTTGTGGGATTTAATCGGCGAGTGGCAGGTGTTAGTGTCTCTTACTTCGCGTGTCGATTTGGTCGAGTAAACAGAACTTCGGATAGCAATGGCTCTTGCAGTTAGCACGCATGTTTTGGAGGTTGAAGAATTAACTTTGGGGTTTTTGCTAAATGCACATGAAGTCCAAGCTGTGGGAATTAGTGGACGAGCTGGAGTTGAAGCTAACTCCTAATTTGAGGAAAGATGAGATGATTGCAGCAGTAGCTCACCATTCCAATTTGTTGGAAACTCCAACAGGATCTGTAAAGGTGACTAAACTTCAATCGCAAATGAATCAGTTAGCGTAATGACTAAAATCAGAAGAGAAAGAAAGATAATGGATAGGTTTAGCAGAGGAAAGAGAAAAAATATCAAATAGCTTTAGCAGGAGAGAAAGAAATATAGGGAGCATTTGTGCTTCAGAGATTGACACTTAGAATGGAAAGCCAGCTTAAAAGGATGGAGATGATTGTTAAAGGTAACCTTAGTGTGGAACAGAGTGAAGATGAGCAAACCCATGGTGGTCCAAAGCCTGGTCAGAAACCTTTTAGGTATATTCTCGCAGAAAAAACCACTGGAGACAGAGCAGGATATACAAAATACAGGATATACACGGTATATTCATGGAAACCATTTTGATTTCAATTGAAAAAGTAGCTAAACAATTGCATTGGCCAGTGAGCATGTGGGTGTGTTGATCCAAGCACAACCTGTGGGTAGAGCTCGTGAGGTATTCGCAACACTATTAAAGGAGAGATCGGGGAAGTATGAGGAGGGGAAAAGTGCACATGAGCTTGTGCTAGAAGCCGACAGACAACGTTTCAGGAATATAAGGCCGAATCTGGTCAAACCGATACTGTGTTTGAAAGGATCAAAAAAGTAATTTTGATAGATGGATAAGAGTTTTAAAAATAGAGCAAATTTATGATGTTCGTCGAGAGACAATTAATTTGGAAGAGTCTAAATCTTCACTGCCTGACATAGTACAAACTCAATCGGAAGAGAAGAGAGTTAAAACGGCTAGGCACATACATGAAGTTGCTTATGAATGTAAGTATGTCTCGTGATTAATGATTGTAAAACCTGTTTGGCTTCAAGAATCAATTTCAGTCCATGAGGGATAGAAACTGGGGCAAAGAGAAATTTTCATATGGAAAGGGAAAGGTATATCTTGATGAAGATCATAATGATAACTTATCATTGGGTGAAAGGAAGATACTTGAAGGAGACAGAGAAGTTCAAAAGTGTTTTCACTGCAACAATTAGGTCATATGAAATCACTGTGTTGGTGGGTTCCAAAAAAAAAACCGAAGATGCAGGAAACGAAGATAAGCCTAGGAGTTTTGTTCGAGTGGTAACAGAAAGCACAGTGGAAGCGAGAACGCTGCATCAGAGTGTACAAGCTGATTGGAGGTTTGTTGAGGAGGAAGTGCTAGATCTGCTTAGAAAATATACCTGCAAAGGGCAAATTTATTCAAATAGGGCAGGTAAAGAGGATGCAATATTAAGGGACACATGATCCTCTCAGACAGTGATGCTGAAGGATAAGGAGATATGTACTCCTGAAGGACTATTTCCATAAAAGGTACTGCTAAAGGAAATTCACCGAGAGACAAAAAGTGCAAAATTATGTAAAGCGATGATAGAGTGCCCAGAAAGGTGTGGAGAAATTGTGGTCGGAAAATTGGAAAATCTCTCAGTTCCAGGAATACAATTTGTCCTTGTGAAAAATATAGCTGTTTCAACGGCAGGAGTGCTGCCTGCTCTGGTTGAAAAGCCAGTAGCGCCATAGGCAACTGAAGCAATGCAGGAGCCTTATCGTGGAAGCTTTCCTGATGGTGGGGTAACAAGTTCCCAATGTCACCAATTAAAACAGGAGAGATCAAAAATGTAAAAATGAAGAAGCTTAAGTGGCATTAACAGAGACTGTGTTCCATCAGATAGTTGCGACAAAACGGGAGCAAACAGGTGATCATGCAAATATTTTAGCTCAGCTAAACTAATGGCGTTGCAGCAGAAAGATTAAATTTTAAAGCAGTTGTGTCAAAAAGCCTATACTTTAGGAATTCTGAAGGTATTCTTCAGTATTATTACCTTAAAAATGAGGTCTGAATGAGGAAATGGAGACGATCACACATTCAAGGAAATGATAATTGAGCAGAGGTTCGTCAAATGGTATTGCCAATGGGGTACAGAAAGGAGGTGACGCGAATGGAACATGAGCTACTAACTAGAGGCCACCCAGGATTGAGGAAAACACAGGCTGAAATATATTTTACTGGCCTGGACTGCAACAGGATGTAGTTGAATTTTGACAGAATTCTCATACATGTCAGGTAATTGGAAAAACACAAGCAATAATAAACCCTTCACCTTTCTTAACTATTCCGGTGTTTCAGGAACCTTATAAAAGAATCTTAATTGATTGGCTAGGTCCCCGAACTCAAACAAAAATGTGGGCACCAGTATTTGTCAACAATAATGGATGCATCGACTCGAGTTCCATAGGCCATTCCAAGATGCAATATCACAGCTATACGAATTGCACAGGAATTAATCTTTTTGTAAAATAGATAGGGACTACCAATAGAGATACAGAGAGATCAAGGTTCAAAATTCACGTCCAAATTATTCACTATAATGTCACAGGAATGAAGCAATTCAAATCTTCTGCGTACCATCCAAAGTTGCAGGGACCGCTAGAAAGGTGACATTAAACATTAAATACCATGCTGAGGAATGATGGTCAGGGTTATCCCGATGATTAGGGTAAGGGAATTCCATTTGTGTTTCATGTGATCAGGGATGCACCAAATTAACCCAGAGCAAATTCCATCAAATTGAATTAGTTTCGAAGGCATTAAGTGAGAGGAGCATGAAAATTGATTAAGGAGAAAGTAGTAAATCAGAATTCAAAGGCCACACATTTGGACTAGGTCTTAAATTTTAGGGAACGATTAATAGCGCTGGTGAGTTGGGTAGACAGAATTTAAAAGTATTGCAGCATGCAATAAAGCAGGAAACCAAACATTTGCAATTATGCTATCAGGCATAAGGTATTACTGTTACTTCCAGTGATAGGTGAACCTTGGAAAACAAGGTTTAGTTGACCTTATGAAATACAAAGAACATTGAGTGAGGATTAACTACTTAATAAGGACTCCAGAAAGAAATAACTCTCACGGTGTATGTCATGTGAAAATGCTCAGAATGTGCTTTAATATGGATGGACAGCAAGAGGACAAGGTATTAATGATGACAGCACAGAAGGAAGAACCAAGTTCAGAGGATTCTGAATCAGACATTCTTCAAATTAATGTGGACAATGAGGTATTGTCAAAAACTGGGATAAATTATTGTGTTACCTTCCTGAGAAAAATTGAAATGACAAGAAAGAGTTATTATTATATCATGGGGAGATATGCAGATATTAACTTGGAAGTACTAACATAATTGTGCATAATGTAGCTATAGGAAATGCTGCTATGATCAAGCAACATCCTTTAAGGCATAATCCTCTAAAGTTGGCGTAGGTTCAGAAGGTGGTTGAACGCATGCTCTAAGGTGACATAATCAGCATGTGTTAGAGTGACTGGAACTCATCCATAGGTATTGTGGCAAAACAAAATGGTACCCAACGATTATATGTGGACTATCATAACGTCAATGCAGTTAAAAAGGTTGATGTATACCCAGTTCTATGGTTGGAAGACTGTGTTGAAAACGTGGGAGAAGCAACTTACATTTGGTATGAAAAAGATGCCGACCACATTTCACATGCCGACTAACCAGTAAATTCCCAGATTATCCAATCCTGTGGTGTACATTGATGACCTGGTGATTTTTAGTCACTCATGGAAGGAACACTTACAGCATATATCAGACTTGTTTACTGACTTTGGAAGGCAGGCTTGGTGGTAAACATAGCGAAAAGTGAATTTGCCAAAGTAAAAGTCACCATCCTGGGCCATGTTATAAACGGTGCCATGAGATGTAAGTGTTTAGGTAATAAGGGAATTTCCCGTACCGGCGACAAAAGGACAGTTCCTGGGACTGAGTGGATTTTATCGAATGTGTGTGCCTCATTTTCGTAGTGTGACTGCTCCAGTCACCGAATTGTTAAAGAAAGGGAAAGAATTTCAGTGGAAAGAGGACTGTCAAAAGGCATTTCACGGCATGAAGTAGGTGTTAGTCACTGCCCCACGATCAGACACACCTGATTATGTAAAACCATTTAAGGTGGCTTTAAATGCGAGTGATGTGGGTATCTTTGCTGGGCTCTTGTAGGAAGATGACAACAAAACAGAGACCAATTGGGTAATTCTCCAAGAACTTCAGCGTTCATTGGCAGAAATATTCAACAGTTGAGAAAGAGACTGTGAGCTTTGTGCTGGCACTACAATATTTCAGTATATATATTACCAGCAAAGTATCTGAGACAACTGAGCATAACGCATTGAAGTTTGTTTGGAGAAATTTAAGGACAAACATTCTGGACTGTTAAGCTGGAGCCTCTTGTTACTGCAATTCAATTAGAAAACTGTGTACGGAGAAGGTCTTGAAAACATGATTGCCAATGCATTGTTGAAACTTGAGTGACAAACAAATGCACTCAATTATGGGAGTACAACACACTGAATCCAGATGTAGTTGTGCACGTTTGCATGTTTATAGTAAACGAATGTACACGCGCATTGTAAAGTACGAACCACTATTTTTGGGAGTTTTGAAAACCGAAGCCATCTTTGGATATTGATGATTCAATTATATATCAGGGGAGCTGTCACCCAGGCGGTCTCTGTACACGTTTATGTTATACTTGAATTGTTTTCAGAGAGGTTCTAACCGACCCAATTTTCCAACATGTCTCAATTTTGAATGTTTCATTGAGGTGCATTTCTTTTTTACATAACAGATAATGCCTCGGGAAGAAGGTTTTCATGTCTTTAAAAAAAAAACCTGGTGTAATCAAAGGGATGTGGCCAGCTCTCCACCTGCACGGGTCAGTTCAGTTGGAGGGTTAGTTGAGTCAGGATCACTGTTGAAACTGGATGCTCTCCCCCTCCTTCAGACGCTGAAAAAACAAGTTTAGACATAAAACCCAGAATGTCATAATTCATAAACTATTCCTATTTTTACATCAAGTGTAGTTGTCTCTGAAAGGCCTTTTAAATCAAAATAACTTTAATGAGATCTGCACATTTATTTTTAGAACTTAAAGAAGAAACAGACTCGAGTAGAAAACATGTGTCACTGGCACAGGGGATGGGAACAGGAATGGAGCATATTGTCCAAACATAACCGGGGTCAACATCCAGACCAATCAAGAAAAAGCAAAATATTAGAGACAGTGGAAATCTGAAATACAAGTGCAAAATGAAGACGCAGGATCTGGGCAGACAAACAGAGTTACATATCAAATCTTATATGAACTTGTTCTGAACCAATTATGTTGAACACAAAAAGACTTAATTCTATTTTTCTCTGCTCTGATACTGCCTGAACTGCTGGGTTTCTCTCTAGTGCTTTCAATTGTTGCAATGTCAGGAAACAGAGAGTAACAGTAGGCAGTTGCTTTTTTTGGCTGGATGCTTATGCCCAGCAGTGTTAGACAGAGGTTGGTTCTGGGTATTCATTGTTTGTCATTGATGGAAATGATTTGCGTGAGACTATCGAAGGCATGGTTCGTAGGTTTGCAGATGACACCAAAACTGGTGACACAGTGGACAGAGAAGAAGCTTTTCTAAGAATACAAGAGGATCTTGACCAAATGGGTCAATAGACTGACAAATAGCAGATAGAGTTCAAGCTGGATGAATATGAGGGGCAAGCAATTGTGTGTGTTTGCTGGTATCTGATGCACCAGGAATGGGATAATTTTATTTCCCATCTTCTGGGTTCAAGACATCAATATCCATCATGATCTTTGAGAGGCCTTACCCTCTCTGTGGTTATCCTCTTGTTGTTAATGTAGTTGCACAATATCTTTGGATTATCCTTAACCTTATCTGCCCATACTATCGCATATCTCCTTTTTGCTTTTCTGATTTCTCTCAAAATGATGCCCCACACTCTTTATATTGATTAATTGGTTAAATTGAATAAAATTGTCTATATCTAAACTAAGGTTTTCGTTGATTCTTGGAAAAAGCTCAATAACTGTAGTTGTCCATTGTGCCTTAACCTTACCAGCCTTACCCTTCACTCTAACAGGAACATAATGCCTCTCAGCTCCCGTCGTCATACTGTTGAACGCCTCCCACTTGACAGACAGCGTTTTACCTGCTAACAGTCTACTCCAATCAAACTTGGTAAGTCCTTGTCCCATGCCATTAAAACTTACGGTACTCCAATTTAAAAAAAAGAATAATGAAAGGCTTATTCTTTTCCATAACCGTTACGAAACTGATAGAGATATGATTGCAATACCCAAAATATTGTCTCACGTTTACTTCAGTCATTTGCCCTGCCTATTGCACAAAAAGAAGGCCTAGTTTACTTCCTGCTCTGTTGGCATCATCCACATATTGATGAAGAAAGTTTTCGTGAACATATTTGACAAATTCTTTGCCATCCAACCCTTTAACACTGTGGTTGCCCCAATTAATTTTTAGAAAATTTAAATCTCCCATTATTGCAAACTTATTAAGCTTACATGTATCTCCCAACGTGTTTGTTTTTCAATTTCTTTATTACTGTTGGAGATCATATGGTACAGTACAATCAACGTACTCTTTTCTTCATTATTTTTAATTTTGTCCAATATATTTTATATGGACGATTTGTCACAAATGAGCATTTAGTGCAATCTGTTCAAAGTGAACTTTATTTTCTTAGTTTTGATACTACCTGCATATTTTAACTGGATAAATTTTCAGAAATATCTTCCCTAGTTAAATCAATAATTTATTCCTTAATCAAAAAGGGCAGATCGCCCCCTCCCTACCCTCCACATGTGGTTTTTCCATCCTTTCCATGACACTTAAGACCTGGAACATTGAATTGCCAGTCTTGACCATCTCTCAGGCGAAAGTGAAGATTGCAGATACGGGAGTTTGGTGCTGGAAAAGCACAGTAGGTCAGGCAGCATCAGGAATGGGCTGATGAAGGGCTTTTGCCAAAAACGTTGATTTTCCTGCACCTCGGATGCTGCCTTAAACATGTCCAGAGTTCATCAGCCTTCCCTGTAAGACCCCTTACATTGAAATAAATGCAATTTCGTGCTTCAGAATTACTGTATACTCTTGATTCTTTCGTTTTTCTTTTCTAATTGACGTGCTGTCCTCACATTCATAAACTTCTCCATCCATCCTACCATTTGTATTGCTTCTTGGAATATCTCCCTTGCCATCTCTATCAACATAAAGTCTGCATACAGAGAAGGAGCAAACCTCCCTGCTAAGATATTTGTTACTTTCCAGTTTCGATTAGACCAATCCTTTCTTAACCGGTCATTTCTATTCTAAAATAGTTTCCAATTTCCCAAAAATCTAAATACCTTAACAACACAGTAACTCTTCAGCCGTTGATGTTTCCCCTATAAAACTTTGTTCCTTCCCAGTTAAATTTGGCATTGGGAGTAAACCAGAAAGTATTGCTTTAAAGGTTTTATTTTCAATACTCTACCTCACGTCTTAAATTCACTCTGTACTACTTTAATCTTTCCCTAAATAATGTCATTCCTGCCAATATCTACAATAATGTTTGGCTACTTAATCTCACCTTTAACAAAGTGCTTGAAATGTTTCGAGACATTCTTAATCCTAGCACATGGAAAGCAACAAACCGTCCTAAATTAACGGCCACTGTCACAGAATCTCCTGTTGATGCCCCGATAGAAAAGTCCACTGAAGCAATAATTCTCCTAAATCTTCTCAGACGCTGCTGAACATAAGAATCATTCCAAGAGTCCAATAATTGATTGCTCTTCCATTTTTCTCAGATAGACAATCCTCTTCAGGTATTCTAAAAGCTGAAAATCATTTTGATAGAGGAATAGCCACTGGAGAATTTTGAACTACCTTCTTATCTTTCCTTACAGCCACACATCTAAATGACTGATTTGCTGAATAATATTTTTTTCTAAATTATCCAGCCATCCTTTCTGTCCCTTACATGTGACCTTAATAATGATATGCATAAAAGTAGGACTTTTTAATGACGCCTTCTGTTAACTTGCATTACCTACAGATAATAATGTTAAAATTGAAAAATATATACATATATGTATCAAACATCGAAACATGAAATAAAATCAACCATTTAGCTAACTAAATGAATAAAAATATGCCTCTTCAATAAATTCTGAGAAGGAAACATTCTTCTCCGGTGCTGAAAATATGTAGGACTCTCCAGAAGGAAGATACAACTCCTTATTTTTGAAAAAAAGAAACTGATCAATTTTACAAAACCAAAAAATGATTTTACAGTGTCATAAAAGAAAAGTTTTAAAACATAAATAGACTTTTTCTTTTTTTGTAAACCACCTTGAAAAACTCTTTTAAAAATTGTTCATTTGAAAGAAAATCGTGAGTTTGTTTTGCTTTCTTTTGTTTGTTTTTGAATGTTTATAAAACAAAATAGAGAAAAAAGTTATAAGATGATCAGGGGAATAGATAGAGTAGACAGTCAGAGACTGTTTCCCCGGGTACAACACAGTGTTACAAGGGGACATAAATTTAAGGTGAACGGTGGAAGGTATATGGAGGATGTCAGGGGCAGGTTCTTTACCCAGAGAATGCGCTACCTGTGGGAGTGGCAGAGTCAGAATCATTGGTGACCTTTAAGCAGCAATTGGATAGGTACATGGATAGGTGCTTAAGCTAGGACAAATGTTTGGCACAACATCGTGGGCCGAAGGGCCTTTTCTGTGCTGTATTGTTCTATGTTCTATGTTCTAATGTTAAATAAATAAACTATAATATCAACTGCAAAAATGACTACATCAAATATTTAACTTCCTGCTATCCCAGGAGCAGCTATAAGATCCATGCTGCTCTAAGAACATTTTTTGAAACTGTTCTTACAATATGAAGAAAAGTGGGCGTATGTTTTAATAATTTGTTTCTAAGTAAAGGCGGACTTACCCATATGATTTGATCTCCTGTTGTGAGTCTACATGTAGAATTCAGTTGAATCTCATCACTCCCGCTGATTTAAACAAAACTATGAATTTGGGTCTATCGTATAGCGGAAAGTTTCTTAATCTCTGACTATTGCAGGGAAGAATACAAAGAAAATTATCCAAAACCACGTGGAACACGAATGTTGCAGTGAAAGCCACCTAAACATAATCGAATACTAATTACGTACAAGCTTAATTAATAAAACATACAGAGGCGCATAGTATAAAAGGAGAATTCAGCTCCATGTCAAAAATGCAATTTGTGGTTCCGTCGTAAAATAAAACTCAACTGCATCACGCTGTAAATTCACCAAAATATGTTAAAAAAAAGAGAGTGGAATTCTCAATGCTTTCCCTGCGAACAACATCTGAAAAACAGGAGACAATCAAGGCCCCGTTGTGAACTTCATAAACGATGATGGTAAGAATGGGAGGGATGGAGTTTGAGGTAAGGATAAATAATTTTGTGGATGACACAAATATGATCGGGTAGTTCACAGTGAGTAGGAACGTGTGAGGGTACAGGAGGGTATAAACTGGTTGTTCAGTTGGACAGATCAATCGCTGATGAAACTTAACACTGATAAATGTGAATCTTTTCAGAAGTAACCAGACAAGAGTGTACTCAAACTGTAGAAATGCTAGATTTACTTGATTTTATTTTAAGCAAAGAAGGTTGAGAGGTGCTCCTGATGGAGGTTTTTAACAGCATGGGGGGTATGCACAAGGTGAACAGAGAGCAGTTCTTCCCCTACTCGAAGGCTCAATAATAAGGAGACACACTTATAAAGTCAAAGAGGTCTCACCGTTAATCTGTAAATTGTAGTAAAACTTTCCTATTTCTAAATGAATTTGGTTTTAAAATACTTCAAGATTTATATTGCCTCCTAAAAAATATGATGCTGAAGCAGAAGTTTTGTTTTGTTACCCAGGTTCCCTGTTCCTCGTGCCTCAGTTTGGTAATCAGTTCATTGAACTAATACACTGAATTTCCATTCAACTCGCCACTGCCCTAAAACACAGGCACATTTTACCAACGATGATCCAATGGCCAATATTTGCCCGTTGCCTTCAAATGCATGGATATATTTAAAGACTTATATCCACTTCACATCTTCCTTTTCTACCTTTTACAATGTTTGTGTTCTCCCACAATGCATTCGAAACATTTTTCATAAGATATAGATTATGGACACTTTCTAACAGAATTGATAATGTAATATTTTCACTAAATATCTAAACTATAAAGTTGCAACAATGCTGACGTGTTTTGTTGTCCCATCAGCCCATCTCCAGGCTACAGTTGCAGCAAATAGCTATCAAATCTCAAACGAATTGCCAAGCCTTTACTTCTGATCTAAATGGTCATTTGTCCCTTTATTATGAAATGGGCATGTTAATTACGGACTGTCTGTATGACTGCAATATTTTATTGTTGTTTACTTCAGGCAAATTAAACATCAGGAGGTAAGAACAGAGATAGGCCAGCTGGTTGCCAGTCCTGCTGTCGAAATCAACAATGCCTGACTGCGGTATTTTCTCCACACTGATGTCATGTTCCCCACACCCAGAGCAACCTGCATCTCCCTCAACCAAAACACTCGACCCCTGTTACCCCAGCCACCAATGGTGAATAAAATCCAAAGAATTGTAGATGGACCAAACAAAAAAATAGATATTAGGAGTGGCGGTAGGAAATTCAACTGTGCAGTTATCCACATTAAACACCGTCTGCAAGATACTGCAATCTGCCCCATTTCCTAAGCCTATCTATATTCAGCTGTAAACTCTATAGCTCTTCATTACAGCCTGTTTGAAAACCTAGTTGAATACCATCTGTGAATTTAGTTACTACACTCTGTCTCTCCTTCCAGGTAATTTGGGCAGATTGCAAACAATTGAGGTTTGACAACGGAATCCTCACTAGTTTTTGTTCGCCAGAGAAAGACCATTTATCCTAATGCTCTGCTTTCTGTTAATCAGCCAATCCTCCATCCAATTCAATACTCTACTCTTCAGCCCTCAGATCCAACCTGCTAGATCAGTCCTTTACGCAGTACCTGGTCAAATGCCTCTGAAGTTTAGATGTACAGCATTTGCTGCATCCCCATTTACCAGCTTGTTGGTTACATTCTCAAAGCACCCCAGCAGGTATGTCAAGTACAACCTGCCCACCATGAAACCGTGCTGACACGGTGAATTCATCTTTGTTTTTCCAAATGTTCAGTTATTTCCTACTTTATGGTTGACTGAAGAAACTTCTCCACTACAGAGGTTAAAGTCACTGGTCTATAGTTTGTGAATTTTTGCCTATCTCCTGTTTGGAGTACGTGTACCATATTATTACTTTTCCAATACTTCATACCGTTCCAGAATCCAAGGATTTTTTGAATATCCTAACTAATAACGTCCACTGTCTCTGCTGTTTCCTCCTTTAATACGATAGGCTGCAGGCCGAGGGTCTGAGCTGCCTATAATCCCATCAATGTATTTAATATCTTCTTCCTCGTCATCGTACTTCCATCGTGATCCTTTGCAGTTGTCTTAAATTGTGGGAAGAAATTATTTTGCACTGTGAAAACAGCAAGTGTTGGTTTTACCTCTGCCATTTCTGAATTTCCCAATATTACTTCGCCATTTTCATCCTCTCTAGTCCAATATTTACTTTCAGCATTCGGTTACTTTTTGTCTGCTCGGAGAAGAGTTCTTTGTTATTTCTTAAGTTTGCTACTCATTTTCCTTCGCAGCCATTTTGATTTTGTTTTTAGTAACTGTTTGCTGACAAGTAAAGTATTTTTTCTTTAATTCAATAAAGGATGAGGGTGTCGCTGGTTAGACAGCACTCATTGTCTGCCCCTAATTGCCCAGAGGGCAGTTAAGCGTCAACCAAAATTGTATGGGTTGGAGTCACATATAGGTCGGACCAGGTAGGGATGGTGGTTTCCATCCCTGAAGAACATTCATTAAACATATGGGTGTTTCCAGCAATGGCCAATTGATTAATTATCATCAATAGACTCTTAATTGCAGATTCATATTGGATTTAAATTCCACCATCTGCCATAGCGGCATTTGAACCTGAGTCCCCAGAACATTATCTGGATCAGCAGTCAGCGATAATACCACCAGACAAGAACCTTCATGTTATTGTTGACTTTGGTGTTAAGACATGGATCGCATTTACAATTCCTCTTCCACTCAGGATTACACTTTATTTGAGGGGGTTTGACTATCTCCCTAAGTAGTTGCCACTGTTCTTCAAGTGGCCTGCACTTTAATCTTTATGACATGTCCACTCAGGCCAAGCCCTTCCTCTGGCCAGTAAAATTATCATTGTCCAACACTAAGCCTCTCCTATGTGACTCTATCCTCACTGTTAGTCTGAATGTGAAAGTCCAACATGTTGTGGTCCTTCTACAACAAGATGATCCTTCTACCACAATATGATTTATCACTCCTTCCTCATTACATAATACCAAAGCCAGTTCACTGGTTAGTGCCATGACATGTTAATCAAAGAAATAATCTGTCATATATTCGACACATCGTTCTTTGAGGCTGCCTTGCCAAATTGATTACTCCAGTCAATATGCATGCTCAAATTGCCATAATCACTCATGTGCCCTGGTCTCAAGTCATTGTTTTTCCCTGGTTCATGCTGTTCCCTACACTGAAAGTAATTTGTGAGGAGGGGGGAGTGGTTTATACCAATGGGTTTCCTTTTATGTGTTTTATTTCAAACCAGACTGATTCATCAGTTTTGTCCCACGTGCTAATATCATTTCTTAAGACAGCCTTGACATAATTCTTAACTAATACAGGCACTCCACCTGCTGTTACTTCTTGTCTGAATACTGAGTAGGCTTGGACATTTAACACCCCAGTTCTGACGTTCATGTAACCGCATTTCAGTCATGCCCACCATGCCATAATTTATTTTTTCTCTGTTTGCGCTATCAGCTCATTCATTTTATTCCAAGTACTGCACAAATTTAGTTTAAAACATTTTCAGCATAAATTCTATTGATTTATTTTTCTCTTTTAATACTTCCGTTCACAGGCTCTCCATCCTTATTTATTGATCCACGATAATCGTGAGCCTATCATATACTCCAACTTTCAACTCACGTTGTTTTTAAAATTGTTATGATTCCTTCCCTCAGCATGGTCATTAAAATGGCTCTGCTTGTTTATTTGACAAACCTTTACTTTCTGCTCATTTTCTGACCTGCTGCTTTGGTTCCCATCCTCCTGTATCATTAGCTTAAATCTACGTGACCACATCTCCCTTCCAGGATGTTGGACTCCCTCCAGTTAAAGTGCACACTTTCCTTTTTGTACAGTTCCCACCTGCCGTGAACGCGATCCGAATCATCCAAAAATCAGAACCCTCCTTCCAAACTAGTTCTTTGCCACATATTCAACTCGACTATTTTCCTCTTTCTTGTCTCCATTCCAGGTGCCCGGGGAATAATCTCAAGAATACAACCCATGGAGATCCTGCTTTTAAACTCACTCCTAACTCCCTGAACTTTCTTAGCGGGGCATTTCAACCTTTCATTCTTCTTACCGACGTCATTGGTGTCAAAGTGAACCACGACCGCTGGCTGTTTACCCTCCCACTTCAATATGCCCTGAGCATCCTCGGAGACATTCTTGATCCTGGCACCGACCACCCTTTTTATGAAGAAATCATAGAAACATAGAATCCCTACGGTGGGAAAGCAGGCCATTTCAAACAGCAGGCCCACGTTGACCCATTGAAGAGTAACCCATTCCGACCCATTTCCCTCCTCTGTTATTCTGCATATACCCCTGACTAATGCACATAAGCCGCACATCGCTGACCGCTACTGACAAAGCACAAACAATGCAGACCCATTCCTCTACATTATGTTGAATCTGCTTTCTCACAAGAGATAATGACAGAACTACTGAGCATTTCCAGCATCTTCTGATTTTGTCACCGATGGTGATTGCATATTGATAAAAACGTATGCAACACAGGAATGAAAAAAAAACAAGGTGAATTTAAACTCTCAAGAGAAAACTAATTATTTGGTCGTTCAATGATCCCTGTAAAGGTTCATTACATTACTGCTGTTCGGTCCATGGACACTTTGTTCACTTTCCCAATCCAATAATAAAGGAGGTTTTTACATTTCTTTGATATCAGAAAGCTTGGAAATATTGCACATTTACTCTTTCATATGGGAATGTGATAACATTGCATTCTTTCATCTCAGTCCAATTACAGCGAATTATTCACAAAACGCACACACACATACACACATACACGGATATGCATACACACACACACACACACATGGAAGCACACACACACACACATACACACACACATGCAAGCACACACACACACACATACACACACACGCATACACACAATGTAATTCTTTGTCGAAGAATACCAGTAACAATGTAAATAATTAGAATGATAACTGGAAATAAGGATTTAGGTAAAGGAAGGATGAGAGAAAATGGGGCTTTTTGGAACAGAAAAGACTATCATGTGAAATTACAAAGTTGATCAAATTGAAGGAAAGCTATGCAAGGCAGATAAAAGTTACTGTTATGAAGCTGGAGACATATATGTTACATTTAAGAAAGATTGGAAGCTGGCACAAACTGTTCTGAAAGAAGTTAAATGTTACATTTGACTGTGAAATCAATAGCTGAGTCGCCACGAAACGCAAACCAATTCAAATTCGGCCAGTTTAAATTTTGCCCCAACAAACTGAAATCAAATTGAGTTTGAAATACTTGATGACTTCAAAATCAATGAAATGGTCCGATGTTTAGAGGTATAAAACTGGACATTTTGAACATTTATGGGGAGAACTGCTAAGGACATCCAGAAAGATAGACTGCGAGTTGAAAGACTTTCTGAAAGGTACCTGTCCATAAGAGGTTGCATAGCAGATCATCGATGCCAACCGAGAGAAAGCTCTACAGAGGAAAGTATACAATGGAGAATCGACAAAGCTGACAGGTTTTGCAATGTGTTAATTTTTTGTAAACCTTAATCGTTTTTTTTTGTTTTATCGGACCTGTATTGTCGAGTGGGAGGTCAAAGATACGTTTAACCGAAGGGAGTTCTAAATAGTTGTTTGTTTTATTATTCTCTGTTGGACTTAAATAACAAAATTGTTAATTTTACTTTAAATTGTGACCTCTGTAAATGGATCTTTGCGTCTCGAAATTTAACAGATTATGGCATAAGGTGAACTTTTTCTGTGTGGCTGGTTTAATTTAGGAGAGAGTTTCACCCTGTGTCGTAACAGCTTGGGGGCTTTCGTCCACGATATGAACAGGTTTAGATAGATCCAGTCTGAGATTTGAGCAGATTTGTATAGATTTGTGGGATGAAAAGTAAACAAAGTATATTTAAACATTTGCACGTTCATGTCTGAGATCTTCAAATAAAACATCAGTGAGACAACGTGTTTAATTCCGATGTCTTGTGTCTGTTTAAATTAAAAGTGAGAGAAATGGCTGTTAAAAAAGTTTATAGGGGTTTGAAGATGATTCTCAAATTTGCCACGAAATCTTAGAAGGAAAGATAAAGGCCAAACTTTTAGAATTAGCAAGGAAGTTAGATTTGGATTTAACCAAGGACAAAAGTAAAGCTGAAATTGTCCGGGAACTTCTCACATTCTAAGGTGTGTCAGGAACACAGACAGGTGCAGTGGAGTGAGAAAAACAAAACGTAAATTCCAATTGAGGAAAATACAGTTTAAAGATGAACAAAGGGAGAGAAACAGAGAGAGAGAGAAGAAACAGAAAGCAAGACGGAACAGAGTGAGAAAAAAGAGAGAAGGAGAAGGTTCTTAGCTGACAAAAAAGAGAGAAAATTTGAACTTGAGAAGTTGCGATTTAGTCAGCAAAGTCACATTAAAAAGTTGGAGATTAAAAGAGATGGTCGTGTTATATGCAACTATGTCAATACTCTGCAACATTTTAATGAGAAAGATGTTGATGCCTTCTTTATCTCGTTTGAAACATTGGCAAGGCATTGGAAGTGGTCCAAGGATTTATGGGTAATGCTAGTTCGGATTAAAGTGGTAGGCAAGGTGAATGAGGTATTTTCTCCGCTGTCAGATGAGGGTCACGAGATTCTCAAGACGCCAAACAGGCTCTTTTAAGTGCTCACAAATTGGTACCAGAATCATATAGACAGCAGTACAGAAACATAAAGACTTATGTTGAGTTTGAAATAATTAAACATAGGCATTTTGATAGCTGGATGCTTGCTTTAAAAATAGATATGACCCATGAGGCTCTAATGGAGATTATTCTGCTGAACGAATTGAAAAACTCACTTCCAGAGATGATAAGAATTCACGTGAAGGAACAGAAAGTTCAGAAATTGAGAAGGGTAGTAGAATTAGCAGATAAATACATGTTGCTGCATAAGACAAGCTTCCAACCAGAATTTCGTCCTGTGAAGGGTCGCATTTGGGAGATGTGGAGATGCTACACTGTAACAGAAACAGTAGAGAATAAGAGTTTACCACAGGTTAACGAAGAAAGCCAGGAAGATATAAAGGAGATGAAAGGCCTCAGGTGCTTTCACTTAATAGAGTGGGGCAGAGAAAACTACAGTGCCGGTCGTTTCAGAAGGGCATTGGGAAAAGATGTTTTCACTGCCATAAGGAGGGGTATGTATGGTCACAGTGCTGATCGTTCAGAAAGCGACTGTGGGGAAAGATGTGGTAAAAGAAGGTAAGCCAGTGGCATTAGTGAAAGTCTTAAAGGAAACCCCAACAAGAACTGAAGAGCTGCAGGAAAGTACACAGCCTCGGCAGAGGCTGGGTATGGGATTACTACCTGATCTCAATAAAGAATTCGCCTCTGTGAATAAAATTTACTCAGAAACAACAGGGGGAGAATGAGAATAAGTTATAATTTTGAGAGGTACAGGATCTAACCAGTTTCTAATAGTAAGAGATGAGCAACTTTGCAGTATTTCTGATCTGTTACCCGAGAGTGTTATAATTCGTGGGATAGATGGACAGACATTCAGCTTTCCTCTCCATAAGATGAGGTTGGAAAGCCTCCTCAAGTCTGGGGAAGTAACCATGGGAGTGACTGACAGAGTGTGAGTTCAAGGAATCCGGTTTGTTCTCGAGAATGATTTAGCATGGTCCAAGTTGGGAGCGATACCCTTGTTGTGGAGAAGCCCAAGAAGACCGGGAAACTGAGGAGTTAAAACAGAAATATACTGGTATTTTCCCAGACTGTACAGTAACCAGATCCCACTATCATAAGTCACAGCAGGAAGCACAAACTAAAGACAACGATGAAGGAGTTAAGGTTCTGTTAGCTGACATCCTGTTTGACGTAATGGTGCAGGGAAAACATGAACAAAGAGAGGGTCAGAAAAAAGTGTTTAGTCCTGAAAGGTGAAGAGATTTGCAACAGACAATCAAGATGGTAAAAGATATATATGTGGATGCGTACTCTGAAAGTGAGGCAGAGTTATTCCTGAGGATTATTATCAGAAATATAGAATCCTAAAACGGAAATGGAGACTACGGCAGGTTAGTGCAGAGGAGTAGTGTGCTGAAGTGCACCAGATTGTGTTGCCGGTAGCATAGAAACAGGAAGTGTTACGGGTAGCAAGTGAACTACCTATGAGAGGTCACCGAGGGATACAAAAGACTCAGGTTAAGGGACAAAAACATTTGTATTGTCCTGGAATGCACAAAGATATTGTTAACTTCTGGCATTCGTGTCACACATGCCAAATAGCAGGTAGGCCACAGGCAGTAATGGAACTAGGACCTCTGTCACCAATGCCCACATTCAGAAACCCCTTCATGCGGCTTATGAATTAGTGTGCCCTCCGGAAAAGTACAGGAGGGACAGAATTGAAGAAACAGGTGCTAGTTTCTGCCCCACAGAGTGAGGAACCATTCCAAATGATGTGAAGTTTGATGTGCCTCAAAATATGTTAAACATGTAGAAGTCCTTGAGTAGTGGGATAGGTTCATAAACAATCTGCCTCAGGATCATAGAACGCAGTTGAAACGTTTGTTATTGCATTATGAGGGCTTATGTAAGAATCATAAGGGGATAACTAATGCCATTGTATCTGAAGTAAACGCATAGAATACTATTTCGATAAATCAACACCCCTATCATCTTAATCCTCTCAAAGTAGGCAGGTCCAGAAGGAAGTGGAGGCTATGCTCAATTAGGTCATCATCAAACCAAGCCAGAGCGAGTGGTGCTCGCCGATTATCTTCATTCCCAAACCGGATTGGACTCAATGATTTTGGTTGGATTATTAAAAGGTCAACACAGTTACAAAATCAGACTTATATCCAATACCGACATTGGTAGACTGTATCGAGAAAGTTGGACAAGTCAGTTACACCACAAAGTTTGACTTGATGCGTAATTTCTGGCAGGTACCTTTGTCAGAGACGGTAAAATACATTTCTGAATTGTAACGCCAAATGGACTGCATCAATTCAAAGTGAAGCTCTTTGGAATTAACAACACATCCAACACATTCCAAAGACCCATGAACAGAGCTGTGGCCTGATTAATGAACTGTGCAATCCATTTGGACGATGTAGTGATTTTTACTAAGTCCTGGAAAGATCAGTTGGTACAGTTGGCAGAGCTCTTTGAATGAATACGTGAAACAAAACTGGTGATAAAATTAAACAAAACTGAATTCACGAAAGCAGACGTGATGTTCTTATTACAAAACATCGGTCATGGAAAGTTGACCCCATGGAACACAAAGACAAAAGTTACCCAGGAATTTCCCCGACCAACCTCGAAGAAAAAGGTGCTTCGCTTCTTAGGAGTCAGCGGATTCTATCGGAAATTTGTTCCAAACGTCAGCAGTGTAGTGGCACCATTAACCAAGTTGCTGAAGAAGAACACAAAGTTTTGATGGACAGAACAATGCCAGGAGGCATTCGACCATTAGAAAGAAATATTGACCACCAAATCAGTTTTAGACATACCAAACATTTCAAAATCTTTCAAAGTTGCCATCGACACTAGCGACATAGGCATTGGAGCTATACTGCTATAGGATGATGAGATAGGATTGTACTTTTCAAAGAAACTCAACATCCACCAGAGAACATGTTCCATGATTGAGAAAAAACCATTGAGTTTGGCACTAGCCTTACGACATTTTAATGTGTACTCACAAACAGCGTGTTGAACACGGTTGTGTACACGGATCCCAATCTGCTTACAGTCTTTGAATGCTTTAAAGACTATTTCGTTGGAGTCTTATGTTACAGACTTTTCATTTAAAAAAATAGACATGTAGAATGTCATAAGAATGTAATCACAGAGGTGTTCTCATAGATATAACTGATGAAGTTTAGACGAGAAATGCATTTATCCAATGTAAAATATAGGTATATGGGAAAAGTTAAGGTGATCTTAGATTTCAGTTATCTGTATGTTATGGTAATGTGTTTAAAGAATAGAAAAACAATTGAGACCGTGTTTTCATTATGATGCTTCTTTTTTTAAGAGAGAAGTTGTTATGAACGTGTAAAGGGTATTGTACCTTTAGGAGAGTTGAAGGAATTACAAGCACAGTGAGGTCTGGAAAATTTAGAATGTAACATTTGGTTCAGCAGCTGGCAGTACCTGGGTTGCTATGAGACAAAAAATAAAATCAAATTTGTTCAATCCTTTTAAATTATGTCCCAAGAAGCTAAACTACAATCGAGTTTAAATTTGGCATTTGGCAATATTATAAAGAAATGAAATGACCCGTTGCTTTGGGGTATAAAGCTGAAAAAAAAAGATCAGTTGTAGAAGAGAAAGTAAAAGATAGGTCAGAGAAAGGCGTTGCAAATAGCTGTAAGGTAATTATTCCCTGTTAGACTTTTAAAAAAAGTTGCTAATTTTTACTTTAAATACTGACCTTTAGGATGGTTCTTGGCCTTCCGAACTTTTACAGATTACAGCACGGGCTAAATCTTTTCTGTCTTGCAAGTTTAAATTAGCGTGCGGGATGGGGTGGGGCGGGGGGGGGGGTGTTACCCCGTGTTGTAATACATTAACTCTGATTTCGCTGCACAGATACTGCCAGACCTGCTGAGCTTTTCCAGCACATGTCTGTCTTAGATTTCCGGTTTACGAAAACTGCAGTTCTCTTGACTTTCTTATGTGTATCATTGACAGCCATGGTTGAAGTGCTGGAAGCAGCTAATGTTTTTACATTATTTGTAATTTGTCTGCATGGAAAACCGAGGGAACTACAGACCAGTGAGTTTCATGTCAAGAGTGCGTGAGTGTTTGTAGGAGATTTTGAGAGGCAGGATTTACATGCATTTGGAAAGGCAAGGACTGATTAAAGATATTCAGCACAGCTTTGTGTCTGGGAATCCATGTCTCACAAACTAGATTGCAGTTTTTGAAGAGGTGATCGGGTAGCTAGATGAAGTTAAAGCAGCATGCGGCGTCTATGTGGACCTTCGTGAGGCCCAACAAAGTTCTTCATAGTAGCCTGGTTCACAAGGTTACATCACAGGGGATCAGTGAGAGCTAGCCAATTAGACACAAAATTGGCTTGACAGTAGGAGGTAGATGATGCTGGGAGAGATGTGTTGTCCAAATTGGAGGCTAGTGACCAGTGGTGTGCCCCAAGGAACAGTCTGCTGCTTTTCATTGTTTTTGTAAATGATTTAGATGAGAATATAGTAACCATGGATAGTAAGTTCGTAGACAAATCCCCCAAAATTGGGGTTAATAGTGGACAGTGAAGAAGGATATCTTAGAGAAAAATGAGATCGTGATCAACTGGGAAAGTGGGCTGAGGATTGGCAGGTAAAGCTTCATGCGGATAACTGTGAGGTAGTGCTTTTTGTTACACAAACTAGGGCAGGATTTATACAGTTAACAGTAGCGCATTGGTGAGTATATTCGAACAGAAAGACCCAGGGTGCAGGTACATGGTTGCTTGAAAGTGAAGTCGCAGGTAGACAGTGATGTGAAGAAGGCGTTAGGCACACTTACCGACATCAGTCAGCGCATTGAGTACAGAAATTGCGACATCATGTTGTCGCTGCACCAGAGAATGTTAAGGCCACATTTAGAGTACTGAGTACACTTATTGTCGTACTGCTGTAGGAAAGATGTTATAACCTGGAAAGGGGGCGAAGTATTTAAAATGATGTGACGGAGACGGGAGATTTTGAGATATATGGAGATGCAGGGATTTTGTTCCTTTTGCCTAGGAGGCTGAGGGGTGACCTTACAGAGGTTTATAAAATCAAGAGTGGCATGGATAGGATAAAGAGACAGGTATTTTGCCCAGGGTGTGGGCGTCCAAAATTAGAGAGTATAAGTTTAAGTTGAGAGGGAAGAGATTTAAAAGAGATCTAAGGGCATCTGTTTCTCACAGAGATTGGTGTGTATGTGTAGCAAGCTGTAAGAGGAAGAGGTATTGGTGAGTGCAATTACAACAATTGAAAGACAACCTGATGCGTGCATGAATAGGAAATGTTTGGAAGTTTAGGAAACCTGGTGAGCATGGATGAGTTGGGCCAAAGGGTCTGTTTGCATGTTATATGACTCGCAGAGTCTATGACTTGACAACTCCTCTTTCCTCACTAATTCTTCATTGCACTCAATTATTTTCGAAGTCAAAACTCCTCTGTAAATACTTTCAATGACATAACTCGCTGAAATTGCGTAAATACAGAATTCCTGGCATTGTTGTCGTGCTGTACACCACAGCAGCAGTTGAAACAGCATTTTGTTCACACACAATGTAACTTTTTGACTGGGATAATCCCTCAGCCGACCATTTTCACCAAGCTGACAACTCTGACATCTCCCTGGGAATGCGGAAAATTACTCAGCTATGTCCAGTTTCAAAGAGAGAAGTAGTTACAATCTGACTAATTATCACACCATCAGTGTCTTCACAAAAGTCAAATTAGTGGGTTTTTTTTCTGACAGAGTGTCAAGCAGCACAGAAATAACCTGCTCAGTGTGGTATCTGATAGGTCCCCATGTGGAGATGGTGCTGTTGGAGAAATGTCACTGAATTACTAATCCATACCAGGTTGATGCTCTGGCAGCTGGTGGAAGTTAAAACAATTAATAATATATCAAGAATTAAAATCTGGTGTCAGTGAACAGTGACCTTGAAGCCAATGTCGATTGTAAACATCTATTTCCTTGCCCAATGTACTTTCAGGAAGTGAATCTCCCATGCTTGCCTGGTCTGGTCTAAAAGTGACTCCAGACACACGACTTGTGTTAAACTCTTCAATGGTCTCTAAAACACACAAGCAAGACACTCAAATTTATCAAACTGCTCCGAATTTGGAAGGATAAAACCGACAGCAAACTCAGTATCGGAAAAGGGAACAGGAAACACAGTCCTGTTGATACTGCAGAGATCTCCTTCCTAACATCGGAGATCCTCTGACAGCTGTACTCCAGCTGTCTCCTGATGCCTTTTGCGTCCAGAAATCCTTATTTATATTCAATGTCCTGGCTTCCACAGCCTTATGTGGGAGACAATTCCCCAGGTTCATCAGTCTGTGAGTGCAGACATTTATTATCTTCTCAATGCAGAGTGACCTGCCTACTCCTGATACTGTGGCTCCTTGGTTTAGACGTCCCAGCCAGTGGAATTACCATCCCTGCTTCCAATCTGTCTCGCCAGTCTGGGTTTTATATATTTCATTGATATCTCCATTCGTTTTCCTAAAGCCCATGATTACAGGTCCAATCCAGTCAATGCAAGAGCTGCCCCATAACAAGCCAGTGATCAGTCTGGTCATCCTTCACTGCTCTCACTTTATGAGGTACGGAGACCAACACTGCACACAATATTGCACAATGTTCGAGATGGGGTCTCACCAAGGCCCTGTACAGCTCCAGTAAGACACCCTTACTCCTGGATTAAATCTCCCTGAAATGAAGGTCAACACAACATTTATCTTCCTAACTGCTTTATTCCCTGCAATATTGTTGTCAGTAACTGGTATACAAGGAGGTCCAGGTCCTTTTCAATGTTACAGCTCTCCTATTTTTGGGTCTGTGTTCACTGGTCAGTGTATCAATGCCATTCCCATTATTGACTTCTGGGTTCAGAACTCACTGACCTGCATGGACCTCGGAGGGCTGCACAGAAGAAACAAAATTAGAATCTAATTCCCTTTAAAGATCAACATGTTTCAACGAATCCCTTTTCGAATGATAGGTTGCTGTTCTATTGTCCCCACCAAAACACACACCGTCGCATCCACCCCATTGCACTCCATCTGCCACGTATTTGACCATTTACTCCACATGTCTCAATCACCTTGTAGTTTTTCTACATCCTCCTCACCAATGCACAATCCGACCTCGTTTAGTGCCTGCAACAGATTTGGGAATATTGCATTTGATTCCCTCAACTAAATGTTTGACATGCATTGGGAATAGTTGAGGCCCAAGCACCGATCCTTGCGGCACACCATGTTCCTTCCACTTCAAAACATATTAATGTTCACTGCTTTATTAATGTTCACTGCTTCCTGTCAGCTCTCAAATTCTAAAACCATGTTGATATTTTAGCCCAAATCCTGTAACATTTAATTTTGCATACTAGGCCAGAGTCTGTACCAAGATCTTTCTGAAAATCCAAATGCATTCATCCATTGCTTCTTCGTACGTATCAACCAGCCATTTTCACAAATATGATTCCCATTTCATATTGACCCAATGCATAAAATCTATGATCATCAATAAGATCAGGGCTGATCATTTCATGGCCTCAGCTCCACTTATCTATCCGCTCTCCATAACCTATTGTTCCTTTAATGCACAAAACATTATCTATCTGAGCTTCAAATACATTCAATGATAAAGCCTCAACTATTTCAGTGGGCAGGGAATTCCACAGATTCACAACCTTCTTGGTCAAGAAGTTCCTTTTCAATTCAGTCCTAAATCTGCTCCACCTAATTTTGAGATTTTGCCCTCTTGCCCAAGTTCCGCCTGCCACTGGAAGCATCCTCGCTATTTCTATTCTTTCTATTCCAGTCATAATCATATGTGTTTCTATCCGACCCTCCCGAATTATTTCAAATTCCAATCAGTATATAATTCCAGTCCACTCAGTCTCTCCTCAAAAGCCAATCCTCTCAACTCCAGAACCAACCGAGCGAACCTGCTCTGCATCCATTGTCGCCAAGACGTCCTTTCCCAAGTAGGGAGACCAAAACTGCACACAGTATTGCAGGTGTGACCTCCCCAGCACCCTGCACAGCTGCAAAATAACCTCCCTGTGTTTAAACTCAATCCTTTTCGCAATGAAGGACACAATTCCATTTGTCTTGTTAATTATTTGTTGCACCTGCAGGCCAACTACTGTGATTCATGCACAAGGACATCCAGGTCCCTCTGCACAGACGCATGCTGCATTTTTGCCATTCAAATAATAGTCTTTTTCTTACTGGTATTCCTATCAAAATGGAGGACTTCACATTTATTATAATTGTACTCCATCTGCCAGACCTTTGCCCACTCATTTATACTATTTATGTCCCGTTGTAAAGTTGATTAGTCCTCTGCACACTTTGTTCTGCCACTCATTTCAGTATAATATGCTATTCTTGAGACACTACACGTGGTCCCCAACTTCCAAACGTTTATGTAAGCTGTGAATAATTGCGGTCCCAGCACCGATCCCAGAGGCATACCACGAGTAACTGATCAGTAATCAGAAAATCACTCATTTATTCCCAGTCATTGCTTCCTGTTAGTTAACCAATCCTCTATCCATGCTAATACATTACCCGTAATGCCATGCATCTTTACCTTATGCAGCAAACCTTTTGGCGGCATTGTGTCGAATGCCTTTCGTAAATCTCGGTACACCACATCTACTGAGTCTCCGTGGTCACAATGTTTTCATGGATTTCTAGTCAATTAGTTAAGCATAACCTGTCTTTCATGAACTGATGCTGTGTCTGTCCAACGGGACAATTTCTATCTAGATGCGTCCTATTTATTCCTTGATTACAGATTGACGTATTTTCCCCACTGCACATGTGAGGCTAACGAGTTGATAATGCGCCATTTTTCCTACTTCCCTTTTTAAACAGTGGTGTCTGATTTCCTGTTTTCCAATCTGCTGGAACTGCGTCAGAGTCAGGTGAATTTCGAAAAGTTTCCACAAATGCATTTGCTACTTCTCCCACCACTTCTGTTAGAACCCTGGAATGCATTCCGTCAGGTCCTGGAGACTTAGCTATCTTTATATCCATTAGCTTGCCCAACACTATCTCTATCGTGGGAATGGTTGTTTCCAGGTCCTCACCTACCTTCCTCCCTTTGACAATTACTGGCATGTTATTAGTGACCTTCACATCGGGAAGTGAACACAGCCTGACACACACCATTTCAACGTTTCTGAGCTTCACCATGCCAGCACTCAATGCACGAGGGAGTCAAAATCTAAGGCCAGGGAAAGATACAGAAAAAAAAAACCAAATAATTTATGAACTGATAACTTGCTGAAAATATGGATAAGGAGATGGGCGGATTGGAATAACGGGATAAGGGAGACAATGTTGGGTCCAATCCCAAGAAAGCAAACATTGAATAGAGACATAGCCAGATCCGCCAGAATGGTCCATTGCCTCAAATTCTGAATCTGCCTCACAGAACCAGCCAAGACAGCATAAACCGGTGTAAGGCAAAGGCTAAAATGGAGAGCTGTGCAAGCCGTGCTAGTGGACTTCTCCCCAAAGTGGACTATCTACATAGCATGAGGAACATTGCAAACCTTTGGCAGGATATTTGCTGAAGAAGGGCTTATGCCCGAAACGTCGATTCTCTTCTCCTTTGATGCTGCCTGACCTGCTGCGCTTTTCAAGCAACACATTTTTAAGCTCTGATCTCCAGCATCTGCAGTCCTCACGTTCTCCTTTGCCAGGATAATCCAACCCTCTACCACCACCCTCTGTCTCCGACATTTGGACCAGTTTTGTAACCAAATGGCTTTCATATGAACCAATCTTGTTAAACAGATGACCATGCACAATGTTATTCAACGTCTTACTGATGTCCATATCGACAATGTACACCACTCGATCACAATTCATCTTCTTAGTCGCTTCTTCAAAGAAATCTCAGTCGTCAGTAAGACACAATATTGCTTGTACAAAGTCATGTTGACTGTCCCTAATCAGTCGTTACCTTTCAAAATGCGTGAAAATCCGATGACTCATAATCACCTCCAACAACTTACCCACCACTAACGTCAGGCTCACTAGGTTTACCTTGTTACCCTTCTGAAATACTTTACGTTGCTGCACCACGTAGCCAAGCTCCAGTCTTCTGATACTTTACCTGTGGCTATTGATGATAGCAAGGGGCCCAGCAATCACTTCCCTAGCTTTCCACAGAGTTCTAGCGTCCATCTAATAAAAGCCAGGACATTTTCCTTCTTTGGCATGTTTTAAGCTGTCCAGCAGCTCCTCTGTAAAACAGACACTTTCCTAGATGTCACTACCTATTTCCCAAGTTCTCTAGCTTCCATATCCTCCTGCCCAGTAAATACTGATACAAAATATTCGTTCAGTACCTCTCCCATTTCCTGTGATTCTGCACATGGGCAACCTTGTTGATCTTTAAGGATGTTCTATTCTCTCCACAGTTACTCTTCGTTCTTGATGTATTTGTAGAATTCCTTTGGATTCTCCTTAATTCTGTTTGTCAAAGCTATCACATGCCCCCTTTTTATTCTCCCAATTTCCCTCTTAAGTATACTCTTGTTGCCTTCAGACTCTTCTAATGATTCACTTTAAATCAGGAATTAAGAGGCTAATGATGACCATTTCGATTGTCAGAAAAGTCCATCTGGTTCACTGACAGGCTTTAAGGAAACAAACTGCCATTCTTACCTGGTCTGGCCGACAAGTGACTCCAGACTCACAGCAATGTGGTTGACTGCGAACTACCCTCTGGCCAATTATAGATATGTAATAGGTGCTTGCCTAGCTAGGGACACCTTCATCCCGTGAATTAATTAAGATAAAACCCTCAATTCCTGCTGTCTATACCTGACATATGCTTCCCAACTGACCTCCTTTCCTGAGAATATCTGTCCCAATCGAATTCATAGTTAATATCATCAAAATTGGTTTTCAACAATTTAGAACTTTATGTTTTAGACGTGGTTTATACTTTTCCATCTCTATTTTAAAACTAATAGAATTATGATGGCTTACCATAACGTGCTCCCCCACTGATACCTCAACCACCCCCTCCACACTGCCTTATGTTCCAAGGGTAAGGTGACGTTTAGCTCCTTCTCTGTGATTCAGAGCATTCGTCGACCTACTGCAGCGTTGTTACACGGATTGGGGTCAGCAGAGTCTTCGACTCAACAGGTTGAATCTAAGAATAATTTGTCTCAGTGACATTTTCATTGAGACGTGAAGGTGACTCAGGCGTGAGAGCTCTTCACATCGAAAACAAAAAGCACTCAAGTGTAGTTCACACCTCTTCCGGAGTGGGGGTGGGGTGACTTCTGTTACTTCCGTTACTATGTTCTGAAACTGCCGTTTAGATTGAGGTGAACAGAAACTGCATTTCTAAGAAGCATCATGGAATTTAGCTACATTTATTGAACCGCTTCTCGTCGATTCCCGCACAGGTTTCCAACTCAGTTGGTATCCATGTGGGTCATGTCCAGGTGTGAACATCTCTGTAGCAAGTTACACGGTTAACGTAAAAGGCAAGGAAAGTGGCATCTCAAAATGGCTCCGAAGTCAGAGCATCCTCACAATGTGATCTGTCGTTCTCGGAATGTAATGCTACCTCCGGTTTTAGGGTGGAGAACATTCTTTGGGACTCTTATTCTGCAAAACAGACCCAGTGACTGTAACTATGCTGCACGGTATGATGTGGAACACGTCCTGCTCAACTTTGTGCATTTTCCCTGTAGTCCGGTGTGTTTCATGTTTCGTGTAAACGTGAAAGTTGTCCTGTTTCGATCAAAGGGTGAAATCATTTTGCAAAGCAAGAATGGAAATTCCAGTAATGTCAAGCAGCTCATGGTTATTTGACCAAATCATAAGCGAACATATATTTTCACGCACTCACAGATACATTTGTAGCTGAGAAGAGTCTGAGAAGATAGACTCAGCTTACCATTGACTTTTGTCTGGATTGATGGGCTATCAATATCTGCTGCGAAATTGACATTGCAGACGGGCACATCCCAGCAGCTGTGTGAGTCGGAGAGAGATCATGGAATCCTTTTCATGTGACTTGGCATCTGTTGTTATGCGGGAGCACAATTTGAAATGCAACAAAATTGGCGGTGGGTCTTGGCGGGCAGTGTGGCCGACTGGTCTTCTATACCGAGTCCAGGCTCCCGACTCAACAGGAATACCGGTTCAAATCCCCCCGCTGCTATTTCTCTGATCAACTCCAACGGCGCAGCTCGATAAAATGTTGTTTCGCTTCCGGGTTTGTTGATATTCAAAATAGGAGAAAAAAGGTTTTGCTTCCAGGGGAGTTAACTGCGGTTTGGGATTGTGCGATTTATTTCAAAGTGTCTCGGCTGTCATGATCGCGTTCGCCTCCCGCGCGGAAAATCGCAAATAGCTCAGCTGTTCCAGGCAAGTTCAGCTTTTACTGGAAACGAATGGAGACTATTATTTCATCGCTGTTGTGAAACAAAGTCCTGAGGTGGCTCGACTCGTCGTTATTTGGTTTTCTGGCCAATGGAAAAATCGTTCCAATGATTTGCGATGTCACATGTTATTGAATTTCTCCCATTTCCTTCATTTCCGTCCTGGAGACATCGGAAGGGAAAGGTAATCTATTCGAGACTGTGATTGGTGAAATTCACTTTTTACGGCCAATTCTTATTGTGTTCTTTCTTTCTCTCTTTACAGCATTGTCTGGGAAGTGGTGGTCCACTAAGGCTGCGGTACGTTTGAAAGAGTAGTTTGGAATTGCCCTGTTGTTAGTTGTGAGATTACTTTATAACTCATGCCCTCGGACCGTCTCACATTTAGCATTCATGCTTCTCTATGTCTGAAAATGCATTTGGTTCGCCAGTTTTGTTTGTGTTCCGTGTTAAATGCTTTCTGTTTTGGGATTCGCTCAATACATTACGTGTTAACGGGGTTTCTGAGGTAACTTCCAGCAGCAAAAATCCTCAGTGAGGATCTGGGAAAATTTCACAGAGTATGGTCAGTCGGAGCAAAAGTAAGGAAGTCATTCGTTTCTGCAGTGTTTCACAATACTACCTTTCCCGTGAGCAGTCGAACAGACTAAATGATTGTGCCACAGACTGCGACGGCAAGCTCTGCTAAAAAGTAATCCTTTAAAGCCGGTGTAAGCAACACAGCATTATTGGGGTACACCGCGTGGAAACAGATACTTCGGTGTATCTAGTCCATGCTCACCACATAGCCAAAATTAAACAAGTCCCGTTCCCCAGCATTTGGCCCCAATCCTCTCAACCCATCCTATCCAGAAACTCATTCGATTACTTTTGCAATTTTCTGAGTTGAATAGCCTCCTCCACTTCCTCTGGTAGCTCATCCCATACCTATCCATACCTCCCATACACACCCCCACTCCAGAAGAGTTGCTAACTGCACTTGAGTGCTTTTTGTTCTCGATGTGAAGAGTTCTCACGCCTGAGTCACCTTCACGTCTTTGGTTGTTGAGTGAATCACAAAGAAGGAATTTCACCAGAGCTGCAACTGCCTCACTTCCCCACTCGCCCTCCCAGTGTACATTTTCCTGCTCGTCAGTAATTTAAAGAAAACCAAATGGATGCGATGTCATTCTGCAGCCTCTCTGTCGATTCCTCCGTTTCAGTTCCGACGTGGCTTAGATCTCGGGGTGCACCATAATCCTAGCGACGCTATGAAAGCACAGGTCCAGAGGTTCTTCTGACAGTGTAATTTCTTTCATTGCTGTTGCTGATTAAATGAGCCATTAACGTGCGAACTGCTCGAAAACATGATTCAGGACCTCTGGTGCCAACTCTCTCACGTAGAATAACGACAGACAGCTTCCAAATGAGGTCTTTCGGAGACGACTTTGGGGGTACATTTGACAGACAGACAAATTCAGGAATCCGTGGTGCGCTGTGACACCAGCGCATCAGCTTCTTCTCTGTCTTTGAACCGGGCCGCCTGCGCAAGGAATGCAAATGCGGTACTGCTTTTCGTGGAAGGATCAGAAGGCGGTAACTACACTCTCAAACAGAATGGCATATGATCAGAACCAGGTTGGAGAAAAACTTTACAATGCTTTGCACAGTAATTAAATGGAATTACATTACATTTCACGACGAGGGCAGATTTGTAGATGGGAAAGCAAGAAAGCTCAGTTCTTGTCCATGTAAAATGCTGCAGTTGAAGAACAAAGCAGTTTCTGTCCAGTTTCGAACTGGGCTCCTTTCACACATAAAGCGACCGTGATGACCACTACACTACAGAAACCAGCCTCAGCCGCCCCTGCCGAGGCTCAGTGGTATCCAGCACTGAAAGTTGAAGCCATTCTACCTTTCACCTTTCTGTTTCCAATCGCTCGTTGTTCAATGGGACTTGTTTAATTTTGGAGTTGAGGATTTTTGCAGCTGGAAGTTACCTCAGAAACCCCGTTAACACGTAATGTATTGAGCGAATCGCAAAACAGAAAGCATTTAACACGGAACACAAACAAAACTGGCGAACCAAACGCATTTTCAGACACAGAGAAGCATGAATGCTAAATGTGGGACAGTACGGGGGCATGAGCGATAAAGTAATCTCACAACTAACAACAGGGCAATTCCAAACTACTCTTTCAAACATACTGCAGCCTTAGTGCACCACCACTTCCCAGACAATGCTGAAAAGATAGAAAGAAGGAACATAATAAGAGTGGGCCATAAAAAATGAATTTCACCAATCACAGTCTCGAATAGATTACCTTTCCCTTCCGATATCTCCAGGACGGAGATGAAGGAAATCGGAGAAATTAAATATCATATGACAACGAAATTCATTGGAACGATTTTCTCATTGGCCAGAAAACCAAATAACGACGAGTTGAGTCACCGAAGGACTTTGTTTCACAACCGCGATGAAATAACAGTCTCCATTCGGTTCGAGTAAAAACTCAACTTGCCTGGAACGTAAAGCAACACGAGAGCTGTTTGCGATTTTCCGCGCGGGAGGCGAACACGATCATGACAGCACAGACATTTCCCCACACCACAGTTAATTCCCCGGGAAGCAATACATTTTTCCTTCTGTCTTAAACAGAAATACACCAGGGGTAGAAACAGCATTAAAATAAGGCTGCGTCGTTGGAGTTGATCAACGAAAATGGCAGCGGAGGGATTCGAATACTGGCCCTAATAAATAATGGAGTCAGCTATTATGTGAATCTCGCGATGCATGTTACAAAACATCAACTAAATTTCTGTATGACTGTTGGAATGACAATGAATTGATGATTAATTTTAGAATTCTGACAAAGTAAATTATACAATATTTCCCAACGAGTTTGCTCTGAAGTCGATTAGATATTTTGTAAAGTCAGTGAACTGAGAATTAAAATACTGGTATGATGAGTTCGATAAAAACTGACACGTAGCAAGTATTGATCAGAATTGTGCTGTCATTTAAAACTCTCAGTTATTGAAGAATTCTAAGCTTCGTGTTGCTGCTATTCTTGTAGAATTACCATATGTAATTGTTGCAATTTTTGTGTCATTACTGTTTTGACATTTATGACAGAATAACAAAGAAAATAAGTGGATAAAGAACATAGGTATCAGAAAAATACAGTCAACGGCATTTATAGAGAAATTGCTTTGAATATTGTCTCTGGAAAAAAAACAGCTGATTAAGTTTAATGGGGATCTAATCAAAATGTACTGAGTCACATTTACACTTTTGTGTGGGTGATTGAGCTGGATTGCCCATACCGTGAACTTGCATCATCTCAATACATGCTTTGAATTTATTTAGATTAGATCTCCCACAGTGTGGAAACTGGGCCTTCGGGCCAACAAATCCACACCGACCCTCCAAAGAGTAACCCACCCAGTCCCATTTCCCTCTGATTAATGCACCTAACACTATGGGCAATTTAGCACAGCCAATTCACCTGACCTACACATCTTCGGACTGTGGGACGAAACCAGGGCAAACCCACACAGATACGGAGAGAATGTGCAAACTCCACACAGGCAGTTGCCCGAGGCTGGAATTGATTACTATGAGCATTCTCAGCTGTAAATATTTTAGTTTGATTATTGCCCTAGGAAAGATGTAGCATGTAAACAATACAAAGTTATCTCTTGCTTATCTTTCTGTGGGGCGATAGCATTATTTTAATAGCATTTTGCTGTGACCTTGGTTGGATATTAATTAAGACTGGTAACACCCTGTGGATTAAAATATAGTAGCTGGCTTTAAGGATAGATGAAAAATAAGAACCATTAACCGAATGTTGAACAGAGTTTTTTTGGCTCAAAAATGCAGGGAATACATGAAAAAAATATGTGTATTGGTTTCCATGTAGAGCATTGTTATTTAAAATTATGTCATTATTCTTATCAATGTTGATATATTTGTGTCAGAATTAGGAAGAAAAAATGCAAAGAGTCAAAGTGAACATTACACTGAACAAAAGCGACATTAAATGTCATTTGACTGAAAAAGGAATTTTCATAAATACGTCATCAATGTACATTGACATATAACATTAAAATAAGAATGACAAGACTGGAACAAGTTCAAAGCAGTTTTCCATTTATGAAACAAAAACAATAAACAGTTTGCAGCACGCATGAATTAAAGAAGCAGTCTTTAATGTGACATGTCAGCTGAAGACCACTTTCCATTTTCCAGAAATGCAGACTGCCAAAAATTCAAAATTTAGTGTTGTTGAGTAATACAGTAAAATGTGTGCAACATGAGCTTTCTCTTGCACACAGGAAAGAACAAGAAAATGTAAAAGATTTTCAGCATGAAATAGATTTATTTCTTAGTATTACAGTCAATATTCATTCAAAAGTGTAATTGTTAGTTTAAGCAGCAGACATTGTGTTTAATTACTGAGCTGAAATGTAAGGAATAGATTGCATTTATTGGATGGACTGAGGGCCAAAAGTTTACCGTGGTAATTGCTCTCAGGAACAATAAAATACTTCGGTTACTCTACTGAACAGTAATTAGATGCTCATGAAGATCTGTGTTCCCCAATGTGCTGTGTTTTGTGTGAGCACTGATTTCAATAATGCAGATGGAATAATTTGGTGTCAATGATCTTATTTAAAATTAATGAAATGTTGATGCTAGCATTGCTTTGGAAACACACTTAAACCATCATGCTATAAATGAGAGTTACACAAAGTCAACTTTCAAATGAAAATACTCCGATATTTTCGAAACATTCCAATCTGACATTCAGTGTACATAGCTGAGTGATTTTTTAAAAAAAATTCAGACAATTCATAACCTAAACAATAATTTAAAAATAACTTTGAGTAAAGGATATAAAGACATTAGAAAAAATACAACATTTAGTTACAAATGCAGGAATTCACCTGATTGATGAATAATAGGAAATGACATTTAATTATTTCATTGAAGAAGAAATTGATTTTCTTTTCATGGAGAATACGCTTTTATATGTTTTAGTTGTTTGAGCAAAGCGTTTTGGAAAAAGAATTGATGAATATCCTTACTTCAACTGTTTCTTCTTTAAGACAGCAACATTCTCAAATATTTTCGAAAGAATACCGAACCAGCAGTTCTATGTGGCCTGAAGAAAACAAATAGCATTGTAATTATTGGAATGAACGACAGATTAAAAACTCATGTTGATTTGAAAGACAATTCAACAGTGTTGCCTTCATTAAAATAAAACTTGATGCTCACAATGATTGAGAGATTATATACTGCCATTATTTTATATTTGTTCATATACTGAGTTGGAATTCCACATTGATATACCATACTAGATTGAACAATTATTAGATATTAGCAACAGTTGGATTGTCAAAATCCTATCAGTCTGTTTAAGAATAATGAGAAATCTCATCTTGCTGTGTGACTGAGCAATGTATAGAAACAAACAGGAATTATTCCAATAAAAGGTAATTATAGTTCTCTGAATTTTAAAGTCTGAGATTATTGTGATTATTCAAATGGGTAAATATCAGATATTTAAAAAGAGTATTTGATGGGAAGTCATTGGTTCCATTGTGGGATAGTTGAGCTGGAAAAATGGATTTTATATTGTAGTATTCATGCTAAGATACAAATGATTAACATAAAATGTGAATCTCACAACATTTGATAGAAAGACTAATTGAAATAATTGTATAATAATTGCAATGATAATGAATGGATAATTAATGTTGTAATGGAAGCAAATAAAGTGATTCAATATCTTAACAGCACTTTGCTGCGATGTTGATTGGATAGTCATGAAGGTTGGTAAACAAAGGAATACAATACAGGTTTAAAGACCGAACACACACACAAAAAAAAATCCATTCAGTGATTATTGGACAAAATTTTCTTTTTGCTCAATAATGGAAGAAATGCAAGCATGTTATTTTGATCCATTGATTTCCTTGTAGAGCTCTGCTATTTTAAATTATATAATTCTTATTCTGATCAATGTTTAGATAATTGTGTCAGAATTAGGAAGAAAATAAACTGACAGTGAAAGTGAATTTATAGTGAATAAAATATGCAGTGAATGACATGTGGTTTAAAAAGGATTTGTATAATTGTGTAATTATTGCACATTGATAAATAATGTTGAAATAAAAATTAAAAAAACAACAAATTCAAAGCATCCTTTTCTTACAATTAAAATTAAAATAGTAATCACTTTGAAGAACATGACTTGAAAAAGGAAACAGGCATTTAATGTGATATTTTACCTGAAGACAACTTTCCTTTTTCAAAAAGTAGGACTTCCAAGAATTGAACATTTAGTGTGTTTGTTGAACGAACAAACAAATGGATGTAACTGCACTTTTTCTTGCATGCAACAAACTTCATAAAAATTTTAAAAGAATTTTAGTATGTAAAACATGTAGGTCTTAGTGGGATCATTTGAAACACAATTCATGTTTGTATTGAATTGAATTCTAATCAAAGCAAGTCAACAGGAATCCACTATTAAAAGAAAAAACAATAGGATTCCATTATTGAACTAAAAATCAACTGGGACTGCAATATTACAATAAAAAACTGCTTTCGATGAATGGGAAACTACAATGTAATATGGTTGCATCCGTTGATGTACTGTGCCATAATATCATACTTAAAGTTGGATATACTGTATTTGAACAATGTTAAAATATTTTTTGGCTACAATCTGGATTACAAAAAGTTCATTGCACCATATTAATGATGAGAACTGTCAGGTTGTTATGTAACTACGTAATGTGTAGAGATGAACAGTAATTATTGGTGTGAAAAGAAATCAGACATGACTTGATTTATATGTCTGAACGTTAACGTCATGATTCCTGAGCGTATTCAAATAAGAAAGAATAAGGTATTTACTGCGAGTGCTGGAATGCAAGTCATTGTTTGTTTAGTGGGTGTGTTGACCTGGAATAAATAATCTGTTTTTCATTGTAATATGAAACACTAAGAAATAATGGACTTAACTAAAATGCAAATCTCATGATGTTGTTACAAAGATTAAACTGAATTACTGTCTAATTATTGGAATGACAATGAAATGAAAATTAGTGTTAGAAGTCTTACAACTTAAATAACTCAATATTTCTAAACAAGATTGCTCTGATGTTGATTAGATATTCATTAAAATCAGTGCACTGAGAATAAAAATGTTGGAATAATGGTGTGTAAAAAGCACCTCAGATATGCTGTACTCATTGATCAGAATTATTTTGCCATTCAAAATTCTCAGCTTTTCAATATTCTATTTTTTCTTATCTCGGGTTTGCTTCTGCAGAAAAATAATTCATAATTGTAGTTACTTTATGTATCATCAATATTTAGACATTTGATCTAATACATGGAAGAAAATAAGTCGGCAAGGAAAATTAATATTACAGAATGAAAGTCAATGTCATTGAGTGGTGAAGAATGGTATTCAATATTTTCTCTGAAGAAACAAATACGTTTAATGTATATAACTCCAAAATGTTTGCAGTTATCGATATAACGAGCTTCAATTACACTTTTGTAGTGATGATTAGACTGGACAATGAGAAAACTTAGAAATATTCAGGAATATCAACATCTAGCATCCATTGAATGGGATGATAACGAAATATTTGCTGTGCTTATTGAGCTCAAGGACAATAAGATACTTCAGAAGAGTGTTCTACTCAGCAGTAATTAGATGGCCTTGAACATGGTCATGTCGTCTTTGTGCAGGGTGTGTATACACTTTGATTTTCCAAACGTGGAGCTGTTTTACAAAGAAGTCCATACTTCCTTCCTTTGGTTTTCTTGCAGACAACACTCCTTTATAATTCATATAATTTATTATGGTCAGTATTTCGACATTTATATCAGAATTCAGAAGAAAATGAGAAGCAATTAACATGAGTATTTTCATGAATGAAAACAATAAATAAAATTTACAATGGCAATTTTCAGTGTTTTCTCTTAATAAGCAGATGAAGATTTTTTTAATAGACATGAGTACAAAGTATTTGTACTAAGCTAAAATGAAATGTTTTGCCAACTTTGGACTGGGAACGTGTTTTAAAACTTGTAACGAATCAGGATCATCAACATCTCGATATATGTTGGTGCTAGCGTCCTCAGCCATCTTTAATAAAAAATGACTATTGGTTTTAACTGCATATGTCCTGTGTAATTACTGAACTGAAATATAAGGTAACGATTGAATTCATTGGATAGAATGATCAGTAAATGTTTACTGTGGTGCTTGCTCTCAGGAACAAGAAGGAACTTACTCAGGTGATTCTACTCAGCATTAATTATATGATCATCAAGACTTTTGTGTGGCTCTATGTGCCATTTTGTGAGCATTGATTTCAATAACATTGAGATTTTTTTAATGTTATATAGGAATGGATTAACAATTGGGTGTTAAAGATCATAATTAAAGCCACTGTTGTAAGAATTTACTCTAATTCCTTTGTGAATCACATTTAAAAACAACATGTGATCAGTGAGACATTTGCAACTTCGATTTTCAAGTGAACACACCAATACTTTCAAAGCATTTTAATTTCACACTGAATATAAGTAGGCGAGAGGAAAATAAAATGAGCTCTCAGTACATCAATCGAAGTGGAAGGAGAAATTTAATTTGATCAAAAGATGGAGCAATAATGAGATGAATTACAACATTTTGTTTTATAATAAAGGTAATCAAGAGACTGAAGGGCAATAGGAAATGACATCTGTTTCATTTACTGAAGGATAAATCATTTTTTTATCTTGCACAGTACAGAAAAAGGACTGATGTACGTGATTTTCTGAAATGCATATTGTTTATGTGTTAAATATTTATTTAAACTGTTTTGCAGGATTGAATTCAGAGAATATGTTATATGTGAACAATCCTGAGCTGATTGGCAGTAAAACGCTATTGCTCACCATATGGATCATAATTGGATTTTTTTTTTTAGTGTGGAAACAGGCCCTTTGGCCCAACAAGTCCACAGCGACCCTCCAACGAGTAACCCATTTCCCTTTCACTAGTGCACCTTTCACTACGGGCAATGTAGCATGGCCAATTCACCTAACCTGCACACCTTTGGACTGTGGGAGGAAGGCGGAATGCCCAGACGAAACCCACACAGACACGGGGAGAATGTGCAAACTCCTCACAGACAGTCGCCCGAGGCTGGAATCGAATCTGGGACCCTGGTACTGTGAAGCCACAGTGGTAACCACTGACCCACCGTGCCCCCCCAATTTTTGTAGGATATTTTAAACAAAAAAAATCATTATTTAGATAGTTTAAGTTTTAAAAACTACAATGTTCCCAAATTTAAAATTTTCAGATACTATAATGAGATACATAGTTTTGTTGTGACCTGAAGATAATAAATCGCAGAGTTCTGTGATTATGGAAATGAACAACAGGTAGAAGCAAATCCAATGTTGGATTGAAAAACAATTCAGTCTCCGCTTCGATATTTTTGAACCAACATTCTTGGCTGCTCTGACACATGTCTGCTGAAGGTGGGAATTCAATCCACGCCTCGTCGTCTTGTAGTAGAGACATTACCAGAGCTCCACAAGAGCCTTTCATTAAGTTCTCATCAAGGAATGGTGGGAGTATTGTCACATCCTCACTGTGGTTATGGGAACGAAAACTAAACAAGATTCATTGCGATAATTTGCCTGATTCTGTGTGTAATGTACTAACAATGAAATAGTAATTCACAACAATAACGGTACAAAGCACAAATGGTCATACTTAAAAATTAATATCATGATAATTAAATGAAAGACATGTAGACATAATCGTGTGATATTGTAAATTCATTAAAATAAATAAAGCTATTCAATATATTCAAAGTATTTGTTCTTAAAACAAAAAGACAATCAGAATTTTTTGCAACATTAAGAAATCAGAAAAAAGTGTTATTCAATGTGACTATTCAGTTGCAGCCAAATTCCCTTCCTTCCACCACTGTACAACTTTCAACAATTCAAAATTTACTCTTATTGAAAAAGGAAAGAGCAAACAGCTGTAAATTCTTTTTCTTGTTTACACAAAAAACTCACAAAAATTGAACTATTTTTTCACATTAAAATATTTAACTCAGTTTGGTCAGAAATTTAAGCATTGAAGAAAAATATAATCAATTCAAAACACACATCAATATTCACAATAATTGGGAGATTGAACACTGCAAATCCTTTTCATCTGTTGATGTACTGACCCATAATTCAACTGTTATTCCCCTTAATGTACTGAGCAACTATTAGATATTAGCAATAACTAAATTACTAATATGCTATGAGTGAGCTGAATATTAATGAGAAATCTCACATTGCTAGTTGAACAAGCAATATGTATAAATAAACAGTATTTATTGGACAAAATGTCTTTAGATATCTCATTATGGATGGCGCTGTGATTACTTTGACTGTTAATATGAGTAGCAATCAGCTATTTCCAATGAGAATTGTATGGAAAATTAATGCTTTTGTTTTATGAACATGAATAAAATGCTTTGGTTTATTGTAGTATTGGCACTAAGAAATAATGGATTAAGGTAAGATATGAATTTCAAAAGTTTTCTGACAGGTTTCTAGTCAAACTATCAGTGAAAAATTATGGCTCAGTACAAATATTTTAAACACATGCCTTAAAGATATTTGTTAATTCAGAACAAAAAATGAAAAATTACCTCTGTAAATGTCATTGACCATATCTTTCGATTATACTCAAGTTTGTTGTTTTCCTATTTTATTCCTAATTTTGACAGTTACGGTTAAATATTCATTATATTAAATGTCATGTGAGTTACACATTATTGCACTTGAAATGAGCATAGAACATTGACCTGTGCAACACAGGAATGGACACTTTCCCAATGACATCATCCCGAGCATGATGCCAAATGAAACTCCTCCCTTCTGCCTGCCCTTGGCCCATAACCCTCCAGTCCTTCTATATTCATGTGCCAATCTAAATGACTGTTAAATGCTCCAATTGTATCTGCCTTCACCTCCACCCCAGAAGTCCATTCCAGACACCTAACACTCTCTGTAAAAATTTATTTGCTCCTTGCATCTCCTTTGAAGTCCCCACCATCCACCCACCCCACCCCTCCACCTTAAGAGCATGCCACCTAGTTTTTGACATTTCAATTCTCAGAAAATCATTCTGACTGTTAACCTTATCTATGCATCTCATAATTTTGCCTGATCTGATCAAGTCTCCCCTCAGAGTCCACTGCTCCAGAAAAAAATATCCTGAGCTTTTCTGGCATCTCATTATAGGTCATATCCTCTAAAAAAGGCAGCATCCTAGTAAGCACCCTCTGCGTCCTCTCCGAAGCCACTGCATCCTTACTGTAATGTGGTGAACACAATTGAACACAGTACTCTCAGTATGACCTAACCAAAGTCTTATAAAGCTGCAACATGACATCCTGACTCTGGTAATCAATTTGCTCACCAATAGGGACAGGCATGCCAAATGCCATCTTTACCACCTTATCTACTTGCATGTTCTCTTTCAGGGAGACGTGGACTTGAATTACACGATTCCCATGAACAACAAAGCTGTTCAGGGTCCTGTCTTACACCATATACTTTTCCTTATTATTTAATCTCTCAAAGAGCAGCATCTCACACTTACATGATTAAACTCCATCTGCTATTTCTCCGCCCATATCTGCAGCTTTTCTATGTCCCACTGAAATATTTCGTAACTCTCCACACATCCACTATTCCCCCAACCTTTGCATTGTCTGCACACTTACTAATACATCATTTATATTTTCATCTAAGTCATTTTTTGTACGCCATAAACAACAGAGTCCCAGTACAGATCCTGTGGAAGAACGAGGGAAAATAAGGGAAATATAGAATTCTTGAATAAATGAGACTCTTGAATGAAAAAACAATTCTGATCAATAATCTCTGAATGTTATTAAAAAGAAACAATATTTTAATCCTCAGTTTACCAATCTTAATGAATATCTAGTCAAGATCCAAGCAAACCGTTTTGGAAATATTGAATCATTTTAATTGTTGAGTTCTAACATTATATGTCTTTACAGAATGAGGGTGTCGCTGTACAGGCCAGTAGTTATTTCCCATTCCTAACTGCCCAGAGGACAGTTGAGAGTCAGCCACGTTGTTGTGGGTTTGGAGTCAGACCTGCCGTGGTGGGATTCAAATTTGGGTCCCCAGAACATCATCTGGATCTCTGGATTAACAGGCTAGCAATAATGCTACTAAGCCATTGCCTTCTCTATAAAGATTTTTTTTATTTTAATTATCACACCTTAATGAAATTTAGTCTTTCTAACAAGCATCATGAGATTCCCCCTTTATTTTTAATCCATTATTTCTTAATGCCAGTATCATCATGAAATATTAACATTTTTTCTGGTCAACACACCAGCAATCAACCAAAGATTTTTCATCCAACACTCATAGTAAATATCTCATACTCTTTCATCTCACTACTCATTTTAATGGAAGGATTATTAATCAGCTTTATCAATTATAAGAAGTCTAATGAATTTTCACAACAATATTTCAGTTCTCGCAAACATATCGTACAGTCACATTGCAATACAAATTTTCTCATTATTCTTAAATTTGTTTTCAGCTATTTTAAACCATTTTCTAGCGAATAACGAACAGGTTTAACTCCAATATATCCAGCTGTAGATGTGGAATTATGGCTTAGTACATCAATTGACTCAAAGACACATTGCACTCTACAATCTCCCAAACATAGCTAAATTTAATTTCATGGGTGGAAACTTACTTAGATTGATTTGATTATATTTCACTTGATTGTTCACATTTATTGTAGTTCTTGCTAAAAATCCATTAAATTTCCAATGATTTAATTAAATACCACATGTTTGGAAAAAGGGAATTTGCTTTTAGCTGATCTGTCATCTTTAATACCTTTTCTTCTTTCCCAATTCATGCACATTGTTTTTAAATTTTTAGTTCAATGTATGAAAAAGTGATTTGAAGATACAGAAATGTTATAGCTTTTATCCCAAATTATTTGTCAATGTACAATATTTCACAAGTGTGTCACATTTCTTCTTTCCACCAAATGTCATGGATTGTACCTTTCACTAAAAAGGATAATCACATTCATTATCTATTCATGTTCTGTCTAATTCTGTCCCAAACATCTAACCACTGATTGGGGTTAAAATTTGACAAATTATAAATTACCTTTCTCTCCAAGAAATACAATGGAAAGAAGAGAGAATTCTTGAATCGCCTGCATTTTTGAATGAAAATATAATTCTGTTTGATAATGACCATTAGTTTTCTATCAACCTAGTTACCTTGTTTTAATTCTGTTTACTGATCTTAATGAATATTTAATCAACATCAAAGTAAGCTACTTTGAAAGCACTGAAACAGTTTTCTTTTTTAGAATTCTAACATTAATTATAAATAAAAACGGAAAGATCTGTCGATGCTGTAGATCAGAAACAAGAACTTGAAATTTCTGGGAATAGTCAGCAGGTCTTGCAGCATTAGTGGAGAGAAAGCAGAGTTAATGTTTTGTGTTGACTGACCTTCCGCAAAAGCGTCCTCATTGTCAACACATCTGCCAACTATAAATAACTTCACATCTAGTTTTGTCGAAAATATCACATTTTTACCTTATTTGAATACTCATAATAATCATTGCTTATTATTCAGCCTAATCAATTCACTCCAATAACTGCTGTTGATTGTTTAGTCAAATAACAATGAGATATGTCAAATTTCTTTAGTTTACAACTTCCAATTTTTTAAAAATCTAATTATTTCCAATATCTGGTATTAGATTTTTTCCATCCAGGTTTCCTACATTGTGGAAATATAGCTCAGTTCATCAACTGATGTAAACGTTTTAATTGTATATTCTCCTGATCATTGTGAATATTGATTTCCGCTTCAACAGTGGAAACTGTGCTGAAGTGAATTGGTTGTGAACAAAAATGTGTTTTGATGAAGGGTCACTGGACCCAAAACATGAACTCTGCTTCTCTCTGCAGATGCTGCCAGACTTGCTGAGCTTTATTCCAGCAATTTCTGATTTTATTTCTGATTTCCAACATGCACATTTCTATGGTTTCTTGCATTGATTGTCTTTCACAATAACGCTAGCATTTCTATATTTCTAACTATTACAATAAGGGTTTAATATTTTTCAGGCTCAAAAGCATTTAAATTTCATGGGTTACTTCTGTATTCAAAACAGAATTAACATATGTTTGTTCTTTTCTTCAACAGTGGATCTTGAATTGGTCCAAATCACAAATTTGTGGAAACAAGGGACGTTTTCTTCAGCTGAGGAGTCATATTGAATCAAAAATACATTATTTCCAATTTATGACCTTTGCAATGCAGTTTAAGTTTCATTTAGGTAAATGAATAACTGTTGAATTATATTGAATCATTTGATTTATTGTAAGTCTTCACTGATTCTCCCTTCAACTTTCTGCGAATTATCACACGATTTATATTTAATCAAGACCATTGTTATTTAGCTCCAACATTATTATTTTTGTCAGTCCATTACACACAGAAAGTATCTGATTCCATCCCAGTCCAATTATTTTCATAAATATCTGAGCAGTTTTCATGAGAGTATCTACAGTAAACATGTGATTATAGTCCTCCCATTCCTGAGTGGGAACATTATGGAAAACTCTTATGGAGCTCTGGTAATGTCTCTACGAGTAGACCAGGATTCAATTCCCACCTTCCACAGAGGTGTATCAAAGCACCTCTGAAATTTGATGAGAAAATATATAAATATCTTCCGAATTGCTTTTCACTCCAACATTAAATCCACTTGTAAGTTTTGTTCATTTTAATGATCACAATACTTCCAAATTATTTGCTTCGGGTCACGAATTAAGTATGAATGTCATTATGCTGCTTTTAAATTCCTCCAAAATTTAAAGAACTTTGTGGTCGTAAAGAGTTTACAGTCTTTACGACTGTAAAGGTGAGAGGGGAAAGATTTAAAAGGGGCCTGAGCGTCAACGTTTTGCGCCGAGTGTGGTGCACATATGAAATGAGCTGTCAGAGGAAGTGGTAGAGGTTGGTACAACTACGACATTTAAAAGACTCTTGGACAGTTAGGTGGCGAGGAAAGGTCCAGAAGGTTATGGGCCAAATGCAGGTAATGGGATTAGTTCAGTTTACAAAACCTGGTCGGCATGGACAAGTTGGGCTGAATGGCCTGTTTTCGTGCTGTATCCATCTCCGTTTCTTCAATACACAAATTGTTACGATTGATAAAGAAAAGAGCAAATGGGTTTTAAGTTCACTTTGCGACCTTAAAAAGTGACATGAATTATAAAGAATTTTGTAACATCTAAAAAAGTCTGTGATTAGAAATACAAATAAATATGATCATTGAAGTAAAATATAATGAAATCAATTCAACTCTTTTTCCATGGTTAAAATATAAATTGATACTCAGAATGATTGTGAGTTTGTACACTGCAATGTCTTCACATTAGTTCGTATGCTGAGATATAATTCCACATTTACACCCATTACTGAACTGAGCAATTATTGGCTATTAGCAACACATAGATTTTCAAAATTCTGTTAGTGCAGTTAGAAGAATATGAAATGTGATTTTGCAATGTGTAGCGATGAACAGAAATTATTGCAGTGAAAACCTCAATCTACAAGGGTGAGATTACTGTGATCATTCATATAAGCAAAAGTCAGATACCTGTATTTACAATGAGATTTGGATGGTAAGTTGTGGATTCCATTATGGGATAGTTGACCTGAAAGAAAAATGCATTTTCATATTGTAGTATTGTTCCAATGGATTAAGTTAATGAATAGATTAAATTAATTCATGAATTTCACAATAACCTTCAAAGGACAAACTTAAATTATTTCACAATTATTGTAATGATAATGACTCGATAATTATTTTTGTTAACCTGAACAAATAAATTGACTAAATATTTTGAAAGTACTTTGCTCTGATGTTGATTGGATGTTCATTAAGATCGGTAAACTGAAGAATAAAATATATTAATGGATTGAAGAAAAAATGAGCCATTCAGTAATTTTGCTCAAAAATGCAGATCATACAAGAATTATGTATTTCGTTCTATTGATTACTTGAAGGAACATGTATTTTTAATTGATGTAAGTTTGCAGTGCACATGATCCATAAAAGCAAACATTCATTTAATGTGATTAATCAGCTGAAGGATACATTCCTCTTTTGCTTTTTTTTAAAGCAGGACTTTCAAGAATTCAAAAATGATTAAATTTGTTGAACTGAACAGCAAATCTATGTGACTTCACTTCGCACAAAAAACAGCACAGGAAATTTAGAACATTTTTATCACGAGCTGGATGTGGCATTCAAAACAAGATAAATGTTTGTACTGAATTGAAATCGAAGCAAGTCAAACAGGATTCCACTATTAAAATAAAAATCAATTTGCATCCCATTACTGAACTAAAAATCAACTAGGATGGCACTATTACCATAAAAACCAGCATTTGCTATAATTGTACAATGATACCATGCGATATGTGTACATCAGTTGATGTACTGAAACATGATTCCAAACTTAAAGCTGGATCTACTGTATTTGAACAATTATTAAATATTGGAAACAAGTATTAATTTGTATTTAAATCAGTGAATGTCAAACTTTAAATTGGCAAGAAATCTCATATTGCTGTGCAACTGTGTGATGTGTAGAAATGCACAGAAATTATTGGAGTGAATAGCAATCTAACATGTGTTAAATAATAAGACTGAATATTAGTTTCATGATTATTTTGCGCATTCACATCAGAAGGGATAATATGTTTACTATGAGCGGTGGATGGGAAATCATGGGTTCTTTTGCAAATGTGTTAACCTGGAAAGAATGATTACAATTTTTCATTTTAATATTGATGCTAATAAACAATGGATTAAACTAAAATGTGAATCTCACGATGCCTGTCACAAAGACTAAACAAAATTACTGTCTGATTATTGGAATGTCAATAAATTGATAATTAATGTTAGAGGTCTGGCAAATTAAATGATTAAATATTTTCAAATTAGTTTGTTCTGATGTTGATTAGACATTCATTAAGATAGTGAATTGAAGATTAAAATGACATGGTGATGTTTTGAAAAACAAAAGACATTGAGGGATTATTAATCAGTATTGTTTGGTTCATAATTCTCAGTTATTTAAGAATTCCTTTCTCTGCTTTTCTTCTCAATGAAAATAGTACATTTCCTGCAATTTTTCATATCATCAATATTTAGACATTCAAGTCACAATTAGGACAAAAATAACTAGATGAGGAATGTGGGTATCCTATAAAAATACAGTCACTGGCATTTACAGAGGATTTTTTCAATATTTGGTCTGAATAAACAAATGAGTAATTTTCATGGAGATTTGTTTTAAAATCTTGCAGGTATTGATGTACCCAGTCACAATTACACATTTGTAATTGATTATTGCACTGGAAAATTATTGGAAATCTTTCACATATTCAGGAAGATCATCACATATACATTTTAATATTAATATCCTCAGGCATTATTATTAAAGAGTGATTATCAATCTGATCAACATGTAGTGTGTCAATTATCTCTTGCAGATGACTTGGATGGGGTGATAACCAGATGTGTGCTGTGGATATACAACCCAAGCATATGTTACCGACGAAGCATTTTCCACTGAACAGTAATTACATGGCCTTGAAGACAGTCATGTGTTTTTATGTATCACAGTGTTTGTGTGCACATTGATTTCAATAATGTTAAGCGGTTTAAAATGGTTTGGAAATGACTAATTGTCGAGTGATAAAGGTCCTACTATGTCCATGAACTGGGTTGAAAGCTTCCAGCAGGGTGACTCCAACACCCTTGAAAATTGCCATTGTGGAGAAGTGTAAAGTGCTGAGCCACTGGCAGGAAGTCAAGATGACAGCAACTCTGGATGAAACTCCTCCAATACACAACTATTCAGCTGGTTGTAACTGGATCTCCCTGAAACTTTGTGATCTCTTTGACTTGGGTTTCCACTGTTCTCCGCAGCCAACTGATACTAGCTGCTGTTTCACTGAGTTTAGCGAATTTTCTGCTCAGCCCAGTTAGTCCACCTTTGGGTGAATTGAGAATGTCCAATTTAGGATCGATGGTCATTTGACCTCTGTGGATAGTTAAAATATAATTCACTTTTGTAATAACAATTAAGTGATAATTATTTTAGTCATTTAACAAATAAAACGATTCAATATTTTCATGCAGTTTACACTGACATTGATTAGATACACATTAAGATCGATAAACCGAGAATTAGAATATTTTGGCAGGATTGATGAATTGTAAAAGTGTATACTAGAAGGAATTGTTTTTCATTCCATTGTATAGGCTGTTCAATAATTCTGTCTATCCTTCCATTTGTTTCCTTGTAGAGAATACTCATTTCTAATAGATATAATTTTACTATGAGCAATGTTTTGACATTTTAATTCGAGTTAGAAAGAAAATGAGGAGCAATTAACAGGAATGTTTTACAGAATTAAAGACACAGTAAATTAAAATTACAGTTGCAACTTTCAGTATTTGCTCTGAATAGGCAGATTTTTTTTTAAATGGACACGAACTCAAAATATTTACATCTATGATTGTACTCAGGCAAAATTGCACAATTTTTGTGATATTTGAACTGGAAAGCAGTTTGGAAGCTTGCTACAAATTAGAACTATCAACATTTCAATCTTTTTGCTATTGCATCCTTGACAATTCATGATAAAGTATGACTATTGCTTTAAGCAACAGGAATCATATGCAATTACTGAATTGCAATATAAGATATCAATTGCATTTATTGGATGGAATGACAACCAAATGTTTACTGGGTTTATTGATCTCAGGAACAATAAGATACTTACTCAGATTGCTATACTGAACAGTAATTATGGAATTCCCTCAGCGTGGAAGCATATTATTCAGCCCATCAAGTGCACACTACTACACCGAACATTATCCCACCCAAACTCATCTCCCTTCCATATTCCTGTAACCTTGCATTATAGCCAAGAAGACCTTTGTGTGGCTTTATGTGCAATAGTTTGTGCGAGTATTGATTTCAATAACATTGATATATTTTATATGATGTAACAACAGATTGATAAGTGGGTGTTAAGATCTTAGTTAAAGTCAACAAATGTTTGGCTTTTACTGGAATTCCACCAGGAAACATTCTTAATCCACAATGCAACAAGCAAGATTTGTGAGAGATGTGAAAAGCTTATTTTCAAATGAACACACTCCAATATTTTCAAAGCATTTTAATCTTACAGTGAAAATGAACAGGTAAATGGAAAAATAAAAACAATTTTCTGGCAATTCATAAATTGAACAATAATTTAAAACTCATTTTTATGAAAGGACAGAGTAATATTTAGATGAATCACAACATTTAGTTACAAAGTAGTTAATCAGTTGACTGACAAGAAATAGGTAGTGGGATTTGTTAGTTTACTGAAGAAGAAATCAACTTTATTTCAAATTTATAGTATGAAAGAATAATGTTTCATGTGTTTCGATTTTTTCAAAGGGGCAAGTCCAAACAAAAAAGAATGATCAATTGGATTTAGACATTTTAACCTTTAGATTACATTAGATTCCCTACAGTGTGGAAACAGGCCCTTCGGCCCAACAAGTCCGCACCAACTCTCCAAAGAGAAACCCACCCAGACCCATTCCACTAAATGTACCCCTGACTAACCCATCTAACGCTACGGGCAATTTAGAATGGCCAATTCACCTAACCTGCATATCTTTGGACTGTGGGAGGAAACTGGAGCACCTGGAGAAAACCCACGCAGACACGGGTAGCATGTGCAAACTCGACACAGACAGTTGCCACACAGAATTGAAACCGGGTTCCTGGTACTGTGAGGCAGCAGTGCTAACCACTGAGGCACCGTGCCACCCAAATTCTGCGCCATTTCTGCCACAGTCTCAAATATTGTTCAGGAACTTATTAGCAACGTAATTAGATACAGGTATCCCCCGCTATCCGAAAGTAGAACATTGCAATGAAACCTTTCATGAGCTGAAATGGTGTAAATCGAAAAAGCATTAATTTGTATAGGAAAAAAAAATCCCCCAATCTCCTAAAAGCAAAAATCCACTTCGGATTTCTTTCAGCGAGAGAAAACACGTACTAAGGTAATTATTTTGGAAAAGTAAAGTGGCGTAAAACAAACTTTTTCAAAGTGGGGGATACCTGCACACATATTTCTTGGTAATGTGACAAAAATAACAATCAGATTTTGTGATTATTGCAACGAATAATAGATAGAAGCAGATCTAATGTTGGATTGAAAAGTCTGTGCTTAGGTATTTTATAATCAACATTCAGAGTTGTTCTGATACAGTTCAGATGAAGGTGTGATTTGAAACCTTGCCTCCTGGTCTTGTAGTAGAGACACTACCACAGCTCCACAAGCTCCTTTGAAAATGTTCCCACCCAGGACGGGCAGGACTGTAATGGCATATTAAAAGTGGTTACTCAAATGAAAACTAATCAGCTGTTTATTGTAGTAATTGGAGTGGGAATTAATTAGGTAGTTTGTGTGTGTAATGGACTGGAAATGAAATAATAATTTACATAAATGATAGAGTAAAGGAATGATGTTCTTAAGTAAATAGGACTCTCATGACAATTCTTCAAACGACAAATTGCGTGATCATTGTACGTTGATTTAAAAAAAATGCATCAGTCATTCAATGTGAATATTCAGCTGAAGACAATTTCTCTTCCTTCCAAGAATGCACAACTTCTACAAATTCAAAATTAACAGTCTTTGATAAAGAAAGGAACAAACAAATGTCAATTCTACTTTCTGTACATAAAAGTGAGATGAATTTTAAGTAAGTTTTACGAATGAGAAAAGGAAACTCTTATTATTAGCATGAAGTGAAATATAACCAAATCAATTCAAATTTGTTTCCTCAGTTAAAATACAATTTGATAGTCACTGTAATTGAGACGTTATAGAGTGCAATATCGTTACATTAATTCAGTACTGAGACATAATTCCACATCTATACCCCTAACAGTGAAGGGAACGTGGGCCACGAGTTGGAAGAGGTATGGGAGATCCTTAATGATTGATATGCTCCAACAGGTTGATGTTAAGACGGAGGATGTGCTGAAAATATTGCAAAACATGGGGATAGATAAGTCTCCTGGGCCAGAACGGATGCAACTAAGGTCGTTATGGGAAGCAAGGGAAGGGATTGCTGTGCATTTCGCAAAGATCTTTGCATCCTCACTGTCCACTGGAGTTCCACCAGATGGTGGAAACCATTATTCTCTTGTTCAAGAAAGGGATTGGGATAATCCTGGAAATTATAGACAAGTCAGTCTTACATCAGTTGTGAGCAAATTACTGGAAAGGATTCTGAAAGACAGGATTTATGATTATTTGGAATAGTATAGTCAGCATGGAGCAGGTTATGCCTCACAAACCTTAATGAATTCTTCAAAGATGTGACAAAACATATTGATGGCAGAGCAGTGTATGTGATGTATATGGACTTTAGCAAATTGTTTGATATGGATCCTATGGTAGATTCATTCAGAAAGTAAGGAGACATGGGATACAGGAAACCTGTCTGTCCAGATAATAAATTGGCTGGCCCACAGATGACAGAGTGACAGTAGATGGAAACTATTCAACTTGGAGCATGGTGACGAGTGGTGTTCTGCAAGATTCTGTTCTGGGACCTCTGCTCTTTGTGATTTTTATAAATAACTTGGATGAGGAAGTGGAAATGTGGGTTAGTAAGTTTGCCGATGACACAAAGGTTCGTGGAGTGGTGGATCGTGTGGAAGGCTGTTGAAGGTTGTAATAGCACATTGACAGGTTGCAGAGCTGGGCTGAGAAATGGCGGATGGAGTGCCACCTTGGAAAGTGTGAGTAATTCATTTTGGATTTTCAAATTTGAATGCAGAATACAGGGTTAAAGGCAGGATTCCTGGCAGTGTGGAGGAACAGAGGGACCCTGGGGACCATATCCATAGTGCCCTCAAAGTTGCCACTCAAGATGATAGGGTTTTCAAGACGCCGTATGGTGTGTTGGCTTTCGTTAGCTGGGGGATTGAGTTTCAGAGCCAGGAGGTTATGCTGCAGTTCTATAGGGCCCTGGTTAGACCACACTTGGAATATTGCGTTCATTTCTGCTCGCCTCATTTTGGGAAGGATGTGTAGGCTTTTGAAAGGGTGCAGAGGAGATTTACAAAGATGCTGCCAGGACTGCAGTGCAGGCCATATGAAGAAAGGTTGAGGGAGCACTGTATTTTCTCATTGGAGTGAAAGAGGATGAGAGGTGGCTTGATATAGACGTACAAGATAATGAGAGGCATATATAGAGTGGATAACCAGACACTTTTTCCGAGGATGGATGTGCTGATAACAAAAGATATTTTTTAGGTAAATGGAGAACGTTTTAGGAGGAAGTCAGAGATAGTTTCTTTACAGATAATGATGGGTGCGTGGAATGCACTGCCAGTGGTGGTCAGAGAATCAGATCCATCAGGGACTTCTAAGTGACTTTTGTATAGGCACATGGATGATAGTAAAATGAAGGGTATGGAGGTTAGTTTGATCTTAGTGTAGGATAAAAGGTCAGCACAATGTCGTGGGCCAAAGGGTCTGTGCTGTGCTGTTTTATTCTACATTCTATGTGCTGAAATGAACAATTATTATATATTAGCAACAAAGAGATTTTCAAACTTCTATTAGGGAACTTCCGAATAATGATAAATCTCATCTTACAATGTGACTGTGCCATGTGCAGAAATGAACAGGAATTGTTGCAGGGAAAATTACGGTTTTCTAAATTTAAAGGGCTGAGATTACAGCGATCATTCAAATGAGCAAAACTCAGGTTTTTACAATGCGTGTTTCATCAGAAATGATTGATTCTTTTGGAGGTGTGTTGATCTGAAATAAAATGGATTTTTATCTTACTGTATTGTTACAAGGAAACAGTGGATTTATTTCAAATATGAACCCACTGTACTTGTCAGCAAGACTAAGTTAAAGCATTGTGTAATAATTGTAATGCCAATGACTTAATAATTGCTGTTAGAATCCTGAAAAAAGAATATATTGTACTATTTGCCCTAGCAGTCAATCAATTAATTTAAAATGTCACCCTCAGTATACTTGTTAGCCAGACTGATTTAAATTATTATGCAATTATTGTGATGGTAATCACTTGATAACTAATGCTGGAGCTTAAACCTCTAGACTGGGTCTGCGGCTGGTGGTGAAGGAACCAACAAGAGAAAAAAGACATACCTAACCACATCCTTACTAATCTGCTTGCTGCAGAGGTATCTGTCCATGAGAACATTGGTAAAAGTGACGATTGTGCTTGTGGACATGAAATTCTGCGTTCACATTGAGAATAACTTCCATCGTGCTGTGTGGCACTATCACCGTGCTAAATGGGACAGACTTAAAACCATTCTCGCAGCTCAAGACTGGGCATCGGTGAGGCGCTGTGGGCCATCAACAGCAGCAGAACTGTACTCCAGCACCCCCATGAGTGGCATATCCCCCACTGAATGATGAACATATAGCCAGGTTCAATGCAGACTGCATGAGGGAATGCCAGAAGCAGCATCTGGAAAACCAAAAAATTAGGTGTCAACCTGGTGAAGCTACCAAACAGGGCTGCTTGCGTGCCAAATGGCATAAACAGCAAGTGGTAGACAGAACTAAGCAATCCCACAACCAATGCATCAGATCTCAGAATTGCAGTCCTTCCACATTCAGTTGTGAATTGTGGTGGAATTGAAAACAGCTCACTGGAGGAGGAGACTTCACAAATATCCCCATCGTCAATTATGGGTAAGCCCAGCACAACAGTGCAAAAGGTAAGGCTGATGCATTCGGAACAATCTTCAGTCAGAAGTGCCGAGGGACTGATCCATCTCGGGCTCCTGCAGTGGTCCCAGCTTCACAGATTCCAGTCTCCAGCCAATTCGTTTCACTCCACGTGATATCAAAATGTGGCTGGAGGTACTGGATACTGCAAAGGCTACGGATTCTGACAACATTTCAGCAATAGTACTGAAGAAGTATGCTCCAGTACTTGCTGCTCTCTTAGCTAAGCTCTTCCAGTACAGTTACAACATTGGCATCTAACCGACAATGTGGAAAATGTCCTGTACACAAAAAGCAGGACAAATCCAACCCGGCCAGTTACTGCCCAATCATTCTCCTCTCCATCATCAATGAAGTGATGGAAGGGGTCAGCAACAGTGGTATCAAGCAGCATCTCCTCAGCAATTACCTGCTCGGTGACGCCCAGTTTGGGTTTGCCCAGCGTCATTCAGCTCCTGATCTCATTACTGCCTTGGTTCAAACATGGACGGAACAGCTGAATTCCAGAGGTGAGGTAAGAGTGACAGCCCTTGACATTAAAGCTGCTTTTGACTGAGTATGGCATGAAGGAACTCTCGCAAAATTGGTAACAATGGGTACCGGGGGCAAACACTCCGCTGGTTAGATTCATACCCGGCATAAAGAAAGATGGTTGTTGTTGTGGAGGGTCAGTAATCTCAGCTCCAGGACATCTCTGCAGGAGTCCCTCAGGGTAGCGTCCTCGGCCCAACAATCTTCAGCTGCTTCATCAATGACCTTGCCACGGTCAGAAGTGGAACGTTTGCCGATGATTGCACAGTGTTCAGCACAATTCGCGATTCCTCAAGTATTGAAGAAGTCCATGCTCAAATGAAACAAGATCTGCACAATACGCAGGATTGGGCCGACAAGTGGCAAGTGACATTTGCGCCAGACAATGACCATCACCAACGAGAGACATTCTAACCACTGCCCCTTTACATTCAACAGCATTACCATCACTCCATCTCCCACTGTTACCATTGACCAAAAACTCAACGGACTCACCACATAAACACAGTGGCTACAAGAACAGGTCAGAGACTCGGGTACTGTGACAAGGAACTCACCTCCTGGTACCTGAAAGTCTATCCCCCATCTCCCAGGCACAAGTCAGGAGTGCGATGGAATACTCTCCACTTTCCTGGACGGGTGCAACCCCAATGACACTCAAGAAGCTCGACAGAATCCAGGAAAAAGCAACCTGTTTGATTGGCACCACATCTACAAGCATTCAATCCCTCCACCGTCAGCCATCAGGAGCAGAAGTGTATACTATCTACATGGTGCTCTGCAGAAATTCACCGAAGCATCTTAGACTGCACCTTCCAAACCCACGATCACTTCCATCCAGAAGGACAAGGGCAGCAGGTACTTGGAAACATCACCACCTACAAGTTTCCCTCAAAGCCACTGACCACCTTGCCTTGGCAATATATATTTGTTTCTTCACAGTCATTCGGCCAAAATCCTGGAATTCCCTCCCTAATGGCATTGTGGGTCAAAAACCCACAACAAGTGGACTGCAGCGATTCAAGTAACCAGCTCAGCACCATCTTCTCAAAGGCAAATAGGGATGCCCAAGTCACACAAATGAATTTTAAAAAAACAATTGAAGGAATCACTGAGGATGGAAAGGACACAAAATGTACTCTGTGTTGAGGATTTCAATGTTCACCATCAAGAGTGGCTCGGTGGCAGTACTACTGATGGAGTTGGTTGGGTCCTAAAGGACATAGCTGTGAGCCTGGGTCTGCAGTCGTTGGGGAGGGAATCAACAAGAGGGAAAAACATACCTGAGCTCATTCTTACCAATCTGCCAGTTGCAGATGCATCTCTCCATGACGGTATCAGTAAGAGCAACCACAGTATAGACATTGTGGAAACAAGTCCCACCTTCAAATTGAGAATAACCTCCATCGTGTTGTGTGGCAGTATGACCGTGTTAAATGGGACAGACTTTGAAACGATCTAGCAGCTCAAGACAAGGTGTCCATGAGGCACTAGGCCCCCAGGAGTAGCACAATATGTGACCTAATGGCATGACATATCCCCCACGCAACTATGACCATAAAGCCAGGGGGTCAATCCTGATTCAATGGAGAGTGCAGGAGAGCATGCCAGGAGTAGCATCAGACATGCCTAAAAATGAGGTGCCAATCAGGTGAAGCGACCAAACAGCAAACTTGCATGTCAAACTGTATAAGCAGCAAGTAATAGAGCTAAGTGATGCAGCAACCAAAAGATCAGATCTAAGTTCTGCATTCCTGCCACATCCAGTCGAGAATGGCTGTGGACAATTTAACAACTCACTGGAAGAGGAGGTTGCACCAGTATTCCCATTGACAATGATGGAAAAGCGTAGCACATCAGTGCAAAAGATAAGGCTGAAACTTTCTCGGAGCTAAATATTCAAAGTCTTACATCCAAACGAAAAGACAGGCAGATGGGCAGGGGTTGCCTGATCAGTAAGAAATGAAGTTAAATCAATAGCATAAATGAAGTGGAGTCAGATAATGTAGATTCACGAAGGTAAAAACACCATAATGGGAGTTATCTAGAGACCTCCAAGAAATAGTCAAGATTTGGGGCATAACACACATGAGGAAATAGAAAAAGCATGTAAGAAAAGCATGGTTACAGTAATCGGGGGGATTTCAAAATGCAGGGGTACTGAGAAAATAGGGCTGACAGTAGATTGCAAGAAAATTAATCTATGGAATTTCTGGAAGATGGCTTTTCAGAGCAGCTTGTGGACCCCAGTAGAGAACAGGCAGTACCGGATTTAGTGTTGTGCAATGAGGCAACCTTCATAAGGGAGATTAACTTGAATGAACCCTGAGGTGGCAGTGACCCTAATATGATAGAATTTACTTGGCAGTTTGAGAGAGGGAAGGTGGAATCAGATGTAACTCTATTACAGCTAAATAAAGGCAACTACTGAGACATGAGGGAGAAGCTGGAGAGAATTGACTGGGAGAAGAGCCTAATAGGACAGATAATGGAACAGCAATGGCAGGGGTTTCTGGGAGTTATCCGGGTGACACAGCAAACATTCATCCCGAGGAGAAAGACACGTATTAAAGAGAGCATGAGGCAATCATGGCTGACTCGGGAAGTCAGGGACAGCATAAAAGCAAAAGAGAAATCACATCATGTGGCAAAGTGCAGTGGGAAACCAGAGGATTGGGAAACCTAGAAACACCAATGGAGGATAATGAAGAAAGAAATAAGGAGGGAGAAGATTAAGCATGAGGGAAAGCTAGTCAGTAATATTAAAAACAAGATTGCCAGAGTTTTTCGAGATATACAAAGTTCAAAAGAGGCAAAAGTGGACATTGGGCCGTTGGAAAATAAGGCTGGCAGAGTAGTTACGGCTAACAAAGAAATGGCTGAGGAACTGAATAAGTACTTTGCATCAGTCCTCACGGTGGAAGACACGAGCAATATCCCAAAACTTTAAGAGAGTCAAGGGGACAAAGATGAGTACGGTGGCCATCACCAAGGAGAAGATGCTGGAAAACTCAAAGGTCTGAAAGTAGATAAAACAACTGGACCAGATGTACTACTCCCCAGAGTTGTGAAGGCAATAACTGAAGAGATAGTGGTGGCTTTATTTGTGAGCTTTCAGGTATCACTGGACTCAAGGCGGGTCCCAGAGGACAGGAAAATTGCTAATATAACCCCCCCCAGTATAAGAAGGATGTAAGGTAAAAGAAGTTATCAGCTGATAAGCCTGGCCTCAGTCGTTGATAAATTGTTAGTTAATATTACTGACAAAATGTTACCAACTGGTTACTTCAATTCCAATGCAATCTTTACAAACAGACGAAGTACCTTTTAGGTGTCAACAACTTTTCTAATAACTTTTCTCAATCTCTCTCTCTCTCTCTCTCTCTCCTTGTTTTTCGTTAGACAATGGAGGGAGGGGTGGAAACACCACAGTGATGTAAGTTATATGTAATACAGTGAGGCATTGACTTGTAGACCCCTCGCAGTGAAGCAACACATTCACTGCATAATAAACATAAAACAACATTTCAACCCCACTCACACCCAGCGTGACAGAAATAAAATGTGGATTGGTTGGACAGGCTGGGTTTGTTTCAGCTGGAGTTTGGGAGAGTGAGAGGTGACATGACTGAAGTGCATAAGATCCTGAACGGTTTGAGAAGGAGGATGTGGAAAGGATGTTTCACTTGTGGGTTATTCCTGAACCAGAAGGAACTGCTTTAAAATTGGGTTTATGCTTTCAGGACAGAGCTGACGAGATTTGCTTCCTCTCAGAAGGCTGTGCAACTTTGGAACTCTCTGCCGCAGAAGGTGGGTGCACTGAGTATTTTAAGACACAGGTTGATAGATTCTTGTTAAGGGGCGTTGCGGGGAGATGGAATGCAAATCACGAACAGATCAGGCCTGGTCTTTTTGAATGGTGGAGCAGGCTCGTGGGGATGAATGGTCACCTTCTGATTCTCTCTCACATGATCATAGGACTGAGAGCTTTGTTTAAAATACATTCACTGGATGTAGTTACCACTGGCTAGGGCAGCATTTATTACCCAGACAGCAGGTAAGAGTCAACCACATTGCTGTGGGTCAGTAGTCAAATGTAGGCCAGACCAGGTAACAACAGCAGCTTCCTTCCCTCAAGGACATCAGTGAACCCAGGTGGGTTTTTCCTGACAATCGACGATAGTTCATGGTCATCAATAGCCTCATATTTCTAGATTTACACTGAATTCAAATTCCACATCTGCCGTGGTAGGATTTGAATCAGGGTCCCCAGAATAATAACGGTTCAGCAATGATACCATGAGGCTGTTACCTATCTACAAAGGGAGAGTTTTAAGTTTGGAAACCAAAATCTTGATCAAACAAGTGGATGTTAAGGAGAGCCTATGGAATGGAGGAGAGTCGAAGGGAATAGGGGAAGAGAATTATCAAGCCTGGATTCAAGGCAGCTGAAACTAAAGCCACCAACAGGGAGGAGAATAAAATAAGAAACTGTCAAGCAGCTGGAATTGGATAAGTGCAGATACCTCAGGGAGGTGTGGAACTACACGGATGGACAGGGTGAAGGCACGGGTAGGTTTAGAAGCAGCAAACCAAATTTTGAAATTATCTTTCTGAACGCAATGCAGATCAGGTTAAACCTGAGGTAGATGTCTTACGCAACTTGCTGTAAGGACACAGACAGTAGAATCTGAGATGATCATGAGGAAATGGAGGTAGCATTTTGGAGACAAGCTTGGACTGTATTGGAGTCGTCACGCTGAGAGGGATCAAATGTTGGATGGAGGGTTTCAGCAGCTGATGGACTGATGCTGAGGAGAGACAGTGAAAACTGAGCAAGTGACCATTGCCTAATAGGACAGAGAGACTGATCATCACCAGAAACTGACTGGCCACATGGCTGTCAGTGAATCCAACACAAGTGAATGGAAACATTGCCCAGAGCCTGTTTCTGAAACATTCAACACAACTAGGAAATTGAAAGTGAATAATTAGCTGAAAACAAGGCCACTGCTCTGTTAGAGTCAAAACCATTCAATGTTGAGTTACTTAACATTACTGATTAACAGAATAGTCTAATCTGCAGAAAGTACTCTCCCAGAATCATGGTAAAAGGGGAAGTAAAAAAGCAGTGACATCATGAAACAACTGCTTGTATGAAAACAGCTCAGACCAAAGGGGCGGAATCCTCAACAAACTGACAAACGCAGATCCCATCAGATTTGTAGACAGAGATTGGAATTCTTTGGAAAAACCGTTCCCTGCTGATGGTGTATGCTGGAAACCATTCTCAGTGCGATCTGCCACTTCTTTCCTTTGAAATGAATTTTTGCTTGCCCTAAGAAAAGCAGGCGTATTGCTCACTGGCCCCCTGATTTACAGACAAAGGAAACCTGATAAGGGTCTCTCAGATAAATTAAGCGATTAGCGACAGTCCATTGCACACAACAAGAGTTTAGAATACAACAGATTCTAGTAAAACCAACAATGCAACGAAAAAGGCCAATTAATCTTTACACTCATGCAGCTTCTCTCAATCAAATAATCCGTGTCAATTTCTAAACGTTTTTAAACTATTCATATCAAGGTATACATATTTGTTTCCTATCCTAATTTCGTCCAAAAATATCTGATTATTCTTTTGAAAATATATTTTAGATGTTCAATTAATAATCACAATTTATTTCAAATTATTCCTAGTGCAGAACAACTTGCAAACTAAAATATTTTTTCATGTCAATATGGACACTCTATAACAAAGTTTTCAGTTCAATCATATGTCCAAATATTGTTTCGGTTCATTATTGCAGTGAAGCTAAAATTAAAGTCTTTTTTTTTCTGATATCCTTCCATTACTTTATGCCCTGATTACAATGCATGGTCTAACAGTTGACAAGCATTGAATAAAATTGAATTTTCAATGCAAGAACTGGTACAAATAATCACATATTATTGAGCTCATTTATGGTTGTTGATTTCCGGGATTATTTTTACAGTATGATCACGTTAATTTCACTTAAATACTGACAGTAGAATTTTCACCTCTATAATTATGTCGAGTGAATCTCAAATTATTCTTATTTCAAGTAAAATCAAATTTACATTTTGTTCTTTTTTATTCCAGGAATTACGGAATGTTACATTATTATGAGAAACAGGAACAAGTGAAGATGGTGGCTCTCAGATGTGAGGCCTTAAAGCCAAAGGGCCAGATCGTAGTTATAGTGGGGGAGGTACCTAGTGCCCCGCTCTCCTCAGAAAGCAGTGAGGATGGTGACACTGACTGGAACGGGTTAGATGATACAGCTCCCATGCATGGGCAGAGGAACGGCCATGGATGGGATGGCCCACCATTCTGTAAGGCCCGGAAGGCAGTGTCTATGGCACCACTGGGCATCAAAGCTCAAACTTGGACAGACGGGAGGGGCAGCGAATGGAACTGACAGAAACCAAACCTGAACCGTTCACCTGGCTGAACGACAGATGTTGGTGAATGAACACCCAGCCTGGTAGAGAAATGGTAATAATGGGCCTTATTGGGAGAATATGGATGAATTAGTTGATGTACACAGTCTCACCAATGATGATGTGCATACCCTCCTTCAAGCCAAGATGCCCTGACGTGTACAGCAGAACCTGTCGCTGCAATGAGAGGTTGCGGGTGTGACCCAGTTCCCCCAGAGCACAGCCGATCATTGGCTCCAGGCATTTACAGATATTGCAGGAACACACTGGGGAAGAGGACAGACTGAATGGGCTAAAATAACCTTGGTGACTCAGGGACCCATGGGTAATACAGAGTATAATACAGAGAGGAAGCCTGAGGTGTGTAAGGACCACAGGGGATTACCAAACCCCATCCTGCGATGATGAAATCAGTTTGATGTATTTAAAATGGTACTACATTTAACTGTAATTATAAACATGGGACTCCCAGTGGGAGATAATTCTAACAACATTCTGAATTAGACCATGAGAACTGAGGCAAACTCAGAAACACAGGGGAATACCCTGGGAGGGATATCCAGATCCACAATGTTACAAGGGAAGCAGGAAAGAGCACAGAGCCAGGAAATGTAGGCAGAGAGAGGGGGATAGGTGTTCACATTGTGTGTGGCCTGTATTCACATGTGCACATGCATAACTCATGAATATATATTGACGCGCTGTTAAGGGGCCAGCACCGCATTATGCTAATATGGAGCATCTTTATCAGTTATCGATAAGGATTTACTACTCACCCCCTCAATGACTAAAATAAGAGCAGTCGGAGAGGGAACTCAGGAAGCTGGATGAAATAAACCTGTCCCTATATAGACCGGGAGTATGACAAAATGTATTCAGATATGGAGGTGTGAAACTCAAAAAGGGACCATTCTGGGAGTTCCTCCTATTTATTCTAAAATGGCAACTATTGATGTCAACACGTGAATTTAAACATGGGGATGCTCCGGCCAGGACTGGGACAGAAAGAAAAGGAGAGGCAACCTCTCCGGAGTAGCTACATTGCAGGGAGACTGGGGCAGTCAGAGAATCTGGTGGGTTATAGCTCGGACCCACTCAGCGGTGTGCGTAACTCAAACAGGAATGTGGGTTATTATCTATCGACCCTGTCGAGATCGAGGGCCCTCTCACTCCCCACACAAACGGGATCTCATCAAAGCTGGGGCAGGGGAGGCAGTAATTGTGACAGTGATAGATTGACAGAAGCTGGAAATAGTCTGGGTCCATACCTGTGGACATTGAATGGCAGACGAGAGTGGTGTTTACTGACCGAGGAGAACAGGCCACCAGGATACTATTACCTCAGGGATCCCGCAATACTCCAGTATATCCCACCGATGTGTGTTTGATGGATTTAGTCACACTGATCTTACCAACACCTCATCACCTCAAGCAGTGAGAAAGAACATATCTAGGTATTAAACAGGGTATTGGAGCAGGTTAGCCAGGCCAGGCTTAAAATCAACGCACAGAGAGTGCAACTGGGAAGGTAGAGAGAGACGGAACTGGGACATCATATTGGGGAGATCAAATCAGGAAGGGAGAGGGGACAGTCCCAGCGGGAACAAAAACTATGATGATAAAATTATCTACCCACACACCGTAAAGGGATCAGGCAAACTTTAGGATTGTTTAATTATTGTGGGAATTTTGTGAGGAATTATCCAGAAATAGAGAACCATCACGAGCCCTGGCAGAAGCACGGACATTAACCAGGGGTGAGGGAGGCTAAATGCACACAGTCAGCATGCCTTTGGTATAGTTCAGGACTGGGCTCGGTGAAGGCATATCACCCTGTCTGGGGGCCACATTGAGCATGAAGAATAGGTCAGAGAGTTAGTGGAAGCAGCTAACTTTCCCAGTGAAGCAGCAATAATAAAGATTAGAGCTCACAGGAAAGTAGAAACTCCACACCAATGGGGTAGTTGGTGAGCATGGGTGAGCATACTTACTGAAACGGTGGAGACATTTGAAGAGGATGCAATGGCAGTAGCTACAGAAGCAAGAAAGGAAAGTTGTAAGACATTTCCAGAAACAGTCCCATAGCAGGAGAAACAGGAATGGCAAAAGGGTGGGGCAGTAATAGGACATAGGATGATCTAGCAGTGCCACTGTATAAGACAAACATTATTAAAAACATATCATGGGCTGGCCCATATTGAGCAGGATAAAATGCAATATCGGAAGATCAACTACAGGGGTGTTCTGGAACAAGAAGATTTTGTCGAAGGGTATAGTCTGTACACAGTGTGAGCCAGGGAAAACAATCAGGATAAAATGGAGGGAGCAGCAGGGACCCAGGGGCACGGGAACAATTACAGATGGATTTTACATACACCCCCATCCCAATCCCAGGGAAGGAAATCCTGCTGGGTCTTAATAAACAGGTTTACTCATTGGGCGGAAGCATCCCCTGCAGATTCTGACCAAGGGGCACATGTTCCAGGAAACGAAGTTAAGCAGCTCTGTGGCCTGTTTGGTACTGAGCATAAATCCCATCTCACATACCACCCCCAGAGCTCAGGGACAGTAGAAGGAATGAAGCAGACACTGAAAGATAGTCTGACTAAGGCCCTGACAGAGACAGGCAGGGATGGGTTAGTGTACTCCCCACAATCCTAATGAAACTGACTTCAACCCCAGCAAAGGGAACAGAGCAACCACCCTTTGAATTAGTGACCGGATGGACTATGCAGATGCCAGAGGGTATGGTATTGGGAGGGCAGGAGATGTACAATGGCAAGGATAGGGTGAAACAATTTGTGAAAGAACTGACAAAGCAACTGCATGAGCTGAGATGGGAAGTTGCAGACGGACAGAGAATCAGAGACTGGGAAATGGAGCTCACAAACATCCGAGCTGACAGCCCGAACCCAGGAGATCGGTCAGGGGAGAAATATTAGTGGAACGTATGGAAGAAACACATCAAAATGATGGACTTGGCTGGGGGAACCACAGAATTCCAGAGAGGGAACTCTTCCATCATGCATTAGTAAGAAGCTCTGAATAAACATTGGTCGTGCTGCTCAGCACAGAACTCAAGGCTCCTCTTTGATATTTCTCCCAGCAACAGATGTGCTGGGGTATGTTGCCGGCTGGAGGTCTGTGACCAGTGCCTCTGTTCTACAAGGGTCAGAGCTGGGACATCTGTTATTTGTAATACATATAAATGATTAGCATGAAAATGTAAACAATTTAATTAGCAAGTTTGTAGATGGCACAAAGTGAAGAAGTTGTGAATCGTGAATAATGTTGTCAAAGGAAACATCAAGGACTAGATCAGTTGGAAGGTTATGCGGAGAAATTGCAGATAGATTTAAATTCAGACAAGTGTGACGTGATGCGTTTTGGGCGGCTCATTGTAAGAGGAATGTATACACTAAAAGGAAGTGCCCTGAGCAGCATTGATATGCAGAGGTGCAAGTTCATAGCTCTCTGATTGTGGTGAAGGAGGTGGATGGCAGGCTTGCCTTCTTCTGTCAGGGGACTGAATATAAAACTGTCATCAGGCCACCTTTGCAGTATTGTGTGCTGTTTTGAGTACCGCATTATAAGGAGGATGTGGAGGCTTTGGAGAGGGTGGAAATGGGTTTACCAGGATGTTGCCTGGATTGGGAGAGGTTGGAAAATCTTGGATTGTTGTCTTTGGAAAGTCAGTGGCTGTGGAGTGATCCGAGAGGCACAGACAGAGTGAATAACCTGAATCTTTTTCCAAGTGGAAATGACCAATTCCACAGGCCATAGATTTAAGGGGAGAGGGGGCAAGTTTAAAGGAAATGAAAACCGGAAGAACAGCAGATGCTGTAAACGAGAAAGCAAAACAGAAGTTTCTGGAAAAGCTCAGCAGTTCTCGCAGCATCTGTGAAGAGAAATTAGTTAGCATTTCTGAGGAAGGGGGACTGGACCCGAAACATTAATTGATTTTTCTTCACAGATGCTGCATGACCTGCTGAGCATTTTCAACAACATCTGTGCAAGTTAAAAGGGAGTTGTGTCAGATAAGTTTCTTTTGCAGAAGGTGGTCAGTGACTAGGATGTACTTGCCTGAGAGATGGTAAAAACAGAAACAATCACAATGTTTAAGAGACATTTGGACAGACAGATAAGCAGGCATGGGTTGGCAGGGATATGGATCATGTACAGGCAGATGGAATCAGTTTGGAATGGCATCATGATCCGCACAGGCATGGTGGGCCGATTATTCAGGTGCTGTACTGTTCTGTTTTCCAGGGGGTAGAATGATAATATTTTGAGTATAATATATCTCTTCTTCAGAACACACAGTAAGTTGATGTATTTTGAGAGAAGCAATGTAGAAAGGGAATATATGTTTGAATGGCACAGACACAGGGAGCAGGAGAGCAGGAATGCGGGACAATGTGTACAAATCCTTAAAGGAGAGAGAACATAAAGTGTTTTGAGTAAACGTATAGGATGCTGGGCTTCATTAATAGAGGGAATGATAACATACTCATGGAAAGGATGCTGACCATTGGCAAAGTTCTAGTTAGGTCACAATCAATCATTGCATCCAATTGTGGTCAACAGATTCCTGGTCAGGATGAGGAAGTTAAAATACCACAGAGGGGTCTGTTCCATACTTTGCTTCTCTTTCAGGATGCATTGGTGAGTCAAGGGTTAAATATTCTCCTGCCAAAGGTCTTACTGCCGTATTGTAAGAGTACAAGGCCTGTACTCTTCCAATACAGACAGAACACCTCAGTAGGCGTGAGGCAGACCGTATCTTCGAAATAGAACCTCTTGGAGCCACACATGTGGATTCCACCATAACCCCAGACAGAGCAATTTACCCTTTCCAGACAAGACTGAGAGCCCTGGGCACAACCCTGTTAAACTGCCTCCTGCTGTCATTGTCTCACTTCCCCTCCATATGAGAAGAGGTAAGTGAATCCCCCATTTACTGAAAGAAGAACCCTTCTGCCTTAATCTCTTCCCATCAACATATAATCATGGACAATACGATAATCAGTTTCTGTAATCCATCACACATTATCATTCACCAAGATTTGTAAATTCATAATTACCAGCTTTAAACAATGTAGTAGCAATCGCCCATGTGACTGATATGCCTTTGTCTAATTCTTATTAAATATACTGTCTCTGTGGGTAAGGCAGAGGTTCGTGAAGATGAGTCTACAGGTAGACACTCAGCTACTTTAGAGATGCTTTGAAACTCTTGCCAGCTGTCCGATAATAAAGCTATGCTGTTGTACAGGAAAATTGTGTCGTCTGGATTTGTGGAACAAAATAGACATTAACAAGGAAGAATATGAGTGATCTTCAAGGTGTGGAGTACAGACTTACTGGAGTGGTTCACTGATGAAGAAAATGCAGTCACTGGATTGATTTGAAGAGATTGCTATTTTCTTTGAAATAAACAAGTTAAATACATTTTTGATAAAGCCGTATAAGATTATAATAGACCTAGATATAGCAGACAAAAATATCTGTATTTGATAGGTGATGGCACAAGAATTAAGACCAGATGTAAGGTTTTGAGACAGCGGAAGATGAGCAAGTGTTTCTGTTGACTGTATTGGCTGGAAGTATGCAGAACATGTTGCCTATTATGGTGGTGCAAGTAGAGAAGATCAATGATTGATAAAAACAATTAGATCAATTCTGAGGGAAATAAACTTGCAGAGTTTGGGGTACGTATGGGGAATGAGAATATGGGATTCTGCTACAAAGAGCCAGCTTGGATTTGATGGGCCTCTTTCTGAGCTATAATGATTTTATTTGGACTTGCTTAACTTGCTCTGGTCACCAATTAAGTTGTCATTTAGGTAAATCTGCTCAGTGTTCCTACTCAGAACAATACAGGCTGTCCCTCCACAGCAGGAGATAATGTTTACTACTTTATACTGGCTTCTTTTTCTGTGTGTGGGGGAGGGGGTGGGGGGCAAATGGTGTGTGTAACAGTCTGCTAGCATTTATCTGAAATGGCAAAACACCAGTGCAGCCAGACTAGGGATCGACTCTGGAAATGTGGGGAATTCCAGAAGTGAATTCTTTACCCATCCCACCTGGACACTGGCCAAATCAGTCAGACTGGGGAGAAGCTGTTCATCTGGTGTGTGTGTGTGTGTGTGTGTGTGTGTGTGTGTGTGTGTGTGTGTGTGTGTGTGTGTGTGTGTGTGTGTGTGTGTGTGTGTGTGTGTGTGTGTGTGTGTGTGTGTGTGTGTGTGTGTGTGTGTGTGTGTGTGTGTGTGGTGGTGGTGTGGGGGGGTGGGGTGGGGGCGGTGGGAAGGGATTCACTCAGGCATCCATCCTGCTGAGACACCAGTCAATTTACTGATAGCCACAGTTGAAAGATTGTTTTCTCTTTTTCACGCCAAGTAATGAAGAATGGTTTTGGCAGCTGATAAAGTTGTGCACACAGAGATCTTAGCTTTGGAAATGTTCACAACATTGTTGAACATGTACAGATTCACACTGGGCACAGATTTTTATTTTCCTTTATTCATTCACAGGATGAGGGTGTCGCTGGCCCGGCAGCATTTACTGCCCATCCCTAATTGCACAGAGGGCAGGGAAGAGTCAACCACATTGCCGTGGATCTGAGGTCAAAATGTTGGCCAGACCAGGTAAGGATGGCAGCTTCCTTCCTGAAAGGGCATTAGTGATCCAGATGGGGTTTTCTGACAATTGATTAATGGTCATCATTAGACTCTAAATTCACAAGTTTTTTTTATTGAATTCAAATTCCCCCATCTGCTGCAGCAGGCTTTGAACCCAGAACACTATCTCGGGTTTTAGATTAACTGTCTCGCGACAATACCACTCGGCCAATACTTCCCCACATCGCTGTCCATCTGCACAGTGAACAGCGGTTTTCTGGGTAATCACACATCCGTTTGCTCAATGATTGCAGGAGTTGGATGTTGATGGGCTATTGACATCCATCTCGGAACCATGTATTCTGGGGTTTGTTTCTGATGGTGATTGGAAACACCATCAGTCTTGTTATCTTTTGGGGATAAAAACAGTTTCAGTTAGCTTTCTGTTAAATGCATCACAATCAAGCCGCTCCCAAAACTCTCAGGCAGATTAGTTTCTTTTGAAGGACTCTCCATCTCCCCAAACACTCCATCCTCACTTCAACAATACAATAATCTCACAGAGTCTCTTTATGATTACGAATGAGACAATCTGATCAGCTGCTTCTTCCCCAACTCCTATGTCAAGTTGGATCTTAATCTCCTCTTGCTGCAGTTGTGATCCTGCATTATTGTACAGTGTTGCTTGTATTTCATGTCTTGGCCTAATAGTGATCATGATACTGCATGTAGCTTCTTGTGTATGGGGCCGACAGTGTAAGAGTTTAGCTCTTTCCTTCCACCAGCAGCAGTAGAATTGTACTCCAACAAAACTTACAGAATCACGGCCCCGCATATTCCCCAACTTACCTCTTACCATCAAACCAGAGGATCAATCCTCGTTCAACAGAGAGAGTTCAGGAGGGCATGTCAGTAACAGCAGCTTGAATAACTAAATATGAGGTGTTAACCTGATGAAGTTACCAAAGAGGACTACTTGTGTGCCAAACAGCATAAACAGCAAGTCATAGACAGAGTGAAGCAATCCGGGAAACAACAGAACAGATCAAAGATCTGCAGTCCAACCAAATCTCGTTGTGAACGAAGTCAGAGCACAGCTGGAGTTCGGAGGACAGTTCTCTTCAAGATATTAACCAACAAGAATGTCAGACTGGATTAATTATCATAAAACTCAAGTCCGTTTGATATTCATACATTTACAATCAGTGTTCAATTCACCAAAAGTAGCTGAATGTAAAGATAATCTTCAAGTGATTGTAACAGTGGAGACATCTGAATACTTGATCAGCAAATTAAAGCCTATTGTGTTAAGATAGTAATAATTTTAAAGATATTTTTTAAAAGTAAGGTACCTTGAGTATAATGGAGGAAGTTGATTGGTCGGTAGCTGATAATCTTGTTTTAATCTGAAGTTAATTTAGGATTAATTAACAAATAAACATAAGGTAGGGAATCCCAGCCCCATGGAGTGCACATCCAGTTCCATGTGGGAAAACCAGGACACTTCTTGTGTAAGCGACAACCACACAAGGGGGGACACGGGAAATGTCAGGAACACTCGTTTGACCACGGTTAAAGTATAGCACACACTTCTGATCCCCACATTCCAGGGTTGATGTGATCACACCAGAGAGGGTACAGAGGAATTGATCAGAATGTTTCTACAATTGGAAAATTTCTGCTCTGAGGAAAAGTTGGATAGGCTGGGGATGATTTCCGAGGAGGATGAGCTGAGATTTAATTGAAGTGATAAAATGATGAGGAATCCAGATCGAGTGGATAGGAAGGAGCTATTCATAACAGAGAGGTCAGAAACTGGAGGCTTTAGCTTGAACTAATTCTCAGAAAGAAGGGGAGGGGAGAATTCATAACATGCAAAGATGGTGGGGAGCAGGAACTCACTGATGGGGTGGTAGAGGCAGTAACCAGCATCACATTAGAATAAAAGGACATAGATGTAACTGAAATGCTGGAACATGCAGAGCAATGGACTAAAGTCTGCAGAATGGTATCAATGTGATTTATTTGACATTTCTCCAGAATATTAAATTCAAGTCTAATTTGTGAATTTATGAGCATCATCAGACTTGATATCCAAATGTCGGAATAAATTTATCAGAAAGTTGCAGCACAAATATAGGGCACTTGACCCATCCTCTATGTGTTGGCTGCAATAGAACTATCCAGGCTTTCTGTACTCACGAATTGCAGAAACAATGTCAGACTCTGAACTCGGCCCTAAGTGTTATAATCTGTTTTTTTTTTCATTGACAGCTGCACTCCTTGTTTCCTTGTATCTTTCCCAGCCCTAACTCATTCCCCGTGGCCTTGAGGGACTACCATTTCTGCTGTTTAATCTCTCGTGCCTTCCCCCGTGTGACAGACTGCCTTTTTGTCCTTGTCTGACCCCCAACTTCCTCACAACCTGTTACATTTCTGATGGGTCAACGGCCTCTGTGACTTCAATGTATCCCCTGGGTCAGTGGCACGAGTTTTGAATTCTGTTCCTCCAGAGATAATTGGAAATTTTTCTGGTTGCAGTTTCCCCCAGATTTTATTTTTAAAAGCAGGGCATTTGTGTCAGAGTCAAATATTCGTGAGACATCATCCACAATTCCAAGCATTTGAATGTAATCTGTGACCCTCCCACAGATGTGCAGGTTTGCTCTATTGGACGTGCTAACATGGCCTGTAGTGTGCAAATTCGGCGGGTTGGGTTAGCCATGGTAAATGTGGGGTCATGGAGGTAGGGTGGGAAAGCAGGTCATTGCAGGCTCGATGGATCGAATAGCCTCTTTCTGCACCTACGGGATTCTGGAATCCTAACTAGTTGTGATTGTCGTCACGTTTTCCTCATGCCAGGTTCATTCAACTCAGGAACACACGCTGCCTGTGTGTTTCTGTGGGTTGTCACATTATCCTTTCCTTCTGTTTTACAGCAATTTCACACTGTACGTGAGGGTGGGAATTAGTTTGTAAATACAAATACTTCAACCAAAATCCGCACAGGTCAGGAACTGTTTCTGCTGCTGGCATCACTCTCAAGGAACAGAAAAATAATAACGGATTCGTCACAAATCTTACAGGAACATTGAGATTATAATTACCAGGAAAGGCTTAACAGCTCAAAATGTTTTTCTCAAGAAAAGAGGAGGCTGAGGGACAACCTGACATAAGTAGGAAGCTTTGTTTTTGTGGGTTCAGAGATTTGAGGTTGGAATCGTTGGGTCTGAAGTGTGGTTCCTTGCCCCAGGTCAAAGTTGCGATCTAAATGTGTATCTTTCTTTTGTCTTTATGTCTGAGTTAACAATCAGATGGACAGGTCAGTCAGTGTCTGAGTGTTTTTCCAAATCCCTGATCCCAAATCTGCCTCCCCCCACAATCTCAAGTGCCTCACCACTCACTGGGTCACGGAGAAACTCTGCAGTTACAATGAGAGCTTTCTTTGCTGTCACCGCTCCTAGTGCTTCCCCTAATCCCCACTTCCCTTCATTAAATCCCAGATGCCTCTAGTCCAGCCTCATGGGCATGTTGAAGAGCATGACAGAAGATTGGATTGAAACCGAGAGTTCAATAGCCAGAATGAAAGAGGAAGAAGGAAATAAACGGGGTTTGTAGATCCCAGGGAATACAGACTCCAGGCTGAGTCCTTTGTGGGCATTCCCGCAGTAATATGAGACAGCATTCCATGATGAGAGTTAAACCCGGGTGGCAAGACAGGGAGCCACTAAACATTAGCAGGTTTAGTTCAAACATAGGAGGTTTGTTCAGTCAGTAACAGTGTGTTAGACGTGGATGTGAAGTGCTGAAAATGTGTTGCTGGAAAAGTGCAGCAGGTCAGGCAGCATCCAAGGAACAGGAGAATCGACGCTTTGGGCATGAGTCCTTCTTCAGGAATGAGGAGAGTGTGTCCAGCAGGCTAAGATAAAAGGTAGGGAGGAGGGCCTTGGGGGAGGGGCGTTGGAAATGCGATCGGTGGAAGGAGGTTAAAGTGAGGGTGATAAGGTGAGGGTGATAGGCTGGAGTGGGGGTGGGGGCGGAGAGATCAGGAAGAAGATTGCAGGTTAGGAAGGTGGTGCTGATTTCGAGGGTTGGGACTGAGACAATGTGGGGGGAAGGGAAATGAGGAAGCTAGAGAAATCTGAGTTCATCCCTTGTGGTTGGAGGGTTCCTAGGCGGAAGATGAGGCGCTCTTCCTCCAACTGTTGTGTTGTTATGGTCTGGCGATGGAGGGGTCCAAGGACCTGCATGTCCTTGGTGGAGTGGGAGGGGGAGTTGAAGTGTTGAGCCACGGGGTGGTTGGGTGGGATGGTCCGGGCGTCCCAGAGGTGTTCTCTGAAACGTCACCTCTACTAGTGCTTCCGTGTAATCCCCACTTCCTTTCATTAAATCCCAGCTGCCTCTATTCCACGTACATGGGCATGTTGAAGAGCATGACAGGAGAATGGATTGAAACCGAGAGTTCAATAGCCAGAATGAGAGAGGAAGGAGGAAATAAACGGTGTTTGTGGATCCCAGGGGATACAGACTCCAGGCTGAGTCCTTTGTGGGCATTTCCGCAGTAGTGCAAGACAACATTCCATGATGAGTGTTAAACCCGGGTGGCAACTGAGTGAGCCACTGAATATTAGCAGGTTTGGTGTAAACACAGGAGGTTTGTTCAGTCAGTAACAGTGTGTTAGACATGGAGGTGAAGTGAAAGTGAGGGGAAAAGTTGCCAGAAGCTGCAGATAGACAGCTTTCATTAGAACAGGAGGAGACCATTCAGCCCCTCAACCCTGCTCTGCCATTCAATGGATCATGGCTGATTTGTGGCTTAACTTGCAATTTTCAAAACCTGCTAAATTAATCAATAAACTCCTCTGCAACAGACAAGATGAATATTGAAAAACTAACCATCTGCAAATGCTGGGAAATCAGAAACAAAAACAGACATTGCTGGAAAAAGTCAACAGATCTGGCAGCATCTGTGGAGAGTGAACCTTTCGGAACCAGTGACCGGTCAGGTGACCAGCTGCAGCTGACCATTCTGCCTTTTCTGTAACACTCTCTGGAACAGGTTCTGGTGCGAGGGGAATGAGACTGTCAATAACAACTGAGAAAACAGGAGGACGTGCTCAATCAGAATAAAACCCATTTTGGTCTTGCACTTTTAATTCAACTACAAACATTATTCATTATTATTTCTGAAATATGATAATAGACCAGAAATCAACTCTTCATGTTATTGGGCCTGTGAAACTGTTAATTCTGACCTTGACCTGCCGATATGTGAATCCAGGCCCTGAATAACGTGGTTGACTCTGAACGATCTCTTGGGCAGTCAGAATGGATGACAAATGCTGACCCAGCAAGTGATGCCGTGATCCCATGAACAAACAAAACAAATCCAATCGCTGTGGTTACTTGTAAACTCGCTGGTGTTTCATCAAGCTGGATATCTGAGTGAATTTCTTCCCACACTCAGAGCAGGTGAATGGCCTCTTCCCAGTGTGTATTTGCTGGATGGTGTACTGAACCCAGTCCTACAGTGAGAACACCTAAATGGTCTCGCACTGGTCTCCTGTGACAGGAAGAGGTGATATTTACGATCCTGGGGTGGTGAGTGGCACGGTGGCACAGTGGTTAGCGCTGCTGTCTCACAGTGCCAGAGACCCTGGTTCAATTCCCGTCTGAGGCGACTGACTGCGTGAAGTTTGCACATTCTCCATGTGTCTGCGTGGGTTTCCTCCGGCTCCTCCTGTTTCCTCCACAGTCCAGGTTAGGTGAATTGGCCACGCTATATTGCCCGTAGTTTTAGATGTAGGGGCATGGGTAAGTGCGCTTCGGCGTGTCGCTGTTGACTTGTTGGGCCGAAGGGCATGTTTCTACACTGGAAGTAATCTAATCTAATCATACTGTGTAAAGATACCTCCAAGAGGTGCGAGTTGATTGGGACAAACTGTTCGCATGCATGAAAGAATCAAGAATGAGGAGGCACCGATGTCAAGGGATTGACAAAAGAAGCGCATGTGACATGAGACAAAACATTTGCATGCAGAGAAAGTTTTATGGTCAGAAATGCACTGCCAAAGAGTGTGGTGGAACCAGGTACAATGAAGAGAATCGAAGAGAATCGAAGTGAACAGTTATTGGAAGAGGACGAATGGGAAGGTTTGTGGGGTTAAGGTAAAGAATGGCATTCAGTGAGGTGATGAGCCAATCAGCCTCCTTCTGTCCTTCTGTGAACATTTAATTCTGAGCCCTCGAAGGAAATATCAGAACAGGGATTGTGAAGGGGTCAGATTGAATGACGGTCTCTGTGAACAAAAGTGAGACACAGACACAGAGGGGTTTTGGGATGGATTGAATCAAATGTTATCAATTTGAATGGACCCCAACACTACAGCAGTTACAAACGGGAGTGATCAAGACAGTGGAATGAGAGCAGCAAATACATCTTAAACATTTATACAGCTAAAGGGGATGCTGGGTAAAGATGCCATAGTTAGTGCTGATTTCATTCCAGATACACCAGCCAGGGAGCACATCTTCCTGTATCTGTCCTATCGAGCTCTTGAAGAATTTTGTTCATTTCAAGTGTTTCATTTTGGATACTGCAGAGAAGACAGTTTCATGCTCTTCAATCTCTCCAGCCAGGGCAATGCTGTCGTCAGAATTCAAGTCACCGGTGCATGTAACTGGCTGCTTCATGGACTGGAACTGGCAATTGAGACTGTAAGGTTACTGTATAAAATATCTTCAACTGTATTGCCAGATTGCCAGACACATGAGGGGCTTTAAGTAAAAAACACAACTTACGGGCATTGAGTGTTAGAGCACTTCCTGTTGTGGAGACATCCTGTTCAGGTACAATTTATTGATAACTGTTAGAATTAACCTGCACTGGCTCCGTAGAAGTGGTCAGAGCATTATAACTGTCATTGGAGTAGGTAATAAATTTCTCATGGGTTAAAACTTGCAAATGATAGAATAGGTGTGGGTTCTTCTGGTAAAGTGTGCAAAGTTATTCAAAATGTTCCTAATTTACTTTCAGAAACAAGTGAGAGAAAGGCACATTACTGAGGTCATTGAATTAGTCCAAATTTAGAAGTTCAGGAGAACTGATGGGAAAGCTGGTTTTGGGAGTTGTAATAATGACAGGGAAAAATTGTTTTACAGAGAGAGAGAGTTGACAGATGGGAAACTCAGCTTTAACATCACATCAACTGCAGAGTCATCCAATTCTGCAGGTCCTGATCCTTATCGTTAATAAGGAAGGGGAAAGCGGCATTCCCAGCCCAGAGAAATCATTCCCATATTTCGCATGTGGTCGAATATTTAACCGGTCATGTGAACTGGGAAGACACCATTATGATGAGAAAATACCTGAGCATAGACTGAACTGCTTTTCAAAACAACATGAAATATACTTTAATCTGCTGTGCATTTCAGTCATCACCATATCTATTACTTATTTTCTTCAGGTCACTAATAAAACGATGCATATAATTCTGCTGGTTCGACATTCCTTGAAAAAGTAATTGAGGATGTTGCAATCTTAAAGTTAGAAGAGTCTAAGAAATGATACTCACTGATTTTTTTTTCTGTTTGAAAGAACCTAGTTCAGACATTTCAAGCACATAAATCCTTATTCTCCAGTATTATAAAGATGAAAAAATAAGCAGTCGAAATTCCTCTTCAGCAAAATAACCAAATGCAACTTCATATTATTCATTGGTCAGTTAATCACCTACAATTGTAACTAAATATTGCAATTCATCTAAATATTGTGATGTGCTTTGAACAAATTAAATTTCTTATTACTATTCATTCTTGAATTGTCAGGAATTTGTTTTTATTTTACATCCACCTATTCATAATTCATAAGATTGATATACTTTCAAAATATCGACGTGTTCATTTGAACATTTAATTTGTCTCTCTCTCACTTATCTCACTTCATGCATGATAGCTTCAATACATTTTGCTAATTAACTCTACGAAACTTAAAAATGTTGTTGACTTTACTTCTTTTGTATGCAAGAAAACAATGTAGGTACACCCATTTGTTCTTTAGCTCAAATAACATTAAATTTTAAATTATTGAAAAGACTACGCTGGGGGAAAAAGAACGATTCTTCATCTCAAATATCACATTAAATGACACTTTTTCAAATCATGTGACCTCTAAAATGATTTGTATTTTAATTTCATTATAAGAAAAAAAACCTGCTTTGGAAATGTTAGAATCTGTTTCTTTTACTTCCAGCATTAGTTGTCAACGAACAATAATCACATAATTATCAGTCATTTTGTGCAAAAAGATTTTCTGTACCAAATGTCATTTATTCGACTTTTTGTTCACAATAGTCCTCACTTTCCCGGTCTAATTATTTTCTTCCTTATTCTGACATAGATGTCTAAACATTTATCACGATAAAAATTTAAAAAATCATGACTCAACAAAAAAACCCAATTTTGAACTGTGTCAATTGTTGCTGAGTATTTTTTTAGAATTATTAAAGCGACTTTTTTATATATTAATTTTCTGTTTATCAATCTTAATTATTACACAATCGACATCAGAGCAAAGTGCTTTCAAAATATTAAGTTAATTTATCTATCAATATTCTAGAAACAATTAACAATTACAATAATTAAACAGCACTTTGTGCTTGTTATGAAGTCTAAGTTAATGTGTTTTAATATTTTCCATATTTCTTATTGTGAATGCTACAATATAAAAACCTGTTTGGTTGGGCCAATACACCCAGAAAAGACCAATAACTGCCCTTGCGACATCCTTTGTAAATATCTGACTTTTGTTCATTTGAAAGATCACAGTCATCACAATCATTGATATTCAGAGAACACCAGTTACTTTACACTACATTATTTCTCTTCATTTCTGCACATTACTTGGTGGAATAATAAAATGAGATACCTCATTATTCTTAAATTCATTAATAGTAGTTTTAAAATCAATTTGTTGCTAATATTGAATAATTGTTCAATTTGGCAAAGAATGTAAATGTGGAATTATGGTTCCATATAATAACTATTGCAAGGACTTAGCAATGTACAATCTCTCAATCATTGTGAATATTGCTTTTCATTTTAAACTTGGAAACACTTTTGAAATGATTTGATTGTAATTCACTTCAATATTAACATTTATTGTGCTTCTAATCACAATAATAGTTGAATATTTTTCTTGTGCAAAATTATTTAAATTCCGATGAAAATTTTTGATTTACACAAAAAAAAAGGATTGGCATCTTTCTTGTTTCATTAAACAATCACAAGAAATGGTGGCTTCTTAAAATCAGACATTTTCAGAAAGAATGAAAATTGTCTTCAGCTGAAGAGTCACATTGACTGACCAATTCATCATTTTGGTCCAATTTACGTGTAGAACAAAAAAAATTACATTACATTTCATAAAATGAGAAAATATTATGAACATATAGAATGATTGTATTCATTTTTATTTATCAATTTACAGTAATTACACAAATCTGTCAAGTTGTCATTCCACAAATTATCATAAAAATCATATTTAATTAAGACATCTGTTAACTCCCATCATTATTGTAAAATACTATTTAATTTTCAGTAGGTTACACACAGGATCCATCCATTTAATTCCAATCCAATTATCACAATAAACATCTGATTAATTTTCACTTGAGTAACCGCAGTGAGCATGTGATTGTAGACCTGCCCAGCCTGGTTGGGAACATTATGAAGGAATGTTGTGCAGCTCTGGTAGTATCTCTGTTACCAGACCAGGAGGTACAGCTTCAATTCCCACCTTGCACAGAGTTGTTCCAGAGCAACTCTGAATGTTGATAAGAAAATATCTAAGCATCAATTGAATTGCCTTTCAATTCAACATTAGATATGCTTCCACCTGTTGTTCATTCCAATAATCACAGTATTTGCTATTTATTTTCTTTAGGTCACTAAAAAAAGAATGTATGTAATCAATATTCGTTAGAAAATATTTGAGAATGTTGCAGTCATACAGATGAAATATACAAAGTAATGATATTAATTGATTTTCTTTTGTTCTGAAGAGCTGAGTTCAAACAACACATAGAACTTGATGCTCCAGTGCTATAAAAATGAGGAGAAAAAATAAGTTTATTGTTCAGTCAAATAAACAAGTGCCAATTCCTTTTATTTATCAATTTTTAATTGTTGATCTGTTTATGAATTTTGTGAAATTTGTTTTTCGTTTTCCACTCACCTATTTGTATTGAATGTGAGATTAAACTGCTGTAGAACATAGAACATAGAACAATACAGCACAGAACAGCCCACGATGTTGTGCCAAACATTTGTCCTAGCTGAAGCACCCATCCATGTACGTATCAAATTGCCGCTTAAAGTTCGCCAATGATTCTGACTCTGCCATTCGCACGGGCAGCGCATTCCATGCCCCCACCACTCTCTGGATAAAGAACCCACCCCTGACATCTCCCTTATACCTTCCACCCTTCACCTTAAATTTATGTCCCCTTGTAACACTCTGTTGTACCCGGGGAAAAATCTCTGACTGTCTACTCTATCTATTCCTCTGATCATCTTATAAACCTCTATCAAGTCACCCCTAATCCTTCGCCGTTCCAATGAGAAGAGGCCTAGCACTCTCAACCTATCCTCGTACGACCTATTCTCCATTCCAGGCAACATCCTGGTAAATCTTCTCTGCACCCTCTCCAAAGCTTCCACATCTTTCCTCAAGTGAGGCGACCAGAATGTGGCCCAGCCAAAGTCCTGTACATCTGTAACATCACTTCACGACTCTTGAATTCAATCCCTCTGCTAATCAACGCTAATACACCATAGGCCTTCTTACAAGCTCTATCCACCTGGGTGGCAACTTTCAAAGATCTATAAACATAGACCCCATGATCCCTCTGCTCCTCCACCTTACTAAGAACCCTACCGTTAACCCTGTATTCTGCATTCTTATTTGTCCTTCCAAAATGGACAACCTTACACTTGGCAGGGTTGAACTCCATCTGCCACTCCTCAGCCCAGCTCTGCATCATATCTAAGTCCCTTTGCAGCCGACAACAGCCCTCCTCACTATCCACAAATCCACCACTCTTCGTGTCATCTGCAAATTTACTGATCAACCCTTCGACTCCCTCTTCCAAATTATTAATAACAATTACAAACAACACAGGACCCAGAACTGATCCCTGCGGAATTCCACTTGTAACTGGGCTCCAGGCTGAATGTTTACCATCTACCACCACTCTCTGACTTCGACCGGTTAGCCAGTTTTCTATCCAACTGGCCAAATTTGCCTCTATCCCATGCCTCCTGACTTACCGCATCAGCCTACCATGGGGAACCTTATCAAATGTCTTACGGAAATCCATGCATACTACATCCACTGCTCTACCCTCATCCACATGCTTGGTCACCTCCTCAAATAATTCAATAAGACTTGTAAGGCAAGACCTACCCTTCACAAATCCGTGCTGGCTGTCCCTAATCAAGCAGTGTCTTTCCAGATACTCATAAATCCTATCCCTCAGTACCCTTTCGATTACCGAAGTAAGACTAACTGGCCTGTAATTCCCGGGGTTATCCCTATTCCCTTTTTTGAACAGGGGCACAACATTCGCCACTCTCCAGTCCCCTGGTACCACCCCTGTTGACAGTGAAGACGAAAAGATCATTGCCAACGGCTATGCAATTTCCTCTCTTGCTTCTCACATAATCCTAGGATATATCCCATCAAGCCCGGGGGACTTGTCTATCCTCAAGTTATTCAAAATGTCCAACACATCTTCCTTCCTAACAAGTATCTCCTCTAGCTGACCAGTCCGTTTCACACTCTCCTCTTCAACAATACGGTCCCTCTCGTTCGTAAATACTGAAGAAAAGTACTCATTCAAGACCTCTCCTATCTCTTCCGACTCAATACACAGTCTCCCACTACTGTCCTTGATCGGACCTACCCTCGTTCTCGTCATTCTCATGTTTCTCACATACGCATAAAATGCCTTGGGGTTATCCTTGATCCTATCCGCCAAAGATTTTTCATGCCCTCTCTTAGCTCTCCTAATCCCTTCTTCAGCTCCCTTCTGGCAATCCTGTATCCCTCCAATGCTCTGTCTGAACCTTGTTTCCTCAACCTTATATAAGCCTCCTTCTTCCTCTTTACAAGACATTCAACCTCCCTCATCAACCAAGGTTCCCTCACACGACCATCTCTTTCCTGCCTGACAGATGCATTCATATCAAGGACACGTCGTATCTGTTCCTTGAAAAAGTTCCACATTTCCACGACATCCTTCCCTGACAGCCTATGCTCCCAACTTATGCTCCTCAGATCCTGTCTTACAGCATCGTATTTACCCTTCCCCCAATTGTAAAACCAACCCTGTTGCATGCACCTATCTCTCTCCATAACCAATGTGAAAGTCACAGAATTGTGGTCACCATCACCAAAATGCTCACCCACGAACAAGCCCATCACTTGTCCCGGTTCGTTACCGAGTCCCAAATCTAATATGGCCTCCCCTCTGGTCCGACAATGTACATACTGAGTTAGAAAAGCTTCCTGGACACACTGCACAAACACCGCCCCATCCAATATACTTGATCTAAAGAGCTTCTAATCAATATTTGGGAAGTTGAAATCGCCCATGACTACTACCCTGTGGCTTCTGTACTTTTCTAAAATATGTTTCCCAATCTGTTTCTCCACATCTCTGCTGCTATTGGCGGGCCTATAGTAAACACCCAACAAGGTGACTGTTCCTTTCCTATTTCTGACTTCAGCCCATACTACCTCCAAAGGCAGATCCCCCTCGAACTGCCTTTCTGCAGCCATTATACCATTTCTAATTAGCAACGCCACACCCCCTCCTTTTTTACCACCCTCCCTAATCTCAGTGTAATATTGGATACACTGAGCTGCCAATTTCTAGAGCGGCCTGCAGTAGATAATTTCAAATATTCAGTCGGCTCGAAGAGTAATAAATTCCTCCATATCTTTCTTAAATAGGTTACTACATCCTCTGAGACTATGTTCTCTGGTCTTTGATTCTCAGACAAGGCGAATCATTCTCTCCTAAATTATCCTATCATGTCCCTCATAATCTAATGTATCTCAGTAAAGTCTTGTTACATTATTCTACACTCCAATGAGTACAGGGGCATTATTCTCAGTTTCATCTCCCGAGAATATCCTCCAATATCCAGGATGATTTGTGTTAAATCTCCCTGAACTGCTATTCCTAAAATAGGGGGACTAAATTTGTTCACATTAATCCAGCTATGATCTGACTAATGCAATGTGTATTTTGAAAATAAAAACACATGTCCCCATTCCGTTTAAATAAAGTGAAACAAAATTATTTGACTTCCCGATTACCTGCTAAAACTGGATGCTAACTTTTCATATTTCATGTACAAGGACGCGAAGTGCTCTGTATGCTGATGCTTTGTGCTATGTATTTCCCTACTTAATATATATATCTGCCAAAACGCATAAACATCTTTTTTTGCATGTTATATGCTGCTACGTTTTTGTCCACTTGTTTATCCTGATTCTGTCGTCCACAATGTTGCTGTGCCGCCCTCATTACTTGCATCCATATCTATTTTGTGTCATCTCCAAACTGAGCAACAGTACATTAACTTATGTTGTACAGGTGATTAGAATATGTTGTCAACAGCTGTGGCACCAATATTGTTGGCTCCGAGAATCTGCAAGTTACAGTTTACTATCATGAAAATGCCCTCATTACCTCGCCTCTCCATTCATTCCCCTATCCTCGACTAATACATACCCCCAACTGTGTTGGTTCATGCTTCTTTGCTTGTGAAGTGCTATCGTATAAAACACCGTTCTGAATAATTTTAGAAATTCAGATATATTCTATTTACTGCATTCCCCTTTGTGTATTGTGCTTGTTACGATCTGAAAATACTTGTAAACGTGTGAGGTCTGATTTCGTCTGCACAAAGCCATGCAGAATCCATTTTATTCTGTAATGTATTTCTAATACTCTCTTATTCCAAATTTAATAACAGACTAACATTTTCCCAGTGGCAGATATGCTGTCCACCTGAGCTGAATTTCTCAGGCTGGACACTCACAAGACGTGACCATTGTTGAATAAAGGTGTGCTGGAACAAATCAAAACGAAAGAGTATCCTATATCAGACAGACAACAGGGTTCAAGTGAATTTCTTGTAGGGACTTCAATAAAGTGCAGACCAAGAAGGAAAGAGGGGATATGAAATAATTTAATCTGCCAGTGCTGAAGATAATCCAAAGAGGGTCTACAAGTACATATCTGTCAAGAGAACAACGCGAGAAATATTACTTGAAAGATCAAGAAGGTTGACATTGCTTTTGAGCTCATCAGATGGAAGAGGCAATAAACGAATTTTTCACGTCATTTTTTATTGTGGAGACAGTGAGACCAAATGTTCACTCTCCATATGTGAAGAGGACGATACCTTTTCCGAAACTATTTGACCAAGCATCAAGAATTTGAGAGTCGGTGATGTTTCTGGCGGCTGGATTACATTCGACTCTGTCTGGCCTCATGCAACAAAGAGTCTACATGTTCTCAGGACTGGATTTTTAATATAACGAGCAGAGACTGTGTCGGCTTTGCCTTGTCGTACTGCAGCGTCGGAGGTCGAAGATGACTTTATAGAGATTCATAAAATCAAGAGTGCTCTCGATAAGGCGAACAGCAAAGTTCGTTTTCCCTTGGATATGGGAGTCCAGACCTCGTAAGATTTACACCGAATGACAAGACATCCTTTTCACAAAGAGGATGGCTTGCACATGGAATCAACTGCTAGAGCAACTGGTGCGTAGAGGTACTGTTATATTATTTTATAAGACATTTGGACGTTTAGACGAAGAGAAAGTGTGTAGAGGGATTCAAGCAAGGTGGAACAGCTCAGTTTGGGAAGTCTGTTCGCCAAGGATATGTTAGACTTAAGGAGACTACAGAAACCATGGAAATACATACTGACAAACATTTCATATTACAGGAAAATAATTGCTGGATATCTCAGAAAATGTAAAAGGCGTATAAAACTCCAGACACTGGACTAGTGTACGTGGTGTGAAAAAAAGAGTTGAAAAGCTTGCAAGGACACAGAACAATCTGTTCTGACCAAGGGAACAATGTGACATTTGTTCGAAACAGCCAGCAGAGCTGGATTGCCATCAGCTTAAATTATGAATCAAGATCCGAAATCAAAATCAGGTGTGAACTTCACGTTTTGATAGTATGAAAGCCAATGAAATAATCCGATGTTTTGGGGTATTAATCAGGACATTTGCAACAGCTCGGACTGCGTCAGTGACGTCCAGCTCAAGAGATACTACAAATGTACCTTCCTGGAAATGTGTTCGCATGGCAGAAAATCGAGGAAAACCTGGAGAGAATCTTCCCAGAAAAATCCACAAATGACACTTGAAAAAGCTGAGTGGTTTTGAACCATGATTACTTTTTAAGTCATTATTGAATCGGAATTTGTGCGGAGTGGAAGATAAAAGATGGGTTTAAGAGAAACTAGTCATAAATAGTTGTTAGTTTTCATACTCTGTTAGACATAAAAAAAAAAGTTGATATTTTCCCTTTAAATCGTGACCATTGCGAAACGTTTTGACTATCGAATTTTCACAGATTAGAGCACGGGGTAATTTTTTTTCTGTGTTGCTGGTGTCAATTTACATCGGTGTTTACCCTGTGTTTGTACTGAATCCCAGAGCATTATGGGAGATAAGCGCGGAAATTGCAAGACTCCTTGCTGAAATAATTGTGTCATCTCTAAATATGGGTGTGATTTAAAATGACTGGATATTGACGAACCTTGTTGAAGAATGGATACAGGGAAAAGACTGGAATCTCCAGGCTTGTGAGTTTGAAATTGGTGGTTCGTAAGTTTTTTGAAGTGGTTTTGGAAGATAGCATTTTCAGAGTCCAGGAAATATAGGGGATCATTAGCATGGTTTAGTGAGGTGGAAACTGGGTCTCACAAAATTGTGAGGTTTTGATCAAGTAGACAAGAGGATTGATGAGGCAAGAACAAATATTTTTGCTTACTTAGGCTTTAGGAAAGCGTTTAACTAGATTCAACATGGAAGACTAACGAGTAAAGTTAGATCAGATGTGGTTCACAGTGAGTTTGCAAATTGGATACAAAATTCAATTAACAACAAGAGAAAGGGTGAGGTTTTGGTGTGTTGTTTATCAGACTGGAGGCTAGTGACCGGCAGTGTTCCACAGGGACCAGTGATGGCTCCTTTGTTTGTGACTGATGTAAATGTTTTAGATGACAATATGGAAGGCAGAGATCATTAGTTTGTGGTTGACACCAACATGAGCGACATGCATTTCATGAGGTGACAGCATAAGTCTTTGCGTGTACGCGAAGAACATTTAAAAAAGGCTTTTGGACAAATACATGGATAGCAAAGGATTAGAATGATATGGTCCAAGTGCAGAGAAATGCGGTTAATGTGGACCGGCATTATGATCAGTATGTACCAGTTTGCACCAAACGACCTGTTTCTGTGCTGAGGGACGCTACAACTCTCCATGGTGATACAGTCCACAGAGAAGAAGGTTATCTGAGGTTATAGAAGATTAAAAGAGACATTGATCATTCGGGTATATGATTAAATGAATGGTAAAGAGAAATTATCTTGAACAAATGTAACGTACTGCAGTTTGAGTCATAAATGGATGTAGCCCTTGCACAATTACAAGTGCTGCTTTGAATAGTCCTGCGCAATAGACACGTGAATAGGTCACGGAATGGTCTTTGGAAGTCGTGTCACATATCGTCAGCTTCGTTAAAATGCTGTTAGAACGCTTTCATGCGTTGCTCAGTTTTTAGTGTTGAAGTTGGGACGTTATCCTAAGGTTGTACAGGATGTTGGCGAGGCATCTTCTGTAGTATTGTTTCTATGTTCTGGTTTCCAAGTCAGATAAAGAAGAATATTAAGCTGGACAGAGTTAAGAAGAGATTTACCAATATGTTGCTAGGAATGAAGGGATTGAGCTGTAAGGGGAGGCTGGAAGACTGGGACTTCTTTCAAAGGAGCATAGGAGGTTGACATTTACCGTATAAATGTTTTTAAAATCCTGAGGGGTACAGATTAGCTCAACTGCAACGGTGCTTTCCTTCTTTGGGGATTTTAGGACTAGTGGGCGTATTTTTAAGATGTGAGGACAAAAGTGAAAAAAAGACATGAGGTTCACTTTGTTTTACTTTACACGGTATGTTTCCTGTGCAAAGTTCTAGAGGAAGTAGGAATGTGGATAAGGTTACAACATTTAAAAGACACTTAGATAAGTGCATGAATAGGACATGTTAAGAGAGATATGGGCCCAGTTCACGTAGTTGGTACTACGTTTCGGTAAATGGTAGCATGGACTGATTGGAACAGCGGTCTGTTTCAATGATGTCTGAGTCAATGACTCAGTTTATTTGAAATTTACAGAGTGCTGAGAGGCCTGTGCAGAGCCAATGTGGCAAAGATGTTTCACCCACTATGACACACGAGAACCCGAGGGCACAGAGACAAAGTGAAGCGATAACAATTTGGAAATGAGACGTGGAGGAATATCTTCAGTCAGAGAGTGGTGATTCTTTGGAGATAGTTGCTGAAGAGGGCTTCGGGCGCCAATTCAGTGAGCAAATGTGTGGCACGTTGGCTCATTGGTTCACATGGCTGCCTCATAGCACCCGGGTCCCAGGTCCGATTCCAGCCTCGGGCGACTGTCTGTGTGGAGTTTACACGTTCTCCCTGTGTCTGTATGTGTTTCCGCCGTGTACCCTGGTACCCCCCACAATCTAAAAGGTATGCACATCACGTGAATTGGTCATGCTATATTGTCCATAATGTTAGGTGCATTAGGCAGGGGTAAACATAGAGTTGGGATGGGTTGATCTTCGGAGGGTTGTAGTGAACATGTTGGTCCGAAGAGCCTGTTTTCATCCTGCAGAGAATCTAATCAAATCATTTCAATTCAGATTAAAATAGCTCAGGATCTTTTCCCACGACCCAATGACCTCTGCGCCATGTCAACAGAAGTTACACCGAGCGAGTTTGGAGCTCCCAGCCTCGGTGTTTCACGCGCCTCTCTACCTTCAGAGTAGGACTGCATGCTCATGGAGTTTGTCACTGGCAGGCAAAGTAGATATCCACTCGTTCATTCCACTCTCAATTTCCAATCGGATCTTCGCCACTGCGTACACAGTTTCACTGAGTCCAGACCTGGGAACTGGTGTGATGTGATTGTGCAATAATAGTTTCTTCCTTGTCTCACGGCACGGGTACAGTTACGATGTGAAACTTCATGTTTATTGAAACCAATATTTCAACAATATTTGTGAACTCTCGCCTGTACATTTAATCTTTTATTGAAATCTATAGAATTCAATCTTCAACGTTCTCAATTATGGAATCTCCACAGCCACTGGGGACATCGAAGGTGACGATTCAATCCAGTCTCAGTGGGCTTTCCTGTTGTGCATGTGATGCGGTTCCTCGACTATCTCTGCCATTGCATTAAAGGCTTTTTGTATTGTGCTTTTTCATGTAATCGAATAATGGTTCGTCCTCTGCGTTGTGGTCAAGCAACCTCCATTCAAATCCGAGTATCTGTAATGAGCATTTGTTCCATGTTACTCCACATAACCTGTGCAAAACAAACGCAGCAAGGACACAATCAATTTTAAGATGAAAATAGGTGTTGGTTTTAATGTTTCAAGCCGCCATTCTCAGCATCCAATCTCGGAGACTTTTCTCCCTTTAACAATCACTATTCCCCGTTTCCATCCCTCCTCCCATCTCACTGGGGCATTGGAAAAATTAACATTCACTTTCACATTGACACCGTTAAGTCTGTGCTGCAGCTGTCACTCTTGGTAGTTGAATGTGACCTAATATCACCATCAGGACCATTAAGCCACTTAATGCTATCAGACAATGTGGTTGGGTTTTGAATTTTCACATATCGTGTTTTATTTGCATAGATCAGAGATCATTGAAGATTGGGTTCATGAAAAGGGCACAGAACAATATCGAGGGAATTACTTTATTGGAAAAGACCAATGTGTCTGGTCTCCCCACATTTATTTCAAGTCATCATTTGTCTCTCACTAGATTATTGTGTATAATTTTACAATTCACATTATAGCAGTGATATGACAACTGTAGAAACGATGCAGAAGTGATTTACCAATATATTATCTGGATTGAAGCACTTCAACTTTTAAAGAGTTTAGACAGACTGGCGTTGTTTTTTTGAAAGTAGAGGAAATTGAGATGAGACAGTATTGAGATGTACGAAATGATGAGCAGTATGGATTATGTACACTTAACGAAACATTTGATGGAGGGATCAATCACCAAGGAGCCATAGAGTTAAGATAAGAGTAAAAAGATTTGGGTAGCTGCACATAAAAAAACGTTATCAGACAACGAGTGGTTGGAATCTGGAACTCACTGTCTCCAAGTGTTGGAACGGCAGAAATTCTCAGAAAATTCAAAGATATTCAGATGTAAATTTGTAATGCTAAAAGCACACAACGTCAAACGATGAAAAAATGGCTGAGGATATTCAAGCAGTTATTTTGACAAGAGCACGCACAAGTAGCTTGCAAGAGCAGTTCGCTCTGACGTCCACTGGAGTATGGCGTTTCGTATCCTCAGCTGTCATGTGGGATGCAAGGGTTCATTTTCCCGCTGGGGCGGCCCTGACTGTTTCAGGGTTTCAAGGTTTGTGTAAAGATTTGCAGTTCCAGTGAAGTTTGCAGATGGTGTGTGGATGTTCGTTAGTGTTGGGAAATTGGTTTGCAGCAGTTTCCTGCCCTTTCTCGGTGACATCCTCAAGGCTAATGAGACTCTTATGAAGCTCTGCTGTCCTGTCGCGTTTCGAATTGGTGTGATTTCCTTCTCACTGCTTTCAGTTGCTGCTTCTTGTCGTTCATTACAGGTCTCGGTATGTTACGTCCAGGTCAACATGTTTTTTGATGGAGTCATTGGATGAGTCTCGTCATTTTAGAAAATCTCTGGCTGCCCACTATTGTCCAATTATTGTTGTGTTGTTCTGGTCGAATTTGTTGACCTCGTCATGTCTGTGCATTGCCACTCTGTACAACTGATCCTCCAGAAATGCTTTGCAACAAAAGATATTCCCGCAAATTCCTTGCAGAAAAACAACGTTAGGAGGGCATACCAAGACCCAACATCAAGCAAAAATGTCTCGGAACGGCAGCCTTTGACTACTCAGATCTATGGGAGAATATAAAGTGAAAGCCACATTTAGACAACAACTCACCAGAACAATGGACCCAATACCCATCATGTACAATACAAATATGGTCAAACAATGTTGCACGTAGTGAGAGCAGGGAACATTATAAGGACAGACAATTCACGACACGCATTCATGAAGATCTACTTGACACTAAACACCACTGCCAGGTGTCTTAGTGAGTAACACCTTCCCCTGAGATTAGAACCTCCAGTCCTGCACTATTCTGGATATAAACCAGAGAAGAACAAATGCTTAAAGTAAAGCATAATCTCACTGGCGTCTCTAAGGCCAGTTCTGAGTGCTCTTTTTTGACCTCTGATTGAACAAACTGCCCTGATTAGAACTTTAGTTTTGGCAATGACACATCTACTTCAAAGTTACTTCAGTGCCTGTGACGGAAGTGGTGCTGAAAGGCGCTGTAAAAATACAAGAACATCTTTGTTACTCGACCATTGCCGTATTGTTAATCTCTCTGCTCATGGAAATCGATCTTTCCCATCCACTCTATCTCTCATCAATGGGAGTTATCCCTGCAACTCCAGAAAACCTGTATCAACAACTCGGCATTTTCTCAGGTCTGCTCAATTGTTGACATGCAGGAAAGTTGTGTTCAGAACGAGAGACGGATCTGACTCAAAACGTTAGCTCTGTTCCTCTATCCACAGATAATAACAAACACATGGTGTATATGTAGGTTTCACTGAGTTTATTTGATACAAGTTGTGTTTTCCATTAAAAGTCTTCACTCCTCGTCCTTTGGTCAGTTGCCCTGGTCAGGGGCAGCAGTTCCTCCTGACCATCAACGCGCCCATCCAGACCGCTTTCGCCCACATCATTATAAACATTCATCTCCCATTAAACGTCTTTGCTCCAAACAAAACATTCCCAGACTCGGGTATCTCTCCACAAAGTGAGATTTATTTATCTCTGAACATAGTGCAAAGCAGAGGGTTGTGAAGAGATTCTTGGAAAATTTTGCCAATTGGCAGGTGGGGAAACTTTCAAGAAGCAAAGCAGAAATCCTAGTTTCGAGTTTTTTGAATCTTTATATATTCCTTGGGAAGCGGATCCAGAGGCGAATGAACGATGAACTGTTCGACTGAGCAGAGACAGGTTAGAAATCTTTCTGTGCTTGCGGAGACCAGTGCTTTGACTCTGATGCTCTCCGGACATGAACTGATCTGTGACATTGGAAAGATTCTCGTTCCTGCACGTCAGGACGTCAAATCTCATTTCAGCTCCGGGACAATGAGAAAACACGGTCACAGACAAGTCACTGAAAGGCTGGAAGAGACACGGTCCCACTTGGAGGAGAACTGGTTCCTGGTGTCATGGTTGTGTCTTTAGAGGGTGGGAGCATACTATTCCCATGTCTTCAGAATGAATTTCCAAGGATTTATTGTCGAAAGGTAAAGCTAGTTAAGGAGTATTTTCCATGGGGGAGGAACAGGCTAAAGCTTGCATTCGGAGATCATTGACGCCGTTGGCTCATCAGTCTCTGTGGCGATGTTAGTCAGTGCGTTCGGCTCTTCACGAACAGGTGCTGTTCTCCCACGAACCAGGAAGGGAGCGACAATCACACCATCCTTTTTTCTTCAGCTGCACAGTTCCGGGGTTTTACCATGGTCAGGAATATGTTCGTCATGAGGCAGGAAGGTCCCGGTTTTAGGAGAGCTGGTTCCAGGTGACATGACTGTGTCGGCAAGGCGTGGGATCAGACTGTTCCCATTTTCCACAACGAATGCCCCAGGATTCATTTTGGAAACGTCAAACCAATCGAGGGCAATTGTCATTCTCCGGAGGACAGGCGAATTCTTGAATTCGCTAACAGTCTTCTTTATGAGATCCTGCAAGGGGCTTGCGACAAGGAACTCCATCGTCTCTGTGGAGTAATTAATTCTCTCGTTCGGCTGTTAACCGATAGGGTGTTCCTACGCATGGAGCGGTCGCTGTTCTTATCCATCCGAATCCTTTGCTGTGCAGTTTCGTGTTTTTAGTGGGTTCGGGAATATGCTCCCAATCGGAAAACTTATCCAGTGAGGAACGACAAATGTGTTCCCTTATTGTTTAATGGCTAGTAAAGTGTTGCGGATGCTGGGAATCTGACAAAAAACAAAAACTGCCCAAGGAACTCGTCAGGAATGGAAGACCCTGTGAGAAAAACAGAGTTCTGAGAAACTCCTAAAGAAGCTCTGAATCATTGTCTATGTTTTTCTATCTCCAGATGCTGCCAGACATGCTTAGTTTCTCCTGCAATCTCTGTCTTTGCTTCTAAATGAATGATAATTTGAAATATCGAGATTGATTACACAGACCAAACATATCCTGACATTTTACGCTGTCGAAGCTGTGGTGATTCAATTCAAACAAACCTAACAATGATTGCCTGTCCCTCAGCTCCACAGGGAGGGAGAGATTGAAACCAGTTTAGTAGCGTACTTCTGCAGGTGTGGCCAAGTGATTGAGGCGATGTGCGTTAAATGCACTGTGAGTTCTTCATGCAGTTAAGCATTTTGCTGACTGTGATTGAGAATCGAGAGTGAACTGGAAGTGTGTTTGTTCTCTGCTTTTTTGTTTGAAATTCAAATCGCAGGATGAAATAAAATGCATATAACCCAGATAAAGAAGCTTGGGAAACTGCAACCAACCGCATGTCATGATTGAAAAGCCAGAAACCTCCAAAGCATGAACGACCCATATAATCGAACACTTACAGTGCTGAATTCGTTTGAGCCTTTGAGCAAAGTGCTGCCAAATGGGGTAATAACAGTTCAGGGGACTGAATTGGAATGTGCAGACTTAGTGGACCAAAGGGCATTTTCTGTGCTCGACGCATCCATGGCCAGCTGAGAAAAAGTCAGTTTGTGAAGGAACAGGACATTGTTTGCAAAATGCCCCTCGGCGAGGAAGAGGTCGAAGCTACTTTCTGTCAGTCACGGTATTCATTGGAAAATTTTAATTGGTAATTACTGGTACGGTGCCCATTGGTGGAATCACTCTATACGATAATCAGGACATGAAATCGTGGTGCCTTGTTGCCCTGCCGTGAGCAAGCCCTCGCAGCTTACATTCCCTGATTCTGCTTTTGAAATAAAGATCACTTTCTCGATTTGTCTGTATTTGTATCAAACAGCTCAATGTTCTCGGGACTAGACATGAAGAGGAATCTGGAGGTGTGAGAGGGACAGAAACAGAACGAGACGAGACGAGACGTGAAAGTGTCTAGAGTTTGCCGTGTGTCAGTAGTTTTGTGAGGAATGTTTGCTGAGCGCTATCCTGTCAGATCCCAGGAGCAAGATGCCTTGATTTGGTAGGATTCGTGTTACTGAATGTTACACATGCGAAGCTTGTGGGACTATTTCAGCTCAGTATCCACTTCATATCGCAGCTCACAGCAACGGTTCATATTTTCTGGAGAAGTGGCTTGTATTCCACTTAAAGCCGCCTTTCGCCAGAGAAACTTGCGGGTGTAAAGCGCATGGAGTGCGTATAATGATGAGGACTCTATCACTGTCGAGGAAAGTGCCTGCGTGTCTGCCTGTGTGTGTGAACATGAGAATACGTTCCTCAAAGGTGTTGTAACCCAGTATGACCATGTCAACCGTCAGTACCATTGTTGTGTCATTAAGCTCACAGAGCGAATCTCATTGACATTTTCCCTCGAAAGTCAGAACACTCAAAGTTATGGGGCAAATGCTGCAAACTGGGATGTGAATAGATGGACGTCTGATAACCTGGTCTGTACGATGGACGGATGTCCCTTCACTGTCCCGCCCCAACCCCACTCTCCCACGCTTTAAAAACTCGAGGACAGAGAGAGAAATTGACCTGACGAGAAAATCTCTTCACAATCTTCCATCACCTTTTTTATTGTCCCTTTTCCGACAAATTTTGCAAATTACTTACCATACTTTTAATATTCTCACCTAAATCATTTATTTAAATGAAAAAATGAATGTGGGCTCAGCATCGATCCTTGTGGGACACCATCGGTAATAGTCCTCCAGTCTGAAAGCTACTTTCCACGGCTATTCCCATCCTCCTGCTGTTAATCTAATTTTATATCGAATTGGAAATCTCACCTTGAACTCTCTGTGATCTCACTTTTTGAATCAGGCAAACATGTGGAACCTTGAAAAAGGTTTGATTGAAGTTCAAGTGAGCAATATCTACCACTTTGTCCGGATCAATCATATTAGTTATGCCCTCGAAAACTCAGCCATGTTTGTGAGATACAACTTGCCTCGCGCAAAAACATTCAGGTTAATCCCATTTATTCCTTGTATTTCCAAATATATTTAAATCCTATCGTTTATAATTGCATCCAACAACTTACTTAAGACCACTGTCAGAAACACAGGTCTTTCGTTTCCAGGATTCTCCATGTAACCCTCTCTTAACAAATGCACAAAATTAGCTACTCCCCATTTTTTCGGCGCCTCACTCATAGTAATAGCTGACACAATTATTTCTACGAAAGGCCCAACAGTTTCATTTCCTAACTTGCCAAAACGTTCCGGGATACATGAGATCAAATCCCAGAGAAATATCCATCTTCATATTTTCCAAGTCCTCCAGCACTTGCCCTTTATAATGGAAACGACTTTATAAACATCAATATTTAGTTGTAGGGTCCATTTCGTTCTCCACGAAGTGAACATTATATAATCTCTCCATCTGCTGAGGTTAAAAACAAAATGAGCTCTTTCATCTTAAAGTGGTCCTATTTCGTCTCTAGTTCTTAATGTACTTCTGGAATCTCTTTAGATTATATCCTTAACTTTACATGCTAAGGCGATCTGACATTCTCGCTCGACCTTTATGATGTCCTCTTTAAGAATTCAAAGTTTGTGCGAAGATTTGTAGCTCGGGTGCTCGTTGTTGTGGTTCTGTTCGCCGAGCTGGAAGTTTTTGTTACAAACGTTTCGTCCCCTGGCTAGGCGACATCATCAGTGCTTGGGAGCCTCCTGCAAAGCGCTTCTTTGATGTTTCCTCCGCTGTTTATAGTGGTTTGTCCCTGCCGCTTCCGGTTGTCAGTTTCAGCTGTCCGCTGTAGTGGTTGGTATATTGGGTCCAGGTCGATGTGTTTGTTGATGGAGCGCATCAAAGAAGCGCTTTGCAGGAGACTCCCAAGCACTGATGATGTCGCCTAGCCAGGGGACGAAACGTTTGCAACAAAAACTTCCAGCTGGGCGAACAGAACCACAACCTCTTTAAGAATGCCCCTCCACTCCTTCTATCGTTCAACAGATTCAATTGAAATCATATGTTTATATGGAAATTGTGACCTTTTGTTCAAAAAGAAGTTCATATGACAAAAGCCTTAATCCCTGCGATCAACCTTGTCCTAATATAATACCTACAATGTGGAAACAAGCCATTCGGCCCAGGAAGATTCCTTTAATCCTGCAAAGGACAGCACACCCAAATTTACACCTCTACCCAATTCCAGTAACTCTGCATTCCCAATGGCCAAAGAAGGTCACCGACACATCTTTCGTCTGGGGAGGAAATCCAGGCAGATTCGGAAAGGATGCAGAAACTCCAAACACACCGTCGTCTAAAGTAGAAGTTGCCCATTATTGAGCAGTTTGTCATACTGCACCTCGCCAAAAGCCTTTTGGAAATTCCAGCTGGTCACCTCTACAGGGTAGACTTCGTCTTACTTGCTCATTACCTCCTCTCAGATGTCTAATATATTTCTCAGACATTATTTCCCCTTGAGAACCTGTGCTGATGCTTCAAGTACTCGGTAAACCCATCCTTCCAATGACATTTGACAATAAATTTAATACAAAGCTGATTTATTTGATTTTTATCCGGAATATCAAAACTTTGCATTCAGATCTGAATATGATGAACAACAAAGTTAAATCGCTATTGAGATATGTAATCTCTGCACTGCCTCAGCAGGGTCGATGAGTGAGTGAATTCTTTCCCTGAGTGGGATCCCTCTTTTGTCTCAGCAGGGTCGATGAGTGAGCTAACTGTGTTTCTCACATGGAGCAATTAAATGCTTTCTGCCCACTGCAAACTGGCTGGTGTACTGAGAGTTGAGATGAACGCTTGAACCTATTCCTAGAATAAATACACTTGAAACGTCTTGCACATTGTGAAAATGTCGAAGGGACATCAGTTCTACAGAGACTGTTAAGCACATCCCACAGACTATACATTTGATATGTCTATCTTCAATGCGAAGACGTTAATGATAACTGCCCCCTGGATATTTTAGAGTGAATAATGTCTTTCCACATTGTGAACACGTTGATGACATGTTCGTCTCCAGGAACTTGTGCAGCACTTCCTGCAGTCAGGGCATTTAGAAAGACACGTTAATATTGTGAGAAATGTGATGAGCCATCCGGTCACTCGGACTTTTACAGCAGGTCCCATCGATTTGGACACAAAGATGTCTCTCCTCCCGGGTGAGCACGTAGATCAGACGTCACGTCTCCAGAATTCTGAAAGGTCTCTCATTCATGTGAGCATATTTGTCAGAGATGAAGCAGAGGTTTGTTAACATTTTCCAAAGTCTGGCGCGATGAAAGGTTTCTAATTAGAATGAGCGTTGTGCCGGACGTTTTAAAGCATTTTCGGCAGTCCAGACTTTGAAATGGTTTCTCCTCATTTTGAACTAGCAGGTGCTGCAGCAGGTCAGAGACAGAGTGACTCCCTTTCTACACTCTGAGCAGGTGAATCGCTTTTTACTGGAATCTTTGTCTCCATGGGAATTCAGCTCAGACAAGGAAATGAATACGCACATTTCCATAGACTTTCCTTCGTATGACTGCATTTGTGTTTTGTGACCTCTGATGATGGGTAGAACCATTGTCCACACACACAATAAGAGAACGATTTCTCTCTCACTGTGACCAGGGTTTTTTTTTTCCTTTCATGTTCTCTATATGATCAAGTTCTACTTGTGATTAAAATGTGCGTTTTTATCAGATCATGGCGGAGAGATTGGTTTGTAAATCTTCCCCTTCTAATATCCTGCGAAATTGATGTTATCCAAAAATGAGAGTGGGAAAGCAACTTTCACAAGACTCTGGATACTTTCTAAGATATGGTATGAGGGTGAGGGAGTTTCGACACTTAGAATGTGACCAGAATTTCGTCAGAATCTTTCATGCACACAGCATCCACCATAAATAGATCTGCAGGTGGATATAAACACGATCACCTCCCTGTTCCTTCCAGGTCAAACGCTGTCCTGCCTTGTCTGACATGCAGTTCTGTTGGAGCAGACATTTCTCACAATTGCATCATGGCAAAGCTGATGCCTCTGTCTTCAGTCCCGAAATCAAAATCCTCTGCCTCGCTCCTGAGTCGAAACTGTGCTGCTGGAAAAGCACAGCAGGGCAGGCAGCATTCAAGGAGTAGGAGAATCGACGTTTTAGGCAAGAGCTATCATCAGGAAATAAGCTTGTAAACCGAGGGGGTAGAGAGACAAATTGGAGTGGATGGGGCTGGGACAAGGTAGCTGAGAGTGTGATAGGTGGATGGCGGTGGGTGCAGTGGTGATTGGTCGCAGAGCAGTGCGGAGCGGATAGGTGGGAAGGAAGATTGATACATAGGACAGTTCATGAGAGCAATGGAAGCCCAGGAATGCATTGACTTGGCCGATTGGGAGGGAGAGTTGAAGTGATCGGCCACGGATCAGTGATGTTGTTTGTTACCGGTGTCCTGGGGTGTTTTCTGAAGCGAGCTGTAATTAGGTATCCTGTTTCCGCAATATAGGTAGACTGCACCAGGTGCAATGGATACATTCAATGAAATCCGTGGAAGTGCAGGTAAAACTCTCATGGATGTGGAAGGCTCCTTTGGGGCCTGCGACAGAGTGGAGGTGTGGGTGGAGATTTTGCAAATCCCGTGTTGGAATGAGAATGGGGTGGGTGGGGAGGATGGTTTGGTGAGGGGCATGCACTTGACAAGGAAGTCGTAGAGGGAATGATCTTTATAGAAAGCGGATAGGGGTGGGGAGGGAAACACATCTTAGCTGGTGGGGTTCATTTTCGGGTGGTGGAAATGTCGGAGAATGACATGATATCTGCGGAGGTTGCTGCAATTTAAAGTGATGAATAAGGGAGCTCTGTCCTTGTTGGAGGGATGGGTTTTGAGAGTGGAGTTGCGGCACATGGATGAGATGAGCTGGAAAGCATCATTGACCAAGTGCGAGGAGAAAATGCCTCGCCACTGACTCAATCTTCTCCCTCGCAACTGTCTGAGTCTGAACGAGTCACGTCATAACCATAGTGACATCCTTCACTGCGTTTTGTGCTTTCAACCACATATCGCCATCATCACCGTGTCAGCCGACTTGCACCTCATTAAGATCATTAACTCTTCCACGTCTCCGCTCTTCTGCAGCTCAAACTCTCATCCATTCGTTTGGATTAAACGGTGGTCGCACACTTCCCCCCATCCGTCCTCTCAAATTCCCCCTCTGCTCTGGCCTAACTCCCTCTGCCTCTATTCAAGGGTGCACTTGCGTTCTGTTCAGTGTTCCATTGTTCCTTACCTGAATGATATTTTTACCACTGCAGTTTTTCCCAAACGTGCACTGCGGCCTTCGCAGCTTTATCTTTCCACACGGGCTCCCACATGCTGGAAGGGCAGCGATTTCGGGTTATTCACCCAAAGATGTAGTCCTGACATCTTTCAACAACTCTGCTGCACGTGTGAGTATTAACAACAAGGGTTATTCACCAATTACCGGGTAGTTAAATTCAAAATCTTTGAAACATTTCTGCAAATCTCTTGACTGTCTTCGCTCTGTCTATCACTGTCATGTCCTCCAGCCCACTCAAGAGCAATCTGTGTTGTTCAATAAATGCCAACCCAGCCAGTGAACACCACACCCAAGATTTTCTTTTAAAACGCACTCTCAGATACCTGCATAGCCTGGAATTCCAATCTCCGGAGTATGTTCGATTTGAATTGTTCCACGTTTGGTGCCTAAACTTCATCTACCAAGGTCATAAATTGTGAAATCTCTTCAGTACATAAATCGCACAATGCTATAGGAAACGAATTAGTCAACAACGGAAGAAGAAAAGCTGTAATCATTGTTGAAATGAAAGGCAATTAATTGATATCAATACTACATCGTGCCTTTCACATAATGGAAACTTCAAAGCTGTTCCTCTGGAGGGAGTTTAAACAAATTTTGATCCCAGTCACATTATGAGATATTGGGAAGCTGACAAAGTGTTGTGTCAAACAAGTGAACAAAGAAATGGGTTTCAAGTCGTATTTTAAAACAGAAAACGAAGCTTGCATCACGAACCTCGGACGACGGAATTTGCTGTGCTAGAGTTCATCATTTTCTGTTAGTCAGAAAAAGCGCTTTATTTGCCGGTGGCTCCATAGCTCAGAGGCTAGAGCATTGGTCGTGTATTCGAATCTTACTTGGGCCTTGCTGCATGTGTTTACAACTGTTGCAACAAACATTCACAGAAGCATTTTCCGTGTTGTTTGGAATTATTTCTGAGGGAACATCGTGAAGTAATTTTCCCCACGGACCAGGCCTCATCTGCTTGACGTTCGAAATCCCCATTTGTGTTTCTACTTCGAGGAACACAAGGACGACAAGCATCTGATGCCAAGAATGCTCGAATTTAGCCGGAAGAACAATGTGATACAGTTGATGCAGTAAAGTAACGGTGAAATAGTGGGGGAGGAAAACATACAGCGAAGCGGCTGAATGCTTCCATTCCTTATGTAGAGGCAGGAATCTGCTGGAATCCAAATGAAACAGGTAGGAGGCTGGAAGAGCACAGCGAGCCAGGCTACCTCAACAGGTGGAGAATTCAACGATTAGCATGTACCAATTATTCACGACTGTGCCAGTCCTCGAAGGACAGTCGCCTGCCTGTTTACCCCGTTGCGTATGCAAACAGAATCGGATTTTAAAGCCCGAAGTGAAGAAAGAAGAGGCAAACAGTTCAATTCCTAATTTTCTGAATGTTGGCCTCTCCTTAGGCCTTTGTCATTCTCACAAGATGTGTCTGTATATTTCCCTCTTTGTTTGAAAATGCGGTTCAGTTCTCCCACAGCTCATGATCAAATTTAATGGTATCTGACTTCAGTCTCATTCGCTTCTTCATTTGAGATTAAACCTTTGCAGGGAACGTCTGTTTGAGATGAACACTTCAGAAGTCAGGCTATGGGCTACTAGAAGCTGGAAATGAGAATGGATGGATGTTTGATGGACTGGCATTGACATAATGCATTATTCTGTGCTGTAAAAGCTCGGTGTCACGAATAGTTTTCTGGAAGAAACGTCTCATTGCTGGAAAAATAAACTATGCGGTGAAGAGAAGATGCAATTGCACCTGCCATCCTAAATGTCAGCTAGTGGTTACAATTCAGCATTATCACTGCTGTGGTTTGGTTTCATTGCCTGGTGAGGGAATCAGGATTATTGTTCCTGATAAGGACAACAACAAAAGCGGAGCATCTTTGGCAGGGAACGCATTTCACACGCGTCCGCATGCGCCTTGAAATATTGCTGCAGGGCCGCAAGGTGGCTCACTGGTTAGCACTGCTGCCTCGCAGAGCCTGAGACATGGCATGAATCCAAATGGGTCGACTGTCAGTAAGGTGCCTTAATCACGAACAAATGAAGAGTAATAGGGTAAGGAATTGTTCTGTGAGGGTTAATCACTGGAGGATCGGTGTGAATTTGTTGCATCAAATGGCCAGTTTCTTAACTGTCAGCATTCTATGATACCTTACTGTGTTGTTTTAGCACATGTTCAGAGAGGGGAGAAAAGTGATGAAAAACAGTCATTTCCCAGTCAGTGGTTGATCCATTGTGTGACAACCAACCGATTCACCTGTGACTGGACTAGCTCCCATCTTCCCTACACTGGTAATGACAGTATACACCATTCGAGCGGGTTTTCATGTGTTGCATTGGAACAGCATTCTTTCTCAAGATGGACTTCCCTGGAATATAAAAGAGATGATAAAAGACATGGATGCCGATGACTGGAATCAAAAGACGTCAGGAAGAATGGACAGCTTCTACTGGGAAACAAAAAAGAATGGAAAGGAAACCAACGAAGTACTGGGGCATAACGCCTTTATAAAAGTCAAGGCGGGGTTTCATGGGATGGTGGAACAGACGAATAGATCATGTGGCGTGAAACCAGGTAAAACTGAGTTGCGTCCATATGGACGTTTCCCTGATGATGTGAATATGCAGAGAGTAAACAGGAGGGAAAATCCTTCATTCAGATGAATCTATAACTAGACTTTCGAACTTCAAAACCAGCGATGATAAGTAAAAGTTTGGAGCATTTTTTTTCATTCTACAGTAATTGAAATCGAAAATGATTATTTTTCATGAAAAATGTGTCAAAAGCTGATTCTAAAGTATTTGTAAAAATACGTGCAGAAACATAATGAGTGAATTTCACCAAGACAGGGAGTCTGGTCGGCCGGGCCGGGTAAGCGTTAGGTGCACAATTTCTAATTGGTCAAGGTTAATTGGAAATATGCCACATAACACCTCCAACTGATTACGACTAAGTGTAGAAAGTGCTGGTTGTGAAGAAAGGTTTAGCAGCTTGTTCTACGTGAACGTCCATAAATTGTAAAAGAACTGAACTGTTTCTGTTAGCTCAGCATTAAAGGGAAGTCGGTAAGCTCAGTCCGCTGGATAATTGGTTTATGATATAAAGTGTTGCCAACAGTGTGGGATTAATTATCGCAATGTCTCAGTTTTCCATCAGAATCCCGATCTCCCTAATCACCTCATCCTTTATACGATGGCGACAATCAAAGCGAAATTATACTATAGTGAGTGGGAACTGACCTGTCGATGGAATGCACCATTTTTTTTTCATCTATTGCCTTGGACATTTGGCTGGAATCACAGAGACGGGAGTGAGACCATTTGCTGCTCACCCATCTCCCCCCAAAATATCCAGTGACAAGACTCGAAAAATGTTCCTGTTTGAATCCTATAATCTTTAAAGCAGTACTTCAAACATCTTTATCATTTTGGTTCCAGTTTTGCTGACAACATTGTCCAATGAGATAAATCTAATAATTTTTGGATTGTTTTAATGGCCTGTGCAAGGTTGCAACAAAATAAGTAGCATGAAACGAACTAAGCATTCTTTCCAGAATTTAACATAGCACAGGATCAGCGATATGAGAAACGTCAACATCTTCAAACGTCACCTCTGTATCTCTATTGAGAGATGGATGTTCACTCAGGGAGTATTTCTGCTGGTTGTAAGTAACTGAGGTATTTCCCAACGACAGAACAATCCACAAAATAATTTTTTTCAAAAATAAATGCCGTTTCTCACAACTTTCTTTTGCAACTTCTAAATATATATGTGCACACGCATTCATGCAAGTGCACACACATTTTTATATACATGCATATATATGTTCGCATATAAAAGTGTGTGTATGTGGTGTATGTGGACAATATTAGGAATGGATGGCCGGACATTTGAAATTTATTTCTGTAGAATGTGAGAGGTAAGGGTTTTCAATAATGTCCCAGATATCCACGTCTGCGGGAAGTGCACCCAACTCCAGCTCCTCGGCAACTGCGTTCGGGAACTGTAGCTTGATGTCAGATCATTTGGAGTCTGAGTGGAATTGATCGAAGGTATAGGGAGGCAGTAACACTTCAGGTACAAGAAATAGATAGATAGATGGGATACAGTCGGGAGCCGAAACGCTAACAGGCAGACAGTGCAGGCATCTGCTGTGGCCGTGCCCCTCAGTAACATGTATACCATATTTGTTATTTTTGGGCGGGATGACTTACGAGGGGAAAGCCATTGGGTATAGGTCTTTGGCACAGAGTTTGCCCCTTTTTCTCAGAAGGGTGGGGGAGAGAGGAGGAGAGCATTTGTTATTGGGGACTCCATATCGATGGGAACAGATTGAGATTCTTTGGATATAGGGCAGACTCATGATTGGTGTGTTGTCTCCCAGCTACAGGGTTTGTGATGTCTCGCATCATGTTTTCAGAATCCTGAAGGGAGAGGGTGGGCAACCCCAAGTCATTGTCCACATATGCACCAACAATATCGGTAATAAAGGTGATGTGGATGTATGGCAGAATTTCAGGGATCGAGGGTGACATCTTAAATCTATAACAAACAGAGTTGTTCTCTCTGATTTGTTGCCCATTCTACGTTGTAGTGAGGTGAAGTGTAGGGAGAGAGCATTTGAAAATGTTGTTGCAAGGATGGTGCAGGAGGGAGAGTTTCCGATACCTGGATAGTTGGGGCTCATACTGGAGTCGATGAACCTTTACAAACAGGATGGTCTTCACCTGAACTAGAAGAGTACCAATACCCTGAGGGGATAATTTGCCAAAGCTCTTCATGAGGGTGTGAACGAATTCAGCCTCGGAGTGGGAAGCTGAATTGTAGCTCCAGTTTGCAGGTGGTTGTGAGTGGTTTTGTCATAAATAGCGTTTCAGGTTTACAAGAGTGTACTGGCAAGGATGAAGGTGGCTTGAAGTGTGTTTACTTCAACGCCAGAAGCATCTGGGATAGGGTAGGTGCCATGTGTTGTTACCTGGGACTTCGATATTGTGGCCATTTCAGAGACATGAACGGAGGACTGAAGAGAATGCTTGTTCCTGTTACCTCAGTTTCGATTTTTCAGTCAGAGCAGGAGGGTCGTTTCAGAGGGGGAAATGTGGCATTATTCGTGAAGGACAGTATTTTGGTAGCAAAAAGGATATTGGTGAGGACGCGACTGAATCTGCTGAGGTAGAATGGACTGAGATTAGAATCAGGAATGGAGAGGTCACCACAAAAATGTTCTAGATATATGGAGGAAAGATTGCAAAGTTGATTGCAAAGTGACAGGGTAGTTGTTATGGGGAGCTTTAACTTTCCAAATATTGATTGGAAATGTTATCGGTTCAGCACCTCGGACCGGTCAGTTTTTGTCCAATGTGTGCAGGAGGGTTTCCTGTAGCAGCATGTAGACAGGCCAACAAGACACAAAGCCACATTCGATTTGCTTACGGGTAATGAACTCAGCCAGTTGTTTTCTTTGGAGGTAAGTGAGCACTTTGTTGATAGTGACCACAATTCGGTTATGTTTATTTAGTGATGGATCGGAATAGGTATTTATTGCAGAGCAGCAGGTATCGCGGGGAGAAAGGCCATTATGATGCGATTAGGCAAGAGTTAAGATGCACCGCATGTGGAAAGTAACTTCAAGAGTTGTGCACACCTGAAATATGGAGTTTGTTCAGGGAAAAGCTACTGCATGTCATTGGTAAGTATGTAAGCGTCATGCAGGGAATATGAGGTCGACACAGGGAACTGGGTCCACTGAAAAAGTTGAATCTCTTGCGAAGAAGGAGAAGGAGGCGTATGTAAACATGTAATATGAAGGCTGAGGTAGGACGCGTGGGAATTAAAAGCTAACCAGGAAGTGCCTGAATAGAGAGCTCCGAGCTGCCTCACTTCGAGCGAAGAGGAGGCATGAGAAGTCTTTGTCTGGCAGGAACAATCCTGAAGCTTTCAATTGATCGTTCAAGAATAAAAGAATGTCTAGCATATGATTATGGTCTGTCAAGAACAGAAGTACGAAGTTGTAGCGGTGTCCAAGGATAGCAGAGACGCTGAATGTATTTTTTAATCATATCAAAAATGAAAAAGACAATGTTGTCGAAGTGAGTATTGAGATGCAACCTATTAGAATAAACGAAATTGACATTCATAAAGAGGAGTTGTTAGTAATTCATGAAAGTCTAAAAATAGGTTTGTCCCCTGGACTTGATGGGATGTATCCGAGGATTCTCTGCGAATCGTGGGAGGAGATTGCAGAATTTTTGACTATAAGCTTTATTGCATCAGTTTTTATGTCATTAGATCTAGAAGACCCGAGTTTAACAAATATTGTCCCCTTTTTCACGAAGGGGAGTAGAGACAATGCTGGTAATTATCGAATAGTGATCCTTAGCTTTCTTGCAGCTAACGTTTTGGAACAGATTATGAGAGATAGGAATTATGATCATCAAAAAAGGAAGAAGTTGATTCGGGATAGTGAGTACGATTTAAGGAATACCAGGTTGTGCCTCACAAACCTCACTGAGGTCTTTGAGAAGGTGAGCAAACAGGTGGATGAGAGTAAAGTGGTTGATGTGGTGCATATGGTTTTCAGTAAGGCGCTGTCGGCTGTTGCATGAAATACAGAATCATGGGATTGAGGATGGTTTAGCGGTTTGGATCAGAAATTGGCTCGCTCAAAGAAGACAGAGTGTGGCAGTTCATGGGAAATGATAATCCTGGAGTTCAGTAACTGATGTTGTATGACAAGGTTCCTTTTTGTGTCCGCTGTTGTTTGTCATTTTTATAAATGACCTGGATTAGGGCATGGAATGATGGATTCGTAAATTTGCAGGTGACATTAACATCGACGATGTTGTCAATAGTGCCAATATCTGCTAACGGTTACAGAGGGGCATGGATAATCTGCAGAGCTAACCTCAGAAGTGGCAAATGGATTTTAATGTGGAAAAGTGTGAGATAATTTACTTTGGAGGAACAACAAGAATAAAGAGTTCTTGGCTGATTGTAATATTCTTGGAAGTGTGGATGTGTAGAGCGATCTCGGTGCCCATGGATATAAAGCTCGGAAAGTGACCACCCACGTTGACAGGTTTGTTTGCAAGGAGTACGGTGTGTTAATATTTCTTGGGAGAGTGATTCAGTTTCAGAGCGAAATTATCACTTTGCAGCTCCAGAAATTAACTGGTGTGGCCGCACTCGTAGAGTTGCGTGCATTTCTGGTCGCCACATTATACGATGGATGTGAAACCATTGGAAAGGGTGCAGAGGACATTTTCTAGGATGTTGCCTTCTCTGGAGAGATGGTCTTACGAGGAAATGTTGAGGGACTTGAGGCGGTCTTTGATAGCGACAAGACGTTTGAGGGGTGAATTTAGAGAGACATAGAAGATGATCAGAAGTTGCCATAATGTGGACAGTGAAGGCATTTTTCTTCAAATGGTAATTTTGGCACAAGGCCACATCGACGTAGGTTCCTTTGTCAGTGAGTAGTAAGGGTGCTGAACGCCTTGCCTTCAACACTCGTAGACTCAACAACTTTCAGGTCTATGAAATGGTCATTGTATAAACTTGCGGAGTATGATGGTAAAATACTAGTCAGATTGGTATCACAGGTCGGTGCAACGTTCGGGCCAAAATGAACTTTATTGCGGTGTAATATTCGGTGTTTGAACTGTTCTTCAGCTTGAAGTTGCAATCATCTCTGGTCACTATCAGTAAGACCAACACCTGGCGAGAACCGAATGTGCAACTTTGGCACCTTATGCACTTCCATTCTGTCGTGCAATTACATCAAACTGACGAATTGCACCACTGGAGCTGCCGTGTAATGATGACCAATGGCTACTGATCTTACCACTGGGCCCCTCAAACCAATTACTCCATTTTTGCTGAAGATCTGAAATGAAACACAGCGCAGAGGAGGTTATACTGATGATGGATCATCGATTATGGAGCAACAGGTTCAGGAAAATGACATAGTAAAATGTGGTGAAAATAGGCATTATTGAATTCTCTGTTCGTTTACCGTGGCTTCCTGCGTTGATCACAGGCAATGTTATGTCGCCGCTGTACTGGGATTTCCTGCTGTCGGTATCAATTCGTCAGAGAATTCGATTCACTGGTACTTCACCAGCATCCTTTGGAATGTTCATACGGCACAATGACCCACATGTACACAACGTCAACAATCTTCTGCATTGCTACATCCAAGGGCACGTGGCATGTTTTTTTTTATAAATACTGAAAAATTAATCATGTTATGCAAGAGCAAATTGAATTTTAGTTTAATTAGTAAAGTCGCAAGAAACCAGAGTAAGTTTCAAAAGTCAGAAATTCACGTTCATTACCTTGGCCAGAATTCTCGCACAGCAAAAGGGAAATCTGTCCCTGAACCCCCAGCATCCATGTAATTGCTTGCTCCATGTGTCCACTTGGAAACCTATGTGAAGGGATGTTCAGCCTGATAGAGAACTTGTGAGAATCCTCCACTGTCTGATCTAAAGCTGAAACAGGAGCTATCTATTCCAGCTTGGAGGGTAGCGAAGTGGAGGTGAGACAGAAAATATTAATTGGTGTAGATTCACATTGTTCTCATTGTGATTGTTTAAAAACCTGGGCCAGAAAAGACTCAAGCAGAAAGGAGCAGAAGTAGGCCATTCTTAACACCGCTCCTGCCCCGCCACGCCATTCTGTACCATCATAGCTCACACAGCACTTTTATGTCTTTTTCCAGCGTATCCATATCATCGTGTTGCTAAGTCGCTAACACATATTTATCGATCTCTACCGTAAATAGACATCGAAGTTATTCAGCACTGAGAGGAAAATGTTGCATTTCGAGACAGTTGGGTTTCTGCATGAATTTTATTGGTTTTGCAGATGAGCAGCCGAGTCTGGTCTGAACACCTTTCAAACCATAAACGAAAACTCGACTCTGATGAGATTTGCATCCACAACTTTTGAATGGCAGTCTTAAGAAAGGCGTAGAAATTCAACGCGCTTGCCATTGCACCACAGAGTCGCGGCCTCACCCAGTTTTCAGCACAAAAGTTTGTCTTAGAACGATTTCTCTCAGGACACCTATCTCACGTCTGTCTGACCTCGTCGCACTTTCCAGTATCTGGTCCTTATCCACGTGTGCTCTGGATCTTCAAGTGTTCGGCTATATACTGCTGAAATGTCCTCATAACACTGAGCATTACCACACGTTCAGATAAGAAATTCCAGATTAACAACACTCTATGGTTGAAAGTGTTCTTCCTAAATCTCCACTAAACCGCTTTTCTCCTGCTTTTCATCTATGTCACTGGTTATTATTCCTTCCCAAAAAGCCTCATCCTTATCTCTATCCTCTCCATAATATGTGCATGTTAATCAGTTTTTCACTCAGCCTTCTCTGTGCTAAGTAACACAGCCCCAGCTTAGCGCATCTACCTTCACAATGGGAATGGTCCAGCCCTTGGCATTATTTTCATCTCCGGTGAACTTCTCCTCCTGCAAACAGACGGTTCCTGCAGTCTTGCGATTACAACGGAAAAAGAAATGTTCTTTGAAGAAATGCCAAATTGTCTGAACAAATTCAGCAGCTCTTGTCCATCTATGATGAGAAAGGACAGTGAAGGCTTCGAGTCCAATGATTCGTGTTCGGAACTGATGGGATGTGTAGGTGGGTGAAAAATGTGGAAGAAGGCGGACAGGATCCAAAATGATTGAATTCGATGTTGGGTCCTGAAAGCTGCATAGTCTTTCAGTAGAAAACGAGTTACCGATCTTCCAGCTTGCGCTGTGCCTTGAAGAAGAACTGCAGCAGACCAGAGACTGGTATGATGGATTGGGTACACAATGCAATGTTTAAGTGACAGGACACTGGAAGACCGGGGTAATTTTTGTTGATTCTGGACAGATCTTAAGTGATCTCAGCTTTGTCACCGACTCTGTTTTCCTCTCTCCATTGTAGAGAGATCACATTCTCAGCAGGAACTACAGTTTTCTTGATTGAATGAAGTGCAGACTAATCACTGGAAGATGTGTCTGGAAGTTTCCACAGTGAGGAGAGACATCGCAAACAAGCAGGAAATGTATCTTACAACATAGAACGTTACAGTGCAGTACAGGCACTTCGGCCCTCGATGTTGCACCGACCTGTGAAAATAATATGATGTCCATTGCAATGGAAAATTAACATTTCTTTTGAAACCAATAAAAGCACAGGGAAACAAAAAAGTAAGGGCCTGAAGAGGGCAAGTTTTGCAGACAGAAAGAAAATCTGTGTATATTTAAAGCGAACTAATAGCAGATTGACAAGGCCAGCAAACTACCATATCAACAGCCAAGGAATTAGAAAAAAAACAACTCCTTATCTGGAAAGGAACTCGAATGTTTCAGGCCACTGACTTTGAAGTGTTGATAAGAAGAAGCGAATTGTACTTTAAAGGGAATATGTGAAAGCTATCAGGCGCCCATTAAATGAGGCATCTTGCCAATGTATTACCTGGGACACAGGAAACCTGAATTTGATGGAACTCCACGCGCTGCATGCTGAAAACCTTCTGGCCCCAGAGAAGGAAAAACGGAAATTAAAGATGGAACAGCAAACTGACTATGATGCAAATGGTCGCCCAGCCGTTGGAAGGAGGTGCTGCGTGAAAAGAAGGGCTGGCAGAGGTAAATCTGGCGGATGCTTTGTTTGCAGAGCAATGGACCACTGAGTGAGGCAGTGCACGCCCAGACAGCCTCAATCGGCCCTGGAGGCTGGGCAGCAGGGTGACTAATGGAGGAAGGCTGAGGTGGAGGTGGGCAGCCCCAAAGTTACAGGTAAACCTCTTTGCTTTATGCTTGGCTCATCTCTACTCCTCACCTCATGGACACTGAAACATGTCCCACCTCTACACTGAGCACTGAGTTTGCGAAGCGTGAACTATATTTTCAGTACAACGATGATGCATATAAGTCAATGCTTAGATCTATGTTATATGTGGAAGGTGCACCTCTTACTTTTTTGGAAGATACAAGAGCAACATATTCAGGTCATAAATCAAGGCAGTTCAGAGAGTCGCCGCAAATAAAGATGAACGGAAGCTTTCTGAACTTAATGGGTGCGTCAGGAGTCGTGACACGAGAGAGATTTACGGCACCCCTATTGTGCGAAACCAGTAATGGGGAAACATTCCAATTCTCATTTCTGTTATCGGAATTCTGTTCTTTAACCTGATGTCTCGGGATCTCATAGTGAGACTGGGGTCGGATTTGCGCAGTACCCCGACGGGCTTGCAGGTAATACAAAAAGAAGATTCAACAGTGCAAGCTGGAAAATACGAATCACGACCCTTGATGCATGTCAGAGAGCGATAGGTTCCGTGAGCGATTCATTCACCCAGGAAGCAAGTAGCCATGTTAATCCCATTAACACCGCTTTTCTTGCTGGAGATATGCTGCACTGCAAAGCACACATACACCGCGATGGTCCTGACAAATCATAAGAGAAGGATTGGTTCAGGAGATTGGTTAAACCAGATCAGTTGTTATTGTGCGAATTTTATTGGAATGATCACAGATGTGCTGTCACTTTAAACTTTTTCAAGTATCTGTGATGGTAAGTAGACCCTGTGTTTTTCCTCACGGATCATTGGCGAAGGCATCCAGCGACAGGTGTCAGAATTTGGGACCATGGGCACGACAGGCACTAAAAACGAAAGATTGTATCTTCAGGGTTGGTGTGGTAATCTGCTTCAATGCAGTTATAAGGACGTATAGGAAGATACTAAATCGGCTAACTCAGGCAGACAGGGCAGTCCAGGTAATCCTCACAAGGAGTGTCGTCTGGCGTTTACCTATGGTAGATTTCTCGGATCCAAGATTAAGAAGGGTCCCAACTGATTTCAGGGCAAAAGGCAAACACGATGTGGGGCTCATACGAACCGTCAAGAATAACCCCGAAGTCTGAGTATCGTCCTTGCAAAGCAAAAGAGCCGTTAATACCCGAGGCTGTGCAAGGAATTACCCCAGTCTTTGACTCTCTCTAATAGGCTGAAGTGATAATCCCCCGTGAATAATCACTGATGAGAACACCCATTTTTTCGTTCAAAAAGGCAAACATTCCAGGTGAATCGGGGGAATGGAGGTTTGTTCTTGACCTGCAGGTTTTCAATAACGCTGTTATGTCGCACACCCCAAATGTACCCAACCCCTATATTATATTGGCTCAAATTCCACCGTATGTAAATGGCTCTCTATTGTGGATTTAGCAAATGCCTTGTTTTGTGTACCGTTACACGCCGACAGTCAATTCTGGTTCACTTTTCCATTCAAAGGCCAATAGTATACTTTCACGTGACATTTTCAAGATTACTGTGAGCCCCCACCATAATTAAAGAGGCTCTACACAGGAGTCTGGAGACTCTTCTTTTAACTGAGGGGGGGGGGGGGGGGGGTCAGCGCTTCTGCAGTATGTAAACGAATGCCTAATCGCAGCACCAACAGAGAAACCATGTGAGAAAGGTGGGCTTGCGAGGCTCTGCCATCTCGTCTCGCAAAACTACAACTTGTGGACGTGTAGGATTCACCAATTTAGAATCTGGATACGGCGTTTTATTGTGGATAGGTCAGCATTCAGAAGCAAAGAGATAGACCAGTGTCTGGTATGTTGTCGCAACTACCCAAAAGGTCGTCAAAGCGGGATCATTTCCTTCTCATCTGTCAGCGCAAGCAGCAGAGCTGATTGCCTTGATTGAGGCATGTAAATTGACCGAAGGCAGAACAGTGAATATTTACATCGACAGCAGATATGCATTCGGGGTTGTACATAATTTTGGATCCTTGTGGAAATTCAAGGGCTTCTTGACCTCCACTGGAAAGCCAATGACAAAACATGGCCAGATCTCTGACCTCCTGAAAGCAGTCCGATTGCCTAAATCAATCACTATGTGTCCATGTGAAGCCCACAGGAAAAATTATGATTCAATTTCTCAAGGCAATGAAAATGTAGACTCAGCGGCAAGGACGGCAGCCAATCAGCCGCCAACTGATCAGTTTGACATGTGTATGTCAAATATTTGTAATCCAAATCAGACTTATGGGAGTTACAGTCGCAGGCCACATCGAAGGAGAAGCGTGAATGGACAAGGGCAGGGTGTAGAATGAGGGAATGGGTTTAGTGTGGCCCCAATGGTAAACCCTGTCTACCACGATCTTTATTCCCTTTCTATGCCAAAGTAACACACGGTAAGGACCATGTGTCAAAAGTGGGGATGGACGACAATATTTCAGCACGCTGGTACAGAAAGGGATTTACTCATTACTTATAAAAAATGTGAATAATCTGTTATCTATGCCACTAATAATGTGGGGAGGGGAATACAAATGAATCAGGCAGAACACCCCGATCCCAAAGTCCGTTTGAACATTTACAGATGGACTTTATTGAACTAACACCCAGCTTAGGGAAAAGGCATTATCTGGTAATAGTTGATGTTTTCCCAAGGGGTGGAAGTGCTCCCACGTCTCAACAGGATGCCAGTGCGGTAGCCAAGGCTTTGCTAACTGAAATAATTCCGAGATGGGGCATCCCTGAAAGGCTCAGCAGCGACAATGGAAAGCCATTCAGAAATATTGCCGTACAGCAGATCAGTGATTACTTGGGAATAAAGGTGAGGCAACATTGTGCCTATCACCCAGCGAGCGGTGGGGCAGTAGAAAGAGAGAAAACTGCCCTTATAAATAAATTGGCAAAATGTTGTGAGGAACTAGAGGCGACATGGACAAAGGCATTTCCAATTCTGCTAATGTATATGAAGGAGAAGAAGAGTAAATCTTAGGACGTTTGTGATTTTGTTTGGGAGGTGGCCCAATACAGGAATTGGCCCAAGACCGATTTTAAGACAGATAACAGACCACTGTGAGGACGAGATGTTATGTTACGGTATCAAACTCTCCACACTTCTGTCTCAAATAAAGAATCAAAAGAAGGGCAGCACTACCCCAATCAGCAGAAGGGAAGATGCACAGTCTAGAACCTGAAGACTGGATAGTGGTGAAAGACTTCAGGAGCAAAAGCATGAAGGCGAAGAGCTGGCTGGGACCGTTCCAAGGGCTCCCTCCAACACAGGCAGCTGTTAAGATCGCCGAAAGAGCCACGTTGATACACGCCAGCCATCGCAAACGTGTAGCTGACCTCGAGGAGACATCGGACAACACCGGATCCAAATAAGTGTAAGTAGTGATTAGAAGAGTCATAGAAATATGGGGCTGCATGGCAGGATGAGTCGTGATGGCAGGGGTGTCTGGGATACAACCGCAGACGGTAATCTTTACCAACGATGTTAAGTTGACCTTTACATGCCACCCATGCCCGTTTGGTAACCAGGACGACTATAAATAAGGTAATAAATATTTATGCAGAGATCCTTGTGTACCCAGTTACTGGCACTGAGTAGTATCCACCACGGCTACAGGTACACCTGACACGGGATATCGGTTTCCTGTTATCAAGGAAGGAGGTGCCATGGCAAGGGTAATAATAACCAAGATTCAGAAGAGCGATGACGAAGCCTGGTGGTGTGGAATAGATAGACCCTTCTCCGATATCTATAGACAGGTGAATATAGTGGTACAGCCTCGCACCCACCCCACCCGAGATGAAATGCAGAAGGTCCTCCAAGAAATAGTAGCTCCTGGACTCGAAAAGATGAATGTCCAATGACCCGCACTGCAGATGGGCGGAAAGGCCTTTTCCAAGCTGACAGAAATGGATGAAAGAAAGAAACTGATGTGCAGCTAAAATGATCACAAATGAAAAAAGTAAAAGTGGATTCATTGAGAAAACATACAGCGCCATATTTCACTTTCCGTGGAAGTCTACTGTTAAGGACTCCGTGCTCTCACTGCTGTAGCAATGGGGGATTTCCTCTGACCGTTTATGTTGTTGACAACCTTCCCAAAGCAGGGAATGTTGTATGGAACTGGCAATTAATCGAGTATTGTCACAAACAGGTTCAGACTTGCATAAAACAAAGAAGTGCGAATCCTGGAAATCTGAATCAACAACAGGAATTGACAGAGAAACACTGCAGGTCGAACAGCATCTGTGGAGACAAAGAGATTTAATGTTTCATATCACAGATTCAGGCTACTTGTGCTTTTTATTGTTTTATTGCCTGGGTAATTATCAATTTCACTTCGTGAAACAGCATATTACCAGAATCCCTCATTAGCTGACAGACGTGATCTGTCAAAATGCAAAATTCCTTTATCGGCTGTAATGCTGTTGCTGTTGCCCTGAGTTGGTGAAAGGCTGGCCTTCATTACCTTTTTCTTCTCCTTTATGTCGATGAGCAGCCGTGGTGAATGGAGAATTTCTGTTTGTCTCCCTTTGTCTCTCAGTACCATCTCACTCTCTTCTACATTCTCCCACTCTCTGTCTGTCAATATCCCTCATTTTTCATTTCTACTCTTGGAAAAGTGTTAAAATCGGAGTCTGTTCCGTGGCTTTCTCCGCCCCGCCCGGCCAGAGTGTGTAGAACTGGGCTCACAGTCTCCAATTAATGTCTGTGTTACTTAGGTCTGAGATCAGGTGACATTTGTTCACTCAAAACGTTATGAGCTTTTACAATTCTAAATAGTATTCATAATAGAACAGAAAAAAAGCAGTTTCACTCCAATTACAGGATTTCTATGATGCCACTGCCGTTAGCCTAAAATCAATGAATGGTGACAGCAGACAATGAGAGCCATTGGATGCGTTGTTACTAAAACATTGTCCTGCAAGTCTGCAGTGTCTCCTGCGTCTCTTCATTATTCCCAAAAAACTTGAAAAGACGGACGGAGAATAATAGTAGAAGAGATAGACAAATCCTTGTCGAACAGAGTAAAAGGAACTCTGCGTTGAATTAGTAGGATAGAACATAGATTAATGGGTCCACATCAGGCGGTAGGGCTTGGTAGCACGAAATAACAACGGACTGAATTCAAACACAAGAAGCATGCTGAACCATCATTTTCGCGATGTTGGATAAACAATACGGTTTTTACAAGAAGTTTAAACAATTAACTTTCAATGTACAGAACATTTGACAGCATTTGACACCATTAACGCCTGGTTATTACCATATGCTTTAACTGACGAAACCACAGACACTGTTCTTTAAATCAATAAGGGCATTTAATGAAGTATATGATCACAGTTAATCGGGCCACCTTTCTGTAATAAAGCTGCTCGCTGAGAATTTATATCAACGTCCGCTTGTGCAGGACAGAAGTTTACAGCTGGTGACTCTCCACTGAAAATGTACAGGAAGAGGCAATCTCTTCTTGCTTTGATTTCAAACGGATGCCTTCACCTCTTCAACCTGACAGGATAAACAGTATGCGTTCATCATCCCTGGGTCGATTTACCGCGTGAATATGCACAGAGGAAAACTCATACCAAGAGACCAGGGTAATTGTGGTGAATTTACCAGGAGTGGTGTGTGAGTCGGTGTTAACAGTGGGCAGTAAGGGCTAAACCATTAGCACTGACATTGATCCTTGTACCAACAGCTCCTCACTCACTTTCTGCCTCATTCATCCCAGTCATCATTGACTTTCAGTTTATCCTACTTTCCCTTCGAAACTTTACACTTCTTCTGGACCACTTTCGGGTGTCCACTTGGAAACTGCAGCTTTTTCAAACGAAATTCTGGGGAATGCACGTCACTCTTTGGGATCGGCTTCACTCCCCAAACATAATTACTCAAGAGATTGAGATGGTAAGTTACTTTACATCGTCCTCGAAGTGCTCAACACAGTGATACAGCCATGATGTCGATAGGGAGGGAGTTCCAAGAATTAGACATAGCGACATTGAATGAAGAGCGAGATAGTTTCTGCTCTGAAAGGCGAGATCCTTAGAGGGGATTTGCAGTGACAATTTATTCGTGTATGTGCTGCCATGGCTGCCAGAGGATGTGGTGGAGGTTCGTAGAATTGCAACATTCAAGAGGCATTTGAAATGGTATATAAGTCGGAAGGGTTTTGAGGGATATCGGCCGTGTGCTTGCAAGAAGGACCAAATTGGGTTGGGATTTCCGGTCAGCATGGGCAGGTTTGAACGAAGGGTCTGTATCCCTGCAGTCCATCTCTATGACTGTATGAGTCCAGTTGGATGCAATCAATCACTGGATTCCTTCTGGCAGAACCGGGTCTGTGCTCTCTGTGGAAGCAGAACATGGTTTTCATTCAGATTAGCTACAAGAAGAGGAGAAATAAATCTTCATTTCCTGACATGGAATTTTATCTTGCACATCTTTGTGACTGTGGGAGGAAACCGGAGCAACCGGAGGAAACCCACGCAGACACGGGGAGAGCGTGCAAACTCCACACAGTCAGTCGCCTGAGGCGAGAATTGAACCCGGGTCTCCGGCGCTGTGAGGCAGCAGTGCTAACCACTCTGCCACCGTGCCGCCTGCCTGCACCGACCTTAACTGCACAAACTCTTGTGCCTATCGTTCTTTGTCCCCACATTTTGAAGCATCGGTCCTTGCCGTGGGTGGTGAAAGAGCTAACTACTGCCTTGCAGAAAAACCGTGGGGTCAGAGACCCGATCGATCTGTCATGCAGCGGGGATTGCATTGCTCAGAACAGATGTGTTTGCTGTGTGGGACTGAAACTGAACCCGATCACACACAGATACGGTGTAACAGCTGCCAGCAGATGTGGAGACGATTGGGACGGTTTCATTCGTACTCTGGGAAAAGACTGGATCCTAAATTCAGGGGAGCTAATTGTCACAGATAGAAAGCTGAAAATTGGTTAGGGAACGATATGAGTCATGACCGAATGGCGGGCAGAACAGATGGGCTGAAAGCTCTAACTGTCCTCCGATGCCTTCTGGTCTCTGGCCATCCAGTATCTAAGGAAATAGAAACAGAGTTAATCTTGCATTTCGAAGTCCTCCCCTTATAACTCGGAGAGGTGAGAGATGGAACAGATCTGCTATTAAATTTTGAGACTGGGAGAAGGTTTGGACACGGAAAATAAAAGAGAAACTGAGTATAAAGTTGAGAGTCAGGAGATATTCAATAAAAAGGTAGACGGAGATGGACATGGAGAAATAAGTGTCACTGGGCTTGAAGATTTAACTCGGCTTTCCATTCCAAGATTCTACCAGACCTGCTGAGATTTTCCCGCAATTTCTCTTGTTGGTACTGAAACAGAAGGGAGAAGTGTGATCCTGGACAAATCAGCTATGTCTGCTCTGTGGACGTTTGAATTCCCTGTTCGAACGAATCACTTCTGACCCACATGGAAACCTCACTATCCTGCATCACCCCCACCTCTGTTACTGACAATAAGCTGTTCATTACGTAAACCCATATGGGTACACAACAGCATCATTTACCGAGTGAATTGGGAAAATTTCAGGGAGAGTTCCATTCGGTTTCCATCATAGCATTCTCATTCAGTTAATTCTATTACAGCACCATTTGACATGCAGCAGTCACTGTCATGTTGCCATTCGCATTCGACGTCTCTGGACATTTTGGTTGGGGCACGTTTGGAATGGTACCTCACGTTTTGGAAGGGACATCGTTTATAGCATATTCGGCTGAACTGATAACCTTGTCTCTTGCACCTGCAGTACAGTGGAGACAGTTTTCACTCAGAAACCAAGAGATGATCAAAAACGTAGGAAAAAATGTGTCAACAAAACCTGCCTCAGTGAGCGAATTCGCTCTTGCAACATTAATGGAGGGCGGCAAACCTATTAACAACAACAGCGCCCTGCGTGGGTCTCGACCCCACATCATTGAGATTAAAGGTCTCAAACTCTACCGACTGAGCGAACCAGGACAGGATTGGTGTTGGTTAATTTATGATTTCATACTGAGTTTAATTCAGCTGACACGGCAATTTTCAAAAATCCCGTTCATTCCTCCCCATTGCAAATAACATTATTCAAGTCTTTCAATTCTCAGATTTATTCCTTCAGAGAATTACAATCCATTTAGGCCTTCCCCCGGGATTCACGATTCTCTGTTAATATGTTCATATTTTGACCCTGATCCTTAGGTCGCCGAACTGATTCCTAGACACTCTGGCAGACTGCAAATCAATCGGGAAAATACCTCAGGAAACCAAATCATTTCTGATTAGAGTGTCGGGAATCCCATCTGCTGAAGAGACAGAGTCCTCACAATCAACACTTTCTTTGTTCTCCCTGCCGACAAAGTTTACCACTTCTAATATTCGAGCCAGGAATTCTGATTATAAAATGTTTTAAAAACAGGAACAATCTTCTGAAGCCATTTCCAATTTGAATTAGAATTATTTACCCTTTCACACGGTAACAGCCGTTCCTGAGGATGGAATTTCCATGAGCTGTGTCCCAGGGCTGGTCAGGAAGCCGCTGATTGAAACTGCAGTGGCCCCTTTCTGGTGGCAGCAGGGGCTTGTAGAGAGTGGGATCACATTCTGCTGCACGTGACCGTCTCACTCACTGTGGACTCAGGGTCAATCATGGATAGGTTCTCGTGGTTGTATTGTCAGAAAATGGTCGGTCTCAATACTTGATGTGAAATATTTGAGGCTCTGTGCTCTTTTTGGGCTAGGACAACCAACATTTCAGCCAAATGCTCTGACCATTTGAGACACAGCAACTGGCAGCAAAATTGTGCGTGTACACATCCAAACGCACAGTGCTCGAGAGGATGTGGACAGCAGTAGTTCTCACTATTTTAGGAATCAGTTGCTCATGTTCCCGTGTTTATCGCAGAGAGGGTGAGAGACCCGAGGAGTAACAAACACACCATAAAGCAATATCAGGACCTGTGTAGTTCTGTCATAAAAAGCTGCCTGCAGTTGTTCTATTGCAAAGTTGGGTTTCAAACCCATGACGCAATAGAGATTGGACCCTAAACCCAGCACATTAAACCTCTCTGGATTAGTGGTGTTGGAAGAGCACAGCAGTTCAGGCAGCATCCGAGGAGCAGTAAAATCGATGTTTCAGGCAAAAGCCCTTCATCAGGAATACAGGGTTTCGCCCGAAACGTCTAATTTACTGCACCTCGGATGCTGCCTGAACTGCTGCGCTCTTCAGCACCACTAATCCTCAATCTTGTCTCCAGCATTTGCATTCATTGTTTTTACCTACATTAAACCACTCGGTGACGCTCCCTGACGGTAACTAAGCGCCAAACCTGTCAAGACTAATGTTTCAGCATCGCTTCACTTCAGGCAATTTCCCCTGGCACTTTCTATGAATACCTTCGCATAATTAAAAAAAATATTTACAACGATTTGAAAGGTTTGCACGGTGTGGACATTAGTGAGAAGCTGAATATTCTTCGACAGTTTTCCCCGGAGCTTCAGGCCTGAGGGATGTCCTTGGAAAAGTTTACAAAATCATGAGGTAGACGAGCAGAGAACATAGTCAATCTACACTTTTTCAGAACTCATGTGAGTTTAAAGCGAGATTGCATAGGTTTAATGTGAGAGCAGTACAATTTGAAAGGGAGGTGAGCGACAGTTGTTTTTAATACAGACATTTTTGTGCCTGTGGAATAAATTTCCACATTTAGTGGCAGAGTTTGGTGCACTCACAACACTTCAAAGGCATCTAAATGGGTATGCAGACAGGAAGTGTTTGGAGAGATAAGGGACAAATATTGGCAAATATGTTTAGATTAGTTACGGTCATCTGTTCAGCAGGTGCAAGTTGGATAGAAAGGTTTGCTTCCGTGCTCGGCAATTCTGTGACACTCCACTACCTGACAACAGTTTCAACAGACCACTTGCAAAAACGCATGCTGTTTGTTACTAAGTCAGCGTGTTTGAATTTTATTTTTTCTTGAGGCGTAATGTTTTGAAATGACACAGAGAGGAATGTTTTCCAGATATTTACAGACAATGACCATTCTCCTTGATGCATTCCCAGGTTCTCCATCAAATCATTTCGTTGACTAAAAAAAACCTCCCAAATCGTGTTATCCCCTCAACTCTCCAGTGAATCCAGAAACTGACAGCTCTTAACGTGGACAAGGTGCAAAACTCAAAAGGCAGAGTCATTATCAGACACACAAGCTTATTACTTCTGTATGTGAGGCAATGCGAGACGTGTATGTCAAGAACTGCTCACACAAATAGCACCGAAGCAATTCCAAACGGAGCTTCCCGACATTCTGGAGATTTAGTGTATTGCCAAGTAACAGAAAGTGCTCAAGTAACAAAAAACAAAACAGAAACATATACCATGCAAAGTGAATATTACCAATTATATTCTCGATTAAATTAGGTCAACAATGCGTTGGTGCCTCCAACTGATCGAGCGAGCCAATCTCCAGGCTCCCTCACCAGGACAGTAATGAAGGGAATGAGAGAAATATAACAAAGTTTCACGCTGCGGTTGCCCACCTTTTAGCCACAACAACAAAAAACGAGGGAGCAGATTCAGTGCAGGATCTGGCTTCAAAACAGCGGTGAAATAACGACGTCCACTCACTTTCAGGGAAAGCTGTGAACAACTCACATTGTCCAGAATATGAATACACAGCGCGGGCTGTTTAGTTCCCATATTCTACTGCTGTCCCGACATTCATACGAAAATGTACCTTTCAAAGAAAGCATTTGTAGCTGTGGAATGACAGTGGCAGCTGTTTCCCCTCGCTCTGACTGCCGCCCTTGGTAATGTAGAGGCTGGTATTCTCATCTTACACGCGGTAGTTGAGTGTGCAATTCTCTGTTGCTCTGTTGTGGAAAAGCAGAGTGTTTTGGAGCAGAAAGATGTGAAGCTCGGATGCTTCTGGAGTTCTTGTTGAAAAGTTCGGTGACGCGAGGAAGATGGTTTTCAGACTTTTCCTCGCCTGTCTGGGTGACATTCTCAGCGCTGCAGAGGTTCCTGTGAAGCGCTGCTCTCATGTTTTGGTACGAATTCATTTGGTTTCATTCCCGCTGCTTCCGTTTGTTGGGATTGCAGATTGGGTCCAACGGATGGAATCCGTGGATGAGTGCCCTGCTTCCAGGATTGTCTGGCTGTCTTCTGCTTGCCCTGTCCTATTATTGTTGTGCTATTCTAGTCGAATGTGTGGCCCTTGCCGTTTGTACGTATTGCTACTAGGGACTGCTAGACTGACGCCCACACAAATTATTTGCCAAGAACCAATATCCATACACCTTCATTCGCAGATGCATGGAACACGAAGTTCACAAGGAGGATATGCTTTGAGGTAATTTTTAAATCATGCTTCCCTGTATTAAAAACAAATTCTGGAAAACGATATCCAGACTCCTCCGAACACTCGGACTTATGACAGCACAGAAACCGAGAGCCTCACTCAGACAACAACTCACGAGAAAACAAGGCCCAATACGCATCATGTGCAGGTCAAACGTGGTTGACGAGATTCCACGCTGCGATTGCACGAAACACGACATAGGAGAAAGAGGCTGACAACTAGAGAGCTGCACTCATAATTTCATGTGGACTGTAAACGCTTCGGACAGCTGTTCCTTGCAGTTATGCACAGAATATTGAATGTCTCTGATTCCAGGGCTTAGAACTCGGATGATATGACCGTCTGCAACACTGGTTACTTCCTTGTGTGAGGTAACTCCTGATGGAACACATGTAACATTCTATTGCTCATTGAGAAATATATTCAAAATAGGAGCTCATAGCAGCATTTCTGTTGTCTTTCTGGTGCTGTCCCTGACATGCCCTGTGGCACTGCACTTATTCTCTGTTTCCTGAGGGTTCGGCACATGCTTCCACGATCGTATTATGGGCAGTAATCTGCATTTTCGCTTCAATAAGGAGTGTGTGAAGCGGAGGTCCACCATTCTCGATGCTATTTTTCTCTTCTTATGCGCAACTGCAATACAGTAAATGATCAATTAATATTGTAAGATGATACACAGAGGCCTGTGAAATATCGAAGTTTTAATGACATTTATGCAATGGTTAGAGATGACCTTGATTCAGGAAATAACGATGTAAAGTCTGTTTGGCTGGAGTTGAGGAACAGTGAGGAATGAACTCACAAGCATGTGTAGTTTACAAGCCCACTCGCAGTAACCACAAAGCGAAATAAATCGTACAAGGAAAAAAATATTGAGTGTGAGTGACAAAAATGGCAATAGTCATGCGTGATCTTAACTTCCCATCTAAAACTCTCGGTTCTATTGAAGAAACGTTTGGAGAACCATAATCAAAGAAATCCCACATGTCCCATAAAACATCACGAGGGATATCTTGGTAATTGATTACTCTACTGGTGATTTAATTTTCTTATTTTCTTGGAAACCATCTCTTTAATTGTGAGCATCAGAAAAGGCTTTCTTTTGCCAGCAAGAAATAAATATGTGATTAACCTTTGTTCGTTTCATGTATAAGAACACTGTGACTCCTCTGCACTGCACATCTTTTGCGTTTCTATCGATTTTAATAGTCGCGTGTCTTTTGATTCTTCCCAACAAAGTATATGACCTCGCATTCCCGACATGAAGCTGCATCTGCCAAGAATACTCCAATTGTTGGAGGGAATCCTGAGGAACAGAATGTACATGTATTTGGAAAGGCAAGGACTGATTCGGGACAGTTAACATGGCTTTGTGCGTGGGAAATCATGTCTCACAAATTTGATTGAGTTTTTTGAAGAAGTAACAAAGAAGATTGATGAGGGCAGAGCAGTAAATGTGATCTATATGGACTTCAGAAAGGCGTTCAACAATGTTCCCCATGGGAGACTGATAGGCAAGGGTAGATCTCATGTAATAGCAGTGGACCTAACACCGACCCTTGTAGTACGCCACCAGTACCTGGACACCAAGAAGAACATGTTCCATCAACTACAACAATGTTTTCTATTGGCAAGCCAATTTCTGAACAAAGCTGCAATCTCTCCCACAATTCCATTCCACCGCATTTTGTGTAATATCCTATTGTGGGGAACCTTGTCGAAAAACTTTCTGAAACCCATATACACCACATCAACCGGTTTACTGTCATCTCCCTGTTTGGTCACTTTGTCAAAAAAGTCAATAAGATTCGTTCGGCAAGGTCTACCCATCACAAAACCGTGCTGACTGTCCCTGATCAGATTATTCTTTTCTAGATGGTCATAAATCCTATCTATAATAACCTTTTCCAACATATTACCAACAACTGCAGTGAGACTCAATGGTCTGTAATTACCAGGGTTGTCTCTACGACACTTTTTGAACACGGGAACAACATATGCTATGCTCCATTCCACAGGCACTACTCCTGTAGACAACGATGATTTAACGATCGCCGCCAAAGGTAATCAATCTCTTCCCTTGCTTCCCAGAGGATCCTAGGACAGATCCCATCCGGCCCAGGGGACTTGTCTGTTATCTCACTCTCCAGTATTTCTATCACCTAATCCTTGTGAACCTCAATCTCTACTACTCCAGACGCAAGTATCTCTGTACCTTCCTCGCCAACATTTTCATTTTCTATAGCGAACACTGTCGAAAAATATTTATTTAGCGCTTCCCCTATCTCCTCTGACTCCACACACAACTTCCCACGATTATCCTTGATTGTCCCAAATTTAACTCTCGTCATTCTTTTATTCCTGACATACCAATGGAAAGCCTTAGGGTTAACCCTGATCCTATCTGCCAACAACTTCTCATGTCTCGTCTTGGCTCTTCTCAGCTCTCTTTATACGTCTTTCCTGATATCGTTGGAACCCTCGAGCGCTCTAACTGAGTTTTCACATTTTGTCCTAACATAAGACTTCTTGTTCTTCTTGACCAGGGATTCCACTTCCTCAGTAAACCACGGCTCACGCGTTCTATATCTTCCTACTTGCCTGACAGGTACATACTTATCTAGGACACACAGGAGCTTTTCTTTGAATAAGCTCAACATTTTTAATGTGCTCACCCCCTGCAGTTTCCTTCCACATTCTACGTTTCCTAAATCTTACCTCGATACATCGTAATTTCCCTTCCACCAGATGAAGCTCTTGCTCAGTGGAGTACACCTACCCCTTTCAATCACGAAAGTAAACCTGAGAGAATTGTGATCGCTGTCTCCAAAGTGCCTACCTACTTCCGAATCTAAAACCTGGCCAGGCTCGTTTCCCAAGTCTAATCAAATTACTGGCCTGGTTTGCAAAATAGGTGTTCTGAACTTTGAGCGAAAACGGTTCCAGCAGGAAAGCATTCATAACGTAGCCAGCAGGATTCGAACCTACGTGGGGAAACCCCAATGGATTTCTAATCCATCGCCTTAACCACTCGGCCATGACTACAGACAGCGCAGCACGGTTGAGCAATGACCAAATCAGCCGTGATCTCATTGAAAGCTCTTGCTGACTTGAGCTAAATGCTTCCATCTCGTTTCATACCTTTGCTGTCATTTGTAAGGTGCGAGACACCAATGTAAAAGAAGGAAAGCACAAAGGTAGGAAAAGATATTTGCAGTCAAACTGAGTCAAAATTATTTATTGAAAGGAAAATCACACTTGGCAATTTGCTAGATCTCTTTGCGAACATGACCTGCAGAGGTAAGCAAGGGAGCTATTGATCTGAGTATTCCTCGACCTGAAGCAAACAAAGGTTAGTGACATATTCATTTCTTTTTCCGGCGAACGAAATGTTCTTTCCTGATGGTTACAATGAAAGAGACGGTTCCCAATAAAAGACAAAGATTCAGTCACATCTAGATATATTTCAATGTGACACGATTCATTTTCCGTCCCAAATTACCCCAGAGATGGAGGGGGTGAGTTACTTTTCTTCACTCTTCAACTCCTCAGCACGGAGGTACAGACATGAAACCGCTAGAGATGGAGTACTTGAATTGGGAACCAGCGACACTGAAGGAACTAGGCAAAAGTGAGGACTGCAGATGCTGGAAATCAGATTTTAGATCAGAGTGATGCTGGAAAAGCACGGCAGGTCAGGCAGCATCCGAAGAGCAGGCAAGTCGACGTTTCTGTTGCCAGTCCTGCTGCGTTCCTCAAACAATTTTCGTTTTTGGCTCAGATTTCCAGAAGCTGCAGCTATTTGTTTTATGTTAACCTTCATAATGTTTTGGACAAAACCAATGACCTGCCAGCATCGGAAAATCGGCAGAAGTACTGGTACACCGATATGTTTGCTGAAAAATACAACCATTCCATGAGCGGGAATACGATCCGGGCCACGGTGCTGAGAACACCGAATCCTCACAAATAAATAACAAGACAAGGCGATAGATACTATAGTATTTGGTGTAAATAAAACACCCTTTCTGAACATTTTCGTGGCAGATTATTTTCAACTTGTCTTCGAAGATTTACAAAGTGGGAAAAGGCCATTCCGTCCGTGTGCATTGCGGCTAATCAGAGAACCATCCATTCTAGTCGCAGTTTCCAACTTTAGCTCAAAGTCTCGTGTGTTCTAATGTTTCCAGGGCAAATGTCAATGAGGTTATCCTATGTTCTTAAATGGCACAATAACGGGGCAGAAGTATGACACTTCCACAACGAATTGTAAGTCTTTTGAGGAACTCATGCTCATTTTCACCCACAGAGGGAGACACACAGTAAGATACCCCCAAACTGACGGAGGTGTCCGTTGTGGAGAGTTGGAATTTGAAATGGACAATAGGACAAATGCAAGTTTTAAATGCGGAAGCACAGAGGCGACGTCCCGCCAGGACTTCACAGGGGAGCGTCAACGTAGACCACAGTAAAAGCGAAACAAGTCAGACGCGTTATCGATTACGCCACTGGCCCAAGATGCAAGCCTAGCGTTGGCAGTATGTCGATATGTAATGCCATGGACTTTCACGGAATCAAAATTAAAAAGGTGAACAAGCAGCGAAGATCATCACCAACATTGCTTCACTTCGATTTGTGAAGCAATGCCTTTCACTGGCAAAGGAGAAACATTTGTCCTCAGCTGCCTGCTTCAGGGTCGCCTCCTTCTCTGCTGGAAGTTTCCATCGTTTTATTGACAGTCACGACGCGATTTCATGATCCTCTCCAGTGAAAAAGTGTCATGGTGTCATCCAAGCAAGAGCCTGCAGATTCTCAGCGAGAGACCTCCGGTCATTTCGAGCTCTGGATGTGGAATTAGACGAGATGCGTGACACCTTTTATTGGCGCCACCACTTCACTGCAAATTAGCGGCTCAAAACGAGCCGTTGTTGCATCAGCTTGATTTGTACCTTCCTGTAGTGCTTTTGCTAAACAACATCAGATAGATCCCATCCGGCCCAGCTGACTTATCTATTTTCACACTCTGCAGTATGTTGTGGTTCTGTTCGCCGAGCTGGAAGTTTTTGTTGCAAACGTTTCGTCCCCTGGCTAGGGGACCTCATCAGTGCTTGGGAGCCTCCTGCGAAGCGCTTCTTAGATGTTTCCTCCGGTGTTTATAGTGGTCTGTCCCTGCCGCTTCCGTTTGTCTGTTTCAGCTGTCCGCTGTAGTGGTTGGTATATTGGGTCCAGGTCGATGTGATTGTTGATGGAGTTTGTGGATGAATGCCATGCCTCGAGGAATTCCCTGGCTGTTCTCTGTCTGGCTTGCCCTATGATAGTAGTGTTGTCCCAGTCGAATTCATGTTGCTTGTTGTCTGTGTGTGTGGCTGCAAAGGATATCTGGTCGTGTCGCTTCGTGGCTAGTTGATGTTCGTGGATGCGGATTATTAGCTGTCTTCCTGTTTGTCCTATATCGTGTTTTGTCCCGTCCTTGCATGGTATTTTGTACACTACATTAGTTTTGCTCATGTTGGGTATCGGGTCTTAAACTACTGGACGTGTGCCTCACAACACATTTCACATTCAACAACCAGACATACGAACAAATCAACGGAACACCCATGGGATTCCCAATCTCGGGACTCATAGCAGAGGCAGTTATGCAAAGGTGAGAACAAACAGTCCTACCACAAATTCAACCTAAACTCTGGGTCAGATATGTCGATGACACGTTTGTAATCATTAAAAACACGGAAATAGAAAAAAAAAACACCGGATCATCAACGCCACACTCACAGGAATCCGATTCACGAGAGAAGAAGAAAAGGATAGCCAACTCCCATCCCTAGACGTGATGGTACAGAGAACACCAGACGGAGAATTCACTACAAGAGTATACAGGAAAGCCACACACACAGACCAAGTCCTAAACCATGGAAGTAACCACCCCAACACACACAAACGAAGCTGCATCAGGACACTATTCAAAAGGGCCACAACACAATGCAGTACACCAGAACTGCAAAAAGAAGAAGAGGAACACCTATACAAGGTATTCGCCAATAACGGATACCCGCTCAAATTCATCAACAGATGCCTAAGAGAATGACCACGGAACGAGGACATACCACAACCAAAAGGACTAGCCACACTACCATACATCAGGAACATCTCAGAACTGACAGCCAGACTACTGCGACCCCTAGGACTCATAACGGCACACAAACCAACAGCCACGCACAGACAACAACTCACCAGAACGAAGGACCCGATACCCAACATGAGCGAAACTAATGTAGTGTACAAAATACCATGCAAGGACTGCACAAAACACTATATAGGACAAACAGGAAGACAGCTAACAATCCGCATACATGAACATCAACTAGCCACGAAACGATACAACCAGCTATCCTTAGTAGCCACACACGCAGGCAACCAGCAACATGAATTCGACTGGCACAACACTACTATCATAGGGCAAGCCAGACAGAGAACAGCCAGGGAATTCCTAGATGCATGGCATTCATCCACAAACTCCATCAACAAACACATCGACCTTGTCCCAATATACCAACCACTACAGCGGACAGCTAAAACTGACAACCGGAAGCGGCAGGGACAGACCACTATAAACAACGGAGGAAACATCAAAGAAGCGATTCGCAGGAGGCTCCCAAGCACTGATGATGTCGCCTGGCCAGGAGACGAAACGTTTGCAACAATAATTTCCAGCTCGACGAACAGAACCACAACAACGAGCACCCGAGTTACAAATCTTCGCACGAACTTTGAACTCTCCAGTATTTCGAATATCTCTTCCTTGTGAACCTCAATCTCTTCCAGTCTAGACGCAAGTATCTCTATACCTTCCTCGCCAACATTTTCAATAGCGAATACTGTCGAAAAATATTTATTTAGTGCTTCCCCTATCTCCTCTGACTCCACACACACTTCCCACTATTATCCTTGATTGTCCCAAATTTAACTCTCGTCATTCTTTCATTGCTGGCATACCTATGGAAAGCCTTAGGGTTAACCCTGAACCTATCTGCCAACAACTTCTCATGTCTCCTCCTGGCTCTTCTCAGCTCTCTTTATAGGTCTTTCCTGATATCGTTGGAACCCTCGAGCGCTCTAACTGAGTTTTCACATTTTATCCTAACATAAGACTTCTTGGTCTTCTTGACCAGGGATTCCACTTCCTTAGTAAACCACGGCTCACGCGTTCTATATCTTCCTCTCTGCCTGACAGGTACATACTTACCTAGGACACGCATGAGCTTTTCCTTGAATAAGCTCCACATTTTAATGCGCTTACCCCCTGCAGTTTCCTACCACATTCTACGCTTCCCAAATCTTACCTCGATACATCGTAATTTCCCTTCCACCAGCTGAACCTTTTGCTCCGTGGAGTACACCTATCCCTTTCAATCACGAAAGTAAACCTGAGAGAAGTGTGATCGCTGTCTCCAAACTGCTCACCTACTTCCGAATCTAAAACCTAGCCAGGCTCGTTACCCAGTACTAAATCGAAAGTGGCTTCGTCCCTTGAAGGCATGTCTACATACTGAGTCAGGAGGCCCTCCTGCACACACTGGGCAAAAACTGACCCATCTATAGTACTCGTACTGTCGTGATCCCAGTCAATATTTGGATTTTTTCTTGAGTGTTCCAGGGTTTTTCATTGTCCCAGAGTCCAGATGAAGTTTGCATTCCTCACGTACGTGAGCGAGAATTCTTTCAATGTCTCAGATCAGTTCCTGTCCCGAGAACATCAGAGTCAATGTCCCGTCCTCTACTCGGTCCGACAGTTCACACTTCTTCATCCTCCTCTGATTCCATTTCCCAAAGAGTTTCTCAAGATTTCCAAAGCTGCAGCCTAAATTATATGGTTTGCTTCTTAAACATTTTTCCAACTGCCAACTGAAAATATTTTCACAGTATCTCTTCACAATCCTCTGGCTTGCAACATGTCCAGGGAGAAGAAGTCCCGTTTGGTGGAGAGATTCCCGAGGCTGGTGAGTTTCACTTTGGAACAAAGATGGTTAAGTGGCAATTTCCTGCGGTTGTTTGTAATGACCGGAGAGGGAGCGGTGGGGAATGAGCACTTTGACGAGCAGGAGGAAGTGTTGCCACTGACCCGAGTCAGAGAACAGAGGACATGGATTAAAGGAATCTAATGAAAAGCAGCACTTCTGCTCAGGACGTTCAATAACAACTGCAGAAACCCGATGTGTCGAGCAGTGTATCTGGAAAGAGAAACAGAGATAATGATTTAAATATGGAACGTTTCTGATCAAGAACTCGAGTTTCCCAAGTCTAATCAAATTATTGGCCTGGTTTGCAAAATTGGTTTTCTGAACTTTGAGCGAAAATTATTCCAGCAGGAGAGCATTCGTACATAGTCAGCAGGATTCGAACCAACGTGGGGACAACCCCAATGGATTTCTAATCTATCGACTTAACCACACGGCCATGACTACAGTCAGCGCAGAATGGTTGAGAATTGACTAAATCAGCCGTGATCTCATTGAAAGCTCTCGCTGACTTGATGAGCTAAATGCTTCCATCTCCTTTCATACCTTTGCTGTCATTTGTAAGGTGCGAGACACCAATGTAAAAGAAGAAAAGCACAAAGGTAGGAAAAGATATTTGCAGTCAAACTGAGTCAAAATTATTTATTGCAAGGAAAATCACACTTGGCAATTTGCTAGATCTCTTTGCGAACATGACCTGCAGAGACAAGCAAGGGAGCTATTGGTCTGAGTATTCTTGGACCTGAAGCAAACAAATAGTGACATATTTATTTCTTTTTCTGGCGAACGAAATGTTCTTTCCTGATGGTTACAATGAAGGAGATGGTTCCCAATAAAAGACAAGCATTAAGTCGCATCTCGATATATTTCAATGTGACACGATTCATTTTCAGTCCCTAATTACCCCAGAGATGGAGGGGGTGAGTTACTTTTCTTCACTCTTCAAATCCTCAGCGTGGAGGTACAGACATGAAACCGCTAGAGATGGAGTACTTGAATTGGGAACCAGCGACACTGAAGGAACGATGTAAAAGTGAGGACTGCAGATGCTGGAAACCTGATTTTAGATCAGAGTGATGCTGGAAAAGCACAGCAGTTCAGGTAGCATCCGATGAGCAGGAAAGTCGACGTTTCTGTTGCCAGTCTTGCTGCGTTCCGCAAACAATTTTCGTTTTTGGCTCAGATTTCCAGCTACTGCAGCTGTTTGTTTTATGTTAACCTTCATAATGTTTTGGACAAAACCAATGACCTGCCAGCATCGGAAAATCGGCAGAAGTACTGGTACACCGATACGTTTGCTGAACAATACAACCATTCCTTGAGCGGGAATACGATCCAGGCCACGGTGCTGAGAGTACCGAATCCTCACAAGTAAATCCTCACACGAACATTTTCGTTGCAGATTATTTTCAACTTGTCTTCGAAGATTTACAAAGTGGGGAAAGGCCATTCCGCCCTTTGTGCATTGCGGCTAATCAGAGAGCCATCTATTCTAGTCGCAGTTTCCAACTTTGGCCCAAAGTTTGGTCATGGTGTCATGCAGAAACTCAGCGAGTTCACTCAGACATTTTTGTGTGTGCAGAATGATTTCCCACATTTAAAGCAAATTCAATGGCATCCCGAATGGGTATATACACTGGAAGCGTTCGGAGAGATAAGGAACACATTTTGGCAAACATGGTTCAACTAATTTCGGTTATCTGTTCAGCAGGGACATGTTCGATAGTAGGGTATTTTTCCGTGCTCGGCATCGTTGATGTGCTCCCGCAGCTGACACCAGTTTTAATGGACCATTTGCAAAAAGTGCACTCTGTTTGTTAGGCAGTAAGCGTGTTTGCCTTTCTTTCTGGAGGGTGGATGGGACGAGTTGACCCAGCGATGAGGGTCTTTCCGGACTTTTGCTGCCAATGACCATTCTTTTGGCATCTTCCCAACTTTGCCATCAAAGAGTTTGGCTGAAGAATAATACCGCACAGATAATGTTACCCCCCTCAGCTCTCCAACGAATCCAGAAACTGACAGCTCTTCATGTGGAACAGAAGCAAAACAGAAAGGGTGGACCATTGGCAGACACACCGAAGCATGCATGCTGCCTTTGTTACAGTGCAATCCGATTATGTCATGAACTGCTCAGAGAAACGGCAGCGAGGCAATTCAGGACATACTGGAGATTTAGTGCATTGCCAAGTCACAGAAAGTGCTCAACAAACATAAAACAAAACGGAACAGCAATAATCCATGAAACATGAAGTTTACCAATTGCACTCGTGATGAAATTAGGTCAACAATGCGCTGATGACTACATCTGATCGAGAGGACCAATCGCCACCCCCCTTCACCAGGACAGTAATGAAGGAAATGAGAGAAATACAAAAAACATTTCTCATCGCGATTGCCAACATTTGCGCCACTGCAACAACAAAAACGGCGAGCAGATACAATGCAGAATCTGGTTTCGTATCAGCAATGAAATAGTAATATCCATTCACTTTCAGTGAAAACGGTGAACAAAGGAAATTGTCTGAAATATGAATACCCAGCGCAGGCTGCTTGGTTCCCCGATTATACTGCTGCACAGACTTTCATATTTAAAGGTATCTTTCAAAGAGAGTGTTTGTGGCTGTCCATATGACAATGGAAATTGTTGCCCTCGCTCTCACTGTCATTATTGATCGTGTTGGGTTTGGCATCCTCACCTTGCACGCGGGAGTTCAGTGTACAATTCTCTGCTGTGAAAAATCGGAGTGCTTTGGAGCAGAAAGATGCGAAGCTCATGTGCTTCATGGAGATGTTGCAGGAATGTTTTGCGGTGCTGGGAAGTGGGATCCTCACAGTTCTGGGTAACATCCTCAGGGTTGCAGAGCCTGTTGTGAAGCCTCCTGTCCTGTGGCGTTTGGAATTGATTTAGTTTCATTGCCGCTGGGTCCAGTTGTTGGTGTTGCAGATTGGATTCTGATCAATGTGTTTATTGATGGAATCCATGGATGGGTGCCCTGCTTCTAGAAAATCTCTGGCTGCCTTCTGATTGCCATGTTCTATTACTGTTGTGCTGCTCTCGAGGATGCTTTCTGTCTGTACGTATAGCTACTCGGGACAGCTGGCCGTGGCAATTACTGACGGCCACACAAATTCTTTGCCAGAAATATGTATCCCACAACTGCATTCCCAGATGTCTGGCACACTAAATTGTCAACTAGGATATGCCATAAAGCAATTGAAACACCCATGCTTCCCTTTTTTAAAATAAATTTCTGGAAACTGATAGCCAGACTCCTCTGAACACACGGATTTAGGACAGCACATAAACCAACAGCCTCGCTGAGGGAAAGCTCACCAGAAAACAATATCCAATGCCCATCTTGTGCAGGACAAATGTGGTTGTCAAGATTCCACGCAGGGACTGCACGAAACACTATATCGGAGAAACAGTCAGACAAATAGCGAGCTGCAATCATGAACTTCAGCCAGCCTGTATACGGCACGGGCAGATGTTCTTGTAGTTGTATGTAGGGCATTGAGTGTTTCTGATTCAGGGGCTTGGACCGTCTGCAGCACTGGTTAATTCCTTGTGTTGTAACTACTGTTGGAACATATGTAAAACTCGATTGCTCATTGAGATGTACATCCAAAATATTAGCCGAGAGAAGTATTTTGGTGGTTTTTCTGGTGCTGTTCCTGTCATGCCCTCAGGAACTGGACTTATTGTGTGCTTCCTGACGGTTCGGGGCATGCTTCCGTGATCGTATTTTGGGCAGAAACCTGCGTTTTAGCTTCAAAAGCGTGCGTTTGCAAACCTGGTACACCTCCCTGTATTTTGTTATCTCTTATTGTGTGCAATTGCAACACGGCAAATTATTAATTTATATTGGAAGGTGACAAACGGAGGCGTGTGAAATGCCAAGGTATTAGTAACATTTATCAATTGATTGCATATTACTTTTATTCAGGAGATAAGGATGTAAAACGTGTTTGTGTAGAAATAAGGACCAGTGAGGAAAGAAGTCATCCGCAGGTGGAGTTTACAAGTGCACTCGCAGTAACCACTACGTACAAGAAAAAAAAACTACATGTGAGTGATAAAATATGGCAATGGTTACGGGTGATCTTAGTTTCCCATCTCCCACTCACGGTTCAATGGTAAAAAAAAGTTTGGATGACAATAATCAATAAATCATATCGGTCCCAGAGAACAACGCGAACCATATTTTGGTCATCGATTAGTTTACAGCTGACTTAGTATCTGTCTTCTCTTGGAAACCATCTCCTTTGTTGTGACCATCAGGAAAAATATTACGTTGACATAAAGAAAATGAAGATTACGTCACTACTCTTTGTTTGTTTCATGCCCAAGTACAATCAGACGACCTTGATCAACTCTGCTAGTCATGCTAGCAAAGAAATCTGGAAACATGCCAAGTGTGATTTTTCGCTCAATAAATAATTTTGATTCAGTTTGACTGAAACCACCTCTCCCTAAAGTTGTGCTTTTCTTCTTTTAAAATGGTGTCCGGTATCTTCCAAATGACGGCAAAGTTATGAGAGCAGATGGAAGCAATTTAGCCTATCAAGTCTGCGACAACATTCAATGAGATCATGGCTGATTTGGTTAATTCTCAACCCCCGTTTTTATCCTCACCTCCGTGATGCTCCATGTCTGTCTATCACAGCCTTGAATACACCTCGCCTTCACAGCCCTCTGTTCTTGGGAAACCCACAGATTTGCTACCCTCTCAAAGAGTGAATATCCCCCTTATCATTTTCTTAAATGTTTGATCCCTTCAGCTGTGAGAACGCACTCTCGTCCCAATTTCTCGGGGGTGTACATCAGAGCAGAATAAGTCCCTGAAGGTAGGTCTGCACTCTCCAGTGCCGCTCCGTGTATTTGAAACATTTTCAGATTTTGACCTCTGATTAAAAATAGTAGACCTAATTTGCACATCAGATTTGCCAGTGGTGAATTTTTTCAAGAAGAGTTCAATGAGAGTAATTCTACTGGCAGTGAATAGGGCTAGACAAATTAGATTACTGACAGTGGGGAAACAGGCCCTTCGGGCCAACAAGTCCACACCGCCGCGCCGAAACACAACCCACCCATACCCCTACATTTACCCCTTACTTAACACTGCGGGCAATTTAGCATGGCCAATTCGCCTGACCTGATCTGCATATCTTTGGACTGTGGGAGGAAACCGGAGCACGCGGAGGAAACACAGACAGACACGGGGAGAGCGTGCAAACTCCACACAGTCAGTCGCCTGAGGCGGCAATTGAACACGGGTCTCTGGCGCTGTCAGCCAGCAGTGTTAACCACTGTGCCACCGTGCCGCCCAAATGCAAGGACATTTTTCTTTCGCGATCCAGTGCTGTGTTTATTCACCTCTCTGCGCATGAAAATGGATCCTACCCATCCACTTTATCTCTCATCAATATGTGTGCAATTCAAATTGATGCGGCCATGACGACACGCGCGCAATGCTGTCTTAGTATGTCTTATGTAATGGAAAGTTCCAACCTGAAACACCAGTATTCGCTGTCAGACTCTCTTGCTTTCGAAAGGAGGAGGATGCTGGGGTGCCAAGAAAAGCCAAATCCTGGTGTTTCAGGTTGGAACTTTCCATTACATAAGATATATTAAGACAGCATTGCACCGTGTAGTCATGGCCGCGTGATACAGGTGATGGATTACAAATCCATTGGGGCTTCCCTCCGCAGGTTCGAATTCTGCTGGTTCAGTTTTCAGTGATGTCATGCTGGACGAGTTTTCACTCACAGTTCAGAAATCTCGTCTCAACAAACAAGACCAGTCAGTTGATTAGACTTAGCAAACTCAAGTTATTAATCAAAAATGCAACACACTTATCTCCAATGCAAAATATTATCTCCATTTCTCTTTTCAAAGTTACTGCCAGACCCATCGAGATTTTGCAGTATTCTTTGAATGTACTGTGCAGAAGTGCTGCTTTTGAATCGATTCCTTTTACCGCAGTCCTCCATTGACTAACTCTGGTCAGTGGCAACACTTCCCCCCGCTCGTCGAAGAGCCAATCCCCACCACTAATTTTCCCATCATTATAAATAGCCGCAGGAAATTGCTGACAAACCATCTTTGCTCCTAAGCGAAGCTCACCAACATCGGGAATCCCTCCACAAAACGGGAATTCTCATCCTTGGACATGGTGAAATACAGACGATTGTGTACAGAATTTGGGAAAATATTGTCACTTGTCAGGTGAGAAAATGTTAAGAAGGCAAAACACGTCACCCAGTCTCCAGCTTTGTGAATCTTCAGAAACTCTTTGGGAAAAGGACTCAGAGGAGAATGAAGAAGGGTGAATTGTCAGACTGATCGGAAACAGTCAGGACAACTTCCCATTCTTTAAGTGGACGGGACATTGATTCTGATGTTCTCAGGACAAGAACTGATTGGAGATATTGAAGTAATTCTCGGTCTTGTACACGAGGAATACAAACCTTATATGGACACTGGGACAAAGAAAATACTGATTTCACACAAGATACTGAGAGGTTCGAAGATAAATGTTCCCGATTGGTGCAGAGCTGGTTCCCAGTGACATGGGTGTGTCTGTCGTGGATGGGATCAGACTGTTCCCATGTCGCTATTATGAATGTCCCAGTCTTTATTTCGGAAAAGTAAAACTGATAGAGGACAGTTGTCGTTCTGGGAATGGCAGCCTGAAGTGGGAGGTCAATCACAGACTGCTTTCGAGGATCGTCCAAGATTTTAGGTTGGAAGTATCAGCTCATTCGACTGTTAACTGAAATGTTAATGGTTCAATAGCGCCAGAGCGACAGTGATTGATGTTCTTACTGCATCTGTTTTCTGTGCAGCACCGTTTCGTGTTTCTGATGGGATCGGGAAAATGTTTTCCAAACAGAAACATTTGGTATGACGAACGATAAAAAAAAGTTTCTGCATTGCTTTAATGGTTAATGTAAAGAACTGTGGATTCTGGGAATCTGAAGCAAAAACAGAAACTGCTGTCGAAACTAACCAGTTTGGCAGTGCCTGTGGGAGATTACCGTGTTCTGATGAAGTTTTGAAATATTTGTCTCTGATTCTCTCTGAATAGACGCTGTAAGATCTGCTGAGATTCTCCTGGTATTTCTGTTCGTGGTTTTCACTGAATGCCTATTCCATTTATAAGGATGATACAACCAAACCCACCACAAACCAAAATTAAGAAATAACACCTCAGCATCTCACTCCACCGCAAGCGCAAGGATAACTGCACGATACTGCACTTCTCCAGCTTCCACCCTAAATATATTAAAGAAGCCATACCGTAAGGACAAGCGCTTCACCTGCATAGGAACCGCTTAGATTAGGAATAATGCGACAGACACCTAAAGATTTTGAAGGATATCCTCATGATGATGGGGTACATGTTGAACTGATTGATCGCCAGTTCCGGTGTGCCACAGTGAAAATCTGCTGTGAACTCGTCAGAAGACAGACAGAGGATGCGACTAATAGAGTATCTTTCATCGTCAGTACTTTCCTGGAGTTCAGCACGTTCTTCACAGGATTCAGCATGTCACCGATGATGATGATCATCTCACTAAGAACATCCCCATGACTTCAATTCTCACCTTCAAACACCCAGCAAAATTATAACATACGACAGTTTACAGTAAACTACTCAGCCTTCACATAGCATTAACCACAACACCACAGCACCATGCCTTCGCAACCTTTGCAAGACATGGACACTAACATCACCCGTTGGTACACTACCCACCACGTACACGACAGGTACTCATGTGACTCAGGCAATGTTGTTTGTCACATATGCAGCAGGCAATGATACCACAAGATGCCACAAGATACCCAGTAATGGTATATTGGCGAGACCATGCAGATGGTGTGCCAATGGATGAATAGTAATGGCATAACAGTTTCCAGACAGGGTTATTCACACCCAGTCGGGGAAGAGTTCAGCAATCAAGGACATTTGGTTTTCAATCTTCGACTAAATGTCGGCCAAGGCGGCTTTCGAGGTACACAACAACGCAAAAGCGCCAAACAGAATTGGGTCACCAACTGCCTTCGTTGGGGTGATGGCTTCAACCATGATATTCGGTTAATGTCACACCACATGTGACCCACCACACTTCTGTATCTGTGAAATCTTCCTTATTATTCTGTTTTCACACCATCACCGTGACAAGTTGTTATTGTGTCTCTACCTTAATCACTTTGTTCAATATTGGCTAACTGATAATTGGGTCAAACTCGCGGCATGCGACTCTAGCCAAATAAAAATCAGAAGAACTGGGAATGCTGTAAACCAGGAGCAAGGGCAAGGGTTACTGGACGGGGTGGGGGAACGGGACTGGGGCATCGTGGCGAAGGGGGCAGGTGTTTCGCTGGTCTGGGGACATCTGTGGAGGAACATTAGAGTTAATGTTTCGGAACGGGTGACCCTTCCTCTGGTGTTTTTGTTGTGGAGCGGTTTTCCAGTTGCTTCTGTTTCTGTTCCATGTCATTCCAGTTCCTTGACTTGTCTCCAGTACGACTTTATTTTAACGGTTTGTAATTATCTCTCTGCCTCACTTTCTTGGATCATCGGTCATCCATTCTGTTGGAACGCAGTTATTGACACATTACTCACACTGTGTGACACTCTTGTTCACTTGCAGAGACTAAGTCTTTGACACTCCGCTCCCACAATTTGCCTGATATTTTGATCTGTCTGCCCTTGATCTCTCTTCCCTTAAATTCAGTGTTCTGTGTTATTCCCTCCCACTTCACCTAACGAAAGTGGTCTGGTCTGAAATCTTGTTATTTCAAATAAACATGTGCATCTATAACCTGGTGTGATTTCTGAATTGGTCCATCGTAGTCCAAAACCGCAACCTCCACAGCAGGTACACGGAAACACCACCACACGCACTGTCCCCTCCACACTATGTTCAAGCTCATTTACTCCTGTTGCCTCATGTAATTCTGAACTTGTTGTTGTTCGTGATGAAATCTTAAGGTTCAAGCAGTTCTTTTGCAATGTATGTACTTTGGAATGTGGTTCAATGTCAAAGAAAAACATACTTCAAGGGACGATATATGCTTCAAAGCTTTGCCTGAGTTGTTTAAATGTCATTTATCCTGAACCCAGTGAGCTGACGGAAGAATAAACATGCTTTGCACTTCTACCACACGGTGCCAGGGACCCAGTTCAATTCCAGCCTGTGGCGACTGTCTGTATGGTACTTGTACTCCTCCCATGTGTGCGTGAGTTTTCGTCCCACATTATGAAAGCTGTGTAGTTTCGGTGGATTGCCAAATTGAAAATTACCCAACTTGTCCATGTATATGGACTTCAGGTTATTTCGCTGTGAGAAACTTGAAGGGGATCGATTAGGAAGTCGTTTTTGTTGGGATAATCTTCACTGCTTTGGTGTGGGCTTGATAGACCGAACGGCCTACTTCCACACAATTGGGATTTTACGAAAATTATTGCGATCGTGCGATTTTCCAGACAGTCCGAAAGATAAATAATGTTTCTAGGTGTCGTTTTGAATGTCTGCAAACGATATTCCAATTCTCACACAGGAGCTACACCTCGAAGTCTGCACTTATGCAATTTAAAGTTGCGCATTCAGTGTTCACACTTCGGAAATCACAGCTTTTTACCATTAAGATCAAATCTTGTGTTTTTTAATCTATATCATAAATAGTCGAATTAGTCTCATTTATCTACATTTAATGCATGTACTTCAAACTGATGGGAATGGTAACTTCTCAGATTCAGGTTCATTTTGATGGTGGATAGGTAGATGACGACCACTCTTCCCATCATCTCAAGTGGATTTGCAAGGCATCGATCACCAACGCTGAGCCGTGCTGCTCCCTGGGAGAGAGTGAAGCGCGCGGTGATGGCCTGTTCGGTGACATCATACATGTATTTGTCTCCACTTAGTTTCTATGGAGTAGGACTGACAATGAGGGAAAGCTCGAAGGCAAGAGCTGATTCTGGGAGGGGAAGACTCCTGAAGAGGTTTTGGCAGTATCTGAGAGACTTTCCAAATTTCAAACAGGCAAAGTCATTGAATAAAATCTCTCGGGATGCCTTCTAACAGGATAATGGTGTATCCGAAAATACATAACATAGCCTAAATGAAGATAAATACCGCAGTCTTAGCAGGACGAATGGTAAGAAGAACATATTTGATTGAGGACTTCCTGCTGCAGTCTTTAAGTCGCGCAGCTGAGTCAGCTGCTCATAAATGATGATAAAATATCTATCCTTTAACTGATCACCTTCAGCCACGTGCTGGAATATGTCTAGTCTACTTATGTGTACCTTTTGCTGCAAAATGGCTATGGAGACGTGTATGTCTTTGATATCAGGCTTATTCGGAAGAATGGCTCCACTAAGGTTTGAAGTTAGCTTTCGTGATTCGTTGGTTAGCACTGCTGCCTTACAGCCTGGATTCGATTCCAGCCTCAGGCGACCGTTTAGAGTTCGCATATTCTCCCTGTGTCTGCATGGGTTTCTTCGGGTTGCTCCAGTTTCCTACTACAGTCCAAAGATATGAAGGTTAGATAAATTGGATATGCTAAATTGTACCTCGTTCTCCAGAGTGTGTTGGTCAGGAGCAGTGCAAAGTAATAGGGAAGGGAAATTGCTGTGGGTGGAATACTCCTTGGAGGTTGCGTGTGAACTTGTTGGGCCTAATGACCTGTTTCCACACTGTAGGGATGGTATGATTCTATTTCATTACGTCGGTACTTCAACAGCGTAAGGCATGGTACAACTCAGCAGCTCGCTGGTAAAATGGTGAATGGTGGATTCACGCTGATGATCTGTGTCAAAGTTAACTGGCAAGTGTTCATCTCAATTGGAATTGACGACTATGCAAATTTAATTGAAACAGAATCATGACTGGAAAATACCTCCAGTGAAAATGCATCACCAAATTCAACATTTCTATTCATGGCAAGTTGCTGACTCAGCCTATCTCAAATTTCTGATTACATGAATCTGCAGCAAGAACACAGGGATACATATTTCCAAACTGCTCCTCTTAACTCTTTAGCTTAAGCGTTACATTTTTGTGAAGGTTTTCTTACCTCCCAGTAAGTGTTGGCCTTCTAACAATTGAATTTGACAAAGTTTATTTGAACAGTTCATTAAACTATTTGGATGTTTTGAAGTGGGGGAGGAGGGCAACCCTCTGATCCACTGGGACAGTGAAGGACTGACTGAAAGAATACCTATCCAACTGTGATGATTAGTAGCTTGGAAGGGAACATACAGATAATGATTTTCCCATTCGTTTACTTCCTTTGTCTTTAGGACGATAGTAGTACTCGAGTTGGAGTGTGCTGTCAAATGGAAATTGTTGATGAATCAAAAAGCTGCGACAGTGGTGAATGGTTTGAAATTATACATAAATTGCCAATCGAACTGGCTCAATTGCCATGGAATGTAACGTTCTGAAGAAGCTCAGCCGACCTGGTAGCAACTGTGAAAAGTGTCAGAGAAGTAATGTTTCTTGTCCTACATGTCCTCTCTTCAGTACTGTTCTGAAGAAGAGTCATTTTGGCCTCAAAAAGTTACCTGTATTTCTCTCCAAGTATGCTGTTAGAGTTGCTGAACTTCTCCAGCACTTTCTGCTTTCATTTCAGTTATTAAATGTCCGCAGCATTATCCTTTTGTACGAATGTTTCATAATGGCGCTGTCCAACATCTTGAGGTATGTTGTCGATATATTGGTTCAGTCAATCGGGGAGTATTCCATAACACACTTGACGTGAGCCTTCTCGGTATGAGAGAAGCGATTAGAGTCAGAAAGCCCATGACTGATGGCAGTTTTCTTGCCATCTGGCCTGCTCTTGTAGCCACATTATTTATGTAGGGAGGACAGTTCATTTTGGGGTTAATAGTAACTCCCACATTGTTGATCGTTGAAGAATAGGTAATGGCAACACCATTGAATTTCCAGAGGTGTTGATTAGATTATCTTAATCAGGATGTGTGAAATTCATATCACTTGTCTGCCCATGCCTTCACATTGCCAGAATTCTGCTGCATTGTGAAATGAAATGCTACAGGAGTTGAGGAAGTAAGAATGCAGCTGAACTCTGGACATTTATTAACGAACAGAACCTTGAATAATTCCTGAGGTGAGGTCCTGGAGTTTAGATAACTGACCTGCAACAACCAATCCAGTTTCTGTGCGTCTGGAGTCACATGTATCTTGGAGCAAATAAGAATAGCAGCTTTACTTCCCTAAGGGGTAGAGGCGAATCGGAAGGGATTTTCCATGGTCAGTTGTAATGGGTTAAAGGCATTAGACATAGAATTTATGGCATCTATCGTTGCAGGGTTTGAATTAGGTCTCTGATATCAATTCTGGAATATCTTTACGTGAGCTGATTATCATGTACTGATGAGCAATGCTCCTCCAAAACTGGGATTAAGCTTGCTATTAAGCTTCTTCATTTCTCAGAAATTTGAATAAAAAAAATGTGAGCAATGCTACAGTCTCAGTCTCCACAAGCTGCTTACACACAGTACCATGCAACACTTTTGGTGATGCATCAACTCAGATTTTCAAACAAGGAGCTTGTCAGTTGCCTGAAGGGAGAGATAACGTCGCACAGAAAACTGCATCAAACAATTCAAACATGTGGAGAAGGTGATCCTCACTATCCTGGTCTTCATTGGCGTTCCTTATAAGGCATTATGACAATTTCACTTGTTTTAGTCTGCTGCTGATCTGCTCTTTGGTTTTAACTTTTGAACAATAAAGTCTCCAATTCACTGACATGTTTCCTTATTTAGACACAGGAAGTGCGATATCAGTTCACTGAGCAGTAGTGTCCTTACAATTCTCCAGTGATAGAGACTCCCGATGTCACTGCAAATGCAGAACTCCCTAATGTCTGTGTTCTGTCATCCGTTCCGGTTTCATACCGTTTGTAGGTATGATAAGAAATCAGGCAAGTCAGTTGCAAAGAATGGTAAACGGAAGTGAAACATTAACTCTTGCTCTCCCACAGATGATGTAAGACATGCTGAGCCATTTCTGTTTCTGATATACAAATGAAGCCTGTTTTTGCGACAACTTTGAATGTTAAGTGGTGACCTGAGAGAAGTAATGCAAGGCACTAAAATGAAGCGATAAACTGTTTCAGTTCGCTGTGGATTCTGCAATGAGTCTGAAAATGAGGTTCAGAGTATTCAGGACAGATGTTAGTGAGCACTTCTACACACAATATTTGGGAGAGGATTGGAACTCACTTCCACAAACGACAGTAGATGCAGGGTTTTTATTTTGGTTGCCAGAATCAATCCTGTGATTGCTTACATCTATCTCTAAGGACAATAGCAGCAGAAACAAGAGAAAACTGTGACCGCAAATCACCTATCAGGGATCTCGCCTTTCTGAGTTGGAAGTATCTGGCTATTCCTAAATCGTGGAACTCCCTCGCCAACAGCATCTTGGCTGTACCTCTATGTTAAGTTCGCTCAAGTTTCTGTGCAGTAGCTCATCATCTCAATCACTGGAGCAATTAGGGATGAGCAGTGAATCCAATGCCATTGAGTGACGTCGATACGCCACTAATGAGTTTCGAACATCTGCAGGTTCTACGTGTACGCCCGCAAGCGATCGGGAGAAGGGAGTAGTGCAGCAGGGCGTTTGAGTAAAGTGAAAGGCAATGATGACTGGAGGGCGTGAGGCTGAAGGTGAGACAGGAAGTGGTGATGCAAGGCTCACTGTTGGCATTAATGGGTCAGCCTATACTGGCCACTGTTTACACTGACTTACGAAACACTGCTGATCAATTCACCACAATGATACTGTTCTCTTGGCGTTGTATTCCCTCTGTGCATATTAACGTGGTTGATGGGCCCTGAGAGGATAAACGTATCTTCTTTATCCTGTCGGCTTAAACAGATGAATATGAGGAGAAAGTGAGGACTGCAGATGCTGGCGATCAGAGCTGAAAATGTGTTGCTGGAAAAGCGCAGCAGGTCAGGCAGCATCCAGGGAACAGGAGAATCGAAGTTTCGGGCATAAGCCCTAATTCCTGAAGAAGGGCTTAAGCCCGAAACGTCGATTCTCCTTTTCCCTGGATGCTGCCTGACCTGCTGCGCTTTTCTAGCAACACATTTTCAGCTCTAAACAGATGAATATATCAGTTTGAAATGAACGCAATACGAGATTGGCTCTTTCTGTGCATTTGCACTGGAGAATGTCCAGGTGTGGACGTTTCTTTTCTGTATCAGCGGAGGTTAGTTTAAATTCTTATGGAGCAACTTTCATAAAGTAACAAATGTCCAAGTTACTGTGATTGAACAGCTAATTAAATACACATATGGATATGAACAGCATTGTCTGCGCTGACACCGTTGATGAATTAGTTAAAGTGTCTGGTTAGAACGAGACTAGTATGGTGTCAAATCCTGGCGTTGCATGTCCTGTACATTGAAGGATCGTTGCTTAAACTTCTTTAAAATGCTGTATTGTTGATCCACCATACCGAAAGAGCATGCTTCTTGTGTTTGAGCTCAGCGCATTTTTATTTTGTGTTACCACATCCTGCTGCCTGCTGTGGCCCCATCAGTCAATACTAGATCCTGCTAATTCAACGGAAAGATTCTGTACTATGTTCCACAAGGACGTTTCAGTTAACGGTCGAATGCGCTGAATCTTCCAACCTAACAAATTCGACGATCCTCTAAAGCAGTCCGTGACTGAATTCCAAATTCAATGTGCCATTCCCTGAACGACTACTGTCCTCTATCAGTTTTACTTTTCCAAATGAAAGACTGAACCATTCATTATGGAGACATTTTAACAATCTGATACCCCCAAGACAGACACATCCATGTCACTGGGAACCAGCTCACCTCCATCAGGGATAAACTCCTCTTTTGCCTCTCAGTGCCTTGTGTGTTCCAGAGATTTTCATTGTCGCAGAGTCCAGATGAAGTTTCTATTCCCCATGTACAGGGCTGAGAATTTTTTCAATGTCTCAGACCAGTTCCTGTCCCGACAACATCAGAGTCAATATTCCGGCCTCTGCTCGGTCCGACAGCTCACCCTTCTGCATTCTCCTCTGAATCGCCCAGCAGCAAGTCATTCATAGCGGAGTCAGCTGGATTCGGACCTACTCGGGGAAACCTAAATGGATTTTTAACCTATCACCTTAACCATGCGGCCATGAGTACTGACTAAAAAGCAGAGTTGAGCATTTTCCAAATCAGCAGTGATCTCATTGAAAGCTGTCGCTGACTTGATAGGCTAAATGCTTCCATCTCCTCTCCCACCTCGGCTGTCAATTGTAAGGTGCGAGACACCAATGTAAAAGAAGAAAAGCACAAAGTTAGAAAAAGATATTTGCAGCCAAACTGAGTCAAAATTGTTGATTGAAAGGAAAATCAAACTTGGCAATTTGCTAGATCTCTTTGCGAACATGACCAGCAGAGGTAAGCAAGGGAGCTATTGATCTGAGTGTTCTTGGACCTGAAGCACAATAGAAATACATCTCTTGGGTACTATTTTGGCCGTATTTCTCAATGAGCTATCATGTTTTACATATGTTCCATCGGGAGTTACCTCACACAAGGAAGTAACCAGTGATGCAGACGGTCATATAATCCGAGTTCCAAGTCCCGGAGTCAGAGACACTCAGTGCCCTGTGTGTACCTGAAGAAACAGCTGTACATGGGGTTTACAGGGTAACAGAACTGCATGAATGCAGCTCGATGGTCGTCTGACTGTTTCTCCTCCATAGTTTTCTGTGCAGTCCCTGTGTGCAATCATGTCAACTATGTTTGTCCGGCACAAGATGGGCATTGGTTACTTGTCTCTGAGAGAGGCTGTTGGTTTATGTGTTGTCATAATTCCGAGTGTAAGGAGGAATCTGGTTGTCAGTTCCCAGAAACTTACTTTAATAAATGGAAGCATGCTTTGTAACTTGCCGCGTGGCATATCCTCGTTGCGAAGTTCGTGCACTGCGAATCACGTTGCGGGACAATCCAATTTTGGCAAAGAATTTGTGTGGCAGTCACGAGTTTCCACGACCAGCTAGTTGCAATACGGACAAATGGCAAGAACTACAAATTCGATTAGAGCAGCACAAGTTTAATGTGACAGGGCAAACAGAAGGCAGTCAGAAGATTTCTGGGTGTAGGGCAATCACTCAAGGTACCTTTTCATATGAAAGTCTGTGCATCAGTAGAATCTGGGACCCAAGTAGTCTATGTTGGTTATTCATATTCCAGAAAACTTGTGTTGTTCCCCATTTACTCTGAAAATGAATAGACATAGTTACTTCACCGTTATTTCGAAAGAAGATCCTGCATTGAATCTGTTCGCCGTTTTTTGATGCTGTGGCGAAAAGATGGGCAATCGCGATGTGAAACGTTGCTCTACCTTCATTTCCTTCATTACTGTCCTGGTGAGGGAGAAAGGTGATTGGCTCTCTCGATCAGATGGGGGCACCGGCGCATTGATGGCCTAATTTAATCACGGATATAATTGGAAATGTTCACTATTAATGGTCCGTTGTTGTTCTTTTTTTTATATGATACTTGAGCACTTTCTGGGACTTGGCAATAAACTAAATCTCCAGTAGGGTTGGAATTGCCTCGCTGTTACTTGTGCGAGCGGTTCATGTCAGAGACGACTCACAGACAGCACTTCAGCTTCGGTGTATCTGATCATGGTACTGCCTTTTCAGCTTTAATTCTGTTCCACGTTAAGAGCTGTCAGTTTTTGGATTCGCTGGAGAGCAAAGTGGGTAATGCGATATGGGAGGTATTATTCTTCAGCCAAAATCTTTGATGGCGACCTTGGGAAAGTGTCAAGAAGAATGGTCATTGGCAGCAAATATCCGGAAAACCTTCATCTCTGGATCGGTTGGGCCCATCCACCCTCCAAACAAAATAGCCAAACTCGCTGACTGAGTAACAAACATCATGCGTTTTTTGCAAATGGTGTATTCAAACCGTTGCCGGTGGCTGGAGCATCTCAGAGTTGTCGAGCATGGAAACAACTCCCGCGATCCAACTTGCCTTTGCTCAATAGATAACCGAAATTAATCCATACATATCTGCCAATATTTGTGCCTTATCTCTCCGAGGTCTTCCTGTCTATGCACCCATTCAGATGCGTTTGAAATGTTGTGAGTGCACCAGACTCTGCCACTAAATGTGGCAATTCATTCCACACAAACAAAAGTTCTGTGTGAAAAACATGTGTCCCTCACATCCCTTTTAAATGTTTCCTCTCTCGCATTAAACGTTTGCTGTGTAGATTTGAACTCGCGTGTCTTGTGAAAAAGTGCTCCTTGACAATTTACTTTGTCTGTCTTCCTCATGATTTTATAAGCTTCTGTGAGGCCATATCTAAGCACTGAAGCTCGTGGGAATCTGACGAAGCCTATTCAGTTTCGTTCTCATGTCCAAGCAGTGCAAACCTTGCAAATCCTTGTCAATGTTTTCTAAACGTACACTTGCAAGAAGTGTGTCCAGCTGCAGCACTTGTTTGACCGCGTGGTCACTCTGGAGCTGCGGGTGGACTCACTGTGGAGCATCAGCAATTCTGGAGAGTTATGTTGCCTCCCAGGTGCTCAGGCTAGGGATGTCGCCCATTGGCTGAAGAACATTTGAAAAGGGGATCGTGAACAGCCATTTATCTTGGTGCATACAGGCACCAACGAAAAAAAAAACGAGATGAGGACCTGCAGGGAGAACTTAGGGAGCTAGGAGAGAAATTAAAGAGGAGGAGCTCAGAGGTAGTAATCTCGGGATTACTGCCGGTGCCATGTGACTGCCAGCGTAGAAATGAATAAAAAAAGGCACGATGAACACGTGACTTGAGGAATGGTGCTGCATCGCGGTTTTCAAATTTGTTGGATTTTGCGACCAGTTCTGGGGAATGTGGAACTATAAGAAAATTGACGATCTACATCTGAACCGGACAGGAACGAACTTTCGGGAGTTGTTGCTACTGCTGTTGGGGAGGTTTTATACTAATGTGGCAGAGGTCTGGGAACCACACGATTAAGCAAGTCGGCAGTGCGGTGGAAACTGGAAGCGCTAAGAATCAGGAAGATAGCATTAATAATGGGAAGAGTAGGCAGAGAGCAGTTGAATGCAAAAGAACTGGTGGCCTGAAATGCATCTACTTTAATTCATGGAGTATAGACAGATGAACTAAGGCCTAGGTTGGTGCCTGGGAATATGACATTATTGCGATCACAGCGATTTAGTTGAAGGAAGGGCATGGTTGGCAACCAAATGTTCTAGGATATAGACGCTTCAAACTGGACAGGGAGGGAAAAAAGGGGAAGGAGTTGCATTGCTGGTCAGGGATGATATCATGGCTGTGCGAAAGGAGGACACCATGTAGGGCTTGGGTCATGAGACACTATGGATGGAGCAGTGAAATAAGAAGGGTGAGATTAGATTTTTGGGGCTGTATTACAGTGAGCGTGAGGTGTAAGAAAACAATAGTTAAACAGACCATGGAAAGACGTAGTGGCAATAATTTAGTGTTGACTGAAGATTTCCGTTTTCCCAACATTGACCGGGATACTCTTAGCGTCAGAGGTCTGGATGGTATACCATTTGTAAGAAGCCTCCATGTGAGTTTTCTGGAGCGATATATCAATAGTCCGACGAGGGAATAGGCCATATTGGAACTGATATTGGGGAATAAGCCAGGGCTGGCGATAGCAGTTGCCGTGGGTGATTTCTTTGGGAAGTGTCCAATGTTCTGTAAGTTTTAGAATACTCATTGACAAAGATGAGAGTGGTCCTGAGGAAAGAGTACTATCCTGGACCAAAGCTAATCATATCAAAATTATGCAGGAGGTCGGAAATGTGGATTGGACACAGCTATTTGTAGGAAAGTCCACAGTTCATATGTGGCAGGTTTTCAAAGATAGGTTAAATATAGTGCAGGATAGGCATTTCCCGTTGAAGGCAAAGGATGTGAAAGGCAATATTCGTGAAATATTGATGACAGGACAATTGTACGACTCGCCAAGAGGAAAAGGGAAGCATACATAACGCCCCGGCAGCTAAGAACATAATGGTCCCTGGAGGAACATGAGAAGAGTAGGACAAGTCTTAAACGAGGAATGAAGGGGGTTAAAAGGGGTCATGAAACAACTTCACGCTAGCACAATTGAGGAGAATCCCAAAGCCTATTATTCATATATAAGAAGCAAACGGGTAACCAGAGAAAGGATTGGTCCACTAAAGGAAAATGAAGGAAGGCTGTATATCGAATCTGAGAGAGTGGGTATGATTCTGAATGATTATTTTGCATCAGTGTTCACTGAGGAGAGGAGCATGATGAATTTTGAGTCTAGAGTAAGACATTTGATTTATCTGGATCATGTTGACATAAGTAGGGAAGCTGTGTTGGGCAGGCTAGTGGTAATTAATGTGGACAAATCCCCAGGAACGGATGGGATGTATCCCTGGTTCCTCAGTGAGGTGAGAGAGGAAATAGCTGGGACCCTGACAGATATCTTCGTGGCATCCTTCAGCACAGGTGAGGTTCTGGCTGACTGGAACGTTGCTCATATTGTCCCCTGTACAAGAAGGACAGTAGGGATATTATGGATAACTACAGAACAAGGCGCCTAACATCAGCGTTGGGAAAGTTGCTGGAGAAGGTACTGAGGGATAGGATCTATTCATATGTATAAAATAATGTGCATATCAGTGAGAGGCACAGAGTTTTTCGGGGAAGTGCCCAAGTTGATAGATGAAGGAAAGGCTGTTGATGACATATACATGCACTACAGTAAGGAGTTAGATCAGGTTCCCCATGGTAACCAAATACAGAACGTAAAGTAACATGGTGTGCAGGGTGTTCTAGACAGGTGGATAAAGAATTAGTTGAGCAATAGGAGAGAGAGAATGGCAGTTGAATGGAGTTTCTGGAAATGTAGAAAGATGACCAGTAGTGCTCCACAGGGGTCAGTGTTGTGGCCACTGTTGTTTGTGATATACATAAATGATCTGGAAGAGAGCACTGTTTGAATGATCAGAAAGTTTGCAGATGACACGAAGATTTCTGGACTAGCAGAAAGTATAAGTGACTGTTAAAGAATACAGAAGGCTATAGATATACTGGAAAGTTGGGCGGAAAAGTGGCAGCTGGAGTTCAAAACAGACAACTGTGAGGTGACGCATTTCGGTCAGTCTAATTCTAGCTGGGGTTATACAATGAAGAGCTTTGGGAAAAAAAGTTGATGGACAGAGAGATCTGTGAGTGCAGGTCCATTATACCGAAGGTTGCTGCACAGGTGGATAGAGTGGTCAAGCAGGCATATAGTATGCTTGGCTTCATTGGATGGGGTATTGAATAAAATGGCTGGCAAGTCATATTAAAATCGAACAATACATTGGTCTGGCCACACTTAGAATACTGTGCAAATTTCTGGTCGCCACATTACCAAAAGGATGTGGACGCTTTGGAGAGGGTACGTAAAAGGTTTAAGCGGATGTTGCCTCGTATGGAAGGTGCAATCTAGGAAGAGAGGTTGAGTCGGTTAGGTTTGTTTTCATTAGAAATAAGGAGTTTGACGGGGAGCTTTTTGTGGCTTACAAAATCATGAAGGGGACAGACAGGGTAGATAGAGAAAAGTTTTATTTCCCAGTTGAAGGATTAAATACCGAGAGGTCACGCGTTCAAGGTGAGAGGTGAAAAGTTTAAGAGCGATACACGCGGCAACTACTTGACACAGCGGGTGGTGGGTGTCTGGAACGCGTTCCCAGCAGAGACGGGAGAGGGAATCACGGTAGATACAGTTAAGATACGTCTGGACAGATCGATGAGGATTTGGGGAGCAGAGGGATACAGATGCTTTGGAATTGGGTGACAGATTTAAACAGTAGATTTGGATCGGCTCAGGCTTGAATGGATGAAGGGCCTGTTCCTTGTCTGTACATTTTTTTTAGTCTTTCTTCTTAAATTACGCAATTTCATTACATAATCTGCGAGGTCTAAGTACCTGAAGTGAATCGATGCTGAAACACTAGTCATAACAAATCTGAGCGTTGACTTTTGTGTGGTAGCGTGGTCGAGCAGTCTAATATGCTGCGTTTTAAGCTTCAGTTTCTATCGAATCGTGGCTTCAAATACCAGCATCGTAAGTGAGCTACTATGTGGAGATGTATGTGAGTGAACTGTGCATGTGTGGATGCCTTTTAATTTGAGTGTTTGCAGCTCCTCAGTGTGCTTACCCTCTCGTTGATAAAATCAGCGACCGTCTCTGAAAACAACGCAAGTTCCTGCTGTCCGACGTATCCTCATATCCCGTCGATAACTTTGCTTTTGGATATCTGCGTTGCCAGTTTCTAAATCTCAAATGGTCAGCGTAGTTGGCTGAAATGTTGGTGGTTCGAGCCCACTCAGGGAATAAATCTCAAATATTTCAGCACAAGCATTTACCCCGAACATGTATTGACATTGTAACTGGGAAAACTCATCCATCATTCACCCCAAGTCCGCAGGGAGTGAGACGTTTACACGCAGCAGAATACGACATCACTTTCTCCAAGCTCCCGATGCCAACAGAAAACGGCCACTGCAGATTCAATCAGCGACTTTCTGCCAAGCCATGGGAAACAACTCGTGGAAATTCCTTCCTTAGTAACAGCTCTTTCAGTGTGAAAGGAGCAAAGCTTTCACTTTAAATTGGAAAGGGCTTCAGGACATTGGAATGTTGCTCCAGTTCTTGGAACATGTTATAAATAAAACTACTGACTTGTAAATAAGAAGTGGTACACGTTTTATGCAGGAAGAACAAAGAAAATGATGATTGTGAGGACTCTGTCTTGTCAGTAGATGGGAAATTCCCAATACTGTAAACAGAAATGGTTGGGTTTCCTAAGGTAATTTTTCAACTGATTTACTGTCTGCCAGCGTGACCGGAAATCACTTCATATGAAAATATTCAGGTTGAATCTTAAATGCCGGGACAAGTGTTAAATAGATTGTAATGTTTTGACGAAGTAACAAAAGTGAAAGATGTGAATTATGTTATTTGTGATTGGGAGGAATGAGCTGGATCTTTGCAAATTGCTGTGCCAGGTGAATTATGCTCAGAATGAAATAGCAAACTAATTCATCGTGTGCCAATGCTGGATATCTCAGTTCGGTGCAATGTGAGTTGTTTAATCAGAAAGTCGTGCGTCCAAGCCCCATAACAGTCGTTTTCACTGTTTAATAGAGTTCCAGCTCTTCGTTCCACATGCAGAATTGCAAGCTAACGCTGGTAGAGCATTCTTGTTGTTTTCGCTGACACATATGTCCTCCTGCTTTGATCACATGTCGGTTTCAGAGTGAAAACTGTCTTCACTTTACTGGAAGCGCCAGAGACAACTTTATCAGTGCAGCTGAAAATACTATGATTGATGTCCATTTCAAAACGTGAGATTCCATTACATCCGTGCACCAACCAAAGTGTTCAAAGACACAGAACGCGAATGACCATTTGTTAGTGGTCTGACAGAGACGGCTTAATGTCTCATGGGTCCTGAACAAAAATTAACTGATTCAGAATGTGCTGATGGAACGGAACGGAGGTCTCCCTGAACGTTTTGCAATTGTTCTTGTTGTGTGCTCATGTAAGTTTATGTAATGAACAGTTTATTGCCAGTAACGAGGGTGGGGGTGGGAAAGGATTCTGAGGTTTCAGTGTGGGACAGACGTGATCTGATCGAGCGGGTAAGTCAAATACTCCCAGAACATGGGAGAGCTGATTGGTCCAGAATCACTCCCATCTTCTGTTTCAGAATCTACAAATGAAATTGCTGGAAAAGCTCAGCAGGTCCGGTCGCATCTTGAAAATGAAAACCAAATGAGATTTCGGGACTGGTGATACTTCTTTTTCCATCTCCATGTCCCTCTGCCTTTCTGCAAACTTCCTTTTTATTGAATATGTCCTGACATCAAACTTTATATTCAGCTTCACTTTTATTGCTTCCTCTCCAACCATTTTCCCAGTCTCTAAAATTGTATCATGCTTGTTCTATCTCTCACTTTGCCCGGGACGTCCAACTGAACAAATAACTCTGTTTCTATTTCCTTAGATACCAGATGGCCAGAGATTGGAAGACATAGGAGGACGGTTAGCGCTTTCAGAATATCTAGTCTGCTCCGCCATTCTTAACCCCATTCTCCAGTCCTCTCCCTGAACACTTACTTCCCAGTCTTAGGATCCAGTCTTTTTCCCAGTCTTTTTGGGTCCTAATCCGTCCCAAAGCCCTCCACATGTGTTGGCAGCTGTTACACCATGTCTACATGACATCAATCTCAGTTTCAGTGATTCTCGGCAAACACGAACTGTTCTGAGCAGCTCGATCGGGTCTCTGGCCCCACTGTGATCCTGCGGGGGAGCAGTAATCATCTTCATCTCCTTCGGAAAGGATCGACGCTTCAAAAAAATCGGACAGAAAGAAAGATAGGCTTGTGTGTCAAGATATGTGGAGGTAATTGCTTTCTGACCTGGTCAGTAAACCTTACTCTGTATATCCCCGCCCATTCTAGCTGTTGTGGTGAAAGGGAATACAAGTACAATTTATTACCATCTACGCTATTATTTGATATGTATTCTTCCTTGTTCTGAATATGCAGGGAGTTTCCAGCACTGATGGTCACCATTTCTAAGAGTGCATGCCACGGGCCCTGATCTTTTCTGGAGAGTAGCAGTATCGGTTTATGCGAAAGTGGCCCAGTAAAAAGCTTAGAAGAAACATTGTTGTTCCCTCTTTCCGGGCGACAGTCTTTCATATCATGAACGATGGGGATTTATTGCATTCTCATCAGCAAACCTTGTTTTGTATTTACTCGCCCAATACTACTGTAGCGGTGAAAAGAATATAATTCCGAATACCTGCTGCGTGAATTTCATTTTCAAATTTCTATTCGCAGTGGTCCTTCATATGTGGCGATGTCTATATCACTGCTGGCCATCCTGTTTAAGAGTGCCGTTATATATGTTCCTCTGTCTTGGCGCTGCAGGGAAAATTGTCTGCACCTTTACAGCCAATATTTCCTGGATATTTCAACATGGTATTCTTTATTCTTTCAATCATGTCCACTTTAAGGACACAGTTACCAGGCGCTGATCCTTTCTGTAACAACAGTACCGCATGTGCTTTACATGCGAAGGTGGCCTGGATCAGTAACAAGGAGAGCATTCATTTCTTTCTGTCATAGCGAACATGATGTTAGTCTCTGTCAAATGCATCCGAAAATGTGCTGTGAAAGCTTCATTTGAATGCTGTCTGGCGTTTCTCAACGTGTGTCAACCAAAACCAGAAATCCTCAATCATAGTTTGGAGCAGTTCACATATTCGAGTTTCGAAGCAGCAGACACGGATACAGTTCATTCAGTCAACAACAGGAATGAAAAGATTTACAGGCACAGATGAACTATCGACTCTTGTTCTCATACTGTTATTAATATTACCGTGTGGCCTGAAGTCTAAGCCATGTTGTAACTGAAAATGCGAAAATCACAGACAGGCTGCCGAATGACACAGTATGTATTTTGTTTTCTTGTTCTCACAGAGTTCCAGGAAAGTATGACAGCGAGGGAGAGAAATGCAAGTCAAGTGCAGCTCTGGTGAAACACCTTCTGTCTGATTCAGTCATCAACAAGAAACGTGAATGCAACTACAGTGGGAGACCTTTTCACAACTCGAACAAAGAGCAATCACGAACAGCGACCACCTCTTTGACATCTCAGATCGCCTTTGACCTTCCCTGAATATATATAGAAACTAATTTTTTTACACCTCAAAGTGAGAACTGTTTGATTTACCGACAATAAGTGAGTCACATGTCGTTGATTCCCACATAGGTTTCCAACTCAGCTTGCAGCCAGGTGGCAGTTGCTCATGGCTCTGCTGGATAATGCACTATTATGGAGAAATAAAAGGAAAGTTGGAATTCTCATTGGCTCTGGGTTTCTAATAATCTTGCTACCTGTTCTGCCATTCTCGGATTCCAGTGCTAAACCAGTTTTTCAGTTCATCTGAGCAGCAGGAGAGTCGGCGTTTCTGGCAGGAGCAGAATTCATCATCTCCAGTGATCACTTTATCTGAGGAGAGAAAATGAACAAAGTTTCACACAGCGACTAATCGGAATTGCATTCCGTTTCAGCATGGCAGCAGATATGGGCTAGCAAATTCAAAGCCAGATTTGCTGATGAGAACAAAAAGCACGACCGCTCAGATAGAGCAATTCCTTCCCACCGCTGATTCTGCAGAACTGGTGCAGTTGCTGTGAGTATCCTGCAGGGTATCATCAGGTACATGCTCTTGGGTTTCCGGTTTTGGCCTGTGTGCTCGCGTGGCTGAGCAACCTGAGACTCTGATTTCAGATTCCACTTCTTAAGAAGTCTTGTGTTTGCATCCCTGTGCGGCCACGTGTGCTAATGGATTAAGCTGGCAACGTTTTGTAGGGATGAGTTTTGTTAAAGTTGAACAGAAAAAAAAGCAGTCATTTCTTCTAAGCCGGTTGTGATGTGGCACAGCAGAAAACAACCAACATGTCAGTGCCCATGTTTTCCCCTTCTGCTATAGTTATCACGTTCCCCGCCAGCTCGAAATGCCACCAGCAGAATATGCGACTCAAAAACAGGCTGCGCCAATCATTCATATTCCAGACAATTTGCATTTTTCACCGTTTCTCTGAAAATGAATGTTAATGTGAAATTAGGTTCAACATTGAATCTGCTCGCAGTTTTCTGTTGTTGCGAAAATGAGGAAAATTGCGATATGAAACTTGGTTACTTTTCCCTAATTTCCTTAATTTCTGTCCTGATGAGAGAGGCTGGTGATTGGTCCTCTCGATCTGGTGGAAACATCAGCCCAATTGTTAACCTCATCTAATCGAGACTGTAACTGGTAATCTTCACTTTGCATGGTTCATTGTTAGTCAGTTCTGATTCATGTTACTTGAGCACTTTCCTGGAAGTATTGGTGTACTAAGGCGCCAGTACGTTGAAAGCACCATTTGGAATTGCCTCGCTGCAATTTGGGTGAGCAGCTCATGACCCAGACGACTCGCTCTGCCTCACAGACAGCATTTATGAGTCCGTGTGTCTGAAAATAGGTTCTCTTTGTCAGTTCTGCTTCTGTTCATGAGTTGTCAGTTTTTGGTTTCGCTGGAGAGTTGCGCGGGCAACATGATTTGTGAGGTATTTTCTGCAGCCAAAATCTCCCACTGAGAAGTTGGGAATGTGTCAAGAAGAATGGTCATTGGCAGCCTAATACCAGAAAAAATGATTCGTTGCTGGTTTTAACCGAAGCAGCCTGAGGGAGTTATCTCAAATGGGAGAGTACTCGCTTTGCATGTGAGAGATTGCGGGGTGGCTAGCTGCGTTCTCCATCCCATTTTAGGGCGGCACCGTGGCTCAGTGGTTTGCACTGCTGCCTCACAGCACCAGTGTTCCACGTTTGATTCCTGTGCGTAGTTTGCACATTCTCCCTGCGTCTGCGTGAGTTTCTTCCCACACTCAAAAGATGTGCGGAAAAGGTGAATTTGACATGCTAATTTGCCCATAATGATCGGTGCATTAGTTCGAGGGAAATTGGTCTGGGTGGGTTAGTCTTTGAAGGGTCGGTGTGGACTAGTTGTGCTGAAGTGCCTGTTTCCATACCGTAGGGAATCTAATCTAACCATCTTCCAGAAAACCAGCCCAACGCACTGACCAAGTGATGAGTGCCGATTCAAACTGGTGTTCGCCACTGCAGCATCTCCGAGGGGCTGAGCCCGTAAACAACCGCTGTATTTGTCAAATTTTCAAGTTTATTCTTTTTCAACTTTCTTGTCTGTATACAGATCAATATGCCTTTGAAATGTTGAGAGCATACCAGACTCCACCACTAAATCTGACAACTCATTCCAAACACGCAAGTCTTTCTGTGTGAAAAACACAATGTACTTCAGATCCCTTTTTAAATTTTACCACTCTCCCCTTAAAACAGTGTTCCCTTGTTTTGAACTTGCCTGTCTTGGGAAGAAATGTTCATTGACCAATTACTCTACCGTCTCCTTCGGATTGATATAAACCTCTGTGAGCCCATCCCTCAGCCCTCAAGCTCCAGGGAAAATTTTCACATCCTGTTCAGCTTTACGCTACAGTCCAAACACTGCATGCCTTGCAACATCCTCAAAAATCTTATCAAACTTACGCCAAGTTCGCCATTGAAAGTGTGTGTGGGTAAGTGCCTGAAGTGAGGCGATGCTGAAACACTAATCATGAAAAACGTGTTTGCGGGGGTTTGTGTGGCAGCGTGGCAGAGGTGTCGAAGTAACTGTCTTGAAACTATAACCTCGATCCAGTCATTGATTTGAATTCCCACCACGACCAGAACCACAGGTGAAGTCGGGAACTCTGTTTTTCATGAAAGACCTATAAACATTGAGATGTCAGGATTTGTTCCCATATTCGGCTGTTTTTTGACAGGAACTTTCACTAACTAAGGCTGAGGGACTGCCCAAGCTCAACGAGTCAAAGCTGTGCGTGCATTTACTTGACTATTCGAATACAGGAACTCGGACTCATTTTTTGTGTGTTTCACAGTTACTCGGTGTAAATTTAAAACAGCCTCTGGTTATGTAGAAGAGTTCAAAGCTGAAGATTCTCCACTGAAATGCACAGAAAGAGGCAATCTCTTATTGCTTTTGTTGTAAACTGATAACTTAGACTGTTTAAACTGACCGGATAACGCGGATCCATCCGTCCTCTTGGGCACCTTAAACCGCGTTAATATCCGCAAAGGTAAACTCACACTAAGAGGAATGGGCTTATTGTAGTGAATTGTTAAGGAGTGGTGTGTGAGTCAGAGTGAATAGTGGTCACTAAATACTGACACTGACATTGAACGTTGCAACACCACCTCCTCACTCACTTGCTGTCTCATGCCTCCCAGTCATCATTGCCTTTCACATTTTCCTCTCGTCCGTTCCACTTCTCAACTTATTCCCGACAGCTTGCAAGTGTTCCCTTAGAAACTGCAGCTTTAGGAAACGTATTACTGGGATAATGCCATTGCTCAATGTGATGGGATGCACCGTCAATCCCTAATTACTCGAGTGATTGAGATTTTGAGTTACTCCGCATAACCCTGGATGTCCTCAGTAGCGGGGTACAGGTATGATGCCATGAGGCAAGGGTTCAGACGGAGTGACATTGAAGGAACAGCGAAATATTTTCAACTGGGAAACGCGAGAACCTTGGAGGGGTAATTGCTGTGATAGCTTTCGCTTGTATTTGCTGCCATTGTCCTTCCAGACAGATGCTGATCGATCACTGACTTGTTCTGGCAGGATCCGTGTGTGTGTTCTGGGTGCAGCCAGGATTTAGTTTTCATTCGGATAATTCACAAGAAGAGAATTAAATCTACATCTCCTAACTGAGAATGAAAGCCTGTTTTCGCAATGCAAAATCAGACTCGTCTGCAGGGATGTCCATTGACACTGCAGAAGCCTTTCGGACCTGTACACAATCTAGTGCCTGCTCTTCACGCCATAATCGTCTTCGTCAGCAGTGTTTCTCTCTCCATGTTTCCAAGTCGGTTCATATTATCACCCTTGGTTTCAATGTGAAGAAAGCAATGCTGTGATAAGCTGATGTTGTTCAGCAGATATACTGCAGCAAGTTAGGTAAAGACTGATGCAAACACGAGCTCGTTTTGAGCTGCGCTGATGTTTTGGCAGCAAGAAAGGCATCGCTCAACTCGCCTCATTCCAGATGACGGTCTCGAAATGACCAGTGGTTTCTCGCTGAATTAGTTCAGGCTCTGGAATGTAAATACTTCAAATATGAAAGTACAGCGAAAGTTAACGGTTCACAGAGTGGGGAATTCCAAGTGAAACAGTGACGGTGACTATGTTTGCTGATTTTTCACCTTGTGAATGCTGTTCCCCTGATGTGGACGTTTACATTCCCTATAGACAAACTGTCACAGCCAAACCTGGTCTTTGGATCAGTGATGGAATTGGTACATGCCTGACGTCGAGTTAGGGGATTGTCGGTTCGCATTTAAAATCACGAGGATGTAGCGTGCTAGTCTATTCCTGTTGTCTGTCAGGAAAGGAAGGGTTTGGGTTTTCGAATTTACAGTTTCTTTCGTCCACTTCAAATTCTAGCTCAGATCAACGTCTCTCATTGTCTGTAGAAGTGGCTTTGGTTTAACCAAAAGCTGCCTTTTGGCGGTTGAACTTGCATGTTGGAGCGGACAGCTGAAGTGAAGCACAAGGAGCTGGTCAAATCCTGAGAACTCTGCCACTCTCGGGGAATGTGTCTGTGCGTCTCTTTCTGTGGGAGACACGACGTGGGTAATAACACAGTGTGACTATGTCAAACTTCAATCCCATTGTTGTGTCATCTAAGATCAAAGCGAGAACCTCACTGCCATTTGCACTGGAAACATCAGAAGACATAAGGTTATGGACCAAAGCTGGAAACTGGGAATAGAATAGATGAATGTCTTTCAACCAGACTGCACCATGGGCCAAATGGGATTTTCTGTTCTGCAAAACTTGAACACAAGTAGAAAACAATCTGCAGTGAAACTGATCAGTAATTAAAGGGAAAAGCCATTTCATTGAGAATACGTGCAAGAGCGTCTGTCTTCATTCCGTGTAATGTCGTAGTTAGGATTTGGAACTCTAACCGCCATAGTGTTGGTTCTGTTCTCGAACAGGGAATGAATGTTTTATTGCGCAAATATATCGTGGTACCAGTATTTCTTACCACTGGTCCGTACCTGGTAATGCTTGGTCTTGTGCCAGGTTATCAAAAATCCAAAAGATGCAGGTTTTGGAAATCTGAACTAAAAAAGAGAATTGATAGAGAAACCCGCTACACCTGGCAACATCTGTGGAGAGAAGCACATTTTTTTAGATGGACAGGAAACAAGTTAGTTATAGATTTCTAGATTATACTGTTGGGAAAATGATAATTTTACCTGTCGAATTAGTATATTTATCAAAATCACTCTTGAGCTTACAAACGTCGAATTTACAATCTTAAAAGGACTTAATCAGCTGTCATGCTACTTTCATTTTCCTGAGCTGGTGGAAGGCTATGTTTTAATGGCTACATTTCCTTTTGCTTTCTGGTATTTAGCAGTCACGCTGAATGGAGAATTGTTTCTTTCAGTGTCTGCCTCAATATGTGTCTTTGTTTTCTTCTATATGTGTCTCCGTATTCTCCTGGGCCTTTTTCACATTCTTCGACTCTCTGGCTGTCCATATCCCTCATTTCCCATTTCTGCTCTTGAAACGCCTGACAGGCTTTCTGACTCCTGGCTGGCGTCGGTCGAAGTAGTCTCACATTCTCTGGATAATGCGCCTGTCACTTCGACCTGAGGCAAGGAGACATTTCTTCCTCAAAATCTAAAGACCCTTTCGATGTTAAAGTTGAATTCCTTATCCAACAGAAAAAGAAAGTAATTACATGTTAGTTGAAGAAGAACAAGGATGCATTTACTGTTGGTGTACAACCAATGAATGGTGACAGCAGAGAATGAGGGTGATCATGTCGTGGTGTCAGTGCCATTACCACAACATTCCCCGGGAATGCTGCAGTGTCTCCTGCCTCACCAATTAATTTCCAAAAAACTGGGAATGAAGGAATGAGAAGAAGATAATGAGAAGCAGAAGTGCTTGTGGAACTGCGGGAAGAATCTCCAGGTTAAAATAGTAATTAAATAGAGCAACATACACTACTGGATTTAAACCTGGAAAATGAAGCTGGAACGCGAAATCAGAATATACAGCAATTCAAACAGGACACTCAGTGTCTCGATCAGCAACATAATATTTGCGAGAAATAACGAGCTTTCAATACAATGAGCAGGCATCAGTGTGATGGGAGGTGCTTTCACCAGCTAAGCCACGGCGCCACGTTAAAAGCCAGATTTCTCGTCCATATGTGCAATGCCTGAACCACTTGATCACAGGAATTGGAAAACGCGTTTTCTGTATTAGCGTTGCTCAGTATGAATGGCAATCAAACTCTGCTTGTGCAAAAACAGACATTTCAATGCTGAGCATGCCCCACTGAAAAGGCACAGAAAAAGATAGCATCCTCTTGCATTGGCATCCAACAGATATTTTCATCTGTTTAAACTGACAGAATAAAGAGGATGTGTTCATCTCCTCTCGCGTCCCATTAACCACGTTAATACACACGCAGGGATTTTCAAACCAAAATGAACAGGCTCATTGTTGTGAATTGACAGCAGTGGTGTGTGAGTCATTGCGAACAGTGAGCAACAAATGCTGAACCAATAGCACTGACACTGAGCTTTGCACCATCAGCTCCACACTCACATCTTGTGTCATGTCTCCTCGGCATCAATGCATTTGACTTTAGTTATTCTACCCTACACCTCTCCTCAAGTTATTCCCAACCGCTTGCAGTGTCGAATTAGAACGTGCAATTATTAGAAATGCATTTCTGGGACACAGTTGTCTTTCAATGAGATAAGATTCACTGTCCATCCCTAATTATCCCAAAGATGTAGGGGACGAGTTACTTTTGTTAACTCCTCAAATTCTTAATATGGAGGTACTGACAAGAAACCGCTAGAGATGGAGTTCCTGGATTGCGGAAAGCAGACCGACCCCAAACTGCTAACGTAACTCACCCAGGGAAGAGCAGACGGACCCCACTCTGTCAATGTAACTCAACCAGGGGACAGAAGTCTGACATCACACGATCAATGTAACTCAACGAGGTAATTATGGCCTGACCGCACTCTGTTAATGTAACTCAACCAGCGAATAGCAGACTGACCCAACACTTTATATGTAACTCACCCAGCAAATGGCAGACTGACACGACTCAGTCAGTATAATTTACCCAAGAAAGAGCAGACTGATGCCACTCTGTCAACGTAACTCACTCAGAGAAGTGCAGGCTGTACCCATTTTGTCTCTGTCGCTCATCCAGGAAAGAGCAGGCTGGTCTGATTCTGTCGATGAAACACAAGCAGGGATTCGAGCCTGACTCCACTCTGTCAAAGTAACTTACTCAGAGAAGAGAAGACATATTCCATTCTGTCTACGTGAATCGAAGACAGTAATGAAACCACACTTGCTGTTAAACTCAGACAGAGAAGAGCAGACTGTCACGACTTTGAGAAAGTAACACGCCCATGGAGGAGCAGACTGACACCACTCTCTTAACGTAGCTCACCCAGGGAAGAACAGACTGAGTGTATCATTTGCGTATGTTGCTCTACAAGAGTCATTGTTCAATTCCAGCATCAAGGTACACTGGGAGATACCCAAAAGTAGTCTCCCCCGATTGGTGTAAATACACGTTTCTCCCCTGCAATCCACTATCTGGAATGCTATGGTCGGTAGCGTGTCAGGCTTGGGGCTGTAGTTAGCCTGGAGTTCGGGTGGTGACACGAGATTTGCCCAAATTGCCCCCCACTATCAAGGTCAGGCTAGTCGCCTCCCATGGAAGCAGACAGCTGGCATTTCTCGCCAGGCTCTCAGTAATTTGCTGGGCAGACTACCTTTGGGCTGTGTGCAAACATATCCAACAAGTGTAGCCAATGTCTGATCTCTCGTTTTGTCTTATGACCAAAGCACATGCTCTGTTCCCTTCACATCTAGCAATGGCCCTTCGCAGCTCCCAACCTACTGGCGTCGCAGTTACGCCATTTAACTCCAGCAGGCAAATTCCCCTCCTGCTTTAAATTCGCTCTCTCGCCACGGCCGTCTCCCTTCGGGTTCGGGTGTGTCATTAATGACCTTTGCCCGGCTTGGGGTTAGCTCAATGATCTGGTTTGATTGGTTGCCATGCCCCACTGCTCCTATCGTCTGTCGTACATTCTGCACTGCATCTCGGGGGGCGGGGGTGGGCCGACTGCACCACTATATTCACCTGTCTACAGATGTCGGAGAAGGATCTATCTATTCCACACCACGAGACTCCCTCATTGCTCTTCTGAGTCTTACTTTGCTCATAGAATATCTATTTCCCATGTCAGGTGCCCCTTTTGCCGTGGTGGTTACTACTGAGTGCCAGTCACCGGCGTGGCATGGATCCCTGCATAAATCGTAATTATCGAATTTATAGTCGTCGTTGTTGCTGAACGGCTATGGGTCGAATGTAAAGATCCACTTCGTCCTATCAGTTAAGATTACCGTCAGCTGCTGCATCCCAGACGCCCCTGCCCTGATGAATATTCCTATCAGGGCGCTTGCCAACAGTGTGAACTGGCGAACCCCACATTTGCTTAAGTCTTCTAATAAATACTTGCTCTAAATTGGTTTTGGTGTTGTGCGATGTCTCGTCAGTCCCAGCTGCAAGTTTGTAATGGCTGGAGTGTATCCACGTGGCTGTTTTGGCGATCTTAACAGCTATCTGTGCTGTAAGGCGTACTTGAAACGGTCCCAGCCACCTCTTTGCCTTCCTGTTTTCCCTCCTGAAGTCTTTCGCCACTATTCATGCTCCAGGTTATAGATCATGCATCTTCCCTTCTGCTGACTGGGGTAGTACTGTCTTCACTTGATTCTGTATTTGGGACAGAAGTGTAGAGAGTTTCATGCAGTAACACAACATCTCATCCTCACAGTGGCCAGTTATTTGGCTTCCCTTACATCTCGGGACAATTCCTGTGTTTGGGGCCTACCAAACAAAATCTCAAACGGTCTAAGATTAATTCTCCCTCTCCTCCGAGATCTCATACACATTAGCACAATTGGAAGTGCCTTTGTCCATGCCATCCCTAGTTCCTCACAGCATTTTGTCAATTTATTTTTTAAGGTAGAATTTTCTCTTTCCGCTGCCCTACCGCTCGTTTGGTGATAGGCACAGTGTTATCTCATGTTTATTCCCAAATACTCACTAATCTGCTGTAGGGCATTATGGACAAATGGTGTCCCACTGTCACTACTAAGCCTAGAGTGAAGGTTTGCTCGCTGAGTTGTACGTTTGATATCCAGACGTTTCATTACCTGGCATATGGAGGTTAGTGGGCTAGTGTAGGTTAGGTGGGCTTGGATCGGCGCAACATCGAGTGCCAAAGGGCTTGTACTGCGCTGTATTTTTCTATGTTCTATGTCCTAGGTAACATCATCAGTGATGAACTCCAAGTGAAGAGAAGCTGTTGTCTCCTGCTTTCTAGTTATATGTTTGTCCAGGATGGGGTTCCTGGGGTTTGTGGTGATGCCATTTCCTGGTCGTTTTCTGAGGGGTTGATAGATGCTATCTATATATATATATATATGTCTTTTTTTATGGCGTTGTGGTTGGAGTGCTAGGCCTCAAGGAATTCTCTGGCATGTCTTTCCTAACCTGTTCCAGGATAGATGTGTTGTCCCAGTCAAAATGGTGTTTAAATTTCATCCGTGTGAAGGGATACGAGGGAGAGAGGGTCGTATCGTTTTTGTGGCTAGCTGGTGTTCTGTATCCTGGTGGCTAACTTTCTTCCTGTTTGTCCTACGTAGTGTTTGTGTCAGTTCTTGCATGCCATTTTGTATAAGACGTTGGTTTTGTCCATGGGTTGTATTGGGTCTTTTAAATTTGTTAGTTTTGTTTGAGGCTGTTGGTGGGATTCCGAGGGGTCTTAGTAGTCTGGCTGCCACTTCTGAGACTTCATTGATGTATGGAAAGGTCGATAGGGTTTCTGGCTGTGTTAGGTCTACTTGTCGTGGTTTGTTCCTGAGGAATCTGTGGACTGTATTTTTTAAGTATCCATTCTTCTTGAATGCGTTTTATAGGTGGTTCTCCTCTGTTTTACGAAGTTCGTCTGTGCTGAAATGTGTGGTGGTTCGTTGGAATAGTGTTCTGACACAGCTTCCTTTTTGCGTTTTGGGATGGCTGCTGGTGTAGTTAAGTGTTTGGTCAGTGTTCGTCGGTTTGCTGTATATGCAGACACACCAGAGAATTCCGAGAGGCCTCGCACTCCAATCACAACGCCATAAACAATCACATAGATCGATTTACCATCTGTCAACCCCTCAGAAAATGAATCGGAAATGACATCACCACAAACCCCAGGAACCCCATCCATGACAAACATACAAATAGAAAGCAGGAGTCAATATCTTCGCTTCTCTTGGAGGTCGCCACTGATGATGTTACCTAGCCAGGTAATGAAACGTGTGGACAACAAACGTACAGCTCAGCGAGCAAACTTACACCCTAAACCTCAACCGGAGCTATAAACGTTCACAAACCTTGGGACTACTAAGCCTCTCAGGGATGCTCCATCTCGGAATTATCTCAGTTAGGAAAGCTTTGGTTATGGCACTGGCATTCTGTTTTGCCGTGGGGAACGCTTGCACCCATTTGGAAAACATATCAACTATTACCAGACAATACCTTTTTCCTTTGCAGGGTGTTAGTTCGGTAAAATGCAGTTGTTAATGTTCAAATTGCTTTTGGGGTTTCTGAAGTGCTACATGACTCATCTGTATTCCCCTCCCCACATTATTGTGGCACAGATAACACATCGTTCACAATATTTCTGGAAGTAATGAGTAAATCCCTCAGTGTACCACTGTGCTGAAATGCTGTCATATCTCCCCTCTGTGGACACATGTTCCTTACCGTGTGTCAGTTTGGCAGAGAATGGAAATAATGGTCGTGGTAGAAAAGGTTTAACATTGGGGCCACACCGTACCCCTTACCTCAAACTGCACTCTGCTTTTTCCCAGTCAAATGTGTCTTCAAGCCTGGACTTCGACTGTGTCTCCCGTACGTCTGCTGTTGGGGGAAGGATTTTTGTCACTCCCATGTCAAACTGATCATTTACCGGCTGCTGGGCTGCTGTCCTTGCCGCTGACTCTGCCCTTGCATTTCCTTGAGAAACGGAATCGTTATTTTTCGTGTGGGCATCATATTTACACAAAGCGATTGATTTAGGCAATAGGAACGCTTCCAAGAGGTCAGAAATCTGATCATGGTGTGTGATGGGCTTTCCGGTGAATGTCAAGAAGTCCCTGTATTTCCACAGGGTTCCAACATCATGTGCATCTCCGAATGCGTATCTGCTATCGGTTAAATATTTGTTGTGTTTCCCTTAGCCAATTTACATGCCTCAGTAAAGGCTATCAGCTTCGCTGCTTGCGCTGGCAGTTGAGAAGTGAGTGATCCCGCTTTGAATACCTCACGGGTAGTTACTACCGCATGCCCAATAAAATTCTGGCCTATCTACTTGCTCCTGAATGCTGACCCATCCACAAAAAAAAAACGCCATATTTAGATTCTGAAGTGGTGAATTCTGCAAGTCTTGTCTAGGCAGCACATTTCATTAATTACAGCGATACAATCATGTGGGTCTCCGTCTCCTTCTCTAGTGATAGGATTAGCAGCATTAAGGTCGTCACATCGTTTTATTGCAATATTAGGCTTCTCCAATAACACAGTATTGTATCTGAGTCAACGCGCTGCCGACGTATGTGCTGTCTTTTGCTCGGAAAGCAGTAAGGATACTGCATGTGCGATCAGTTTGGTTAAGTCGCCATAGCCGATTATAACCCTGGACACTGCAACAGCCTTTTCAGCTGCAACCACAGCTCGCAGACATTTACGCAATCCTGCCGCTACGAGGTCTAGCTTAGCCGAAAAATAAGCTGCAAGCCTGAATTTTCCCCCATGATCCTGCAACAACACAGATGTCATGCAGCCATGTTTCTCATCTACCGTTTGACAGAAGGCTTGTTTGGATTCGGAATCCCCAGTGTAGGTGTACTTTGAAACGTCTTTTTCAATTCAATTCGGCCGCTGGGATCCATTGCAACGGACCTTCGTTCTGCTACCCTTTTCCATTGGCCATTTCACTTCAGGGCGCCTCAAGATTTGTGTAATTTGGGATAAACGTTCTTCAGTAGGGGCGTATGCCCCAAAAGGATAGCAATTGTTTCTTCAAGTGAGGCCTTGGAATTTGCTGAATTACTTGCACTAAAGAATGTATGTGCTAAATCCACTGCAGGGAACCATTTACTGTCCGGTCTAAATTGAACTAATACAGTATAGGGTTCGGGAACATTTGATGCGCGCGGGACAACACTGTTATTGACTGCCTGTAGGTCTTGAACAAACCTGCTTTCCTCCGGTTCACTTGGAAGTTTTGCCTGTTTGATCAGAAAAACGTGAGTTCTCACCGGTGAGTTTACATAGGGGATTATCTCTCTAGCCTTTGGGAAGGATTGAAAGACTGGAGTAACTATGTCCATGGCCTCGGGTTTTAACGGATATTGTGCCCTGCAAGGACGATACTCCGACTTCGTGGTTACTCGTATTGGTTCACAGCCTCATATAAGCCCCAAATCATGTTTGCCTTTTACCCATAATTCAGTAGGGACCGTTATTAATTTTGGGTCTGAGAATTTATCTTAGGGAAACGCCAGGCCAGCCTTCTAGGCTCTTCAGGGCTCGGGGGGGGGGGGGGGGGGGGTTACCTCGACTGTTCCATTGCCTGAGTTGGACAAATTAATTTCTTCCTATATGTCCGCACATCTGCATTGAACCACATACCCACATCGTCCCAAAACACCCAACATTTCGTTCTTTATGCCTTTAGTACCCGTGTCCCCAAATCCTGCCACCAGTCACAGAACACCTTCGTCAGTGACACGCGAGGAGCGTAGCCTTCCACATCAAAAATATAGAGTTTACTTGCCGTGACAGGTACTTTACATAAGTTCACACTGACTGTACATCTGCCATCCCCTCAATACAATTTGCACAATAACAACTGACCTGGTTTAACCAATCTCCTGAACCAATACTTCTCTTATGGTTCCTCAGGGCCATCGTGGTGTATGTGTGCTGTGCAGTGCAGCATATTCCCGCAAAGAAAATCGGTGTTACAGGATTAACATGGTTACCTGCTTCCAGGGCAAGTGAATTGCTCAATGAACTCATTGCTCTCTGGCTTAATCGCCACTCATAGACATACACCAGGGCTCGTGGGTTGTATTTTGCAGTTTACACTTGTGAATCTTCCCTTTGAATTATCTGCAAGCCCGTCGGAGTACTGAGCAAATACAACCCCAGTCTCACTATGAGATCCCGAGCCATCAAATGTAAAGGACAGAATTCCGCTAACGAAATTGAGAATTAGAATGTATACACATTACTGATTTCACACAATATGGGTGCGGTAAAACTCTCTCATATCACGACGCCTGATGCCTCCATTGAGTTCAGGAACATTCCACTCATCTTTATTGGCGTCACCTCTCTGAACTGTCTTGATTTGAGGAGTGAATGTGCTGGCCATGTATCTACCAAAAGGGTAACTGGTGTACCTTCCACATATAACATAGAGGTAGGCATCGACATATACACATCATTGTTATATTGAACATATTGTCCACACTTCGCAATCTCATGTTCAATATAGAGTTGGGACACATCTCAGTGCCCGTTAGGTTAGTAGAAGAGATTAGCATGAGGGATTCTTTGTTGCCAAGTACAAAGGAAAGAGGGTTACCTGTACCTTGCGGCCTGCCCACCTCAACCTCAGTCGTCCCCTGTCAGTCACCATGCTGTCCAGCCTCCAGGACCGATTGAGTCTGTCTGTGCGGGCACTGTCTCGACCAGTGGTCCATTGCTCCGCAAACAAAGCACCAGCCAGATCTATCTCTGTAAGCGCACTTCCGCGATCCCTTCCTCTTTTGCGAACTCCACCTGTGCCTCTCTCTTTTCCCGCAGTTCCTCACTCCAACGGCTGAACGATCATTTGAATCATAATAAGCTTAGGTTTATTTGATTGCTGTTCCATCTTTAATTTCCGGTTATGGTTCTCTTGAGCCAGCAATTTTTTCAGCATATATCACGTATTGTTCTATCTGATTCAGCTTTCTCGTGTCCCCGGTAATACACGGATATTGTTACCTATTTTGTTGTTTCGTACTTCATTCCATTGATGAAGCTGCTACTCAGGTGTGCCTCAAACGGTGTGATCTCTGCCGTCGTTATGTCCTTGGGTGGTATCAGTCCACAGTAAACGTTATCGACTTTCGTGAGGTGCTAAAGGTACTGGGACATTGTCTCGACTTCTTTAGGGATTCTTGCTTCAATTGATTGTGGGTACGATATGCTATTGGTGATTCAGCAGACCCTGAGGCGGCGACCATTGACTTGGAATCTTCACGAAGTGGATCTCATAGGGGGCTGTAGGGCTTCGAGGGCACCCATTAAGGTCAGGATCTGAGCCAGTCTTAAGACCCTGTACAGCTTCATTAGGTTGTTTTCCGTGTGTGTGTGTGCATGTGCGCTGGTGTTTGTACCTGTACTTGATGTATCTTTTATTCGAGATTTTCTTTCCCTGAAATCAGGCTCAGCCTTCATCATTTTATAAGCACTCCAATTCACAGGTTCTATTTTACCCTTCCGTTTCTCCTTCTCTCTCTCCTCCAACGGTGACCTCAACATTTGCAACTGCATGTTACTAAAATTTCCTTCCTCCAGAAAAACATATTCCTTGATTTACATTTTTAACTGATTTACAGAAACTGGGCCATAATTATTTAGCATATATTGTATTTTTTCTTGACCATTCCGAGTTGTCTGTCGACCCTCTTTTTCTTCGCTCTTGCTGGAGCCAATTTTCATGGATATTGGAAAAGTGTCCATCTCTCTCTGTCTGTCTCTCTGTCTGTATATCTGTCTATCTCTCTCTCTCCCTCTCTCTCACGATACCATAATCTTCTCTTTGCCAATATAACTTGCTTTTACCTCCGGAGTTCCCCTCTCATTGGGCGCTACCGCCTCATTGCCTTGGTTTTCACAAACCAAGAACACACGTAACCGGTACAGCTTTGGCGACTCCAACGCTGCCCATGGTGGCTCCAAGTCTCAAACCACTGTTAATCTTGCTGTCTCTGAAACTCTCGAGAGACGGCAATCCTTTCCCTTGAATTTTACTCGAATACCGCGCGAGAGTTCACTGGCGCCTCTTCCTGGTTCATTTATTCTCTTCAAACGAGTCTCTATGTTGGATTACTTTAGCCACAACTCTTACCCCGACTATATTCGATTCGGAACGCGACTCTGGGGCGATCCACTTATCCCCAGTCCTCTCACGCAAAGGGGCCAATTCAGCACTCGAGATGAAGTGAAAGACCTTCAAGGCAGTGACGCGTACACCTCCTGGGAATCTTCAAAATCTTACCCAGTCGCAGGGTCCCAGGCGAGCCCCCTAGTTTACTGCCGTGGAATTTCAATCGACTCGACGCAAATGCTACCAAGAGCAAAGAAAAAGTTTATTTTTGAAATTTGCAGAGTGGACCCGACACATTTGCAAGACGCCTCATAAAAAGGACGCCTGACGGTTTTCACATATTCCCTTTATACTAAATATCGCCTTGCTTTATCACACCTCAAGCCAGGAACCTGGATCAGTCGAGTTCCTTTCCACATATGGAGTTGCTTTTTCTAATTAATTGACTGCTGATATAATAGATTATTGGCATTGAGAGTCAGCTGTAAATTAGTTTGAACTTTACATTTTCTCTTTTTGCAAAGTTAGGACTATAGTTCTTTGTTTCAACCATGGTTTCACAGATTTCCCAATAAATGATAATTTTCCATTACAGGGGTTCAGGCTGACAGTGACTCAATAAGTGTGATGGAGTGAGGATGATAGTGACACAATAAGGGTGAGGTGTCAGCGTGGTAGTGACGCAGACTGTGTGAGTGGATCAGGCCGATAGTTGCGCAGTGAGGGGGGTCAGAGTGATAGTGATGCAGTAAGTCTGAGGGATCAGACCGATAGTGACGCAGTAAGTGTGAAGTGGTCAGGCAATAGTGAAGCACTTCGTGTGAGGGGTCAGTGTGACAGTGACGCAGTAAGAGTGAGTGGTCAGGCTGATAGTGACGCAGTAATTGGAAGGAGATCAGGCTGATAGTGATGCAGTAAGTGTTACTGTGTCAGGCTGATCCTGACGCATAAAGTGGGAGGGGACAGGGTGATCGTGATGCGGTAAGTGAGATGGGGTCAGGCAGAGACTGACGCAGTGAGGGTGAGACAGTCAGGGTGATAGTGAGGGAGTAAGTGTGTGCGTTCAGGCTGGTAGTGACACAGTAAGTTGAGAGCGTCAGGCTTATAGTGGCCAATAAAAGTGAGGTGTTAGTGGAATAGTGACATAGTAAGTGTGAGGTGTCAGTCTGATAGTGAAGCAGAAAGTGTGTGGGGGTCAGGCTAATAGAGATGCAGCAAGTGTGATGGGGTCAGGCAGATAGTGTCACAGTATGTGTGAGGGGTCAGGCTGATAGTGATGCAGTAAGTGTCCGTGAGTCAGAGTGATCCTAATGCAGGAAGTGAGAGGGGACAGGATGATAGTGACGCAGTGAGTGTGAGGGGGTCAGCATAATGGTAACGGAATAAGTGTGAGTGTTCAGGCTGATAATGATGCAGTAAGTTGAGGGCGTCAGGCTAATACTGGCCAGTAAGTGTTAAATGACAGGGTGATAGTGATGAAGGAAATGTAAGGAGTCAGACTGATAGACACGGTGAAATTGTGAGGGGTCAGGCTGATAGTGATTCTGGAAGTGTGCGAGTGTCAGGCTGATAGTGACGCAGTGAGTGTGTTGGGAGCAGAGTGACAGGAACGCAATAAGTGTGAGCGGCTCTGGATGATAGTGACATGTCAGTATGAGGGGGAGGATGGTAGTGATGCAGTGAGTGTGAGATGTCAGGATGACAGTGAAGCAGACTGTGTGAATGTGTCATTTATGATGGTGACATGGCAAGTGTGATGGGGTCAGGGTGACAGTGACGCAGATGCTTTCAACGGGTCAGGTTGTAGTGATGCAGTAATTGTGAGGGGTCAGGGTGATAGTGACGCAGTGAGTGTGAAATGTCAGTGTGATAGTGACGCAGAACATTTGAGGGGCCAGGCTTATAGTGACGCAGTATGGGCAAGGGGTCAGGGTAACAGTGATGTAGATGCACTCACAGGGCCAGGTTGTTGTAAAGCTGTAACTGTGAGTGTCTCAGACTGATAGTGATGAAGTAAATGCGTTGGGGTAAGGTGGATAGGGATGCAGTAAGAGTGCAGGGGTAGTGCTAAAGTGACGCAGGAAATGTGAGTGTTGAAGCTGATAGTGACGCATTAGTTTGAGGGGATCAGGCTGATCTTGACGCAGTAAGTGTGACGTTGTCAGCATGATAGTTACGCTGTCAGTGTATGGGGGCACAATGATCTTGATGCAGTAAGATTGGGGAGTCAGGGTGTTAGTGACGCAGTAAGCATGAGTGGGTAAGTCTGATTGTGACGCAGTATATGTGAGGGAGTCAGCCTTGTAGTGGCGCAGTATGTGTGAGATGGTCAGGCTGATATTGATGCAGTTAGTGTGTTGGGGTCAAAATGATAGTGACGCAATAGGTGTAAGTGGCTCAGGATAATAGTGACACAGTGGGTGTGAGATACCAGTGTGACAGTGACGCAGTAAGTGTAAGGGGTCAGGATGACAGTGACACTAAGTGTAAGGCCCTCAGTGTGATAGTGCCGCAGCAAGTGTGGGGTGTCAGGGTGTAAATGACGTCGTAAGTGAGAGAGGGGCATTGCGATAGTGAAGCAGTAAGTGTGAGGGTGTCAGGCTGATAGTGACACAGTCAATGTGACGGAGCAGTGTTTTAGTGACAAGCAGTGTTTTAGTGAGGCGTCAGTCTGATAATGACACAATAAATGTGATGGAGTCCGGCTGATAGTGACACAGAAAGTGTGAGGGGTCAGACTGATAGTGACACAATAAGTGTAAGGATTCAGGGTGATAGTAACATGGGAAGTGTGAGGGCGTGACTGAAAGTGACGCAATAAGTGTGTGGCGGTTAGGCTCATGGTGACACAGTAAAACTAAGGCCGGCAAGGTGAAAATGGCAAAGATTGTGTGAGTTGGTCAGGGTGATAGTGACGCAGTAAACGTGAGGAGGTCATGATGAGAGTGACGCATGAAATGAGAGAGGATCAGAGTGAGAGCGACGCATTAAGTATAAAGGGGTCAGGCTGATAGTGACACAGTCAGTGTGAGGGGGAGAGTTTTAGTTAAACAGTAAGTGCGAGGCGTCAGACTGAAACTGATACAAAAAGTATGAGTGGGTCAGGGTGATAGTGACACAGTACGTCTGAGGGGTCAGGCTGATAGTGACACAGTCAGTGTGATGGGGCAGAGTTTTAGTAACATGGTAAGCGTGAGGCTTCAGTCTGATACTGACACAAAAAGTGTGATGGAGGCAGGCTGATAGTGACGCAGTAGGTTTTAGGAGTGAAGGTGATATTAACATAGGAAGTGCGAGGGCGTCACTGATAGTGACGCAATATTTGTGTGGCTGTCAGGTTGATAGTGACGCAGTAAAAATGAGGATGTCACGGTGAAACTGGTGGAGTAAGTGTGAGGATGGCAGATGGACAGTGATGCAGTAAGTGCGAGGGGTTCACGCTGATATTGAGGCATGCAAGTGTGAGGGGCCAGGTTGATAGTGACGCTGTGTGCCGGCGGGTCTGGCTGATAACGACGCAGAAAATGTGAGTGTCTCAGTGTGACAGTGACGCATTACGTGTGAGGGGGTCAGGGTGATAGTGATGCTGTAATTGTGAGCTTGGTCAGCGTGATAATGAGGGGCTCAGGCTGATAGCGACACAGCAATTGTGAGGGGATCAGGGTAGTAGTGACGCAAAAAGTGTGAGCGGGTCAGGCTAATAGTGATGCAGTACGTGTGAGGTGTCAGGCCGATAGTGACGCAGTAAAGGTGAGAGTGTTGGTGTGCTAGTGACGCAGTAAGTGTGAGCCACTTAGGATGATAGTGACGCCATAAGTGTGAGGTTTCAGGTAGACACCAATGCGGTAAGTGTGACGTGTTCAGGGTGACAGTGACGCAGACACTTTGAAGGTGTCAGATTGAGAGTGACACAGGAAATGTGAGGGGACAGTTTGATAGTGACACAGTAAGTGTAAGGGGTCAGGCTGATAATGATATACTAATTGTGATGGAGTCAGGATAATAGTGGTGCAGTGAGTATGAGTTGTCAGGGTGATAGTGATCTACACGGTGTGAGTGGGAGAGAGTTATAGTGATGCATCAGGTATGAGAAGGTCAGAGTGATAGTGTGCAGGGTGTGGCTGAAGGTGACGCAAGAAGAGTGAAAGGTTCAGGGTGATCCGGACGCACTAAGTTTGGGGGGTCAAGGTGATGGTGATGGTGATGCTGTAAGTATGAGTGGGACAGTCTGATAGTGACACAGTACATTTGAAGGGATCAGGCTGGTAGTGATGCAGTAAGCGTGAGGGGGTCAGGCTGATATTGATGCACTAAGTGAGAGAGTGTCAAGGTGATGGTGACGCATCAAGTGTGAGCAGGTTAGAGAGAGAGTGACGCCGTTAGTGAGTGGGGTTTCGCTGATAGGGATGCAGTAGGTGCGCATGTGTCAGGGTGTGAGTGATGCAGGAGGTATGAGGGTGCCAGAGGGATAGTGACGCATTAAGTATGAGGGGGTCAGAGTGATTGTGACGCAGTAATTCTGAGGGAATCAGAGAGATACCAACGCAGAAAGCATGAGGGGGTCAGGCTGTTAGTGACGCTGTCAGTGTGAGTGCCTCAGCCTAATAATGATGAAATAAATTTGAGAGAGTAATGCTGATTGTGTGAGTGAGTGAGTCAGGCAGGTAGTGAGTGTAAGTGTGAGTGTTGAAGCTCATAGTGAAGCAGTAGTTGTGAGGTGGTCAGTGTGATCGCTGCTTCAAAAAGTTGGGGACAATGGCGTGAAGCATGGACAGTGATAATCTTTGCTAGTTGTTTAACTTGTGAACATGAATGCTCTTGTTTATATCCGTGTTGACAACACTAATTTGCAGCATGCACGCCCAAAATACGCTGGGGCCAGTGGCGCAATGGGTCACGCGCCTGACGACGAATCAACAGCAAGGCTTGTAGGCTTTTGCCAAGCCGTTTCCAGTGGCGCAATGGGTAATGCGCCTATCTGCAGATTGGGCAATTGCAGGTTCGAATACTGCTAGTCTCAGCAGCAAGGGCTTTCGGCTCTCACAAACTTATGAAGTGTTGTTGTGAAGCTGAGATAAGAAATCAATTCGAGATAGGCAAAAGCAAAAATCCTTTCCATAAACGTCCCTGAGGATATCCGATTCAATGTCCCAGGGTCATCACAGAGGAGGAAGCTGGATTAGTCCCAAACGCTGCTCACGCACAACTTTCCAGTCCCAGCCATCCAATTGCTAAAGCTGCAGGGAATGGCAATGAAATGAAAAGAATACCCAATCTCAGGTTTTAAAATCTTCAGACATTCACTGGGAAGCGGAATCTGAGGAGAATTATGGTTGACCTGACCGACGGAGCAGGGATTATCCAGGCATCTGCCCCTTCTGTCAGAGGCCAGTATATTGACTCTGATGTTCTCGGGGCGATTAATTGATCCGAGGCTTTGCAAGGAATCCTGTCACAGATGCTGTGCGTTTGCTGTTGCCGTTGTCAGGATCAATAAAGTTCTCATTCACTGGCAGGGAATCGAAGACGGGACGCGGTGATAAAATTGTAAAATCCGAACTAATAGACCACCAAGGATGCCAGTAGAACGGGGATGTACTGTTTGGTCATCGGCCATCAATCACCTCTCCGTGCTCTTGTCAGAAACAGCGGCTTGCCGATCCTCATCCCATTTTCCAGGACTATTTTTGCCTTTACATCAAATGTTGACATCTGAATATTTTTGTAGATTATGTGGGTTCGTGCCCCTGCGAACCCTGACAGTGAGTTCCCGATTCAACCACCCGATCATTGATAAATGTTTTCGTTTTCCCTACTGCATGTCAGGATCAAAGTTCGGTCACGGTTTTGAGCGGCAATTGAGCTCGGACTGCGACGCTGAAAGTGCTGAATCACAACCAATGCATCACCAGGGATGACAACAGACAAACGACACAGTTTTTGGCTTTATTTCACTGGAGATAAGTTTCTCTTCCAAAATGATTGAGTCCTCGAGGGTAATCAGCAAGTAAACAAACACATCATTCCATTTTATCAACCCTGGACTATAGCCTTATGTGCACTGACGTTCCAACTTTCATGTTAATGATGTTGTCTCCCTACCATTTTCAACTAACGACACAAATAATGGGGTGAAGTTTGAGATGGGTCAATTTTGTTAACATTACCTTGAGGAATTGAACCTCATTTTGACCCACAGAGCGAAACATGAAAATCCATTCACCCGAGAGTGACAGATGTAAGGTGAGAGGCGAAACCCCAAAAAACAGGATTTCACCCACTTGACTTATATCGTCCCATGTCAGACTTCAACACCAGACTCTGTTTACCGTAGTGAAGGAAGCAAACGGTCACTCCCTGTCCGTGCACATCCCACATTAATTCCATGTAACTCTGCAGTTTATGCGGCTTCGACTGGCTCTTCTTGCCTCAATAGAAAATTGCTTACGTCAGCATCTTACTCTCCTTCCAAGTGGTCTTCCTCACATTCCTGGAAAGACAAAGAGGAATGGGATATTTCAAGGGCATTTTTACTTTACAAGGCCAACGTTCTATCCACTGAGCGACAGAACCAATGCATTGCCATGTGAGAGAGAACCTGTAAACTAATAGATGCACTGATAGCCTGTGTAACATGTAGGAAGTCAGTGTAACACAAGCCAGGCAGAGCTGAAGGGATAGCAGGATGTAATTCTAAAACGTACAGTGTTGAGGGTGGTACAAACAGAGTTCTTCCATGGTAGTCGGTCATTAGGATTCAAGAATTCCAATGTCATGGTCTGTTAAGTGTTACCAATTATAGTAATTAATAGGAAATGCTTACTGAACTTTAGAAGCAGAATTATGCGTGAAACAGTCAGAATCATTTCCCTCCATGTCACAGATCCACATCCGTAATGTCAGCTGCTATTGCCAGACGTGCATTCGGCTCAAAACAAGAACAGAGGAGGCCATCGGAATAAGGAAGACTGATGGTGGTTTGTTAGAACCGATTATAGGCTATCTGGAGCCAGGATCAATGTATGCTCTGAGGGTTAGTTTTCCTGTTTATCCTGGTGTAGTGACCACTCCGGAACAATCATCCAATTGACTCTTCTTTATGTGTTGATCTTTGCAGGTCTCACATCGGTTCAGTGCCCCAAGTGGATCCACACATTTTTAACTTGGCGAACTTTACTCAGATCATCTTTGCAGATTCATATTAACACAGCTATATTTAGAAGCAGAAAGAAACCATTCAAGCCAAGTCTGTTCCACCATGAACTGAGCTCATGTCTGATTTGATAACTTTCTTCATAACTCTTCATAACTTTACAACTTTGTCTCTCTTCGACTTGAATATACTTAATGAGCTCGACCCGACAGCCTATGCTGTATAGAATTCCACCAAATACAGAACAATAGTGAGTAAACTTGCCAAATACGACATAACAGTCAGTCCCACTGGAGTGGGAGACTGGCGAAGTCATGGTGAGAGAGAATGTAACAGTTAAAACTAAAGGAAAGGGAAGGAGTGGGTGTGGTTTCACCATTACGCCATTGTTCTGCCATTCTCAGATTCCAATCACTTACCCGAACGATTAAGATCGTTACTCACACAGCAGGCCACCCCCTCTCACCACTGTTGCATAACCACTGACTGGATTAGTCCCAAACACTGCTCATGCACAACTTTCCAATCCCAGCCATCCAACTACTGTGGCTGCAGGGAATGACAATGAAACGAAACGAATACCCAATCTTATGATTTAATATGCTCAGAAATTCACTGGGAAGCAAAATCTGAGGAGAATTATGGCTGATCTGACCGACGGAGCAGGGATTATCCCCTTCTATCTGCCCCTTCTATCTGAGGCCAGTACATTGACTCTGATGTTCTCGGGGCGGTTAATAGATCCGAGGCTTTGCAAGGAATCCTGTCACAGATGCTGTGCGTTTGCTGTTGCCGTTGTCAGGAACAATAAAGTTCTCATTGACTGGCATGGAATCGAAGACGGGACGCGGTGGTAAAAGTGCAAAATCCGAACTAATAGATCACCAAGGATGCCTGTAGATCGGGGTTGTACTGTTTGGTCATCAGCCATCAATCTCCTCTACGTGCTCTTGTCAGAATCAACGGCTTGCCGATCCTCATCCCATTTTGCAGCATTTCTTTTTGCCTTTACATCAAAAGTTCACATCTGAATACTTTGTAGGTTATGTGGGTTACTGCCCCTGCGAACCCTGACAGTGAGTTCCCGATTCGCTGGTCTCTGATGGTTAATTTAATTCAGTGAATGGCTTTTAAACAGTTACCTGGCCTTGATAAGAGATGTGATTGTAGCTTGTTAGTGTTGTCCACTTGCCAATGTTAGGAGAATAAGCGATTTTCAATAACAGGTCATAAGTTTGACACTCCCATTGCATAACCTTCCATTTCTGGGCGACACGGTGGCACAGTGGTTAGCACTGTTGCCTCGCAGCGCCAGAGACCCGGGTTCAATTCCCGCCTCAGGCGACTGACTGTGTGGAGTTTGCACGTTCTCCCCGTGTCTGCGTGGGTTTCCTCCGGGTGCTCCGGTTTTCTCCCACAGTCCAAAGATGTGCAGGGCCAGGTGAATTGGCCAAGCTACAATTGCCCGTAGTATTAGGTAAGGGGTAAATGTGGGGGCATGGGTGGGTTCGCTTCGGCGGGTCGGTGTGGACTTGTTGGGCCGAAGGGCCTGTTTCCACACTGTAATGTAATCTAATCTAACCTGAATATCTGTTTTCTGAGCTGAACATTGACTTTTCTTTCCACTGTCAGTGTGAACACATTCGAAGCGAGTTCATCTGCTGTTCTGAATATTAATGCCTTTGTTGCTTTTACAAAGTGACAATTAGGAGTGAATGAGAGACACGTTTGTAGATGTGGTTTCAAGTTGTCTGAGCGGGGGTACTTTAAATTTGACCGCTTCTGCTCATGTTCTGACACCAATAAGTGACTCAATCACAGAATTAGAACGGCCAAATGTTACATGAATCAAAAGAAACTGATCCATATCAACGAACGGATTGGATTCGTATCTAATTTGCCCCCCACCCCCACCCCGGACGTGAGAATGGGGTACTTATGTGTGCGATCACAGGTAATCAGGGCAGAGAACAGACAAAATTAGGGATTTCAAGGAATGGTGGAGATCTATCCACCATTGTCAGAGAGGAGCTCACTACCTCACCTATGTCCTTGTCCAACTAACATTGAATCTCTGGAAGCAGGGAACATTAATGAGAATTAGTACTATGTGAAAAATCAAAGTGTTCCCATGAAAAACGGAAATGTATTAACAGACAGCGGTCATAGATTTTACTGTGAGACCTAAGAGGAGGAAAGTGAGAATGATAGTGATGGCGCTCACCCCAAAAATAATATGAGGTTACTCCGACCTCTCTATCAGTAACATCCACGATCCTTACCCTAACTGAAAGAAGGATGCCCTGGATAACGGTGAGAAATTTCCTTATATTTGAATCAATTCGCTGCTGAGGCAGGCTGGTCTTTGCAAACATCAAACAATCACAGAATTGGTTTCAGGGAAAACATACAAATTTTGGAAGCAAGTGAATTTATGGCTGCGTAACTGACTCTTAATCTTTCCACCGTCTGTTCATTGGAACACCAACTCAGTTTCTATGTACGATTGCAATTTTATACCAATAGGCTGTCACGGTGGTTTGCACTGCTGCCTCACAACGCCAAGGATCTGGGTTCAACCTCGGCCTTGGGTGATAGTCTGTGTGGAATTTTCACATCTCCACTTGAGTGTGCGTGTTTCTTCCTACAGTTCAAATGTGTGCTGGTGAAGTGGATTGCCCACAGTGTTCAGGTTTATATTGACTGGTCTTGGAAAGTGCGCTGTTGGTGGCCAGAGGGGTGACTCTCGTATGAATGCTGTGCAGTAAATTGGTGTGGACATTTTAAGCCGAATGGCCCATTTACCCACATCGGGAATCAATAATGCTAATGTTAGTAAACTTGTCACAAACACATTGAGAGGTAACGTTCAGTTGCTGATGAAACGCGGGGCTCTTTCAGATCTCGGTATCGTGTCTTGTTTAATTTTCCCATCAGCAAATACTGTCTTTCTAATCAATTAGAAAGAAATGCACAAAATTCAGTTCTGCCAAATATAGAACAGGGATTTTGCCAGGGAAACCAGTTCGTGTCAAAAGTTTTCCTTTCTGTTAACCTCAAAGTTATAAATCTGTTTCCCAGATTCTTCCTCGCGCTTCCACAAAATCGAAATTCTGGTACGGATAATTTATTTATGAAGCTTTTTGTTTAAAAAATTGCATCTGGAATCAGTGATGTGCTTGATAATTCAAGTTAGTCAATGATTCTCTCAAATAATTAATCACAGCATTGTTCAGCAACCAGATTGAATATGAAATATTAATGCCATGTTCTTGAGTGATTGTGTGGAGATTCAATGAGTAATTTTGAATCACATAATTGTTCAGGTACAGAAGAGGTCATTCAACCCTTTGGGTCAACACGATTCCCCGAATATGCTTTTTGATTTTGTGTCATTACCCTGACTTCTCCCGCTGTAATCCTGTAATTTTCCCAATAAAATAATGTTTTACTGCCCTTCACTGGAAAAGCCCAAACCACAGATCCATAAAAAATTCAAATTCTAACTATGTCATTGTGTGAAGTTTATGTCTTGCATCACATTTTCTTCTTTTGTTTTTTTTTTAATTCTCCACTCTTCCTCTCAAAGCTTTTCCGAGTGGGATCACTTTCTCACCATCAATTTTGTACTGTACCCACGTGATTTTGAAAAATTGTTTTGAATTTCCTGTCTGCCTTCTCCAATTTAACGTCATGGCTGAAATGTTTAACTGCCGGAGACTGTTGTTTCAATGTGATTTCTCTCAACCTGCCAGTTTTCCCTTCGATCCTGTTCTTCCGCTTGTACTCAACTGCATCTTGAATCCATCTCGAGAGCCATCTTGCTTTCTGCTTCACTTCATGCTGATTAGTTAACTCGAATAAATACTGGAATGACTTAAGGCAGTGTTTCTAATTTTCAATACTGTCCACAGTCCCTCTCCCTTGTAACTCGACGAGATTCAGCTCGGAATGTTCACACTGTGCTTGTTACTGTAGGAAACGATGCAGCCGACGCTAACACAAAGTAATAAACAGTCTTATTTAGACTTTTAGGCCAACATTGGGTATTTCTGACATTGCAGTGTTAGTAAGCCTCCTGTTCCAGTCAGTATGGCTCCAGGCCATGGTTTGTGTCTGCACCAACACTTCACATAATACTGCACATGTCTGCTAAACAGGTGATTGACAGCGGCTCCTGTCCATTAAGAGTTGGGGGCGGAAAGATTAATCCACCAAACGCAGAGCGAACGAGGATGAGGCTAGTGCCAGCGTAGACAGGTAAGGGAGATATTAACTCGGTCCTTACTGCTAACAAGCCAGACTGGAAATGAGCTACTTATCTCAAAGGTTGTCTCTTTCATGGGGCAGACGGAGGCGCCCAGGACAATCCGTGCACAAGGTAAGACGGAAACATTTTAGTAATCTCCAGGCAGAAACGTGAAATCATGGAGACCCTGGACGATTCTATACTAGTTCCCCCACCCCAAATGTCCCCAGCATTAATATATCGGTATAGCAGGCGGACATTTAGGCCATCAAGTCTGTCTTTCCCTTCGATATAATGATTGATGGTCATCATATTCAATGCCCTGCTCCAGCTTCCACAACAGCGCATTGGAACCACGACATTCATATTAATACAGGTTAATAAAAATGCCCAGTTGTGACTAGTCCACAAAAGGAGGACAAATCCAACCCTTAGTCCAGTCAATAACTGCTCAACCATCAGCAAGGTGATGGCAGTGAGTAATAACTGTGCTTTCAGGTTGTACTCAGTCAACAATAAGCAGCTGTCTGATACTGCGTGTTCCATTAGAGGCACTTAGCTTTTGTCCTCATAACATAAATAGTCCAAAATAGATAAAATACTGCACTCACAAGGCAAGGTGAGACTGACTGCCCTTGAAATTAAGGGTGCGTCCGAATGACAAAGTCATTGAAGAGCTTTTGCAAAACTGGAGTAAGTTGGAATCAAAGGAAACATTGTTACAACGAGGACGTGGAATCCCTCGTTAATTAATAGCAAACATTCAGAAAACCTCTCCTCAAATCGTAATCTATTCCAACACTTAAAGAAAAACAACTTTTTATTTCAATCTATTGCGAATAGTAAACAAATAATCAACAAACTAAATATTATTTTCTTTAACTGAAAGCAATCTATTAACATGCTGTTTCAATAACACATTTGTTATACATTACATCAACTTCATCTCAAGTCGACACAGTTTGTATGTGCTCCGCTGTTTCCAACTTCTATCTGCTTATCTCAATTGTTTCAACTTCTTTCATTTTTAAAGAGTACGTTTTGCAGAAAAAGGTACCTTTTGATAGAGAGTGCTTTCTAATTTCTTAGAGAGGGAAGTGTTAGATGGGCAGGTAACTCTCCAGCAATAGCCCTCACTCTAGTTTTCAAAATATTGGTTTATATACACTCCAATGACACATTAATTTCTATAAATTGATTAAATTCCAGATGCCAAAGCAAAACAAAAATTGAAAATTTATTAGCTTCTGGGATCCTGGACATAATTTAATGTAATTGCTTCAAGGGGAGTTGTTGTCGAAACAGCAAGAAAAAAATTAGGTTTTCACCGAGAAGTGTTACCTGTATCTATTTTGGAACAGCCCGTCCCCCAGCCTTTTCATTCAGGGAGCAAAGCATGCAGTCTTAATTTCCTTCAACATTCAGAAAATACACTCTTTTAAAGAGAACATGCGTGCTTTCAACAATGTAACTCTTGGTGTAATCATCCAGCCCAAATGCTTGCAATTTCTGAATGTCAATCATCCCAAGCCCAGCACATCACTGCAGGGGTTTTGCAGGTTATTGTCTCAGTCCCAATCGTTCTGAGCTGTTTCAATGTCTATTGTTCAATCAAAAAATAAGCGTTGGTTATTTGACTCACAGAAACATGGAATCCCTGAGACGGGCCAATTTACCCAACAAGTTCACACCTGCCTTCCAAACACTATCCTGCCCAGAATAATCCGCCAACCTCCTTCAGTAACCCTGCATTTCCCATCGCTAAGTGTCTTACCCAGACTTCCTTGGATAATTTAGCAATTGCAAATCTTCCTAACCTGCACATCTTTGGGCCGTGGAATGGAAATAACACAAACATGGGGAGATTGTGCAAACTCCACACAAAATATCACCCAAGACTGCAGTTGAAGCAAGGGCCCTGGCCCTGTGAGAAAACAGTGGTGACTATTGCGCCAACTGCCACACCTGACTGCATATTATTTAGCACCATTTGTGACTTCTCAGTCACACAAGCATTTCCTGTCTGGACAATGTGGAGAAAATCAGGCACTTCTCTGATGTTTGAAGCATATATTTTGAATGAATTAGTTGATGTAGAACAGGAGGAAACTGGAACACATTTAGTTTCATCGGGAATATTAACTTCATCGGAAAGAAGACACAATGGGCATCAGTCAATCACCAATTAAGAAACAGTTAAATTCCTTGGTACAGCTCCACAGTAAGCTGGAATTGAAACCAAAACTTCTAGTTGAGACTTTGGCACACTGTGAAGCACAGTAAAAACCAGGCACTTCCTTCACTTATGAACTTGCTTTTGTTTCAGTAGTTTGGATTTCACATCAAATCTCTTGCTACACCAGTGCAGATGAACAGCCTCTCCACACAGTGAGATGGCGGGAGCACAGTGAGTCTAATTAACCACTTGAATCCAGGCCCATTTTGAGAGCAACTGACGTTTCTCATTCGTGTCAACACGTTGATGGGTCAACAGATCTTCAGAGATTTTAAGGCGCTTCCCACTTTCAGGGCATTTAAAAAAAATCCTGTGTGGAAATGCTGTTGTTCAAACAGTGTGGTGGATCAAGTGAATTCTATCCCACACTCGAAACAGACGAATGACCTCGACCTCGTCTGACTGCGTTTATGTTCTGACAAGGCAGTTTATCTGTTGAATACCTGTCCACACGTACAAGACACAGTTTCTCCACACTGTGAATGATGCTTTTCCCTTCCATGTTCAAAAGCGAATCATATTCAAGCAACAATCAATTGGACAACATCATCAGATGCTGAAATAATATTTGGTTTTAAGCCTTTGCACTGGAAATCTTCTTCTTCTAATGCCCGGGAAATTTATTGATAAAGGAAAAACAGAAGCATTTTGAAGTCCAGAAAAAAAATACAATAAGATGCAAGAGCAGAAGTCAGCAATTCAACCTATACAGTCTTCTCTCTATAAAGTCATCCTTCGACCTCCGATGCTGCAGTCCGACAAGTCAAAGCCTACATAGTCTCTCCTCGTTATATTACAATCGAGTCCTGGAAAATGTAAACGCTTTGTTGCATGAAGCAACACAGAGTCGAATGCAAACCAGCCGCTAGAAATATCACCTAATGTCAATTTCTTTGATGATTGGTCAAATAGTTTAAGAAAAGCAATCGTCCTCTTCATACATGGAGAGTGAACATTCGGTATTGCTTTCTGCACAGTAAAAACTGACGTGACAAATTCGTTTAATGGCTCTTCCATCTGCTGAGCTCAAACGCAATGAAAACCTCTTTAATCTTTATGGTACTATTTATAGAATTGTTCTCTTGCCAGATATGTACTTGTAGACCCTCTTCGGATTATCTTCAGCCCTGGCCGATTCGATAATTTCATATCCCCACTTTGTCTTCCTGGTCTGCATCTTATTGAAGTCCCGAAAAGAAAGTGCGATTACGGCTGATCTGGTAATCCACGGGTACAGCTTCCTGCAATATCAGCTATCCTTCGAATCCCTTGCTGACTAAAATCTGTTTGTCACAGGGTTCAAATGACTTTCTTTTCGGGACCTTTTTTGGAAGAAATTTCTCATCGCAAGGAAAGAAAGCTGTGCTGTGAAGAGAAGATGCAATTACACATGCCGTCCTTCCTGGACGACTAGTGGTTATGATGCAGCGCTTTCACTGCTGTAGTTTGGGTTCATTTCTTGGTCACGGTATCAGGAATTATTGTACCTGATATGGGCAATAACAAAAGTAGAGCATATTTGACAGGAATCGCATTTCAAACGCGTTCGCATGTGACTTGCAATATTGTACAGGGCCGCAAGGTGGCTCACTGGTTATCACTGCTGTCTCAAAGCGCCAGAGATATGATTTGCCGACAACTGAGTCGACTGTCAGTAAGGTGCATTATTCAGGTGCAAATGAAGAGAAAAAGGGTAAAGAATTGTTCTGTGAGGGTTAAATCCCGGAGGATTGGTGTGCATTTGTTGCATGTTTCTGAACTGTAGGCATTCTATGATCCCTTTCTGTGTTGCTTCAGCACATGTTCAGACAGGGGAAAAAAGTGAGGAAAAGCACTTCCCAGTCAGGGATTGATCCATAGTGCGACAACCAACGGATTCACTTTTGACTGAACTAGCTCCCATTTTCCCTACATTGGTAATGGCAGTATCCAGCATTAGAGCGGGTTTTCATGTGTTGCAATGGACCCAGCATCCTTTCTATACTGGGATATAAAGAGATAATAAACGACATGGATTACAATGACTGGAGTGAAAAGACGTCAGGAAGAATGGACAGCGTTTACTTGGAAACAAGGAAATGGAAAGGAAGCCAACGATGTAGTGAGGGATAATGCCATTTGAAAAGACAAGGCGGGGTTTCATGGGTTGGTGGAAAAGACGAATAGATCATACGGCGTGACACCAGGTAAAACGGAGTTGTGTCCATAGAGAAGGTTTCCAGACGATGTAAATTTGGTGAGTGTAAACAGGAGGGAAATTCCCTCATTCGGATGGATCTACGTCTAGAGTTTAGAACTTCAAAACCAGCGATGAATGATAAAGAGAAGTTTGGAGCACGTTTTCTTTTTCTCTCTACAGCCATTGAACTCGAAAATGATTACTTTTTCGCAGGAAAAATTATTCAGAAGCCGATTCTAAAATATTTGGAAAGACGCGTGCAGAGTGAATTTCACTGGGACAGGGAGTGTGGGCGGCCAGGATGGGTACGCGTTAGGTGCACACTCTCTAATTGGTTAACGTTAATTGGAAAGAAACCTCATAACACCTGCAACTGAGTACGACTAAGTATAGAATGAGCTGATTCCGAGGAAAGGTTGAGCAGCTTGTTCTACGTGAACTTCTATAACTTGTAAAAGAACTGAGCTGTTTGTGTTCGATCAGCATTTAAGGGAAACCGATTAGTTCAGTCCGCTACATAACAGGTTTATGATATAAAGTGATGCCAACAATGTGTGATTAATTGTCGCAATGTCTCAGCATACCCTCAGGATCCTGATCTCCCAACTCAGCTAATATTTTCAACGATGGCGATAATCAAAGTGAAACTACACTATCGTGAGTTGGAACTGACCTGCCGTGTGTAATGCACCTTTTTTCTTTCATCTGTTGCATTGGAAAATTTGGCTGCATCACAGAGAAGGGAGTGAGTCCCTTTGCTGCTCACTCATCTTCCCCAAAAATGTACAGTGACAAGACACGAAAAATATTCCTGTTTGAATTCTGTAATCTTCATAGCAGTACTTAAAAACATCTTTGTCATTTCGATTCCAGTTTTTCCGATATCAGTCAAAATGTCCGATGAGATAAATCCACTACTTTGTGGATTGTTTTAATGGCCTTTGCGAGTTTGCATAAATATCAGTAATATGAAACGAGCTAAATATCCTTTCCAGAATTTAACACAGCGCAGGCTCAGAGATATGAGAAATGCCATCGACTTCAAAAATCGCCTCTGTATCTGTATTGAGTGATAGATATTCATTCAGGGAGTATTTATGGCTGGTCTTAAGTAACTGAGGTCTTTCCCAAGGACAGTACACTCAACGAAATCATATTTCTTTAGAATAAATGCTGTTTTACTCAATGTCCTTTGGCAACTTGCAAACATATATATATGCACATATCTGTGTGTGTGTGTGTGTGTGAATTTAGAACATTAGAAATGGATGGTCGGCCATTTGAATGACCTTCCTGTAGAATGTGAGAGCTTGGACTTTACAGTAATGTCCCTGACATTTGAATCTGCGGGAAGTGTACCCAACTCCATCTCCTTGGCAACTGCATTAGGGAACTGGAGCTGGACATTGCATCTTTCGGGAGTCTGAGGGGAAAAGAGAGGAGTGATATGGAGGCTGTTACAATTCAGGTACAAGAAAAAGGTCGATGGGATACAGTCGGGAGACGAAAAGGGAACAAGCAGCCAGTGCAGGCATCCGCTATGGCCGTGCCCCTTAGTAACAAGCATACCGTATTTGTTACTTTATGGGGGGATGACATACTAGGGGTAAGCCATGGGGTACATGTCTCTGGTACAGTGTTTGTCCCTGTTGATCAGAAGGGTAGGGTAGAGGGGAGGAGAGCAATAGTTACTGGGGACTAAATAGTAAGGGGGACCGATTGCAGTTTCTGTGGGTACAGGGCAGGCTCATGATTGATGTGATCCCTCCAAGTTACCAGGGGTGGTGATGTTTCACATCGTGTTTTCAGGATCCTTCAGTGGGAGGGGGAGCAGCCCGAGGTCGTTGTTCACATATGCACCAACAACATAGGTCAGAAAATTGATGTGGATGTATGGCAGAAATTCAGGGATCCAGGGTGACAGCTTCGATCGAGATCAAACAGAGTTGTTCTCTCTGATTTGTTACACATGCCACGTCGTAGTGAGGGAAAGAATAGGGAGAGAGCAGGAGAACACGTGTTTGTAAGGATGGTACAGGTGATGGGGATCCGGATATCTGGATAGTGGTGGCTCATTCTGGAGTCAGTTGGACCTCTACAAACAGGATGATCTTCACCTGAACCTGAAGGGTATCAATATCTTGAGGGGTATTTTCTAACGCTATTGAGAATGGTTTAAACGAATTCAGCAGCGGAGTGCGAACCTGAATGTTAGCTGCAGTGTGCAGGAAGTTGTGAGTGGTGAGGTCATAAATAGGTTTTCGTGTTCGCGAGTGTATATTTGGAAGAACGAAGGTTATTTGAAGTGTGTCTACTTCACCGCCTGGAGCATCTGAGCGAAAGCAGGTGTCATGGGTTGAGAAATGGGACTTCAATGTTGTGGCCATTTCAGAGACATGAATGGAGCACTGAAAGGAATGGTTGTTCCTGGCATCTCAGTTTCGAGTTTTCAGTAAGAACAGGAAAGTCGTTACAGAGGGGGAGATATGACGTTATTCGTCAAATACAGTACTATGGTAGCAGAAAGGATATTTGGTGTGGATTCTACTGAATCTGCTGAACTAGAATGGGCTGAAATTAAAGTCAGGAAAGTAGAGGTCACCACCAAAATGTTCTAGAGATATGGAGGAAAAGATTGCAGTGTTGATTCTGGATAGGAACGAAAGTAACAGGGTAGTTGTAGTGGGGAACTTTAACTTTCCAAATATTATTGTTTCATTACCTCTGATTGGTCAGTCTTTGTCCATGTCTGCAGGAGGGTTTCGTGACGCAGCATGTAGACAGGCCAAAAAGAATCAAAACTTCATTGGATTTGGTACGACGTAATAAAGCAAGTCAGCTGTTCGATTTGGAGGTAAGTGAACACTTTGGTGAGAGTGACCACAATTCGGTATGTTTATTTAGTGATGGATAGGAATAGATACATATATCACAGAGCATGAGTTACCGCTGGGAGAAAGGCCAGTATGATGCGATCAGGCAAGAGTTAGAATGCACCAGATGGGGAAAGCAACAGCAGTGGTTATGCACACCTGAAAAATGGAACTTGTTCAGGGAAGAGCTCCTGCATGTCTTTGATAGGTAGGTGTGCGTCATGCAGAGAATATGAGGTCGAGACTCTGAGCCATTTTTACTGAAAAAGTTGAATTTCTTGTCAAGAGGGACAAGGAGGTGCATGTAAACATGAGATATGAAGGCTGAAATAGGGCACTTGAAAATTAAAAGCTGGCCAGGACGGTCCAAAAGAGAGAGCTACTGAGAACGAAGAGGAGACATGAGAAGTCTTTAGCTGGCATAAAATACAGAGACATGGGATTGACCGTGATTTAGCCGTTTAGATCTGTAATTGGCGAGCTGAAAGAACATAGAGTGTGGTAGTTGATGGGTTATATTCATCCTGGAGTTCAGTTACTCATGGTGTACCACTAGGTTCCTTTTTAGATCCACTGCTGTTTGTCACTTTTATAAATGACCTGGGTTAGGGTCATGAATGATGAGTGAATTCGTTGAATACACTAAGCTCGATGGAATTATCAACAGTGCCAAAGTCTGCTGCGGATTACAGAGGGACATGGATAATCTGCAGATCTGAGCTCAGAGGTGGCAAATGGAGGTTAATATGGAACAGTGTGAGATGATTTACTTTGGAAGGAGCAACAAGAATAAAGAGTTCTGGGCTAATTGTAATATTCTTGGAAGTTTAGATGAGCAGAGAGGTCTCGGTGCCTATGTACATAAAACTATGAAAGTTAACATCCACGTTGATCGATTTGCTTGCAAGGAGCACAGTGTGTTAGATTTTATTGGGAGAGGGATTAAGTTTCAGGGCCAAATGACCCCTTTGCATCTCCAGAAATGTTTCTGCTGTTGCCAAACTTGTAGAGTTGCGTGCAGTTCTGATCACCACATTATTGGACGGATGTGAAAGCATTGGAGAGGGTACAGATGAGATTTCCGAGCATGTTGCCTTCTATGATGGGAAGGTCTAACGAGGAAACGCTGAGGGACTTGAGGCTGTTTTTGATAGAGATGAAAAATTTGAGAGGTGAATTAATAGAGACATAAAAGATGATCAGAGGTTGACGTAAGGTGGACAGTGAAAGCCTTTATCTTCAAATGGTGATGGTTGGCACAAGGGCGCATCGATGTAATTTGAGGGTGATAGATGCCGAGGTAGATTCCCTTTTCAGAGAGTAGTAAGGGTGCAGAACGTCTTACCTTCAACAGTCGTAGACTCACCAACCTTCAGGGCAATTAAATGATCATTGGATAAACTTACAGATTATAATGGTAAAATGCTGTTCAGATGGACTTCAGATTGGCATCATAGGTGTGTGCAACATTAGGGCCAACGGTACGTTTTTGCAGTGTAATATTCTGGGTTTGAACTGATCTTCAGCTAAGTTGCAATCATCTCTGGTCACTATCAGTACAACAAAGACCTGGCGAGAATCGAATGTGCAACTTTGGCAGCTCATGTCCTGCCGTTCTGTCATGCAAGTATAGCAAACTAACTAATTGCACCACTGGACCTGTCATCTAATGGCGACGAATGGCTCCTGAACTGACCACTGGGACCCTCAACCCAATTACTCATTTTTTTTTCTGTGGATCTGACATGAAACACAGTGCATAGGAGGTTATACCGATCATGGATCATCGATTATGAAGCATCAGGTTCAGGAAAGTGATATAGAAAAATGTGGTGAAAATCGGCTTTATTGAATACTGCGTACAAATACCATGGTATCCTGCGTTGATCACAGGCAATGTGATGTCGCCACTGTACTGGGATTTTCCTTCTATCGGCTTCAATTCGTCAGAAAATTCGATTCACTGATATTTCACCAACGTCCTTTGGCATGTTCATATGACTTCGTCACACTTTTCAGTACCTGGTCCTTTTCCACGTGTGAATCGACCCACACTGCACACAACGTGAATAATGTTCAGCTTACTGCATCCACGAGCACGTTGCATGGTTTGTATAAACAGTGAAGACTGAATAATGTTTTGTAAGGGCAAATTGAAATTCAGTTTAATTAGTAAATTCGCAAGAGTACAGATGAAGACTCAAAATATCAGAACTTCACGTTCATTACCTTGGCCAGAATTCCTGACCAGCAAAGGGGAAATCTGCCCTTGAATCCCCAGCATCCATGCAATTGCTTGCTCCACGTGTCCACTTGGAAACCTATGTGAAGGAACGTTCAGCCTGAAGGAGAACTTGTGAGAATCCTCCACTGTCTGATCTAAATCTGAAACAAGAGCTGTCTATTCCAGCTGGGAGGGAAGCGAAATGGAGGTGAGACCAAAATATTACTTGGTGGTTAATTCATATTGTCCTCATTGTGATTGTTTAAAAACTTGTGCCAGAAATGGCACAGACACAAAGGAGCAGAAGGAGGCCATTCTGAACACCGATCCTGCCCAGCCACGTCATTCGATATCATCATGGCTGACACAACAATTTTAAGTCTTTTTCCAGCCTATCCACATCATCGCGTTCCCTAGTGGCTAACAGATATTTATCGATCTCTATCACAAATAGACATCGAAAATGTAAATCTGTGAGAGGAAACAGTTCCGTTTCGAGACAGTGGGTTTCTGCACGAATATTGTTCGGTTTTCAGATAACAGCTGAGTCTGGTCTGACCACATTCCAAACAATAAACTAAAACTCGACTCTGATAGGACTCGAACCCACAACCTTGGAATCGCAACCTGATCAAAGGTATAGAAGTCCAACGCGCTTTCCATTGCGCCACAGAATCACACCAGCAGCGAGCTTTAAGCATGCAACTTTGTCTTTGACCCATTGCGTTCAGGGCACCCACCTCGCGTCTGTCTGCCTTCGTCACACTTTCCAGTACCTGGTCCTAATCCACGTGTGCTCTGGCTCTTCCCGTGTTCGGCGACAGACTGCTGAAACGTTCTCATGACAGTTAGCTTTACCACATGTTCAGATAATGATTTCCAGATAAACAACACGCTATCGGTGAAAGCATTCTTCCCAAATCTCCTCAAAATATCTTGTCTCCCGTCTTTCATTTATGTCACTCTATTCCTTCCCAATATAGGCTTATCTTTGTCATACATATCTATCCTCTTCATAAAATGTTCACGTTAATTGGTTTCTCACTCAGCCTTCGCTGTGCTTAGATAAACAACCCCAGTCTAGCTCGTCTACCTTCACAATGGGAGAGGTCCAACCCTTGCCATTCTTTTCATCTCCTGTGAACTTCTCCTCCTGCAATCAGACGCTTCCAGCAGTCTGGCGATTACAACGGAAAAGCAAAGTTCTCTGAAGAAAAGCCAAAAGGTCTGAAAAAAATCAGCAGCTCTTGTCCATCTCTGATGAGAAAGGAAAGTTAACGTTTCGAATCCAATGATCTGTCTTTGGAGAGATGTGACGGGCGGGTGGGTGAAGAATGTGGAAGAGGGCGGACGGTATCTAAAATGATATAACTCGATTTTGGTTCCTAAAGTTTGCATGGTCTCTCGGTAGAAAATGAGTTGCTAATCTTCCAGCTTGTATTGTGGCTAGAAGGAGCACTGCAGCAGGCCAGAGACTGAAGTCGTAGCCTGGGAACACAGTGTCTCGATGAGAGTGGTGCTGGAAGAGCATAGCAGTTCAGGCAGCATCCCAATCGCAGTATATTCGACGTTACGGGCAACAGCCCTTCATCAGGAATACAGGCAGAGAGCCTGAAGAGTGGAGAAATCGTAGAGAGAAGAGGAAAACGTCTTCAAGGCAGGCATCCTTGGAAGACGATTCGCAGTAGTGTTAAACTCAACTAGGTAAACACAATGACTGCAGGTGCTGGAAACCAGAGTCTAGTTTACAGTGGTGCTGGAAAAGCACAGAAGTTCAGGCAGCATCTGAGGAGCAGTAAAATCGACGTTTCGGGCAACAGTCCTTCATCAGGAATACAGGCAGAGAGCCTGAAGGGTGGGAACGGTGTAATGTTGAAGTTAGAGGAAATTGGAAAATCTGGATAGCTTTTCTTGATTATGAACAGACCGTAAGTGATCTCAGCTTTGTCAGCGATTCTGTTTTCCTCTCTCCATTGTACAGGGATCACATCCTGAGCAGGAAATACAGTTGCCTCGATCAAATGAAGTGCAGACAAATCTCTGGAAAATGTGACTGGAAACTTCCACAATGAGGAGAGCAATTGGAAGCCAGCAGGAAATGTAGCTTACGACATAGAACGTTCCGATTCAATACAGGCACTTCGGCCCTCGCTGTTGCAGCGACCTGTAAAAATTTATGTGATATCCATTGTAATGGAAAATTAACGTGTATTTTGAAACCAATAAAAGCACAGGGAAACCAATAAGTAAGTATGTGACTTTGCAGAGGCAAGTATTGCAGACAGACAGAAAAAAAAAGTAAAGTTAAATCGAACTAATAGCAGACTTACAAGGACAGTAAAATACCATATCAACAGTCAAAGAATGAGAAAAAAACAATTCCGTATCTGGAAAGGAACTCGAATGTTTCAGGTCGCTGACATTGAGGTGTTGATAAGAAGAAGCGAATTCTAGTATCAAGGGAAAATGTATTATATGTGGAAAGTGCACCAGATATATTTTTTGGTAGATACAGGGGCAACATATTCAGTCCTTAAATTAAGGCAGTTCAGAGAGTCGACGCAATGGATGCATCAGGAGTTGTGACATGGTAAAGATTAACCGCACCCCTATTGCGTGAAACCAGTAATGGTGAAACATTCCAATTCTCATTTCTGAACTCGGAATTCTGTCCTTTAACTCTGATGGCTCGCGATCTCATAGAGGGATTGGAATCGGATGAGCGCAGTACCCCGACAGGCTTGCAAGTAATAAAAAAGATTTACCAGCGCAGACTGTACAATACGACTCACGACCCATGATGCATGTCTATGAATGGCGATTAAGCCAGAGAGCCATAAGTTCCGTGAGCGATTCGCTCGCCCAGGAAGCAAGTAACCATGTTAATCCCATTAACAACTATTTTATTGCTGAGGATATGCTGCACTGCACAGCACACATACATCATGATGGCCCTTACAAATCATATGAGAAGGATTGTTTGAGGAGATTGCTTTAACCAGATCAGTTATTATTGTGCGAATTTTATTAAAATGATCACAGAAGTGCAGTCAGTGTAAACTTATCCAAAGTATCTGTGACGGCAAGTAGACCCTATCTTTTTGACGTGGAACGCTCCTTTCCTCAAGTACCATTGGTGAAGGCATCCAGCGACAGGTGGCAGGATTTGGGACCATGGGTACTACAGGCACACAAAACGAAATATTGTGTCTTCAGGGACGATGTGCGTATCTGCTTCAATGCAGATATAATGACATACATGAAGAAACTAAATTGGCTAACTCAGGCAGATAGGGCAGTCCAGGTAACCCCCGCCAAAAGGGTAGCCTGACGTGTAGCTTATGGTAGATGTCTCGGAGCGAAGATTACGAAGAGTCCCTACTGAGTGCAGGGCAAAAGGCAAACGTGGTATAGGGTTCATACGAAGCTGTGAACCCATAAGAATAACTCCGAACGCTGAGTATTTTCCTTGCAGAACACAAGACTCGTTAGAACCCGAGGCTGTAAAAGGAATTACTCCAGACTTTGAATCCCTTCTGAAGGCTGGAGTGATCATCCCCTGTGGATAATCACCGATGGGAGCCCATATTTTTCCGGTCAAAAAGGCAAACATTCCAGATGAATCGGTGAAATGGAGGTTTGTTCACGACCTGCAGGTAGTCAATTATGCTGTTGTTCCGCCCGCCCCAAATGTTCCTAACCCTTGTACTATATTAGCTCAAATTCCACCGGACAGTAAATGGTTCTCTGCTGTGGGTTAAGCAAATGTCTTCTTAAGCGTACCGGTACACCCAGAAAGTCACTTCTGCTTCACTTTTCCATTCAAAGGCAAATCGTGTACATTCACACGACTTTGTCAAGATTACTGTGAGTCCCCACCATAATTAATGAGGCTCTATGCAGGAGTTTGGATACTCTTGTTTTAACACCGGGGTCAGCGCTTCTGCAGTATGTAGCCGAATGCTTAATAGCAGCACCCACATAGGAACAATGTGAGAAAGATACACATGTGTTACTCTGCCATCTACCCAGGGGTGGGCACAAAGTAAGTTTCGCAAAACTACAATTTGTGCAACAACAGGTGAAGATATTAGGTCACTTCTTATCTGAACAAGGGAAGGCCATTGGTCAAGACAGTTCAAGCAATCCAGCAAATTCCCAAGCCTCACGCAAAGAAGCAATTGCTATCCTTTTTGGTCATGCGCTCCTACTTTACAATTTTTATGCCACATGACACAACCCTTGACGCCCCCCCATTTCCCATGGCTAAGAGTTGCAGAACCAAACACCATTGCAGTTGAATTGAAAATGGCGTTCCAAACTTCACCGACACTGGGGATTCCGAATCCAAACAAGCCTTTTGTAAAAACGGTAGAAGAGAAGCGTGGCTGCATGTCATCTGTGATGATGCAGGACACTGTGAGAAAATTGAGGTAGGTAGCTTACATTTCGGCTAAACTTGGACCCCGTAGCGTCAGGATTGCCTAAATGCCTGCGAGTCGTGGCTGCAGCTGAAAACGTTTGTTGTAGCGTCAAGGGACACAGTCGGCTGTGGTGAATTAACCCTACTGGTTCCACATGCATGCTTACTCTTTTCCAAACAAAACACAGTACACATGTTGGCAGCACTTTGGCTCAGATACAATACTGCGCTATTGGAGATGCCTAACATTACCACAAAGAGATGCAACGTCCTTCATGCTGCTAGCCTTCTCCCCACAGAAGGAGACGGAGACTCACATGACTGTGTCGCTGTAACTAATGAAATTTGCAGCCCAAGACCAGACGTGCAGGATTCAAAAATTCAGAATCAGGATATGGTTTTTTTTTTGTGGATGGGTCAGGATTCAGGAGCAAACATATAGTCCAGAATTGTGTTTGCTATGCTGTAGTAACTACCCACTAAGTAGTCAAAACGGAATCACTCCATTCTCATCTGTCAGCATAAGCAACAGAGCTGATTCTCTTGACTGAGGCATGTAAATTGGCTGAGAGAAGGATAGTGAATATTTACATTGACAGCAGATACGCATTCGAGGTTGTACATAATTTTGGAACCCTGTGGAAACACAGAGGTTTCTTGACAGACACAGGAAAACCCAACATACAACGTGGCCTGTTTCTGACTCCTGGAAGCGGTCCTTTCGTCTAAATCAATCGCTGTCTGTAAATGTTTGGACCACACGAAAAATAATGATTCCCTTTCTAAAGACAATGCGAACGCAAACTCAGCCGGAAGGACTGCAACCCAGCAGCCGCCAAGTGATCAGTTGACATGTGTATATCAAATATTTGTAATGCAAAGCAGACTTATGGGAGTTACAGTCGCAGGCCACGTCGGAAGAGATGCGTGAATTGACAACGGCAGGGTGCAGAATGAGGGAATGGGTGTGGTGTGGCCCCATTGGTAAACCCTGTCTATTGCGATCATTATTCCCATTCTATGCCAAATAACACAGTAAGGACCATGTGTCAAAAGGGGGAATGTACGACAGTATTTCGGCTCACTGGTACACTAAGGGCTTACTCATTACTCCTGAAAATATTGTGAATGATGTGTTATCTGTGCCACTAATAATGAGGGGAGGGGAATACAGATGAGTCAGGCAGACCATCTCCAATCGCAAAGACCCTTTGAACATTAACAGATTTATTTTATTGAACTAATGCCCAGGGAAGGGAAAAGGCACTGTCTGGTCATAGTTGACATGTTTTCCAAATCGGTGGAACCGCTCCCCACGTCTAAACAGGATGCCATTGCAGGAGCCAAGGTTTTGCTAACTGAAATAATTCCGAGATGGGGAATTCCTGAATGGTTTAGCAGCGACAATGTGACACTATTTGTCAATATTGCCCGAGAGTAGATCAGTGAGACAACACTGGGCCAACCACCCAGCCAGCGGTGACAGTGGACAGAGAAATGCTACCTTAAAAGATAAATTGACAAACGTTGTGAGGAGAAAGGCACTTCCAATTGTGCGAAAGAATATGAGATCTAGAAGGAGAGGAATAGCCAATCTTAGCCCGTTAGAGATTTTGTTTCGTAAGTCGCCCAATTCAGGAATTGGCCGAAGACCTACGGTAAGACCAATAACAGACCACTGTGAGAATGAGATTACACTAGATTACGTGCAGTGTGGAAACAGGCCCTTTGGCCCAAGAGGTCCACCCCGACCCTCGGAAGAGCAACCCACCCAGAACCACTCCCCTACATCTACCCCACACCTAACACTACGGGCTATTTAGCATAGCCAATTCACCTAATCTGCACATTTTTGGACTGTGGGAGGAAACGGGAGCACCCGAAGGAAACGCACGCAGACACGGGGAGAATGTGTAAACTCCAGAAAGACAGTTGCCTGAGGCGGGAACTGAATCCGGGTCTCTTGGCGCTGTGAGGCAGCAGTGCTAACCATTGTACCACCGGGCAACTATCTGCACTTCTGTCTCAAATACAGAATCAAGTAAATGCAGCACTACCCAACTCAGCAGAAGGGAAGATGCACGACCTAGAACCTGGAGATGGATCGTGGTGAAAGACTTCAGGAGGAAACGCGGGAAGGCGAAGAGGTGGGAGGGACCGTTCGAAGTGCTCCTTACAACACAGTCGGCTGTTAAGTTCGCTCAAAGAGACACGTTGATACACGCCAGTCATTGCAAACGTGTAGCTGGACTTGAAGACACATCGGACAACACTGGAACCAAATAAGTGCAAGTAATGATGAGAAGACTCATACAAATATGGGGCTGCCCTGGCAGGACGATCCGTGAAGGCAGGGGCGTCTGGGTACATCTGCAGACGGTAGTCTTAACCAAGGATGCTAAGTTGACCATTACATGTGACTCAGTTTAGTAACCAGTACGACTATAAATGGGACAATAAATATTTATGCAGGAATCCTTATGGTCCCAGTGACTGGGACACAGTAGAAGCAACCACGGCTGCAGGGACAACTGACATGGTATATAAGTATTGTATTATCAAGGAAGGAGGTGCCATGGCACGGGTAATAATAACCAAGACTCAGAAGAGGGATGAGGAGGCCTGGTGGTGTGGAATAGACAGACCCTCCTCCGATATATATGGTGAATATAGTTGTACAGCCCACTCTCCCCGCGAAATATGTTCCACGAAATAGTAGCACCAGGGCACGGCAACCATCCAAACCAAATAATGGACCAAACACCAAGCAGAGCAGAGCGTATTAATTTCACGCCAGAACCTCGAGGGAGTTGGTCGGGGTTCGGGAGCGAGTCTTACTCGGTAGTGGAATTGGTGCTTCATGAGATAATTGGCGTAAATGCGATGCCAGTAGGTTGGGAGGTGTGAAGGGCTATTGCTAGATGTGAAAGGAACAGAACGTGTGCCTTGGTCCTAACAACAACGGAGTTAAGAGGTTAGCTACCATTGTTGGATATGTTTGCACACAGCCCGACGTGGACTGCCGAACAAATGACAGAGATTGGCAAGAAATGCTAGCTGCCTGCTTCCACGGGCAGCGACTACCCTGACCCTGATAGGGGGAGCAATTATGGCAAATCTCGCGCCAGCACCCGAACTTAAGGCTAACTGCAATCACAATGCTGATACCCTTCCAACCACATCCTTCAATAGAGTGGAAGGCAAGGGAGAAACCTGCATTTGCACACATCAGGGGAGACTACATTTGGGGTTCTCCCAGTGATATACGACGCTGTTCTTGAACAATGACTATTGCTCCGCAACCTATGCAAGGGGTACGATTTTACACATTACTTGATCCTTTATCAATAATCAGACCAGAATGGCGGGTATAATATGGGCCTGTGCAGAGAAAGGAAACCACCAACGCCTGGGATGGAAGTGGTGCTGCTACCCCTTGGTACTGGTACTGGCACGACAGTGTTCGCCCCAAATGCCAGGAGCGGCCAAAAAGAAGTGACATCTCGCGGAATTGGAATGTGTACACACTCGCAGACCCCTGGACTACACTAGGAGCGAATATTGGGTGGTCTATTCTCTTGTGAGCAGGTGCAACGGTGGCAATAAACTTGATGAATTGTCTCGCATACAGTGCATTACTGCCAGCAAATGAGACAGAAGAAGGTCTGACGCTCATTAATACTGAGTTAACGGCAGTCAGCGAAACAGTGACACTAAATCTATTAGTCCTAGACATACTGACGGCCGAGATCGGGGTGGGTGTAAAATGTTCGTACCTCAAGCTGTTTTAATATTCCTGTCAGCGCGTTCCATCTTCAGACTGCAGTTACTGAACCGCAATAATCCTGTACCAGTTTTACTTTACCAAAATACAGGCTGAGACTTCGATTGTGCAGAGATGAGGACAGTCGGATGCCAGAAACTGCAAACTCCTCCATGTCACCAGGAAACAATTTTGTGTGTGGAGACACACAACGTAATTCTGCAGCCTGGACAATAACAGGAAAATGGGAATGGAATCCAGCCCATGTTTGTTTTTATCTCACGCAGATTGTTTTGTCTCTCGTTGTCTCTGTCTTGAATCTGTCTTCACGCTGAAACACGAAGTGGTGAGGATTGGACTGAAGCAGTGGTGGTGATTTTCTTTCCTGGTTAAATTTTTGAATATGCCTGCTATTTCTCCTGTCCATGTTAACATCACAACTCTGAAGCATGGAAGCGTGAAGAACACGTGGGACAAGTGGCGCAAAGTCTAACGTGCCTGACTTCAGATCAGAACATTGTAGGTTTCACTCCTCTCTAGCTCGAGGTTAACGCAGGTATTTATTAATCTCACAACCGAATCTTCCTCATTGTTCTGAAGCCGAGATGAAGTTTAAGCTCCTGACATGCAGACACGAGAATCCCTTTCAGTACATGTCCCGGAGAACATCACAGTCAATGTCGCAGCGTCATCACAAGTGAGGAAGACCAAATAGTCCCACACACTGTGAATCGGCACTTTTCAATTTCACAGAGCGATGGACACAATCGCTGTGGCTCCTCGTAATTGCAAGGAAACAAAATAAATATCTCAATCTCATGTTGGTACATGGAGTGCCGAGGCACCTTCTCCTTGTTTAAGAGGCTGGAAAATTGACTCTGATGTTCGTGGAGACATTGATTGATTCGAAGCATTGAAAGGAATCCTATCACAGATGCCCATGCTGTTGATGCTGAATAAAACAGCCCTTACTGGGAATTGATCCCGGGCCGCAGTGGTAAAAGTGCCAATTCAGGACCAGTACACGACAAGGGACGAGTACAGTGGTCAGACGCACGTAGTGTGATAGACCTCAAATGTGTTGGACGTGTTCTTGGCAGAAACAACCGCTTCACTATCCTCATTCCAATTTCCATCTCTTTGCCTTTTATGCCTTAGCATCACAAATACAGATTGAATACCTCTGAAGGTTGTGTTGATTTCATCACAATGAGTTGCAGATTTATCCACCACCACTGGTGGATAAAGTTTTTACTGCTTATCTACTGAAAACGTTCTGCCTCGTACATTTAATCTACACCACTTGGCGTTTGTCCGAGAGGAACCATTTCTTTCAGCTGAACATGCCTTTATCTCTCATTGTTGTGCACATTTCAATCATGTTTCCTCACAATCTCCTCTTCTCCATTGAAATTAGAACAGAAAAACTGATCGTTTCAAAAAAAAAAACACACTTTGCTGAATTGTGTCATTTTCCTGGGCCTGATGATCCAGTGATCTCCGGAACATGTCAGTAAAAAATGTTCCATGAGCAATGATCTCACAACAGCAGTATGTAAATGTATTGACTAGTTTTAAGGTCCGAATTGTGGGATTTGATCACGTTCGCCCAACAAAATTGACCGCAGCTGCACAGACTGAACAATGTCAATGCGAGTACTTGATATCCAAATGCCTCAGTGAAATTGGAGGAGGAACCTAAATCAGGGTTAGTGATCATGGTTTGGGGAGAAATCTCCGAGAATTGGTGGGTTTGAATCCTGATACATAGACAGCAGAGATGTGAAAGGGCGAGGGTTTGAAGGAGCAAAATCATCACCTCGACGAATATTTTCATGTCAAAAAAGATAGAATCGCTCCTGCTTTTGTGAAGCATGTCTTACTCTGCATAAAACGGTAACAAGTGACAATACTGGATGTCAAATTGCAGATGATCTTTCTGCTGCCACAACCCGCAAAGCGCTAACCTCTGCACGATACCGGCACTGCATGGAATAGCATGATGCAAAAAGCAGTACAAATAGTGGCAGAGGATATGTTAGAATCAGGTCTACATGAACAGTAGGAATACTTGACAAATAGTGACCTGGACATGCAAACTCATGGTTGGCTGAATGGTTAACTTCGGTATCTCAAGAGCCGATGGATATTTCATCACTTAGTTTGTTGAAGGCGAAGATTGATATAGTCCTCCAGAAAGTGAAAGCGTCAGGGAAAAGCGCAGGGAATTGCTGAAATGTGTTTCTGCAAAAGAAATGTAGTTTACCATCGGTTCCTTTACCAATTTCGTCATACAAGGAAGTGACCACTGCTGCGGAATATCATATAGTGCCAGGTTTCAGGCCTGGAATACTAGAAACTGTATGGTGCAGCAGCGAAGATCAAACTGGAAATGGGGATGAGGATGAGCCAGCGGATATGAGTTCAGTAATGAAATCATTGAGTGTGAAGTATTTCACTGAATGTACAGAGTGAACTGAAATGCCGGGGACTGGGAGTTCCAACATTGCGTGGAGCAGTTTCTATTGACATGGTATACGTCGCATCAGCCTGGGAGCTCCAACCTCACCTGCAGTAGCTTCCATTGACACGAAGCAGGGAGCACTGGGATATCAAGCTGGAAGTTCCAACTGTATCTGGAGCAGCTTCTATTGACATCAGCACTGAGAGAAACGGAGGTAATGTTTTCGCTCTCTTAGCTATCTCATATGGCTAACTCTGTTCTGGGCAGAATGGGAACTTTTTTGGTCATTTCATTTTATTCGATTTCTTGTAAACTCGTACAGATCGTAAACATACTCGCAGACTTCGAAAATTAGCTTGAATGCAATGTTGTGATTAGGCAATAGCTTATCAAAAGTGATGGAGCAAAATCAGTTAAGTGATTTTGAAATTCATCAGATGAGCGGAGATCCCATTGAATGGCTGAGTAGACACAAAGTGAATGGAAGCTTCATGAGGATGAATGTCTTTTCGTTACAAAACCTCCCGCTGCTCAAACAGTAGATCATTGGAATGAAGTGTAATGGTGGTTATTTTTCATGGTTATTCAACTTGTGAACATGAGTACGTTTGGACATATCCGTGTTTAGATCACAACTCTCCAGAATACTAACCTCAAGCACGCGCAAGCGCAGTGTCACAATGGATAATGCGCTTGGTTACAGTCCAGAGATTGTAGTTAAGGTTTCGACTTGGTTCAAGAGCAAGAATGGCAGGCTTCAAATTCACATACAAGTTAATTTACCGCACAATGTAGCACATACAACGGGCCAGTGGCACAATGGATAACATGCCTTACTACAGATCTGCTGTGAGGAGCTTTGATTCCAACCTGGCTTGCGGGCAGCGCTGACTTATTGCACTTAAAACTGACTGAAATCTGAAGCCGAAATGAGGTTTGCACCTTGAACTGCAGGGACAAGAGTCCCTTCACTAAATGTCCCTGCGAACGTCAAAATCAATATCCCAGAGTCATCACTGGAGGGGATGCTCAATTCTTCACTCACGTTGCCCTTTACACCTGTCAACTTTCCGAGATTCACTGTGGCACCTGCGATTGTAAAGGAAACAAGACACAGAGTCAAATCACAGCTTTGGCAATCTTGGGAAAACCTTTAGGAATCAGAAACAGAGGAGAATGGAGAGTGAACTGTCTGAATGAGCAGAGATTGCCGAGGTACCGCTCCCCTTCTTTAAGAGGCTGGGACATCGCCTCTCATTTCTCGACGTCATTAATTGATCCGAGGTACTAAAAGCACTCCCTCTGCAGGTGGTCTGCTTTTGCTGATGTCGCTGTCAGAATCGAAACAAACCCCAACTCCCGGACTGAGAATCAAAGCCGGGTCACAGCGAAGGAAGCGAAAAAAATGGACCTGCGAGCCCAGCATGGACAACTACATGAATACCACGTATGTGTAGAATGACAGCCCTCAAGGTCGTTGTACATGCTTTCGTCAGATGCAATCGCTTGACTGTCTTCATTCATTTTCATCACTTGGCCTTGCATGCATTAAGAACTCAAGTTCAGATCCGTGTATTTCTGAAGGTTATGTGGGTTCGCCTCTGCGCATCCCTTCAGACATTGAATCCAGATACAACCATCCGCTTGCTGATGAGATTTTTCTGCATATCTCCTCAACCCTTCCCACCTCTTAAGTTCAGTCTACGCCCAGGTGATCGGTCAAGAGGAAACATTTCTTTTAGTCTGCATTGTTCATGTCGCGCATTACTTAGTGCATATGAAACATGTATCCTCACAGTTTCCTCTGCCTTAAGAAAACAACCCCAGTCAAAACAATCTGTCTTCATAACCTAAACTTTTCAAATTGGTCAATTTCTGCACGGTTTCCAGTGCGATCACATGACTACTGTAATGTGAATTGCAGAACTGAACGCAATCTTTCAGGGGAACCGAATGAACATATTAAATAAATGACTGGAGAAAGCCACAGAAACTTCTCTTTTCCAATAAAACATCATTTGCTCAATCCTGCGCTGTGCACTTATCTTGAACCCAATGCTCCAGTAATCTCTTGTCCGTGTCAGTAAAAGCTGCCCCACGAGAATTAATTACAGAACAGCTGGATCTAAATGGATTGAATTGAAGAAAAAGATGCCGACCATGGGATTGAGCACTTTCACCCAAAACAGTGACCGCAGCAGTACAGAATGAACAGTGTAAATGTGAGTATTATATTGCGCAATACCTCAGTGAAATGGGAGGGTGGACGTTTAGGCGAGTTAGTTCTTGTGGGCGGGAGAGATTTCTCCGATAAAGGGTGGTTATGATATGTGAAACGCAAAGATGTGAGACAGTGGGTGTTTGAAGAAAGAAAGATTTATTTTCTCAGTGTTTGCTAAGCACATGGAGTAAAACGGGAAAAATGCCGATTGCTGTGACAGTGATTCGAGCAGAACTTGTTGTGTTGACAATGCCAAGGAAGAACCATTTCATGATCCTGGCGCCGCATGGAAAAGCACGAGGCAAAAAGTAATAAGGATCGTGGCAGAGGTTATGCCAGGAACAGAACCACACGCACAAAGGAATACTTGTCAAACAGTGACTGAGATGTGGGAACTCAGATTCGGTTGAAGCTTTAACTTCAATGTCCCGAAAGACTGTCGAGCTTGCAACACTGAGGTTGTAGGATATTACGTTTGCGAGACATCTACAAAACTTCGAAGGGTCATGGGATACTGCAGGGTGTTGCTGAAATGTGTTTCTCAATACTACTGTATTTTAACATCGGTTACTTTACTAATTTCCTCACTCATTGACGTAATAATATAATGGCATGTCATATAATCCCAGTTCAAGGGCGTGGAATCAGAGAAATTGATCGCACTGCACCCAAACCTAATTAGAAATGGTGATGGCGTTGAGCGCGAGCATGTGGATGCGAAAATGCAATCGGTGAGCGGAATGCCATTCTCTGATGTTACGGAGGCGCGTGAAATATCGAGGCTAAAACTCCCGCCTTAACGACAGCGACTTCAATTCCCACGCATCAAGAAGCAGTGGGACATCAGGCTGGGAGCTCCAATTTCACCTGCAGGAACTTGTATTGACATGGAGCAGGGAACTTTGGGACATCAGCTGGGCGAAAAGATAGTCACCCATTTTAATCTGAAGTGAAGTAGTTTTCAGCAGGGCACTTGTTTGTGGATTGAGAGAATATCTGCAACTGGGACAGTCTTAATTACAAAGAAGAATTCTGCAAAGAGTCAATTCTTGGAGAAGCATCTGTGCTTCTGCCCGTCCTTATAAGGTTGACTTTGAACTGGATTAATTTCCATGAATGGATTTTTTTGCTCTGTTCACAGTATTCACTTTCCTGCATACTCGCAAAGGTTGTTACTGTAATCGAAACGTCTGAAAGGTTACTGGTATATACAATGTGGTGATTAGTGTCAGGTTCACGTCAGTTATGATGAAGAAGTGGATTCGAAATTCATCAGATCAGCAGTGATTCAATTGAATGACTGAGCAGACAGAGTGTGAATGAAAGCTTCATGAGGACACTTGGTTATGTTTTGGAAAATTTGCTGCTTTGCAAGGTGATGAAGATTGGACTGAAGCAGTGAGAGTGATTATCTTTATTGCTTGTTCAACTGGTGAACGTGACTGCTATTAACCATGTTCGTGTTAACATCATGGCTCTTAAAACCGCACTTGTGCATCAGGCCAGTGGCGCAAAGGATAACGCGCTTAACTACGGATAAGAAGACTGTAGGTTTGAATCCTACTTGGCTCGAAGTCAGTGCACATTTTAATTATGCATAAAAACTGATTTTCTAAAGCCGAAATAAGATATGAACTCCTAATCTGCAGGAACGAGAATGCCTTCATTAAATGTCCCTGAGAACATGAGAGTCAATATTCCAGCGTCAACTCAGGAGGGAAGCCGAATAGTCGCACACGTTACTCATGGGCACCTTTCTATTTCATAAAGCCACCGATCGAATAACTGTTTCTCGCGGGAATGCTCGGCTTTGAGCATTTTTCGAAACTCTTTGGCCGGTGGAATCAGAGAAGAATGAAGTGTTAACTGTCCAACTGATCTTTATAGAGAGTGAGTTCCAAAGTCTACCACACGCTGACTGATAAAGTTTTCCTACCAGTCTATTCAAAGCTTTCTGCATCTTATCTGAAATCTACAAACCCTGGTGATCGATCAAGAGCAAATGTGTCCTTCAATCTGTCATTCCATGCTCCTCATTATTTCGTACACGTCAATCATGTCGCCTCACAATCAGCTCTGCTCTGAAACAAAACAACCCCCGTTTTGCCTAGGCCACGCCACTCAAAACATTCATATGCAGGCAATCCAGAGCGTAACGTCGCTATTTGTTTTGGTGAATATAGAGTAAAATTTACTCGGAATACTTTAGCTCGGTTGACTTGCAGTTTTAAAAACAGCGAGAAAATTATTCACAATATTAAGGGATGAAACACAGTGAACAGAATATAGAATACCCACAGAACTCAGCTACCCAAAATAGACTTCATTATGCTTTTCCAAAAATACACAACAGTCCTGATAATTAAACCCCATAAACGCAGAGCAAAAATGAAACAGGTTTACATTTCGAAATTAGAGGGACAGAAGAAGAGAGACACGCACATCACTGGCATCGATAGGCACCTTGAAAGCCTTCGTGTAATTAAGTGTGGCTGACACTTTGGCAATGGTTAACAAAGTATTTAGGCTGTCAAATACATTTTGAAAGTCTTGTGTTCACTGACATTTCTTGCCTGTTCGGTGAGCGGAGCAGTCCCACTGCTAACATTCAACACAAACTTTCAGTAAAAGCTACTCAATCCGGGAAACCGTAGTACTGCTCTTTTCGTCAGCAATGTGTAAAAGTCCCCCGTAACTTTCGACTTCACATTCCGTGGGGCTATTTGTCCGTGTTCAACGATATATCCCAGGAAGGTGATTTTGGCTTTGGCAGATTCACTTTCAGCTAGGTTTACAAACCAGTTTGACTTCCGAATTCGATCAAACAAGCCCGATAAATGCTGTAAATATTCAATCCATGAGAGACTGATAGTCACCAGGTACAATATACACCGGACAGTTGCGTATCCGACAATTACCCTGTCAGTTAACTTCTGAAATGTGGCTGAAGTGCTTTCCGTACAAACGGCATTACTTTAAATTTCTGCAGGCCAGTTGGCGTTGTAAAATTGCCTTTGATCTTTCTGACAAAGTTCACTACCAGACACCTGTGAGGAAGTCCAACTTCGAAATGTAAGTTGCTCCTTCAATCTTTTCCACACAGTCCTCCAACTGCAGATATGTATATGCATCAGTCTTTCTAACAACATTGATTTTGGGATCGTCCACACATAACTGTTGGGTCTTTTCTGGCTTTGGCACCATGATGATGGGTGTACTCCATTCATTGAAACTCACTTCGGTTATGCTATTTTGGAGCAGACGTGACATCTCCCTATGAACTTGTACAACTTCAGAGGGTTATGCCTGCAAGGATGTTCCAAAGTCAGAACATCATCTCCTGTACTTACGTCATCTACAATTAGATTATTAATACCCAGTATATGTAGCAGGTCTCCCCATGCAAGAGTAATAACTTCCAATTTTCTTCTGGACGGTAAATGAATAACTTTACCAATTTTAGAGAACTTTTGCATTGTCCAATTTTATTTTAGGAATTTCCAATGCAGAATTCCCTGACATTGGTTCTTCTAATTGTGTCGTAGTCAATAACACATTCTCCTCTTGCGTTCGTTCTCTGCCAAATTACCGTTAGAGCATATTCCAATCGCACATTCTGTGAGATTCCTTCATGCCTGGAATCGCTATCGAGTAGCTATCCTCACTGAATTTCTTATCAATTTGATAAGGTCTTCTAAACCTTACTTTAAAGTTTCATCGATTATTGAAATTTAAATAAATACATTAATCCCAGTGGCAAAATTGTGATTTTTTTTGATTTCTCATACACTTCCTGCTTCACCATTTGCTGCGATATTTTTAAATACTGTCCCAACAACTCCCCAACATTATTTAGTCCAACTCTAAAATTTGACACATCGTCCAAATGCGTGGTCTCTGTAATCTGACTTAATAATTTTTCCTTAATAAATTTTAATAGTCCTCTTACTTTATGCCCAAAATTGGTTTCAGACGGACTTAGTTTGGTGGATTATTTTGGTACATCTCAGATTGCAAACAGCACTGATGCAACTCCCTTATGGAAATAATCCGGCTACTCCGAGCCATAAAACCTCAACATAGTCTTTAATAATTGATGTCACCTTTCCAGTGCAACCTGAGATTCTGGATGGTACACAGTAGATTTGAATCGTTTTATTTCCAAGCTATCTATCTACCCCTTGAAAAGTTTGGATGTGAAGTTTGACCTTTCAGCTAATTGTATCTCTGATGGTAGTCTTAATCTGGTTTGTAAAAAAATCGTAATTATTCCACAATCCTTTTAACTGTCATATTGCACGATTGAACAACATTTGGAAATCTCGTCAATACATCCATTTCTGTTAATTAATACATATTCCCATCGCTTGTTGGATGTTGGGAACCTACACAATGAATGAAGACACTTAAAAAAGATTCCTCGAACGCTGGAATAGGTGTCAAAGGTGCAGGCTTTATTATTTCGCAAGATTTTCCTATTAGTTGAAATGTATGATACGTCTGGCAAAATCCAAATGCATTCCTCTGCAATCCAGGCCAGTAAAAATGTTTTTGCATTTTAGCCTCCGTTTTCCTCACGCCTAAGTGACCTCCAATTTGTGGCACATGCAGCACTCGCAGCACTACTTTTCTGTACAATACTGGAAAACTAATTCTTCCCATTTATCACTTACTTGAACATGTGTTGCTCTCCACTTCCTCCTTAACATATCATTTACTAAGTAATATCACACGGGGATGCATTCACTCTCCTTCCAAGTACATGTCTTCTGATCCAACTCCTTTAATTTTTCATCTTTCTGATGTAACTCAGTAGCATAGTAGAGCTGAATATACTTGCATTATTAACGTTTGTCCTCTGTTGTATCCCACTGATCTGATAAAAAAAATTGTAATCATACTTCAGCTTCCATATCCGTGCCTTTTGATTTCTCCTGCTTCAACTTATGACTCTGTGATCGCGTTAAGACAGAATCTGGGAAATTTCCTTGATAAACGTCCTGCATTGCTACACTTGCCTGCATCTCGACTGGCTTTTCAACTGGAGTAGGCAGCACGCTTATCGGTAATTGATGTACATCATTTGAAAGCACAAATTGTATCTTTGGAGCTGAGATTGTTTCCATAACTCCCACCACAAATTCCCCACTCTTTTTTGCACGCTCTAGCCTCACTGTACATAACTGAGCAATTTTTCGTCCCACCATGAATTCCCATACACATATTTCTTCAGGACTACATATTTCCCCTTCCTTCTGCATCACAGACAGACACGATCCTGTGTCCCTGAATATTGTTACCTCTCTATCAGCTACTTCGAGCCAAGGTAAATGAACTTTAACTTTGCAGGTATATTATTAATGCAGATGTGGCACTTCCCTCTTACCAACCTCTGATCGGTTTGTGCACTCTGATGCAGCTTTCCACCCTCCACTGTGCTTTCTATTGCCTTGCCAACAAAATATCCAGGCTTGTTTCGTTTCCCTGCATCTGACTTTCCAGTGCTTTCCCTCGTTCTCCAACACTGATTTCATGGGGCCTACTTTATTGTAATGAAATCCTCCGATCTTGTTCCCTTCTAGAGTTCCCTATTTATACTGTGATAAGTTATCCTAATGATCTTCACAGAGATTTAACTTTCCCTTTCCACGTGAGGATTTCTCTTTGCCCCAATTTCGAGCCCTCAGACTTAAAATGATTCTGGAAGCCCATCCTTGTTTTATGGACCACTTCATAACAATCAGCCATTTCAGCTGCTAACCTTGCCGTTTTAACAATATGCTCTTCCAGATTAATCTTATCTTCAGCCTTAATCTCCAGCCATTTAAGGTGAATTCCTTTAATAATAGCCATTTTCTGAAGTTCAAACTGTGTCTCCCTTTCTCTCTGATCTGCCGCTTTCTCTTCTTCCCTCTCTCTACTTCGAATCGTATCTCAAACTGCTTCAAATCTGTTATCCTTTCCTTATCTATCCCGTCTAACTCATGCTGCTTCATTGTTAAATGCATTTTAACCATCTCTACAGATTCTTATGGATTTTCCAGCTTAGTTAAATGCTGAGCGATTGCGGGAATGATCTCTCCTTTCCTCACAGAAATAGACAAATACAACCCCAGCATTTCTGCTAATTCCAGAAGCCAGGCCTGAATTATTTTATGTAAGATTACCAACTTTACATCGTCCATAGCCAGAAAACTATTTGTATCTAAATGAGCCATTGCTTTCCTAGGCATTGTCTACCCCAATCCAAATCAACACCCGAAATAAAGACGCAAGCACCTTTCAGTTGCTCTTTTAATCCATCAACTACCTCCCAATTTGTTATGGACGAGGCTAAAGCATTCAAAATCTTATTAAGCAGACAACCCAGACCGTAACATTATATTTTTTTCGTTAAGTGTATAGTGAAAATTACCCGAGTAAACTAGTTACAAAAATTATACACACAATGACGGATTGAAAAACAAAAAACAGAATATAGAATATCCACAGAACTTACTCTATCCAAAGTAGACTTACTTATGCTGTTCTGAAAATACACAACAATCCTAAAAAAACAAGAACCTTAAACACAGTAAAAATGAAACAGAAGCTTATAGGTAAAAATTAGAAGGGCAGAAGGAGAGAGGTTGTTAATTCGTGCCCCACTGCTGCAGGATCTAAAAACCGGAATTCAGCTTTCCAGAATGACAACTCCTTTTCCATTGTACAGTTCTTTTCTAAAACATTAAGCCTTAAGCTGTTTACGGAGAAATGAAAGGCCTCTCAGCGAACATTTTTATCTCTGTAACACTTCATCCGATTTTGAGCCTGAACTGTTTTACAACGCCTTTGATAAAAAAAAAGATATCAAGACACATTATACTTGAGGAAAAGAACAGCTCCGTTTTTTTTTTATAAAAGAGAACATCTTTGTGAGAGCCCAGTCCGTCCAAACTGTCTTCATAAGTGAAACTCTACGAACAGACAATATCCTGGTAAATCTGTTTTACACCGTTACCAATGCAATCACATCCGTGCTGTAATGATAATTGCAGAAAGCCACACAATACTCCAGCGAGAGCCGATTGGGCAAATGAAATTAACAACTTAGAAAATCACATAAACTGTACTTTTTCAATAATTTGACTTTTACACAATGCTGCCCCGTGGAGAAAGTTAGAACTGCAGATGTTAGAACGCAGAGTCGAAAGTGTGGTGATAGAAAACACAGCAGGTCAGGCAGAAGGCGAGGAGAGGGAGAGTTGATGATTCGGGCATAAACCCTTCATCAGCAATGATGTTCGTGGCCGTGGGGGCTGAGAGATAAATGGGTGGTTTAGGAGGTTTGGGGGAGTGATAACTGAGAATGCGATGAGAAGATAAAGGTCGACAACAAGATACTGGTTCTGACAGGAGGTGGAGCGCATAGGTTGCAAAGGTGATGTGCAGGTCATGAGGGCAATGCTGAGTTGGAATCATGAAACTAGAATAATGTGAGGGGAGGGCGAATGAGGAAATTGGTGATCCCATGTGGCATCAAGGTCCCAAGTGGAAGATGAGGCCTTCTTCTTTCAGGCGACAGGTGTTTAGGGAATGTCAATGAAGGTGGCACAGGACCAGCATGTGCTTGTCAGATTGGGAGGGGGAGAATGAATTGCATCAGTGATGAGCTTCCAATCGCATATCAAACGTATCATTACGAACATGTCGTTACACGTCAGGAACAGTATCTCACACTACCACACCTGAGGAGAAGACGAGGCGAGAGATTAGAGTCAGGAAGGATGGCGCTAGAAAGCACAGCGGTTAGGCAATATCTGAGGACCAGGAATGTCAATGTTTCCTACATTCCTGACGAAGAACTTATGCTCTAAACATCGACTTTCCTGCTCCATGGATGCTGCCTTCCCAGGTGTACTTTTCCGGATCCACACTTTTAACTCGACACCACCTCAGCTCATCTGCATAGGAAAATTAAGATGCACCTGTCACCACTCAATTGATTCTTCTATCGCATGCGAGACAAACTGCAACGTTCATTTCCCCATAAACATCAGGTCATTCAGATCACTAAAGAAAAGAAAAATGCAGAGGCTGAATGTCTGAGAGAAAAGAAATAATTGTTGTAGAATTTAGCATCCTATCAGTTCAACTGAATGTTTGGATATTAAAATTAGTAAAAGAAAAGAGAAATCTGCAGTTCAATAACTGCTACATTCTGTTTCTCAAAATAAAAACGAGTTTAATGAACTGGAATGTTTCGATCAGGAAATGCATGCTCACCTTGTCAAGTGCTGATAGGAATGGAGGAATATATATTGGCTTCGCCACTGCTGACCAGATGAAACATATAATTTTGCATTCCAAATCTGTTGATGCTCCTGCAGAAAAGTCAATGTGACTCATATCCCAGCACTGCCAGTTCGGTGTGTATTTCAGAATCCTGCAACATCACATTTAATTCAAATGATCTTTATTGATTGGTCCTTATAAATATGGCACTCTCCATTTCATAGTGCATTGGACAATATTGCACACACTCATTTATTCATCGTTTCATCACTCAATTTTAGCACCCCTAACTTTCAATTCACGACTTATCTACAAAACGACATTCACGAAAAAAAATGTTATTTTTAAAACCGAAGACTGAGCTGAAGCAATGCCTGTTGCAAATCAACCATCATTATCTCACTCTCTATAACTTAATTAGTGTTTCTCAGTGCCTGTCACCATAAACCTGTGCCCTCTAGTTTGAACTTCACCATTCTGCGCAAACGATTTAGGCCAGTTCCCAAGCATACCCGTCAAGATTTTATAAACGGTGAGAACGTTACGCGCTGCCTGGAACATTCCAGCTAAAAAGCTCCTGCCTACCCCATCTCCACGCTTAAATCCAGCTCTCAGGTCCCCGCAACATCCTTGTAAATCATTCGTGGACAGTTTCAATTTTCACAAAATTCTTCCTGTAGAAGTTGACCATATTTGCAGTCAGTATTCTAAATGTGATCTCACCAATGCTCTATATCGCCACAACATGACATTCCAACTTGGATAATCGACTTTCTGACGAATGACAAAAAGCGTGCCACGTACTTTCTTCACCATCTTGTCTACTTGTGACACCATTTTATCTGCTTTTATAAATTTCGCCTTTACTGATAAAGTTGTGATTGTCACGATGTTCTGCTGCCTTGACGGACTTGTGGCCCAACATGCAAAGTCTCTGTGTTCCTCTGGGTTTCCGCGTGTCCTGCCATTCATTGAGTCATCCGTTGATGTGTTACTTCCAATGTGCATCACATCACGTTTTTCATGGTTAGTTTCAACATCCCCTATCTGAATTTGACATTTGACAAATCCATCTCTGAGCTCCTCCATCCTAAGACCTTCTTCCTCACTATTAACCACTTTGCTAATATTCGTATCATCGACAACTCTGCTTCTCATTTCCCGATAACCTGTTCTATATTCTTTACACACATTCACAAACGACATGGGACCCAGCATTCATCCTTGTGTTACACCATTGAATACCAGTTCCAATCACACAAACAGCCTTCATCACCATCCTGTGTCTCCTACCACCAGCAAATTAAGTTTGGATCCAACGTGCCAGGGGACCTTAAATCCCTTTTCACTTTTATCCTCTTACCAGTCTCCAGTGTGGTGTCGTGTTAAAGGCTTTCTTGAAAACCACACAAACAACATCAACTTTACTGCCCTCGTTAAATAAAACGATCACTTGCCAATAAAATATACTTCATCCAATCTGTTAGGCATGACATTCTGTAACAAAACCGTGATGACTCTTCCTGATGAAACCTTGCCTGGACAAGTGGCAGTTAACTCTTTCATTCAGGGTTTGCTCCAAAAGGTTCCCTTTCACTGATGTGAGACTCACTGCTGTATGATTCTCTGGTTTATCTCTCCAAATCTTGCTGTATGTTGAACTGCGTTAGTTCAGTCCACGGCAAACCCCAAGAGGAAAGTAAAACATTGCTCAGAACACCTGTAATTCCCTCCCTTGTCACAGACAGGAACAAAAGATACAAGTGTGTCCTGAATTGGGAATATGCCCACTTCAAGCCGGTCAGAACCACGAACACTTCCTCAGTCACTATATCGCACTTCTTCAGAACCTTTCCATTCCTCTTCCTGAATTCTGCCCCTATATCTTACCACAAGAGGAACGTTCGCTAGCTGAATAAGTAAAGTGATTCACTCAGTTATCCCATTTGCTGACACAACTATACTGTCAAACTGGAGGGAGATCATTCAGATATTTTAACTCAAAAACGCTGTATTAAGTCTTTGTGGTTATAAAACACTTTGCTTTGATAGGCACAGGCTATTACAGTAATAAATGGTTTGAATTTTCTCTAACTGAAAAACATTCAGTGATTTCCACCGCTTGTGGAGATTTCTATCTGTTCCCATCTGACATGACGGAGATTTTGCTCTCTGTTGTTAGTCATATCCAGAACAGAACTGCGGGACAAATCCAAGCACATGATTTCTGTATTTATTAATCTTCGAAGTCGATGCCAATGGCTCACATTATATTGGGATTCATCAACAAGAGAACTTTTATGGATTAACACAGTTGTGACTTATGTGCAGGCGGTCATTACACAAGCACAGTATTAAGCTTCCTCGGGGCAAGACCAAAAGATGTTGGAAAGATAAATCGGAGTTAACATTTTAGGTATATAGCCGAAAGAGAGAAACTAACAGTTGGGCATAGGAATTGATAATGATTTGTTTGGAGCATTAACAACTGTTCACGGAGACTGTTTATGACTAACCATAGGCAGTATATAATGGCTGCTTTGCTGTAACTAGGCCTGGGGGTGTGTCGGAGGCCAGGACGTGGGAGACTGCAGGCCTCTAAAATGACTGAAATTGATATGGAGGGTTGCGGGATCCTCAAGCAGAAAATCGTCTGTTGCTTTCCCAGCATGCGCTGAGTTATGGTGGAACACTGCAGTCAACCTGAGATAGAGACGTTGGCGAGGAAACATGGTTCTGTGCGAAAGGAGCAGTCACCCTGAAGCTCAGGGACATTTCTGGCGATAGAACTTGATATTCTGCAAAATGGTCATTCAGTCCTCAGTTCATTTCCCAAAGTATAAGAGCAGCGAATCTATTCGACTGGATTGTGCAAAGTGTAGGGAAAGTGTTGCTTCACGTGGAAGGTGTATTTGAGCACTTGTATACTAAGCAGGGAGTTCAGAAATGGATACGTGAGGAGAAACAAGAAGAAAGGATAACGTAGAAGATATTATTAGAGATGTTGTTAATCAATGGGTAAGAAAGCGACCATAAAGGCACTATACCTGAATGCTCGTACATTTCGGAAGAAGGTTGGAGATATAACGGTATAAATTATCACGAAAAATTCGATTTAGTAGACATTGCAGAGGCATGGAGACAGCATAGTCAAGACTGGGAGGGAAATATTCACGGGCATGAGACAATTTGGAAGGACAGGAAGGTGGTGTAACTCATACATTCAAGGACAACCTCAGACCGATGCTTACAGATGATATACGTTCTATGGAGAATAAGTTGGAATCCTTTTGAGAGGAAATTAGAAGTTCTAAGAAGAAAATGTCACTGATTGTCGGAGTCTATCCGCCTCCATATTTTAAGATCACATTGGGGAGGGCAGGAAACAAAGGCATAAATAACACCTGAAAAAATGGTATGGCAATAATCAAGCAGGATTTTAAACAACATGTCAATCGGTCGAAGCAGCTCAGTCAGGGTAGCCTTGATGAGGAGAGTATTGAGTATCTGCGATAGATTCCTTAAATACTGTGCAATGGAACAGGTCAACAAGGGGAGAGGCCAAATTAGATATGATACTGGGTAATGTACACGGCAAGGTGTTTGATTTGGCGGTAGGTGAGCACTTTGATAAAAGTTATCAAAGTTCAGTTATGTTTACTTGAGCTTTTCAATGGGATAGTAATACACCGGAGGGCAAGCGTTACTGCGGGGGAAAGAAAATTGCTATTAGATAAGATTACGCATGCAGAGGTTGGGCAAGGAAACGGCAGGGAATGGGCAGAATAGAAATGTGGAGCTGATTCAAGGAGCAGGTTCTGTGTGTCTTTGATAACTATGTACCTGTCAGAGAGGAAGGAAATTGTCCATCGCAGGAGTCATGATTACTAAGAAAGTTGAATCTCTTGTTAAGATGAAGAAGGCTTGTGTTAGCATGAGATGTGAAGGCTCAGTTCGGGCCATTGAGAGTTACAAGTGAAACAGGAAAGTCCTGAGGAGAGACTGAAGATGAGCCAAGAGAGGAGCTGAGAATTTGTTGGCAGATAGGATGAGGGAAAATCCTAAAGCTCTCCATCGGTATGTCAGGATTAAAACAATGAATGGAATAAAATATGGCCAATGAAGGTCAGTCTTGGTAAGTAGTACGTGGAGTCAGAAGTCATGGGGGAAGCACAAAAGCAATATCTTTCGTCAAAATTCGCACTGGAAAAACAAAATGTTGTCGAGGACAATACTGAGAAACAGGCTCCGAGACGAGATCGGATTGAAGTCCCCAAGGACGAGGTGTTACAAACTCTGAAAATGTGAAAATATATATATTCCCGTGGGCCGGATGGGATTTATCCTAGGATTTTCTGGGAAAACAAGAATCTGATTTCCGAGCCTTCGACTTTGATCTTTATGTTGTCATTGTCCAAAGGTATAGTACCAGAACACTACAGGGTAGTAAAAGTTGTTCCCTCACTCAAGAAGGGAAGTAGAGAATACCATGGAAATTATAGACAATTGACCCTTCCATCGGTTGTGGGTAAAGTGTTGGAAAAGTTCTAAGAGATGAGATTTGTAATCATCTCGATTGGAATAAGTTTATGAGGGAAAGTCAAGCCAATTTTGTGAATGAGAGGTCGAGTCTCACAAACATCAAGTTCTTTGAGTAGGTCATTAAACTAGATGTCAGTTTGCTCACTGAATTGGAAAGTTCATTACCAGACGTTTCATCACCCAACTAGGTAACAATTTCAGTGGGTCTCCAGCCGAAGCACTGTTCATGATTCCTGCTTTCTATTTATATGTGTGGGTTTCTTTGCGTTGATTATGTCATTTCCATTGGTTATGTCATTCCTGTTCTTTTTCCTCAGGGGGTCGTCGATGGCGTCGAGCTCGAAGTGTTTGTTGTTGGATTTCTTGTCAGAATGCCATGCTTTGAGGAATTCTTCTGGATGCATCTGTTTGGCTTGTCCTAGGATGGATATATTATCTCAGTCCACTGTCCTGTTTGTCTAATGTAGAGTTTGTTCCCGTTCTTGCGCGGTATTTTGTAAATGTCATCAGGTTTTGCATGTGGACAAATAGGCAGAACACGAGACACCAGGATATATGAACATCATTTAGCCACAAAATGACGTGACCCTCTCTCACTGGTATCCTTACATGCAGATATGGAAAGGCACAACTTTGACTTGGACAACGCATTCCTCCGAGCACAAGTGAAACAGAGACAGACACGAGAAATCCGAGAAGCATGGCATTCCAACCGGAAATCTATCAAAACGCACAACGAGATAGACCCCATCTACAACCCACTGAGAAAAAGAACAGGAAATGAAATCACTACAGGAAATGACATGACCAATCCAAAGAACCCCAAACATGTAAATGGAAAGCAGAAATCATGAACAGTAGGTCGACCGAAGGCCTACTGAAGATGTTACCCAAGAGGTTAACGAAACGTCTGGAAATGAGCCTTCCAGCTCAGCGAGCAAATCTTCATCTGAAAGCTAAAGCTGAGCTACAAATCTTGTCAAAACTCGCCAGGTGACTCAACAGATAAATGAGGATAAAGTCGTTCATGTAATGCACGTTTGGATTTCAGTTAGCCGTTTGATAAATTCCGCCATGGTAGGTGACAGCACAAAATACTGAGGTATGGTCTTGAGGAGTATTTCGTGCTTTGGATCAGGAATTAGCTCGCTGAAAGAAGGCAGAGGGTGATACTTGATGGGAAAACTTCATCCTGGAATTCATTTGCTTTTGGTGTACTGCAACGATCTGTTTTGGGTTCACAGCGTTTTGTCATTTTTTATAAACGACCTGGATGGGGGCGTAGAAGGATGGGGTAGTAAATTTACGGACGACACTAAGTTCGGTACAGTTGTGCATAGTGCTGAAAGATATTGTAGGTTACACAGGGACACAGGTATGCTGCAGGGCTAGGCTGAGAGTTGGCAAATGGAATTTAATGCAGAAAAAATGTGAGAAAGAACATGGCATAAAAAATTAGCACAGAATATAAAGACCGATAGCAGAAGTTTCTGTTAAAATATAAAATGAAAAAGAGTGGCAAAAGTAAACGTTGACACTTTCGTGGGTAAGAAGGGGCATTTACTTATGGGATATGCGGAACTAGCCAGGACATTGAAAAGGCATTTGCTTCGGTCTTCACAGTGGAGGATATGAAAAACATGCCAACAGTTGACAAAGAGATGACGGTTGGTGACGACCCGGGAACAGTCATTATAACATAAAATCTATTGTTGGATTGTTGGAGCTAATTTAGCAAAGGATGGTTACGTCTCCAGGCCGTGATGGAAAGCATCGCAGGGTAATAATCACGATAGTGTGTTAAAAAGAGGGGCGCTGGCAGTATTTTTACAGAAATCGTTGATCTCTGGGGCAGTCCCAGCTGATTGGAAAACCACTTCCGCAACATTATAGAAGAATGTTTAACCTCTGCAGTGCAGACATTTCTTGAGTCTATTATTGAGGAAGAAATGGCAGGGCATCTCGACAGAAATTGGACAGACGTAGCATGGGTTAATGAAGGGCAGGTCATGCCTGAAAAATCTTTTCGAATTTTATGATGGCATTACGAGCATGGTGTATAACGGGACCCAGTGAATTGGTGTACCTAGATTTTCAAAATGCCCTTGACAAGGTGCCGTTCAGGGGCTGACAGCAAACGGATGCATGCTGTTAAGGGTAAAGTAAGAGAATGGATTCAGGATTGTTTGTCCAACAGGAAGCGCAGAGCGGGAATAAATCAGTGCTATTCTATTGACCATCAACAGTGTGCCTCAGGGATTAGTACTGGGACCGCAATTACTTACAACTTATATGGATGGTTTGGATATTGGAGCCATGCGCATCGTGTCAATGTCTGCAGTTGACACAAAGGTGAGTAGCTGAGCAAAGTGAGCGGAGGACTGTGAAAATTTGCAGAGGAACATTGAAATATTGTGTCAATGGGCAATATTCTGGCGGATGGAATTCCGGATTTGAAGGTGTTCGCTGATGACAGGAGACTATGTGGAATAGGATTGTATCGAAAATTCAGAAGAATGAGGCCGGATCTTATGGAAACATATAAAATTATGAAGGGCATGTGTGAGATGAAGTAGAGAGCATGCTGCCATTGGCGGATGAAACTAGGACAAGAGGGCACATCCTCAAGATTAGAAGGAGCCGATTTAGGACTGAATTGAGAAGGAATTTCTTCAAACAGATGGTTGTTACTCTACGGAACTGCTTGGCCAACGAAGTTGTTGATGCTACATCAATAAATGTTTTTTTTAAGCTAGGGCTGATTTTGACTGAACAATGAAGGAAGTAATGATTATCTTCAGAAGTTGATTAAGTGAATGTATGTCCAATGAAAGATCAGGCATGATCTTATTGAATGGCGAAGCAGTCTCTAAGGCCCGTATGGCATAGTCTTGCTCCGCGTTCTCATGTTCTATGAATGGATGAGTCACATATTCCGCGATTTTAGGGAAAGCTTCCGGGGCCTGTTGGGGAAGGTGTTGAGAGAGAAGGCACAGTGCACCACTGTGCCCCGGAGGGAATGGTTCCTGGGGAAGGCGGACAAGGTCGGGGAGGGGAATACATGTTTGGTCACTGTATTTCGATGGATGTGGTGGAATTAGGAAAATATTTCGTTGATCACTTGGAGTACCACAGCGCTTAAGGATCCAGACCAAGTTCTGAAAAACACAGGATGAGAATGGATCGTTGCTTCATGACGGACATTTGCAAGATGGGACGAAAGTCTTTCTTTGGTGCAGTGAAAGTCACAATGTCTTTGAGAAGCTAACTTTAGCAGCCAAAAGCATTGTGGCCACAAGAGCGGGACATAGTCAGAGATTTTCTTGACTCCCTAAAGCCTGTCTAACACATAGCCTGTGACTACACGCCACCTATGATTTGGCACAGGCAGTCTCCACTAACAGCTGTTCACTCTCCGAGTGAGAGCGGTATTTAACTCATTGACCAAATGTTCTTCTCTTTCTTTTGTTCTTTCCCGACCAACTGTTTACTCCTTTACAATACAGAATGAGACATGATGGGATAGTTCCTGTTCGCCTGGATGATTGCAATGTTAAAGAAACAATGGACAGGAGAAGCACAGCAGATTAGTCAGCATCTGAGTTGCAAGAGACATTTAAATCACAACCTTGTTGAGGATTCCTTAGTGCAGTTGCAACAAAACTAAAAAGCTCAACAGCGTCCAGAACAGAGCAGCTGAATTGAGCAGCAACACACAACTAATAAAACATCGACCAACATCCATTCCATCACAACCAAACACTCAGACATGCAGTCTGCACCATCCACAAGATGCACTGCAGATATTCACCAAGGCTCCTTAATCAGTACATTACAAACTCACAACTACATCCATCTAAAAGGAAAAGGGTAGTAGATAGATAGGAAAGACCTACAACCCACTTACCATCCTGCTCTGGAAATATATTGCCGTTCCTCCAGAATCACTGGGTCAAAATTGTGGATTTCACTCCCCTGTAATTTGGCTCTACCGACAGCACACGGAAACGATGGTTCAAGAAGGCAGCTCATCACCACCTTGTCCAGTCAAATCATGAATGAACAATAAATGCTGACCTGTTCTGGAATACCCACATCCGACGAAGAATGAAAATCATACGCTTTGGTGTTTTGAGGAGCTCTCTCTTACTGAGATATATCTGGTTTTATTTGAGGGGTATCAAAGATGAGGATTTGCTGTTGGGAAACTGAAACGAAGCATCACATCAGAATTTGATGGAGTTGCTTTGTTCCATGTAGCCTGAACCTCACCGGCCTTTGAAAATGAAAGCAGAATGTTACATTCACAGTGGAGTGAAAGCATTCACTATCTGAACTATCGAGACATAATTGGAGGGGCGCTGGAGAGAAACTGCGGAAATGTGGTGACGATTCCATTACTTGTCTGCCCTGAACATTCATCAGTGCTACCACACCGTGGGAAAGCCATTCAACTATTCTGAGTGTGGAAAGGGAGTTACTCAGTTTTCTAACTTGCTGACTCACCAGTGGGTTCACATGGAGAAGAAACCATTTAATTGTCCAGAGTATGGAAAACGCTTTAAAAGTTTTCACGAACTGCTGTACCATCAATGTGTTCATGTTGATGAGAAACCATTCAAGTGTTCTCACAGAGGGAGTGGGTTCAGGCCGTCACTTGATCTCACTTTACATCTGCGAACTCAGTGTACATAGACCGTGTTCGAAGAATGGGAAATGATTCATTCAGTCATTCAGTCTGCTGAGACACCAGTGAGTTCACACAGAGTAGAGACCATTCGTCCGCTGTGATTTGAAGTCATTAATTGATTCCGACAATCTGCTGAAATACAAGAGCGTTCACACTGGAAAGAGACCATTCACCTGCTCTTACATTTCTCAAACTTACTGAAAGACGAGCGAATTCATATTGGCGGGAGGCCATTCATATGTTCTGAATTGGGGAAAGGATGCACTTTAGCCATCCATCCTCCTGATACATCAACAGGTTCACTGTGACAATAATTTGTTTTAATGACGCAGTGTGGGAAATGCTTTATAAGGTTCCATTAGTTGAGGTCCCATTAACATGTTCACGCTGATGAGAACACAATCTTGTGCTCTCACTGTAGGACTGTTGTTTCTCGGATATAAGTGAATACACTTCACAAGGTATTCATTGAGATGTGAAGAGCATTCAGAAATGCTGAATGTATCGAAATATTTTTAAGTACAAATCCACACTTAACAATGAAGAAAAGGATCAAGAACAGGGCATTTAATGGATATCTCCCAGTCTCCTCTAGTTGTACAGAAATCGGGGGAAATAGTCTTTGAATTTGATGTAATTGAACACTGAACAATTAAACACCAGATCAACTGAAGAGACTAAACACATCCAATGAAGTAAACCCCTACTGACAGAAAGAACACAGTTCAATTCTCGATGCAATAACACTATATCACATTCACATGCGACCTCACTCGATTATTTGCACTCTTTCCATTTTACCAGACCGCAGAGGCTGCAGCCTTCATTTGAGAAAGAAGGGGCGGTGGTGATTTAACCAGAGCACCACCAGTCCACAGGTCAGAGAATATTTAGTGAAGAACAACGTTTAAATTAACCTCAAACCAGTGATAGGAATTCGAACCACGCTGCGAGCTTTATAAGCCAACAAAGCAGCCAACTGAGCGTAGCAGATTCCACCTGAATGGGCTGTCACGCGTGCGAATGAATATTTGAATCCCTTGCTACCCACAGTGCAAATTAACTGCCTCTCCACGCACAGTGCCTCAGTCTTTAGCACTGCTGGCTCAGAGCATGAGGGGCTGGCGTCGATTTCAGCCTCGGAGACCTGTATGTGCGGAGTTTACACGTTCTCCACGTGTCTGCGAGAGTTTCCTCCAGCTCCTCAAATTTCATCCCACAAGACAAAAGGATGCGCCGATTAGTTGAATTGGCCATGATATATTACCCATACCGTAGGTTAATAGTTGGGGTAAATATAAGGGAGGGTAATGGGTTTGAGTGTCCTTTGGAGGGTTTGTGTGGACTTGTTGGGCCGAAGGGCCTGTTGCTGCACTGCAGGGATTCTCATGTGTTTTCTGGTGTTCGATCGCATCATTGCTACTCCTTAAGGTCTTTTCAAAGTCAGACCATTAAAATCTTCTCTCATCTGTGGGGACAAGTCCATATCTGCTGAGATTGGCGACCCGAGTGAATCACTTCCCAGGCAAGGAGCAAGTAAATGTTTCTCGCTTGTGTGAATATGTTCGTGCTCACTGAATAGAGATGACCAGGTGAATCTCTTTCCACACTCAGTGCAGGCCTCTCTACAGTGTGCCCATACTTGTTTATCTGAAGCTTTGCTTATTTAATAAATGCCTTTGCATGCACAGAGCAGAAGAACGGTGTCTCTCCAGTATCATGTCGATCGGGTGACATGAGGCGGGGTTGTTAAGATAATCACTTACCAAACAGAGCAGACAAATCTTCTCTCCCTTTGTTGAAGTCGTTTGCGTGCCATTAGGATTGATCCCCGAGTGAATACCTTCCCGTCCATGGAACAGCTGAGTGGTTTGTCCCAATGTGAACAGGTTGATGTCGAATTAAGATTTGGAATTTAAAACCTTTGAAGATCTGAAAGTTTATTTTTCAACAGTATGGGAAATGACATGCAAACCTGCCTGAGACAGCATGGCCAATAAGAACACAGAAAATCAAGCCTGTCAAAGCCAAACAACGAACACCCAAAATGCATCAGCATTGACCAAACAGGCTGACAAGGGAAACCATACATGACCACAGTCATTCACAAACCAGAGAATACACTTCCCAAGACAAACTACCAATAAGCTTCCTCGACCCGATAAACACAGCTGTCCCAAAGGCCGAAGTGTAATCTAATACCCCAGTGTTATCAAAGCCACATGAAACTCAGGTCAGCCAGGGATGCATCAGAATACCTTGCTCATCTCTGGAGAGCACCAATGGTATCACCTTACTGCAAAGGAAAGGGACATTCTCACATACCCACGAAGAGAGCTGGAACCCCCTGATCCCATTCTAGAACTGATTAATGCCGCTGGATGCTTGATTGTATCTTGATTGCATCAATCACGGCCAGAGCTTGTGCCGTGATCCGGATCCAGCCAGGGGAGAGCCGGACGGGCAAGGGAAGCCTAGAAAAATAGAATAAGAGACTGCTGATTCAATTTTTCGCATCAATCCTAAGAGATTTTCAGCTCGAAGGAAATTTCCAGAGGCTCCAACAGTTCACTTATTTTTCTGTCTTGTGGTTTCTGAGCATCTGCTTTGGATGTGTCTGTTTGTTTTGCGGTTGCTGACGGCATGTCTTGTCCGTTTCAGATGCTTCGTCTCAGTGTGTTTATCCATCAGACAAGTGTTTGTTTACAGTGCGGAGCGCGATAATCCTTTATTGCTTGACCTGTCAATCACTCACTGCTTGTGTGTTCTTTGAGTACTCCCTCTGTCTTTCCTCGAAAACTGAAGTGCAATGCTAAGCAGTCAACGCAGGACGTCCAGTACGCCATGGGGTCAGGGAATTCCACCCACTGCTGGGATGTGCTAGCTGAGCAACCCCGACCATGTGGTGAGAACGGCCCAGGATCGAAGTTATACAAGACGAAATTAAGGAGGCGTGTATGTTTAGATTCCCTACAGTGTAGAAACAGACCCGACGACCCAACCAGTCCACCCCGACCCTCGGAAGAGTAAGCCACGCAGACCCATTTCCCTCCCACCAATGCACCTGACACTATGGGCAATTTAGCACGGCCATTTCACCGGACTTACACACCTTTGTGATTGTGTGAGGAAACCGGAGCACACGGAGGAGTCCCACGCAGACATGGGGAGAATGTGCAAACTGCACACAGTCGCCCAAGGCTGAAACCGAACCTGGGACCCTGGCGCTGTGAGGTAGCAGTACTAACCACGCTGCCCTATAATTGCGTGAACTTCCAAATAAAGATCGGAGATTCTCTTGTTATACCTGGTTCACTGGCAGACACTGTGCTGAAAGAGACAGGGAATGGTGGTTAGTTTACCCACTTTACAGGAGACTTTTAAACATGTCCACAAGGAAATTGGCCATATGTGAGGTCCTTTAAATTCGATAAGCTTGTGCCGTGATCCGGATCCAGCCGGATTATTGTAGCACGGCCATTACGGGAGGGCACGTTGACCCCTCCTGGGACACTATACATGCTGCAGTGACTTAAAAATTTTCGACAGGTTGCCCAGCAGTATCAGGCCGCGAAAGTGAAAGACTGCTGCAATAAGAACCGACACTGTGATCCCAACAATTCCAGATACGGCCACATCGCCCTTTGCCCAACAGTACCCGAAATTTCCCATACTGGCTTTAAAGCCAGATACATTGGGCCTGAATGAAGTGGCTGCATTTTTTTTACCATGCATTACACAGCAAGCCCGCGATGGAACACATTACCCGCCAGGCAGTATGAATCACCACTGCTGCCCAACACAAATGATAACTCCAGACTCACAAGAAGACCGACTGCTTGCCGAAATTACCAGGCCACCAACTGTCAGTTTCCCCGCATCATGATTGGGTCCACTCCCCTGTATAAGACCTGAATCCACGCAGAGATCCGGTCCATGCTACAAGATGCCCCAGACCCGTTGAAGTGACTGCTCCCGTTCTACAATTGGGTCCTCGAAATTTCCTGAATATACAACTGTCTGTCCCAAGGTCTGCAGATCGTATTACAGCTTTCGCATATGACCCACTGGGCGATCATTAGCCCTGTTATTGACATCCCCATCCAACCTTGGGACACCGCTTCAGACTGGGAAAAAGTGGTTGGACAGCACCGTGAAGGATGCAATAAAGGCCACGGCAAGACTGCACGCCGATATCGGGCTGTTCTCCAGTGTCTGCAGAGCAGCCAAGCATATGCTCGATGTCATAGTCCGCTTTAGGGAGGTCTGTGACTCATCGTCGGGCATTCCATTCGCAGAGAACGAAAAACTTGCCGTGCAGACCTTACATATGCTCACGTTTTCACGTTGCACAATCAAACGACGAGCTGGACGGACACTTTAATTGTACTTAGTAATTTGGACGGGAATGGGTTGTTCACTACACCAAAACGGACGGGGACGTTCGACTGGCTCGCGCAAACCGACAACCACAAGGACACCACCAGGTCAGTACATCAAGCTAGGGAAATTCAAAGAAGGCACTGCTGGATGAGTGTGAAATTGGAACACTGAATGAGACAGTGCTGATCCAGGCAATGTCGCCCAGGGACATCTACACTCTCCCTCTCCACTCAGGATCGACAGCAGTCCACCAACCTCAGAGGCAGCTTCAACAGACTGCCTACACTGTGGCTGGTCCCTTCTCCCGTTCTCCAGAAACTAACTAGTGCTATCGTGAGAGGGACTTTTCACAGGCGATCTCAATATGTCTCTCAAATGCCCCGTCTGAAATTCTGATGATGGATGTGGATGTGGTGGGGAGCTGCTCATTTCTTTTGTGCTGGATTCTGGGTCTGTCCAACCGTTTGCGGCTCCCGACTTGGAAAATTACCGGAATTGCAAGACCCTCTGACTGTAGGGGTTTTCAGGAGGACACACGACAGACCCACTCTCCTAACCCATTAACTTCATTATTGGACCTGCCACTGCGACTGATGCTGCCATTATTTCAGACTCTTGCCCAGTCGCCCTCCTGAGCCGGCAGACCTTGTGTAAATTGAATGCCAGTATCCACTGTTCCTCTGAGGATCTCACATTCGAGAACCCGGACGTCCATTATTCCATGCTGCGGGCAGTAATTTCACACAGCCCTGAACCCTCTGACCAGGTAAGCTCTTGCTACTCTTGGTCATGCTCCAATTCACATCCGTGCACTCTTCTCGACACCTACTTGCCCTTTTTCCAACGGCCCCTTTCTGTAGACAGTTCTCTGACTCGCTGCTTCCAGAGGGGTGCAAAATTGACGGTATTGACTTGTCATGCATCTCAACAGAATTAATTGAAAATGTCGATAAACTACGGTGACATGTCATAACAAAGTACATTTTAGAGAAATTTAAGGTCTTCAAGGTGACCTTCGTAACAAATACCGGTGCTATGATGTTGTACCTCTCCACTGACAGCTGAAGTGATGTCAAGCTGCTATCTGTTTTCTCCATTGGTTTTGATCATTCTGGCTCTCGTCTAATTGCCTGAAGACGACAGGGTGCCGATAACCTGAGAGATTTCTGCGCGGATTGTGGTGTAATTTTCAGAGGGGATGAGGAGCTGCTGTTGGTCACGGGAAGTGCCTATAAGGCCCCCAACCCCCACTCCCCCGAAACCTCACCACTCCCCATTATCCAGTTACTGCAGTCAGCAGCTGATCTACCCTGTCAGGGCACAATAGATCCTCCTTAACCTGACCTTTTGGAAGGCCAGTCTGCAGCCATGGATTTGCCAATGGCTGGATGTGATGTGTTTTGCTTTCAATTTCACTTTCATCTCTGGCCACATATAAGTACTTCAGTTTAACTTTGTAACCCTTCCAGAAAATGTCCGCTCACTGATCACTTTTTGTCAACTTAACCAGGGTCCCCATACGTAGTCACCACCACAGCAATCTCTACATGAACTTGCCCACATTGACTTTTGATCTTCTCCAGCCTTGATAAAACAGGGATTGTTCCTGTACCCAAACAGCCTGCAGGAACATTAATGATTCAGGGAGAAACCTGAATCTAATTGATGTAAAATGTTTGTTAGTAGCCAATATCTCTCCAAAGCTGTTGTTTGAAAGTATAGATAACAGTTTTTAAATATGATTGCTGCATTCTCTGAAACGGAACATCCTCTGCCCACATTGGTTGGACGACAGTTAATTGACCAGTTCTGACAATATTGCATTCAATACTTTTCCTACCGTGCCTACGTGGCCACACCTCCTGATTCCAATCCCTGGTCCCAGTATTTCATAGCTTCCAGTAATATTTTGGCACTTTTGCTCAATTCCATCACAAACCCCATTCCCGACCTATTACTTTGTGCTTCCAAGCAACTTTGGGCAAGAAAGTTGTGAAAAAGAGGTTCTGTTTTGCACCCTTACCATTTTGTTATCTCATCACTCCTGCACTTTCATTTTGTTTTTCTCCCCTCTGGTTCCCCTGTTTGTTCATTGTCACGAAATCGTTTTAATTGCTGCATTTTTAATTTCTGACGAAAGCAGATGGAACTCAGACAGAGTAAGAGTCTACAGCAGATTGTGAGCATTTGTTAATTGGCAATATAATAAGTAAAGTATGATTAGGATTCATGAAAATTTACGCTTAACACTTATTGATGTTGGAATATAAAGTCCAGGTTCTCCCATATTGACACTTAGTATTTTCCTCGATTTAATTTTTATATTTCAAATTCCAGTTCAACAGTGCAGTTCAAATGGCAAAAGACAGCTGGAGTCGCTGTAATCACTGCAACACAACTTGATATTGGACACGTGAGAACTTCAGCTTCTCTTCCCCAGTGCTCTCTCTGTCAGAGCAAATTTCTCTGATTTACCTTCCTTCCCGTTTAAGCGTCCGTGCTCCAGGAGGAAATGCAATTGGCTGTTGTTGAATCTCCAGCTCGAACTGAGAGAGGGTTATATCCCATCGTGAGGTCAAGAGACCCAGCCGCAGTGTGATGAGATTCAGTGGTCAGGCCCCACCGAACAGCCTCTGTAGAATCTCCATGTCTCAGTGTTCCCCAATGAGAAAGGCACGAAAATGAAGGAGTCACTGTGGGCCTCACTATAGGCTGCACAGGGGGACACTGACCATGACACTCAAAGCTTGGACAGCCAGTTCCAAGGGAACCGATGTGACACCTGTGCCCTGTGACTTTGCTTGGGCATTGAACCTGCATGTGTTTAGGACAGGAACTCTTCCACTGGGTTAGATCCAGACATTCCACAGGGTCTAATATCTACTTTACGAATACCTGATATACTGCAGAACACCTCATGGAGAGTATCATTTACAGCTGATCCTAGTGGATTGTGCAACCAGAGAACTACACTGAAACGTATAAATAGTTGTCTGCATTAACTCAGTCAGAAAGGTACCATTCCAGTGGTCAGGTATTTGTTGGAGAAGCACCAGCTGGCGTTGCATGTCAGGGCCCTGCAGAAACCTGGACACAGAGTCTGTGGTAATCAACTGGGGACCTGAAGACACTGATGGGGAGACCCTCCTAAATAATTCACTAAATTTTGACCATTTGGAGCGTTCCAATTGGAAAGTTACTATTTGGCCAGGAAATGCGAGCCAAGAATGCTCCCACCGAACAACATTTGGATAGTCACTTCGGCCACGTGCAGACCTTGACACATGTCCAACATCTCGCTCTGCACACTCTGCCATTTTTTGTAATCCTTCCCACTCGCCCAAATCCCCAAGCCACCAGCCCCACATCCCTAACACCGCTCAACTCCAGCCTCCCATAACCACTTTTATGACACTCTAACTCCTGAACAAACTGCCACCTGATCCCACAATTACCTAGATACGCATTCTTTCACAGCCTGTATCAGCGTTTGGCTGTGGATCTGAGTGTACAAATCACAGACACTGTACAATCCTGCAAGGAATGACATTATTTGCCTTTCCCCAATGCAGCTGAATTGAAGAAAAATGTGTTCATTTCAATTGTACTTTGTGTTTTTGACGGGACTGAAATCGAATTTCCAGCTGGACGTTTGGAGATCAGTACAGTCAGTTCTTACATAACATGATGGGTGTGTTCCTGTGCAATCGTGTAGTATAGAAAAATTGCTCTTTCCAAACCGCTTAAAGTGTTGGCATTGTAATCGTGTGATAGTTAAGACACACCTTTTAAAACTTTGTGCAGTAGGAGTAACATCCCCAATTCGTTAATCGGTATTGCAAAATTGTGGTGACGTTAAAGCAGAATGTTATATCAGCAAGACCTGTACAGACATCTTACAACATAAAATGATTGGTCGAGCAATCATAGTCAGAATATCCAGGCCATTGGACTTAATGCAGACTCTATCACATTGTTATTGGTGTCATTTTCAACTGAACGATGAGTTTTGTAACTGCAGAAAGGGCACATGACATCTAGAGTATGTCGGATAAAGAACTGACAGGGTAAATTCACCTGCATGCTCGAAAAATAACAAATGTTGTTGATTCAGTGTGAACTATATTGCAGTAAATGGGCAAATAGGGCCTGCATCTAAAAGACTGTGGGTATAATGCATGGCATCTGGTCTTAACAGAACAAGCTTATCGGCAGATAACCAGAGTTAGGACAGTTTGATGTTCTGGGTCAGGTTCCTTATCTCATCACTCTGTTGTATTGATGCTGTTTTCATGATCTGATGACCCGACAATACATCACGTTACATCGTGCTTTATTTTACATCGCGATCAGATGTGGTTTGTCCATTTGTCTCCTGAGGCTTGTATAAGAAATGACAAAGATTCACTGTATGTATCAGTCCTCAGTCATTACAGGATGGCTATAGTTAATCCAAGTTTCAGGAAGTTGGCCGAACAGCAACAATTCCGGGCAGTGTAGTCCAGTACAGCATGCAGCATTGAGTTCATTGTGTTGGGGCAAAGAATACCACAGGAAGGGAGTGAGGCTGAGCTAGCAAGACGGCTGTCAGAAGGTCAACTGGATTTATTCATTCAGAATGTGGCTTTCACTGCCTGTGCTGTCACTTATTCCTCCCGAGAAGGCGGCAGAGAGTGAGCTCACTTCCTTAACCACTACAGATTACTGGAATATTGTGTGCATTTGTTCATGGGTCAGCACCTTCAATGTTGGGGATGGTTTGGAAAGAATGAAACTTTTCACATTGGGAACCTGATGGGACATTCAAAAATCATGAGACCTCTGGGAGAAATTGTTCCCCGAATATAAGGTTCAAGAAAGAGACAACACAGGCTGAAATTATCTGCAAAAGTAACAGATATGTAGTAAGAGATGTTTTTTGTTCAGACAACGCTTGGTGTTTGTGTGGAGGGGCTTGCTGGAGTTCTAATGGGGGCTGCTCAAACTGACGCTTCTAACATGGAACTAGGTCATTATTTGAATTTCACTGAGAGGTGGAGAATCAATGGACAGAACAGAGTGTCACAGTTATTCAGTTTCTGAATCTCAACCTCCCAGTTTGTCAATGAGGACTTGGTCACTGACATCAAGAGATGTCAGCATGCTGACGCTTGGCTTGGGAGTCCTTCTTGTGGACATCGAGCTTTACTCGCTATCAACCTCCAAAAAGCAGGACCTGTCTTCAGAATGTGCAGAAGACATAAATTGACAGTGCAGTAAACAGTGAAGAGAATAGTAGCAGAATTTATGAGGGCACATGCAGAAGCTATTTCCAGTCGGTCTGAGGATGAAAGTGGTCCACAGGATTCCTATATTCTATCAATGAACTAGTCAAAGCCAGACTTCCTTATTGTTCGTGGCCAATTAATATGAAGCACAGAATTCCAGTGAAACAGACACGAGACAGGCGAGAGCTTTCTGTTTGTCATAAAGAGCAAAACAGTCACCCAATGACCGTGGGGGAAAGATAATTCCTGTATTTAATCAAAATCACACTCTGTCATGGCAAAGCCTCAAATTTGCTGAGGGATTGAGATTTCTAAAGCATATTCCACGTGAAGCTTGTTCAGAATCAGTCACAGATTTTTTTTAAAATCTGCAATCTGACTAGATTGATCCTGAAGGCAGAAGTTTTAGAGACGCTGGAGAGAAGATTTACCACCATGCCTCCTGGACTGGAGGGCATTTCTTATGAAGTTAGATTGAGGGGCCGACGGATTTTCCCATTGGAATGAACAAGGATGCGGGTGAATTTATAGGGGTGTATAAGATAATAAGAGCAACAGATAGAGTGGATAGCCAGAGACTTCTTCCCAGTACTGAAATGTATTTTTAAGGGGGCATAATTTAAAGGTGATTGGAGGAAGCTTTCGGGGAGATGAGAGGTAAGTTCTTTCTGTGCAACGACCAGACTCTGTGGCAGGTGGTAGTTGAATCAGATGCATTACGGATGTTTACACGACTCTTCCATAGGCACATGGAAGATAGGTTATGCAGATTAGTTTGACCTTAAAGTAGATTAACCGATCAGCACATCATCGAGGGCTGAAGGGCCTGCACTGTACTCTTCTGTATGAATTGTCCTCCACATTATTGACTCCACTGCCAGTTAAATTACTGATACCATAAATCCTCCTGAATGATAATATTTAATGACGTTTCACCACTTTTATCGGAATCATTCAGTTTCTGTTCGATTCTTCCTGCATACGTGAAGTAATTGTTGTAATTGTACCATTCTCCACCCTGACGACTGGCGAGAAATTGGGAATATAGCGTTGAGACAGAGAATCAGGCATTATGACATTAAAGGGGAGAGCAGGCTTTAAGGGCTGAATGGCTTCTTCCTGATCCTGGCTTCTGTCGCTAAATGTCCTCCTGATAATTTCATCCTAAAAATGATTACATTGCGGAAGCACATCAGTATTTGGTTTCGTTCAGACACTCCTGCATGTTGAAAATTTGATTTTTCTTTGCAGTGACGATGAACAGTCAGTCTGAGAATCAAAGTGTTCTTCAGGATTCCTGATAGCGTCTCAGTGAAAAAAAATATCAAAGGAACGCTTCCTTACTGTTAATGGCCAATCGCATCCAATAAAGACAGACATTTCATGGAACTTCCGGAGAGTTCACGGACCCGAGATGTTAATTTGCTTTGTGATTTACGGATCATACAAATGTAGAGGAATTACACTGGATATCCGCAAGTAACGTAAGATGGATATCTTTAAACACTGTAAAAATATCTTAAGGGTGTTCTAAAATGTTTTAAAGGTAATTGAACGGTTTTGAAATTTATTCAGCATTGTCGAGGGAATGGGAAGTAATTTCAGAAACCGAGAGAGACTTACAGACACAGATAGAGAGCCACAACCACAGGTACAGGATAAGATTGTCCTGGAGATGTTTCACAGCTCACTCTGTGGCCCACACAAGGCAAGGCACCAGCAGATGGAATGCAGCCATTTTCTGGTTATATGGACGATGTTTTGTTTACTATTTGTCACAGTATTGTCCCTGTCCTGGGAGAGTTTGATGTGGAAAATACAAAGGGAACTTTACTCTTTCTCTAACTCAGCTGTTCCTGACCTGTGAGTCGTTGATGGGAACAGTGTAATTGGACTTTAATCTGTACTTAACCCTATGCCTGTGCTTTTCTGTGAGAGATTGATGGGGACAATGTCGTGTAATTTAAACAAAACCTAATCTCATGCTCAACGTGGCCTGAGTTTTCAAAGGGTTCCAGTCTATTGTAAGATTACTCGACACTGAACCTACTTAAAGACTCCAGAAGCAACAACGATATTTTCTCCCTATTTAATCCTACAGTTCCAGTCGTTGACTCTCAAACGTTCATCATTTTAGACCATTCTGAATTCCAGGGATACAGTCCTGGGCTTGTGTCATTTCCATGGCCATTGAACCCGTACCGTCCAGCTATAGTTCTGTGAATCTACTGCATTCATTTGCACATGTACTCCCAAATCCCCAAACTGTTCTTGCCTTTCCCTGTTTATAAAGTCGCTGTCAGCGCTGTGCTGACATGAATTGACTACCTGAAACAAACCTATAATGGCTAACAGACACTTTTGGAATCATCTGTCCTGGTTTGGCAGATTAAAACGCATCTTCCACTTTATACATTATCCTTGAAAGTGGGGTCGCAGGTAGATAAAATAGTGAACAAGGCGTTTGGTACGCTTTCCTTTATTGGTCAGAGTATTGAGTACAGGAGTTGAATGGTCAGGTTGCGGCTGTACAGGACATTGTTTTGACCACTGTTGGAATATTGCATGCAATTCTGGTTCCCTTCCTATTGGAAAGATGGTGTGAAACTTGAAAGGGTTCAGAAAAGATGTACAATGATATTGCCACGGTTGGAGGATCTGACTACAGGGAGAGGCTGAACAGGCTGGGGCTGTTTTCCCTGGAGCATCGGAGGCTGAGGGGTGTCCTTCTAGAGTTTTACAAAATTATGAGGGGCAAGTCTGTTACAAAGTTTCCATTGATTAAGATGCAGATTCCAAATCCTTTTAAAGTGCGTGCCCTGATATTTTTAAAAGTCTGTCTCACTTTCCAGAGTTCAAGAGGAAAATACGATCGACATATGACAGGTCAGCTACAGAATCGTAGATGCGTGGTCTTGTTCAGAATCTGTCAGAGATTTAACGTAGAGTAAGGTGAATTTTATCCAGAAAACAGGCATTTATCAAGGGCCAGCCTGAAGTAACATGCTTTCAAATTTTGTGTTCTCTAAAAATAAAGAAATCGATTTACCATAAAGCAAGCCTCTCGGATTGTGAATCATTAGTATATATTTGTGAAAGAGTAACTTTGTATGTGAATGAGCGAGTGTGGATTTGAGGTGTCTGCGACTGATTGAATGTGAGTTGGTGACTGAGATAGTTTGAGTGAGAGGTTGTGTTCTAGTGTGAGATTCTGAGATAGGGAGTTCGTAACGCTCTACTGTGTGTGTGACTGAACATGTGTGACTGCATGACAGTATGTGTGTGTGTATAAGCTATGTAAGAGTTTGTGATAGACACTGTTGAGGCAGCTTTTCTCTGTAATCGAACACAGAGGTTCCCCTGATACTAGAGTGTTTGTGGACATATCTGTACATTGTATGTAACCCTATTCTTCCCAGACCCAGGGAGTTTTAGCTGGAGAAAGTGCACAGGGAAACATACTCTGCCTCTAAGCCAGTGACATAACTATGCCACGTGTGTTTGACAGGGACAGTGTGAGGATAAGTGTTGATTTAGTCATTATCTAACTTCATGGTGAACATGGTATGGGAGTTAGAAAAGCTGAAGTGTAGAGACAGCTTTCTCTGAACTTTACCTAAATACAATCTGAAAGAACTGCAGATGCTGTCAATCAGAAACAAAACCAAAAGTAACTGAAAAACCTCGGATACGAAGTGACTGGTTTCTTTGCACAGATGCTACCAAATCTGCTGAGCTATTATCAGCATTTTTTGTTTTTTTTTGCCTATTCTCTCCCTGCTCTACGAATTGATCCCCTCAATTAGCTTAGATACTTTGTTCTGCTGTACATCAGCTCGCTGACAACACATGGAATTCCAGTCTCTAACTCAATCTTGAGTAAATGAATATATAATCCCAGCTGTGTGAAATTCCCCTGCCCTATCACTATACATTTCGCTGACTAATGCATCTAACATACACATGTCTGATCACTATGGGCAATTTAGCATGGCCATTATTACCTAACCCGCACATGTCGAAGTAAACCAGACCATCCGAAGGAACCCCACGCAAACACGGGGAGAACTTAAAAACTCAATATACAGTCGTCTGGAATCAAACACGAGTCCCTGGAACTCTGAGGCAGCAATGCTAACCACTGAGTCGCCATGCCACCCAAACAGTTAGGTTACAAATTTGGACTGAGAATACAAAAAGCTGTAGTATAATTTCTGCTACATTCAGTCTCCCCCAAAATAAACTTTTATTGAGTACAACAGTTCAATAAGACATTTCACTACCACCTTCTCAAGGGTTGATGGGAATGAGGGATAAATGCTGAGTGCAGCCAGTGTTGCTCACATCCAATGAACAAACGAAAACTTCATTCCTTTTCCTTGCTAATACCGTGCTGCTGCTGCAGCTTAACTCAATGTTTTTGATATCCCAGGACACACAGATCCCTCTCTACGTCAGAGTCCTGTAACATCTCCCCATTTAAACTAAAGTCTCTGTCGATTCTCCCTGACAAACATTACACTCTCCACTTCATATTGTAACGGACAATGCTTTGCCCATTCACTTACCATCGCTACATTGGTCTATGTGACAGCAGCTACCTTCCACTTCACAATTTATTTTAAAATAGTTTCACCAATAACATACTCAAGTTTTAAATCAAGACTGACTTGAACGGATGCCTGTTGAAAATCCCAAAATCTTTCTGTCACTCTCTGTCCCTTATTCAGTATGTCTGCCTGTTTCGCTCTGCTCGTCCAGAAAATATGTGAATTGCAACATTCATCCGTTAGCCTTTTGGAGTTACTTTATGGTGTCCATATCTCCTGTGAGATGACAGTAAAAATTCCTCACTTCCCTCCGCCCATGCCCTTGTCGTAATTGCCAATTCGTCCAAATATTTGGTGACGCCATCACGTAAACTCTCCCGATTTGTGTCCAAGGATGTGGACAACGATGTTGAATCACTGAATAAATTCCAGCGTAAAGGAGTATTTGGCTGAAAACAAATACAGTTCTACTAATGGACTGTAGTCAAAATAACATCGGAATTTCCAAACATCAAAGCTTCATTAAACAAACCTGGATGTCAGATAAACAGGACATTCACACACCTGGGTCAGAATCAAGACTCAATCCCCCCGAGACCGAAAGGTTCCTGTATAAAACAATACACGGTATTGGAATCAAATGCAGTTTTTGTGAGCAGGACATAGCACATGGGTTGAGGAAAATTGTCCATAGGGATGCTACGATTCAGGAATCGAATTGGAAATCCAATTCGTTTAAAATGGGAACCCGCTTGGATAACAATCGAGAATTACTCTGTGTGTGTGTGTGTGTGTTTGTCTGTGTGTGCTCACGCGTGTGTGTGTGCACGCACGTAAGCGCGTGTGTTTCTGTGGTGATAGTTGAGAGTGAGTTAAATTTCTATCACGTCTCAGATTATACCTTTCTTCAAAATGTTTGGTTCGGCATCATCGACTGAACATGACTTTGTATTTAACCCTGTGTTCTCAATTGATCTCACAACTTCATATATACTGTTTTCAAGGCTTCATCCGTTGCCACATCTTATATTTGTTACTATCCTTTTCAGACTGTCCTTCAGCCACTCAGTGACATCCCAGACTCTGCAACCAGGGAGGCAGCGTGCTACCTGGTGTCGCATCTACACTGTCACAGACATCTGCCTGATGCCCGAACAATGCAATCCCCTTATCACTGTTGTTCTCCACTTCTTTTGTTTTTGGCAATAATTAAATTCAGAGAGCTTTCATTTAGACTCGGAAGCAAGAAATGTAACTTTTCGATTTGAAAATGGAGGGATGCAGAAAACAGGGCCACTGCTGAAATTCTGTCCCAGTAATAATGTTAAACCTTTTCATCGTTCTGTGGTTCCTAACATTTATACATTTCCTGTACTATAGTATTGAAGTATTTCAGGGAGTGGGTGCTGCCTTGTCACGGAATGATGAACTGAGAATAAACGACCTAGTTCTCCAAAAATATTTCGTTGCTTTCATTCAGAAAGTGGTTGCTGATTCCTCTCCTAGCGGCCAGAGGGGATCGCTCTCCCTCACTTCACGGCCCTGACACGAGTCACCTGTTGCCTCCTCTCGCTTACTCGTTGTCAGACTTTCCCCGCTGGTTGCAGCCATCATTTTGTGACGTCACTGTGCACCGCTTGCGCCTTTGCGTCATTCAGGACATTGTGAGACTGTCAGAAATAAAAGAATGAACAGGGACAGGAGCAAAGTGTCTCAGAAAAAAACCTGCTGCTTGTACAGTTACACTGGAAGGCCAGCAGTTGGCGGTATTGTATCACTTTAAACAAAGACAGACAGAGAGAGTCTGATACATTTATTCATCAAATTTTAATTAATTCATTTATTGATCAACTCATATTAACACTTCTGTTAATATCGGAACTACACCCTCACTCCCAGGTGCAACTCCCTTTTCTTGGGTGATTCTTGTGCAGGTGGCCCTCTTCCTAACAACACTTTCTGCTCTTGGACTCCTTGTGATCCTTCGTCTGATACCCTCCTCTTTGAGGTTCCTGCTGAAGTTCATTTCACAGTCGTCTACCATACACCCAGAAGAACGTAAAGTCTCACACTTTCTCCTTGCTAGGATGAATATTTGAATCATAAGCATTCATATTACCTGGGTGGTATTTCAATAATCCCTTTCATTGCTGAAACATTTAGGACAATGGACTGATAGCCGAGAAATGGGGTTTGTGTATGTTGATCTTCATTGTCTGCCAGGGCCATTCGTTAACATGTTTCCCTCTGAGCTATAAAGAACAAATGAACACAAGAAATAGCAGCATGAGTCTGGAATTCGGCTTCTCGAACGTGCTCCGATATTTAATACGATCATGGCCGATCTCATCTTTGAAGTTTATTGAGAGATGAGGAATGGCATACATTAACGCCCAGATTGCTCAGGTCCTCGATAATTCGCCCACAATCGTAATAGACAGGGCAGACGTCATTTCTCTGACACTTCAGTCATCCCTGTAACATATGGATAACAAGGACACCTACATCAGACTTCTGTATATTGGCTTTAGCTCTGCCTTGAATACCATCATGCCAACAAGACTCATCGACAGAGTCTGTGTCCTAGGACTCTTTCCTCACATCAAGAAGTGGATAATTAACCTTCTGACCTGCAGATCACAATGCATGAGGATAGTTGGTAACACCTCCTATACAATTATCCGCAAAATCGGTGCCCTTCAAGGCTACGTACTCAGCCCACTTCAACACTGATTACCCTCCCATGACTGTACCGCCAAATTCAGCTCCAACTCCATTTACAGATTTATTAATGACACCATCTTAGTGGGTAGGTCTCAAACAACAGTGAGACAGTGTACAGGAAATGGAGCTTAGTGACATGGTGTAAAGACAACAATCTTTCCCTCAATGTCAGCAAAACAATGGAACTGGCATTGACTTCAGGAATTCGACCGAAGGACAGACATTGGTCTCTGTCGTTGGCGCTGAGTTGGAGGAGATGGACAGCTCCAGGTTCCGAGGAATAAATATTACAAACAATCATTCTAACCATGCCAAATCTACAGCCAAGAAAGCACATCAATGCATGAAGAAAATTTAGCATTTTGGTAATAGCCCTGACCAATTTTTACATTGCACTGCAGAAAACATTCTATCCAGACACTTCGTATGGTAGCTGCTCTGCCCGTACTGAAAGAAATTACAAAGATGCGTGTACCTCACCGAATCCATCACGCAAATCACATTTCCTTCCATTGACTCAATCGTGACTTCCCACTGCTTCAGGAATGCAGCCAAAACAATCAATAGACAATAGACAATAGGTGCAGGAGTCGGCCATTCTGCCCTTCAAGCCTGCACCACCATTCAATATGATCATGGCTGATCATCCTTAATCAGTATCCTGTTCCTGCCTTATCTCCATAACCCTTGATTCCACAATCCTTGAGAGCGCTATCCAACACTTTCTTAAATGAATCTAGAGACTGGGTCTCCACTAACCTCTGGGGCAGAGCATTCCACACAGCCACCACACTCTGGGTGAAGATGTTTCTCCTCATCTCTGTCCTAAATGGTCTACCCCGTATTTTTAAGCTGTGTCCTCTGGTTCAGCACTCATCCATCAGCGGAAAGATGTTTCCTGCCTCCAGAGTGCCCAATCCTTTAATAATCTTATATGTCTCTATCAGATCCCCTCTCAGTCTTCTGAACTCAATGGTATACAAGCCCAGTCGCTCCAGTCTTTCAGCGTAAGGTAGTCCCGCCATTCCAGGAATTGACCTCGTGAACCTATGCTGCAATCGCTCAATAGCCAGAATGTCTTTCCTCAAATCTGGAGACCTGAACTGCACACAGTACTCCAGGGCCCTGCACAGCTGCAGAAGAACCTCTTTGCTTCTATACTCAATCCCTCTTGTTATGAAGGCCGGCATGCTATTAGCCTTTTTCACGACCTGCTGTACCTGCAGGTAGTGAAGGCCCCTCCCACCACCGCAATGTTCTTTTCCAATCTCTTCCTTCGGACAGAAGATGCAAATGTTTGATCCTTCACTGCACTTGCTCAAAAGCTGTGAAACTATATTAAACTGATCTCCTTATATAAGGTATGATTTGTACTGAAGAGAGTGCAACACAATATTTTTTACTGTTTCTCAGAATGTATGACTATCATAAAACAAGCAAAATCAATCTGCATACCATACGTTTGCTGAAGAAGGGCTTATGCCCGAAACGTCGATTCTCCTGTTCCCTGGATGCTGCCTGACCTGCTGCGCTTTTCCAGCAACACATTTCCAGCTCTGATCTCCAGCATCTGCAGACCTCACTTTCTCCTACCATACGTTTGGGTCTGGTCTGCTCGATAACGCCTTCAACCTATTTCTCCTGTGGTCTGTGAAAAAAAAATTCACTATCCATTACTTCCATGCCTGTCATAATTTCGAAAGGATCTATTTAGTCTCCCTCAGCCTCGACGCTCATGTGAAAGAAATGATTTATTATATTGTCCCGCATCATTTATGATGGGAGCTGGCAGGATTGCAGAGTTTCTGTCTGATCATGAAAGATGAAGTCAATTAGACTTGTCTATCCGTTGCTTCTTATGGTTTCTGGCATGCAACTATTTCTGTGACGTAGCTTCACCAGGTTGACACCTTACGTTTAGATATACCCAGTGTATGCACTCATAGAACATAGGACATAGAAAAGTACAGCACAGAACAGGGCCTTTGGCCCACGAGATTTAATCCGTATGTCAAATATAGTAACTTAACCTACGCACCCCTCAACTCACTGCTATCCATGTGCATGTCCAGCAGTCGCACCAATGTCCCCAGTGACACTGCTTCCATGACCACAGCTGGCAACCGATTCCATGAATTCACAACTCTCTGCGTAAAGAACCGACCTCTAACGTTTCCTTCTTACCTTCCTCCTAATATCTTCAAACTATGACTTCTCGTACCAGTGAATCCCGCCCCGGGGAAAAGTCTCTGGCTGTTGATTCTATCTATTCCTCACATTATTTTCTATACCTCGATCAGGTCTCCTCTCTTCCTCCTTCTCTCCAGAGAAAAAAATCCGAGCTTACTCAAACTTTCTTCATAAGGCAAGCCCTCCAGTCCAGGCAGAATCCTGGTAAACCTTCTTTGCTTTTCTCCAAAGCTTCTGCATCTTTCCTATGGTAGGGCGGCCAGAACTGGACGCAAAATTCCAAGTGTGGTTTCATCAGGGACTTATAGAGCTGCAGCAAATCCTCGCAGCTCTTAAACTCGATCCCACATGAATGAAAGCCAAACCGCCATATGGTTTCTTAATAACCCTATTCACTTGGGTGGCAACTTTGAGTGATCTATGTACTTGCACACCCAGATCCCTCCGTTCCTCCACACTGCCAAGGATCCTGTCTTTAATCCTATATTCAGCATACGTGTTCCACCTTCCAAAATGCATCACTTCACGTTTATCCAGGTTGACTCCATCTGCCATTTCCTCGCCCAGCTCTGCATGCTATCTATGTTGCGCTGCAGCCTGCAGTCGCTGTCTATACTGTCGACGACACCTGCAACCTTACTGTCATCTGCAAATAACCCACGCTTCAACCTCCTCATCCAAGTCATTTATAAGTACTACAAAGAGCAGAGGCCTAAGAACAGAGTCCTGCGGAACCCCATTCAACACTGACCACCTGGGAGAATACTTTCCATTTACAACCACACTCTGCCTTCTGTCATCCAGCCAATGCTGAATCCAGATCGACAAATCTCACTGTAACCCATACTTCCTGACTTTATGAATGGAACTCCTGTACTCTTCATTTAACCAGGTTTGATCACTGGCTTCAAGTCATAACCGGCCCATTCATCTGCTTCCCCTTCCCTTCGATTTCTTCGTTGTCATGTCTTTGGAATGTACTTTCTTTAGTGCCTTGGTAAAGTTTTACAGTGCATCTTGGAGGCTGTTATTGATTTATACCATGCAGAAGGACTGGTTAACACATACAACAGTCTCTACCACACTGATTAAAAGGCAGAGACTTTAGGAACAGCTGAAACAAAAATAGACCAGGTTTCTTCAGGATTAAAGCACCTATCACTGCCGAGAACAGATAGAACTCCTGAGGAGGTGAAGACTTCGCTGTATCTTGTTCAGAGTACCAAGCTGTTTAGTTGCCTGAGAAACAATCACATCGTTGCTGGCATTGTCATTAGTGAATTAGTGGCCAATCATCAATGAGCTCCTTGTTACAAACCAAAGTTGCATCTGTGTACAACTCCGTTCATCTCCAATCACACTTCAATTATTGGATCACTATCAGGTGAATTACTGTCAAACCTTGAAGCCATCCTCCACTTACGATCTGTTTGTTAGGTCGCTCGTTTCACATTTTAGTCCACAATTAAACTCAATTCTTTAAAAAAAATGTTTTTTTCTAAATATGTATTCGCCCTGAGTAATCTAAAATGCCATTTTAAAGACGCCTTTTCTTGCAAAATACATGATGCACATTTTTTTTAAAACGTGCAATCTATTTATTATTTTCCCCTTCTTGCAATGTTATGCAATCTTCGCATTTCTTAAAGCTTTTACGTTTTTCACCATTTGTATTTTAGAACAATATATCAGAATTCACATTAGGTTTTCTAGTGATGTGTATAATAAAACGGTTACAACAAACGACACCATCGAAGTATCTTGCATTGTTAATTTGAAACTTATAAAGAAGGCCAGTGGATTACAATCTGTGTAATTTTGTTTTTCATTGTTCTTTGTTGAGTGGTCTTCGAAGTGTTGAAGATCTAACAACAATCCCAAGTCCCCTTTCCTATGGAAGAGGACTTTTCCAATGATCGGTATTGATTCGAATAGAAATATCCTCCAGGTTCTCAATTCCTAATTCATCATCCTGGAACAAGAAAGCACTTCGACCCAATTCAGAAGCATCAGCGGCCATTTTGAAAGGACTGGAAAACACAGGGATGGCCAAAATAGGTTCACCGATTCAAATTTCTTTCATCCTTTCAACATTAACTTCGCACTCTGATAACTAAACCACTTCTCTCCTATTTCTTTCGAAAACTTGTTAAAGGTACAGCTGTCCAGCTAAAATTATAGACAAATTTCCTGTAAAGTCAAACAATCCAAAAATCTATTAATTTTTCATTTAGTTTTAGGAAATTCTACTGGTATCACTTTTGCTATCTCCATCAACATCTGTGTGCTTTTGTGAGCATGTCTGTGTGACTGCTCGTGCACGTGTGTCTCTCTAAGTCGATATGTGTGCTTCAGTCTGTAGGAGTCTCTGCACATCTCTCTGCATATGTGATTGTGTCTGAGTATTTGTACGGATTTCCGTCTGTCACACACACACAGAGACAGGCACAAAACTCTCTCTCTCTCTCTCACACACACATACAGGTACAGATAGATTGGGGTTTAAAACCCATTTCAATTGTTACAATCCCGAAGACAACAGAGAGCCCGTTGCACAGAGTACAGACATAGAGATACATAAAAATGGAGACACACACTAATACACACAATGAGACACAAACACACTCACATAGGCACAGATAGTCAGACAGAGATAGATGGATAGACACACACAGAATCGCAGAGACAGGTACACACGATAATGCACACACACATTCAGAGAAGCACATGCATAAATCCAAACAGAATCAGTGTGCAGTAAATGACACTGCGCTGTGTCTAATCACCTGTAGCACAATCTGTGTCCATCAGCTCGTTCCCAGTTTTTACAGATGAAATGTTGATGAGAAAGTAGAACAGTCGCGTGACGTCTCTCGGCATAATACCCCGTGAAAAGGTGAATCTAGTTAAAGGTTCATGGTCATTTGAGCAACTGACAGACTTGTGCACAACATCTGTGTAATCACTGGATGTTAAGCTACGAAATGGATTGATGATGATGGAAAGTAGTTATGTTATCCATAATTAAGTAGAATTAAATTGCAGTGCAGCTTGCTCAGCACCACAGTCACAAACATTCTCTGTCTCTACCACCCACACTCAGTCGCAGTGGCGTGTACCACAGACAAGATGCAGTGTAGAAATTTCCTCACAGAGCAGCTTCCAGAACCACGGCATTATCGCGTGGAACACTGAGCACAACAGATACACCGGACACTAGTTGACAATTCCACATCAAGCCAATCGCCATCCTGGCTCGGAGAAACGTCTCAGTTCCACAAGTGCCATTGGTTGGAAATCCTGGAACTCCCTCCCTTACATCATTATGGGTTTATATGGACCATATGAATGGCAGCAGTTCAAGAGGATAACGCATTGTCAACTTCGCCAGAACAGTGATATCTGAGTAATACGTGGTAACCCAGAGGCAATGAGCCAAACATATTAATGTATCACAAAAACAAGTTCACTATTTGGAACCCACTTGCTCCTGTGCTGAACTTTTGAATAAGTTGTGCCATATTCCAGAAAATTGAAACACGATTTCATTTGAATGTTTCAAATTCTGAACAGGCTTCAAAGGTTAGATGGTGAGAAATTGATCATGTGAGTCTGGGTGTCTGAAACACGATAACACAGTCTCAGGAGTTGCAGAAAAACTCTGCAGGTCTGGCAGCATCTTTGAAGAGAAGTCAGTGTTAAAGTTACACCATTTGCAGATCTTTTAGTTATTATTGCCACACTCTCAGGGTAAGGGGCAGGTTATTTGGGAGTGAGATGAGGAGAGCGCGATTAACTGTATGGCCTCTGAGACTTTAATATTCTCTGTCCCTGACGATTGCTGATGCACCCTCACTGAGTGCATTTCAGATTGGAAGACACAGATTGCTGGTGTCTCAGGGAGTCACGCTATATGTGGATTGGACAGGAAACTGAATATGAAATCTAATTGTGGCTTTGATTCGATTGACTACTAGAACAGACTGAACATGTTGAACAGGCTGTATCGACCCCTCATTCTTTCTTCAGCGTTATCCCCATTCCAATTGTTCAGTAACTATTACTTTTCTAACTTCCTACCGCTCTGCTGAATTCCCCTACTCTCATAACACATGAGCTAACCTTTCCCTTCTCTCGGCAGATGTTGCATGACCTTATCAGATTCTTCTGAATGGCCTGTGTTTATTTCAGCGAGAATTACATCTCCCTATTCCTGTTTCTGTGAGAGGAAACATTCTTCAATCCGACTCCTTGATATTATGTTTGTTCACACAGAAAGGAGGCATTGTTCTATCCAAATTCAAAACATGCTCAGAAGTGCATCAATATATTGCGAGGATTTTAAAAATAAAATATCTTAAACATAATGAAAATCATGATGAAAACACGAGACGCAATTCGATCTGTAAGGGGCCGGAATTCAGTCATGCGAGGTGAAAGTGAGGACTGCAGATGCTGGAGATCAGAGCCAAGATTAGAATTATACAGGAAAAGCAAAGCAGGACAGGTCGCATCCCTGGAACAGGAGAATCAACAATTTCGGGCAAAAGACAGTCATCAGCAATGAGGCTGGCAGCTTCCAGCGTAGACAGGTAAATGGGAGGGAGTGGGGCTACGGACAAGGCAGCTGAGAGCGCAATAGATGTATGGAGGTGGGGGTAAAGGTGATTGGTCGGAGTAGACGGTGGAGCGGACAGGCGGGAACTGGGATAAGGTGGTCGGAGGCGGTAATCAGGCAAATAGTAAAGCCACATGGATTCCCTTAGGTTGGAGGTTCCAGAGGCGGAAGATCAGGCGTTTTTCCTCAAGGCGTTGGGTGGTGAGCGATTGGTGATAGAAAAGTTCCAGGTCCTGCATGTCCTCGGCAGATTCGGAGGGGGAATTCAATTCTCCCTCCGCAAGTTGTTATTTTATATGATGCTCCTGACCCATCAAAACACAGATCTGTGTGAATGCACAAACAACCTCTCTCGATACATTTCACTCAGAATAATGTCAATAACAGCACGGATTAAAACAAAATGAAAACTGTGTTGAATGCAGGATGTAGGGAATCATGTTACTGTAGAGCCTTTACAACACTGACATCAGGCTTTCGGCCCATCATTCACACACCAGTCTGCACTCCCACTTGAAACCTATCCAATTACTCAGATTCCTGTCGGATTGAAGACTGTCTGTGTGCAGTTTGCACATTCTCCCCGTGTCTGCGTGAGTTTCCTCCGAGTGCTCCAGTTTTCTCACACAATCCAAAGATGCGCAGGTGAGGGTGGATTTGCAATGCTCAATAGTCATAAGTGTCCAGGTGAGTCTAGGTTAGGTTGGTAAGCCATGAGAAATGCTGGGTTACAGGAATAGCGTAGACGGTAGTATTGGTGGGATGCATGATGTGGCAAAAGGCCTGTTTCTGCACTGTAAGGATTTTATGATCCTATGCTCCATCCTATCTTTCTCCCTGGATGAAGTGAACTGTCACCAGATCAAATATCCCCTTCAATGGGTCAACGTTTGTTTCTTATTTGACAAAGAACTGCAGATGTTGCAGATCTGAGAGACAGCACAGAAATTGCTGGGAAACTCTGCAGGTCCGGCAGCATTTGTGGGGGAGTGAACCTTTTGGATCCAGTGATTGTTCTTAAGAGCTGAAGACTTCTGATTCTGCAGCTATCAGACCTGGTGAGTTTTACTACCAATTTGTTGTTTTGCTATCAGCCCAAATGCAGTTGGTGATGATCACGACCTTGTTGTTTGAGACATCGCTGAACAGGGTAATGTGAATGGTGCAGCGTATGTACAATGTCAGCTGGAAAGTTACATTGGAAAATTAGGTCAGTTCTCTTTGGAGAATAAAACGCTTAAACCAGGTCTACCCTTGCCACCGCAAGAGTTGAAAGACATTCACCTTCAACAACGACCTCACCTCGTTCCACCACTCCAAAGGATCTTTACATATCCAGTCGAGATTTTCATGCTCATGCAACCACCTCATTTACCGTGTCTGTTGTTCTCGACGCGGTCTCCTTGACAATTGGGAGACAGGATGGGAAAAAACAGAGCGTTGCGGAGGACATTTCTGGGAAACAAGCACCAAACAATTCCACCGTGCTTGTGCTGACGACTTCATCTCCCCTTCCCACTCTAAGTGCATGCAAGTGCTGGGCATCGCCCACCATCAAAAACAAGCTACTCGATGAGTGGAGGAAGAATACCTCATTTTCCTCTATGGGGCCCTCCGAACACTAGGCATCAACGTTAACTTCATCAGTTTCCTCATTTCCCCTCCATATCCTCCCATCGCAGCTTAAACCATCCAACCCGGCACCGCCCTCTTGACTGTCCTACCTATCTATCATCCTTCACATCAATCAGCTCCACACTCCGCTCCGATCTATCGCCATCACCCCACAGGCCCCCTTTTTTCTCTGATCCCCTCATGCCTACCTTCTTCAATTCATTGTCTCAACTCTGCTCAACTTGGCCTTTCCCCTCCTGCTTCAAAGGTTCAGTACTAAACTTGTCTCTGGGGAGACTGATTCGAGTCTGTACGTCACAGCGGGAATTCAAGACAGAGACAACGAGAGACAAAACAATCTGCATGAGGTAAAAACAAACATGGGCTGGATTCCATTCCCATTTTCCTGTTATTGTCCAGGCTGCAGAATTACGTTGTGTGTCACCACACGCAAAATTGTTTCCTGGTGACATGGATGAGTTTGCAGTTTCTGGCATCCGACTGTCCTCATCTCTGCACAATCGAAGTCTCAGCCTGTATTTTGGTAAAGTAAAACTAGTACGGGATAATTCCAGTTTCAGTAACTGCAGCCTGAAGACGGAACGCGCTGACAGGAATATTAAAACACCTTGAGGTACCGAACATTTTACACTCGCCCCCTATCTCGGCCGTCAGTATGTCTAGGACTTATCGATTTAGTATCACTGTTTCGCTTACTGCTGTTAACTCAGTGTTCATGAGCATCAGACATTCCTCCGTCTCATTTGCTGGCAGTAATGCACTGTATGCGAGACCATTCATCAAGTTTGTTGCCACCGTTGCCCCTGCTCACAAGAGAATAGACCACCCAGTATTCGCTCCTCGTGTAGTCCAGGGGTCTGCGAGTGTGTACGCATTCGAATTCCGCGGGATGTCACTTCTTTTCGGCCGCTCCTGGCATTTGGGCCGAACACTGTCGTGCCAGTACCAGTACCACGGGGTAGCAGCACCACTTCTATCCCAGGCGTTGGTGGTGTCCTTTCTCTGCACAGGCCCATATTATACCCGCCATCCTGGTCTGATTATTGATAAAGGATCAAGTAATGTGTAAAATCGTACCCCTTGCGTAGCTTGTGGAGCAAGAGTCATTGTTCAAGAACAGCGTCGTATATCACTGGGAGAACCCCAGATGTAGTCTCCCTTGATGTGTGCAAATGCAGGTTTCTCCCTTGCCTTCCCCTCTGTTGAAGGATGTGGTTGGAAGGGTGTCAGCATTGTGATTGCAGTTAGCCTTAAGTTCGGGTGGTGGCGCGAGATTTGCCCTAATTGCTCCCCCTATCAGGGTCAGGGTAATCGCTGCCCGTGGAAGCAGGCAGCAAGCATTTCTTGCCAATCTCTCTGTCATTTGTTCGGCAGTCCACGTCGGGCTGTGTGTAAACATATCCAACAACGGTAGCCAACCTCTTAACTCCGGTGTTGTATAAGGGCCAAGGCACACGTTCTGTTCCTTTCACATCTAGCAATAGCCTTCACACCTCCCAACCTACTGGCATCGCATTTACGCCATTTATCTCATGAAACGCCAATTCCACTACCGAGTTAGACTCGCTCCCGAACCCCGACCAACCCCCTCCAGGTTCTGGCGTGACATTAATATGCTCTGCTCTTCTTGGTGTTTGGTCCATTATTTGGTTTGGATGGTTGACGTGCCCTGGTGCTACTATGTCATGGAATGTATTTCGTAGGGGGAGAGGGCTGTACCACTATATTCACCATATATATCGGAGAAGGGTCTGTCTATTCCAGACCACCAGGCTTCCTCATCCCTCTTCTGAGTCTTGGTTATTATTACCCGTGCCATGGCACCTCCTTCCTTGACAATATAATACTTATATCCCATGTCAGGTGTCCCTGCAGCCGTGGTTGTTTCTACTGTGTCCCAGTCAGTGGGACCATAAGGATCCCTACATAAATATTTATTGTCCCATTTATAGTCTTACTGGTTAATAAACGGCCATGGGTCACATGTAATGCTCAACGTAGCATCCTTGGTTAAGACTACCGTCTGCGGATGTACCCCATACACCCCTGCCTTCACGGATCGTCCTGGCAGGGCATCCCCATATTTGAATGAGTCTTCTAATCATTACTTGCACTTATTTGGTTCCGGTGTTGTCCGATGTGTCTTCAAGTCCAGCTACACGTTTGCAATGACTGGCGTGCATCAACGTGGCTCTTTGGGCGAACTTAACAGCTGACTGTATTGTAAGGAGCCTTCAAACGGTCCCTCCCATCTCTTCGCCTTCCCGCGTTTCCTCCTGAAGTCTTTCACCACGATCCATCTCCAGGTTCTAGGTCGTGCATCTTACCTTCTGCTGATTTGGGTAGTGCTGCCTTCACTTGATTCTGTATTTGAGACAGAAGTGCAGACAGTTTTCCGGTGGCACAGTGGTTAGCACTGCTGCCTCACAGCGCCAGGAGACCCGGATTCAATTCCCGCCTCAGGCACCTGTCTGTCTGGAGTTTATACATTCTCCCCAAGTCTGCGTGGGTTTCCTCCGGGTGCTCCCGTATCCTCCCACAGTCCAAAAATGTGCAGTTCAGGTGAATTGGCTATGATAAATAGCCCGTAGTGTTAGGTGTGGGGTAAATGTAGGAGAGTGGTTCTGGGTGGGTTGCTCTTCGGAGGTTGGGGGTGGACTTCTTGGGCCGAAGGGCCTGTTTCCACGGTGCAAGTAATCTAATGTAATCTCATCCTCACAGTGGTCTGTTATCGGTGTTACCGGAGGTCTTTGGCCAATTCCTGAATTGGGCGACTTACCAAACAAAATCTCTAACGGGCCAAGATTGGCTATTCCTCTCCTTCCAGATCTCATATACTTTAGAACAATTGGAAGTGCCTTTTTCCTCACAACGTTTGTCAATTTATCTTTTCAGGTAGCATTTCTCTTTCCACTGCCACCGCTCGCTGGGTGCTAGGTTGTCTCACTGATCTACTCTCGGGCAATATTGACAAATAGTGTCACATTGTCGCTGCTAAGCCATTCAGGAAATCGCCATCTCTGAATTATTTCAGTTAGCAAAGCCTTGGATCCTGCAATGGCATCCTGTTTAGACGTGGGGAGCGGTTCCACCCAGTTGGAACACATATCAACTATTACCAGATAATGCCTTTTCCCTTCCCTGGGCATTAGTTCAATAAAGTACATCTGTTAATGTTCAAACGGTCTTTGGGATTGGGGATGTTCTGCCTGACTCATCTGTATTCCCCTCCCCTCATTAATAGTGGCACCGAAAACACATCATTCACAATATTTTCAGGAGTAATGAGTAAAGCCCTTAGTGTGCCAGTGCGTCGAAATACTGTCGTACATCCCCCCTTTTGACACATGGTCCTCACTGTGTTATTTGGCATAGAATGGGAATAATGATCGCAGTAGACAGGGTTTTCCAATGGGGCCACACCACACCCATTCCCTCATTCAGCACCTTGCCGTTGTCAATTCACGCTTCTCTTCCGACGTGGCCTGCGACTGTAACTCCCATAAGTCTGCTTTGCATTCCAAATATTTGATATACACAGGTCAACTGATCACTTGGCGGCTGCTGGGCTGCCGTCCTTACGGCTGAGTTTGCATTCGCATTCTCTTAAGAAAGGGAATCATTATTTTTCGTGTGGGCCAAACATTTACAGACAGCGATTGATTTAGACGAAATGACCGCTTCCAGGGTTTTCTCGTATCGGTCAAGAAGCCTCTGTGTTTCCACAGGGTTCCAAAATTATGTACAACCCCGAATGCATATCTGCTGTCAATGTAAATATTCACTATCCTTCTCTCAGCCAATTTACATGCCTCAGTCAAGAGAATCAGCTCTGCTGCTTGAGCTGACAGATGAGAAGGGAGTGTTCCATTTTGACTACCTCGTGGTTAGTTACTACAGCATACCAAACACAATTCTGGCCTGTCTGTTTGCTCCTGAATCCTGACCCATCCACAAAAACGCCATATCCTGATTCTGAATTTTTGAATCCTGCACCTCTGGTCTTGGGGTGCAAATTTCATAGTTACAGCGATACAGTCATGTGAGTCTCCGTCTCCTTCTGTGGTGAGAAGGCTAGCAGCGTGAAGGACATTGCATCTCTTTATTGTAATGTTAGGCATCTCCAATAGCGCAGTATTGTATCTGAGCCAACGTGCTGCCAACATGTGTGCTGTGTTTTGTTTGGAAAAGTGTAAGCATGCATGTGGAACCAGTAGGGTTAATTCACCACAGCCGAATGTGTCCCTTTCGGCTGCAACAAACGTTTTCAGCTGCAGCCGCGACTCGCAGGAATTTAGACAATCCTACCGCTACGGGGTCCAAGTTTAGCCGAAATGTAAGCTACCTACATCAATTTTCTCACAGTATCCTGCATCAGCACAGATGTCATGCAGCCACGCTTCTCATCTACCGTTTTTACATAAGGCTTGTTTGGATTCGGAATCCCAGTGTAAGTGAAGTTTGGAACACCATTTTCAATTCAACTGCCACGGTCTCTGGTTCTGCAACTCTTAGCCATGGGAAATGGGGGGGGGGGGGGGTGGGGGCTAAAGGGTTGTGTCATGTGGAATTCACATTCTACAGTAGGAGAGCATGACCAAAAAGGATAGCAATTGATTCTTTGTTTGAGGCTTGTGAATTTGCTGGATTGCTTGAACTGTCTTCACCAATGGCCTTCCCTTGTTCAGATAAGAAGTGACCGAAGAACTTCACCTGTTGTTGCACAAATTGTAGTTTTGCGAAACTAGCTTTGTGCCCATCCCTGGCTAGATGGCAGAGCAACGCAAGTGTATCTTTCTCACATTGTTCCTCTGTTGATGCTGCAATTAAGCATTCGTCTACATACTGCAGAAGCGCTGACCCCGGGGTTAAAACAAGAGGATCCAGACTCCTGCATAGAGCCTCATTTGTTATGTTGGGGAATCACAGTAATCTTGACAAAATCGCGTGAATGTACACGATCTGCCTTTGAATGTAAAAGTGAACCAGAAGTGACTTTCTGGGTGTACCGGTACGCTAAAGAATAATTTGCTTAACCCACAGCAGAGAACCATTTACTGTCCGGTGGAACTTGAGCTAATATAGTACAAGGGTTAGGAACATTTGGGGCGGGTGGAAAAACAGCATAATTGACTACCTGCCAGTCGTGAACAAACCTCTATTTCCCCGATTCACCTGGAATGTTTGCCTTTTTGACCTGAATAATGGGGGCTCCCACCGGTGATTATCCACAGGGTATTATCACTCCAGTCTTCAGAAGGGATTCAAAGTCTGGAGTAATTCCTTTTACAGCCTCTGGTTCTAACGATTCTTGTGTTCTGCAAGGACGATACTCAGAGTTCGGGGTTATTCTTATGGGTTCACAGCTTCGTATGAACCCTATACAACGTTTGCCTTTTGCCCTGCACTCAGCAGGGACCCTTCTTAATCTTGGCTCCGAGACATCTACCATAAGCTAGCCGTCAGGCTACCCTTTTGGCGGGGGTTACCTTGACTGCCCTATCTGCCTGAGTTAGCCAATTTAGTTTCTTCATGTATGTCCTTATATCTGTATTGAAGCAGATACGCACATCGTCCATGAAGACACAATCTTTCATTTTTGGTGCCTGTAGCACCCATGGTCCCAAATCCTGCCACCTGTCGCTGGATGTCTTCACCAATGGTACTTGAGGAAAGGAGCGTTCCACGTCAAAAAGATAGGGTTTACTTGCCGTCACAGATACTTTGGATAAGTTTACACTGACTGCACATCTGTGATCATTTTAATAAAATTCGCACGATAATAACTGATCTGGTTAAAGCAATCTACTCAAACAATCCTTCTCATATGATTTGTAAGGGCCATCATGGTGTATGTGTGCTGTGCAGTGCAGCATATGCCCAGCAATAAAATCGTTGTTAATGGGATTAACATGGTTACTTGCTTCCTGTGCGAGCGAATCGCTCACGGAATTTATGGCTCTCCAGCTTAATCGCCATTCATAGACATGCATCATGGGTCGTGAGTCGTATTGTACAGCCTGCGCTGGTAAGTCTTTTTTATTACCTGGAAGCCTGTCGGGGTACTGCGCTAATCGGATTCCAGTCTCTCTATGAGATCGCGAGCCATCAGAGTTAAAGGACAGAATTCCGAGTTCAGAAATGAGAATTAGAATGTTTCACCATTACTGGTTTCACACAATAGGGGTGCGGTTAATCTTCCTTGTGTCACAACTCCTGATGCATCCATTGCGTCGACTCTCTGAACTGGCTTAATTTAAGGACTGAATATGTTATCCCTATATCTACCAAAAAGATATCTGGCGCACTTTCCACATATAATACATTTTCCCTTGATACTAGAATTCGCTTCTTCTTATCAACACCTCAATGTCAGCGACCTGAAACATTCGAGTTCCTTTCCAGATACGGAGTTGTTTTTTTCTCATTCCTTGACTGTTTATATGGTATTTTACTGTCCTTGTAAGTCTGCTATTAGTTAGATTTAACTTCACATTTTTTTCTGTCTGTCTGCAATACTTGCCTCTGCAAAGTCACGTACTTACTTCTTTGTTTCCCTGTGCTTTTACTGGTTTCAAAATACACGTTACTTTTCCATTACAATGGATATCACATTATTTTTACAGGTCGCTGCAACAGCGAGGGCCGAAGTGCCTGTACTGAATTGTAACGTTCTATGTTGTAAGCTACATTTCCTGCTGGCATCCAATATCTCTCCTCATTGTGGAAGCTTCCAGTCACATCTTCCAGAGATTTGTCTGCACTTCATTTGATCGAGGCAACTGTATTTCCTGCTCAGAATGTGATCCCTGTACAATGGAGTGAGGAAAACAGAGTCGCTGACAAAGCTGAGATCACTGACGGTCTGTCCAGAATCAAGAAAAACTATCCCGATCTTCCAGTCTCCTGTAATTTCAACATTACAATGTTCCCACCCTTCAGGCTCTCTGCCTGTATTCCTGATGAAGGACTGTTGCCCGAAACGTGGGTTTGACTGCTCCTGAAATGCTGGCTGAACTTCTGTGCTTTTCCAGCACCACTCGAATCTAGACACTTGTTTCCAGCACCTGCAGTCATTGTGTTTTCCTAGTTGATTTTAACACTACTGCGAATCGTCTTCCAAGGATTCCTGCCTTGAAGACATTTTCCTCTTCTCTCTACGATCTCTCCACTCTTCAGGCTCTCTGCCTGTATTCCTGATGAAGGACTGTTGCCCGTAACGTCGAATTTACTGCTATTCTGATGCTGCCTGAACTGCTGTGCTTTTCCAGCACCACTCTAATCTAGACACTGTGTTCCCAGGCTACGATTTCAGACTCTGCTCTGCTGCAGTGCTCCTTCTAGGCACAATACAAGCTGGAAGATTAGCAACTCATTTTCTACCGAGAGACCATGCAAACTTTAGGAACCAAAATCGAGTTATATCATTTTAGATACCGCCTGCGCTCTTCCACATTGTTCACCCACCCGCCCATCACATCTCTCCGAAGACAGATCATTGGACTCGAAACGTTAACTTTCCTTTCTCATCAGAGATGGACAAGAGCTGCTGATTTTTTTCAGACCTTTTGGCTTTTCTTCAGAGAACTTTGCTTTTCCGTTGTAATCGCCAGACTGCTGGAAGCGTCTGATTGCAGGAGGAGAAGTTCACAGGAGATGAAAAGAATGGCAAGTGTTCGACCTATCCCATTGTGAAGGTAGACAAGCTAGGCTGGGGTTGTTTATCTAAGCACAGCGAAGGTTGAGTGAGAAACCGATTAACGTGCACATTTTATGAAGAGGATAGATATGTATGACAAGGATAAGCCTATATTGGGAAGGAATAGAGTGACATAAATGAAAGACGGGAGACAAGATATTTTGAGGAGATTTGGGAAGAATACTTTCACCGATAGCGTGTTGTTTATCTAGAAATCATGATCTGAACATGTGGTAAAGCTAAGTGTCATGAGAACGTTTCAGCAGTCTGTCGCCGAACACGGGAAGAGCCAGAACACACGTGGATGAGGACCAGGTACTGGAAAGTGTGACGAAGTCAGACAGACGCGAGGTGGGTGCCCTGAACGCAATGGGTCAAAGACAAAGTTGCATGCTTAAAGCTCGTTGCTAGTGCGACTCAGTGGTGCAATGGAAAGCGCGTTGGATTTCTAGGCCTTTGATCAGGTTGCGATTCCAAGGTTGTGGGTTTGTGTCCCATCAGAGTCGAGTTTTAATTTATTGTTTGGAAGGTGGTCAGACCAGACCCGGCTGTCATCTGAAAACCCAACAATATTCGTGCAGAAACCCACTATCTCGAAACAGAACATTTTCCTCTCACAGATTTACATTTTCGATGTCTATTTATGATAAAGATCGATAAATATCTGTTAGCCACTAAGCAACACGATGATGTGGATAGGCTGGAAAAAGACTTAAAATCGTTGTGTCAGCCATGATGACATCGAATGACGTGGCGGGGCAGGATCGGTGTTAAGAATGGCCTCCTTCTGCTCCTTTGTGTCTGTGCCATTTCTGGCCCAGGTTTTTAAACAATCACAATAAGGACAATATGAATTAAACACCAAGTAATATTTTGGTTTCACCTCCATTTCGCTTCCCTCCCAGATGGAATAGACAGCTCTTGTTTCAGATGTAGATCGGACAGTGGAGGATTCTCACAAGTTTTCCTTCAGGCTGAACGTTCCTTCACATAGGTTTCCAAGTGGACACGTGGAGCAAGCAATTGCATGGATGCTGGGGATTCAGGGGCAGATTTCCCCTTTGCTTCTCAGGAATTCTGGACAAGGTAATGAACGCGAATTTCTGATATTTTGAGTCTTACTCTGTACTCTTGCGACTTTACTAATTAAACTGAATTTCAATTTGCCCTTACAAAACATTATTCAGTCTTCACTGTTTATACAAACCATGCAACGTGCTCGTGGATGCAGTATGCTGAACATTATTCACGTTGTGTGCAGTGTGGGTCGATGCACACGTGGAAAAGGACCATGTACTGGAAAGTGTGACGAAGTCATATGAACATGCCAAAGGACGTTGGTGAAATATCAGTGAATCGAATTTTCTGACGAATTGAAGCCGATAGAAGGAAAATCCCAGTACAGTGGCGACATAACATTGCCTGTGATCAACGCAGGAAACCATGGTATTTGTACCCAGTATTCAATAAAGCCGATTTTCACCACAATTTTCTATATCATTTTCCTGAACCTGATGCTTCATAATCGATGATCCATGATCGGTATAACCTCGGTATAAACTGTGTTTCATGTCAGATCGACAGAAAAAAAATGAGTAATTGGGTTGAGGGTGCCAGTGGTAAGTTCAGGAGCCAATCGTCATCATTAGATGACAGGTCCAGTGGTGCAATTAGTTAGTTTGCTATACTTGCATGACAGAACGGCAGGACATGAGCTGCCAAAATTGTGCATTCGATTCTCGCCAGGTCTTTGCTTTACTGATAGTGACCAGAGATGATTGCAACTTCAAGCTGAAGATCAGTTCAAACCCAGAATATTACACCGCAAAAACGTACCGTTGGCCCTAATGTTGCACAGAACTATGATGCCATTCTGAAGTCCATCTGAACAGCATTTTACCATTATAATCTGTAAGTTTATCCAATGATCATTTAATTGCCCTGAAGGTTGGTGAGTCTCTGACTGTTGAAGGTAAGACGTTCAGCACCCTTATGATTCTCTGAGAAAGGAATCTACCTCGGCATCTATCACCCTCAAATTACATCGATGTGCCCTTGTGCCAACCATCACCATTTGAAGAAAAAGGCCTTCACTGTCCACCTTACGTCAACCTCTGATCATCTTTTATGTCTCTATTAATTCACCTCTCAAATTTCTCATCTCTATCAAAAACAGCCTCAAGTCCCTCAGCGTTTCCTCGTTAGACCTTCCCATCATAGGAGGCAACATCCTAGGAAATCATATCTGGACCCTTTCCAATGCTTTCGCATCCGTCCAATAATGTGGCGATCAGAACTGCACGCAACTCTACAAGTTTGGCAACAGCAGAGACATTTCTGGAGCTGCAAAGGGATCATTTGGTCCTGAAACTTAATCCCTCTCCCAATAAAATCTAACACACTGTGCTCCATGCAAGCAAATCGATCAACGTGGATGTTAACTTTCATAGATTTATGTACATAGGCACCGAGACCTCTCTGCTCATTTAAACTTCCAAGAATATTACAATTAGCCCAGAACTCTTTATTCTTGTTTCTCCTTCCAAAGTAAATCATCTCACACTGTTCCATATTAAACTCCATTTGCCACCTCTGAGCTCAGATCTGCAGATCATCCATGTCCCTCTGTAATCCGCAGCAGACTTTGGCACTGTTGATAATTCCATCAAGCTTAGTGTATTCAACGAAGTCACTCATCATTCATGACCCTAACCCAGGTCATTTATAAAAGTGACAAACAGCAGTGGATCCAAAAAGGAACCTAGAGGTACACCATGAGTAACTGAACTCCAGGATGAATATATCCCATCAACTGCCAGCTCGCCAATTACAGACTTAAACCGCTAAATCCCGGTCAATCCCATGTCTCTGTATTTTATGCCGGCGAAAGACTTCTCATGTCTCCTCTTCGCTCTAAGTCGCTCTCTCTTTTGGACCGTCTTGGCCAGCTTTTAATTTGCAAGTGCCCTATTTCAGCCTTCATATCTCATGTTTACATGCACCTCCTTCTCCCTCTTGACAAGAAAGTCAACTTTTTCAGTAAAAATGGCTCAGAGTCTCGACCTCATATTCCCTGCATGACACACACATACTTATCAAGGACATGCAGGAGCTCTTCCTTGAACAAGCTCCATATTTCAGGTGTACATAACCCCTGCGGTTGCTTTCCCCATCTGGTGAATCCTAACTCTTGCCTGATCGCATCATACTGGCCTTTCTCCCAGCGGTAACTCGTGCTCTGTGATATATGCATCTATTCCTATCCATCACTAAATAAACATACCGAATTGTGGTCACTTTCACCAAAGTGCTCACTTACCTCCAAATCGAACAGCTGACTTGCTTCATTACGTAGTACCAAATCCAATGAAGTTTTGATTCTTGTTTGCCTGTCTACATGCTAAGTCACGAAACCCTGCTGCGCACATGGACAAAGACTGACCAATCAGAGGTAATCAAACAATAATATTTGGAAAATTAAAGTTGCCCACTACAACTACCATGTTACTTTCGTTGGTGGTGACCTCTACTTTCCTGACTTTAATCTCAGCCCATTCGAGTTCAGCAGATTCAGTAGAGTCCACACCAAATATCCTTTCTGCTACCATAGTACTTTCTTTGACGAATAACGTCATATCTCCCCCTCTGTAACGACTTTCCTGCTCTTACTGAAAACTCGAAACTGAGATGCCAGGAACAACCATTCCTTTCAGTGATCCATTCATGTCTCTGAAATGGCCACAACATTGAAGTCCCAGGTAACAACCCATGTCACCTGCTTTATCTCAGATGCTCCAGGCCGTGAAGTTGACACACTTCAAATAACCTTCGTTCTTCCCAATATACACTCGCGAACACGAAAACCTATTTATGACCTCACCACTCACAACTTCCTGCACACTGCAGCGAAAATTCAGGTTCGCACTCCGCTGCTGAATTCGTTTAAACACTTCTCAATAGCGTTAGAAAATACCCCTCAAGATATTGGTACCCTTCAGGTTCCGGTGAAGACCATCCTGTTTGTAGAGGTCCAACTGACTCCAGAATGAGCCACAACTATCCAGATATCCGGATCCCTATCACCTGTACCATCCTTACAAACATGGGTTCTCCTGCTCTCTCCCTATTCTTTCCCTCACTCCGACGTTGTATGTGTAACAAATCAGAGAGAACAACTCTGTTTGATCTCGTTCGAAGATGTCACCCTGGATCCCTGAATTTCTGCCATACATCCACATCAATTTTCTGACCTATTTTGTTGGTGCATATGTGAAGCACGACCTCGGGCTGCTCCCCCTCCCACTGAAGGATCCTGAAAACACGATGTGAGACATCACCACCCCTGCTAACTTGGAGGGATCACATCAATCATGAGCCTGCCCTGTACCCACAGAAACTGCAATCGGTCCCCCTCTCTATTTAGTCCCCAGGAACTATTGCTCTCCTCCCCACTACCCTACCCTTCTGATCAACAGGGACAAACACTGTACCAGAGACATGTACCCCATGGCTTACCCCTAGTATGTCATTCCCCCATAATGTAACAAATACGGTATGCTTGTTAGTAAGGGGCACGGCCATCGCGGATGCCTGCACTGGCTGCCTGCTCCCTTTTCGTCTCCCGATTGTATCCTATCGACCTTTTTCTTGTACCTGAATTGTAACAGCCTCCATATCACCCCTCTCTTTTCCCCTCAGACTCCCGAAAGATGCAATGTCCAGCTCCAGTTCCCTAATGCAGTTGCCAAGGAGATGGAGTTGGGTACAATTCCCGCAGATTCAAATGTCAGGGACATGACTGTAAAGTCCAAGCTCTCACATTCTACAGGAAGGTCATTCAAATGCCCGACCATCCATTTCTAATGTTCTGAATTCACACACACACACACACACACACACACACACAAACACACATACACACACACACACACACATACGTACACACACACACATACACACACACAGATATGCGCGTATATATACATATATATACATATACATATAAATATGTGTGCACATGCATATATGCGTATATATATATATATATATATATATATATATATATATATGTTTACAATTTGCAAAAGAACGTTGAGTAAAACAGCATTTATTCTAAAGAAGTATGATTTCGTGGTGTGTACTGTCCTTGGGAAAGACCTCAGTTACTTAAGACCAGCCATAAATACTCCCTGAGTGAATATCCATCACTCAATAGAGATACAGAGGCGATTTTTGAAGTCGATGCGTTTCTCATATCGCTGAGCCTGCGCTGTGTTAAATTCTGGAAAGGATATTTAGCTCGTTTCATATTACTGATATTTCTGCAAACTCGTACAGGCCTTTTTAAAACAATCCACAAAGTACTGGATTTATCTCATTGGACATTTTGACTGATATCGGAAAAACTGGAATCGAAATGACAAAGATGTTTTTAAGTACTGCTATGAAGATTACAGAATTCAAACAGGAATATTTTTGTCACTGTATATTTTTGGGGAAGATGAGTGAGCAGCAAATAGACTCACTCCCTTCTCTGTGATGCAGCCAAATTTTCCAATGCTACAGATGAAAGAAAAAAGGTGCATTACACCGGCAGGTCAGTTCCAACTCACGATAGTACAGTTTCACTTTGATTATCGCCATCGTTGAAAATATTAGCTGAGTTGGGAGATCAGCATCCTGAGGGTATGCTGAGACATTGCGACAATTAATCACGCACTGTTGGCATCACTTTATATCATGAACCAGTTATGTAGCGGACTGAGCCAATCGGCTTCCCTTAAATGCTGATCTAACACAAACAGCTCAGTTCTTTTACAAATTATAGAAGTTCACGTAGAACAAGCTGCTCAACCTTTCCTCGCAATCAGCTCATTCTATACTTAGTCGTACTCAGTTGCAGGTGTTATGAGGTTTCTTTCCAATTAACGTTAACCAATTAGAGAGTGTGCACCTAACGCGTACCCATCCTGGCCGCCCAGACTCCCTGTCTCAGTGAAATTCACTCTTTGTGTGTCTGCACGCGTCTTTCCAAATGTTTTAGAATCAGCTTCTGAATATTTTTTTCTGCGAAAAAGTAATAATTTTCGAGTTCAATGGCTGTAGAGGGAAAAAGAAAACGTGCTCCAAACTTCTCTTTATCATTCATCGCTGGTTTTGAAGTTCTAAACTCTAGACGTAGATCCATCCGAATGAGGGAATTTCCCTCCTGTTTACTCTCACCAAATTTACATCGCCTGGAAACCTTCTCTATGGACACAAATCAGTTTTACCTGGTGTCACGCCATATGATCTATTCGTCTTTTCCACCAACCCATGAAACCCCGCCTTGTCTTTTCAAATGGCATTATCCCTCACTACATCGTTGGCTTCCTTTCCATTTCCTTGTTTCCAAGTAAACGCAGTCCTTTCTTCCTGACGTCCTTTCATTCCAGTCATCGGAATCCATGGCTTTTATTATCTCTTTAAATTCCAGTATAGAAAGGATGCTGGGTCCAATGCAACACATGAAAACCCGCTCTAATGCTGGATACTGCCATTACCAATGTAGGGAAAATGGGAGCTAGTTCAGTCAAAAGTGAATCTGTTGGTTGTCGCACTATGGATCAATCCCTGACTGGGAAGTGTTTTTCCTCACTTTTTTCCCCTATCTGAACATGTGCTAAAGCAACACAGAAAGGGATCATAGAATGCCTACAGTTCAGAAACTGGCTATTCGATGCAACAAATACACACTAATCCTCCAGGATTTAACCCTCACAGAACAATTCTTTACCCTTTTTCTCTTCATTTGCGCCTGAATAATGCACCTTACTGACAGTCGACTCAGTTGTCGGCAAATCATATCTCTGGCGCTTTGAGACAGCAGTGATAACCAGTGAGCCACCTTGCGGCCCTGTACAATATTGCAAGGCACATGCCAACGCGTTTGAAATGCGATTCCTGTCAAATATGCTCTACTTTTGTTGTTGCCCTTATCAGGAACTATAATTCCTGATTCCGTGACCAAGAAATGAACCCAAACCACAGCAGTGAAAGTGCCGCATCAAACCCACTAGTCGTCCAGGAAGGACGGCATGTGTAATTGCATCTTCTCTTCACAGCACAGCTTTCTTTCCTTGCGATGAGAAATTTCATCCAAAAAAGAATGTTCATGACAAGGTCTGGAGATTTATCCGCCTTTGAACATTTTCTGAGACCTTCAGCAATTATTTTCCTGTAATAAGAAATATTCATCACCTTGTATTTCCATGATTTCTGCAGTCTCCTTAAGTGCAACATATCTCAAACTGAAAAATTCCATCTTGCTTGCATTTGGTCTGTATCTCTCTAATCATTTCTTCTTCTTCTAAATATCCAAATGTCTTTCTAATAATGTAACAGCATCTCGATGTACCAATTGCTCCAGCAGTTGATTCCATATAGAAACCATCCTCTGTGTGAAAAGGTTATCTTGTCATTCTGTGTAAATTTTATGGGTTCTGGACTCCCGTATCCAAGGGAAAAAGACCTTTGCTGTTCACCTTATCGAGAGCACTCATGATTTTATGAATCTCTATAAAGTCATCCTTCGACCTCCGATGCTGCAGTCCGACAAGTCAAAGCCTACACAGTCTCTCCTGGCAACATGTAAACGCTTTGTTGCATGAAGCAACACAGAGTCGAATGCAATCCAGCCGTTAGAAATATCACCTAATGTCAATTTCTTTGATGATTGGTCAAATAGTTTAAGAAAAGGAATCGTTCTCTTCATACATGGAGAGTGAACATTCGGTCTTGCTTTCTCCACAGTAAAAACTGACGTGAAAAATTCGTTTAATGGCTCTTCCATCTGCTGAGCTCAAACGCAATGAAAACCTCTTTAATCTTTATGGTACTGTTTCTCGAATTGTTCTCTTGCCAGATATGTACTTGTAGACCCTCTTCGGATTATCTTCAGCCCTGGCCGATTCGATAATTTCGTATCCCCACTTTGCCTTCCGGGTCTGCATCTTATTGAAGTCCCGACAAGAAAATCATTTGAACCCTGTGACAATCAGATTTTAATCAGCAAGGGATTCGAAGGATAGCTGATATTGCAGGAAACTGTACCCGTGGATTACCAGATCAGCCGTAATCTCACTGAATAGTGAGAGCAGACTGTATAGGTTGAATTGCTGACTTCTGCTCTTGCATCTTATTGTATTTTTTTTCTGGACTTCTAATTGCTTCTGTTTTTCCTTTATCAATAAATTTCCCGGGCATGAGAAGAAGAAGATTTCCAGTGCAAAGGCTTAAAACCAAATATCATTTCAGCATCTGATGATGTTGTCCAATTGGTTGTTGCTTGAATATGATTCGCTTTTGAACATGGAAGAGAAAAGCATCATTCACAGTGTGGAGAAACTGTGTCTTGTACGTGTGGGCAGGGATTCAACAGATAATCTGCCTTGTCAGAACATAAACGCAGTCTGACGAGGTCGAGGTCATTCGTCTGTTTCGAATGTGGGATAGAATTCACTTGATCCACCACACTGTTTGAACAACAGCATTTCCACACAGGATTTTTTTTAATTTAAATGCCCTGAAAGTGGGAAGCGCCTTAAAATCCCTGAGGATCTGTTGACCCATCAACGTGTTGACACGAATGCGAAACGTCAGTTGCTCTCAAAATGGGCCTGGATTCAAGTGGTTAATTAGACTCACTGTGCACCCGCCATCTCACTGTGTGGAGAGGCTGTTCATCTGCACTGGTGTGGGAAGAGATTTGATGTGAAATGCAAACTACTGAAACTAAAGCAAGTTCATAAGTGAAGGAAGTGCCTGGTTTTTACTGTGCTTCACAGTGTGCCAAAGTCTCAACTAGAAGTTTTGGTTTCAATTCCAGCTTACTGTGGAGCTGTACCAAGGAATTTAACTATTTCTTAATTGGTGATTGACTGATGCCCATTGTGTCTTCTTTCCGATGAAGTTAAGATTCCAGAAGAAACTAAATGTGTTCCAGTTTCCTCCTGTTCTACAGCAGCTAATTCATTCAAAATAAATTCTTCAAAGTGCCTGATTTTCTCCACATTGTCCAGACAGGAAATGCTTGTGTGACTGAGAAGTCACAAATGGTGCTAAATAATATGCAGTCAGGTGTGGCATTTGGCGCAATAGTCACCACTGTTTTCTCACAGGGCCAGGGCCCTTGCTTCTACTGCAGCCTTGGGTGAAATTTTGTGTGGAGTTTGCACAATCTCCCCATGTTTGTGTTATTTCCATTTCACGGCCCAAAGATGTGCAGGTTAGTAAGATTTGCAATTGCTAAATTATCCAAGGAAGTCTGGGTTAGGCACTTAGCGATGGGAAATGCAGGGTGACTGAAGGAGGTTGGAGGATTATTCTGGGCGGGATAGTATTTGGAAGGCAGGTGTGAACTTGTTGGGTAAATTGGCCCGTCTCAGGGATTCCATGTTTCTGTGAGTCAAATAAAAAACGCTTATTTTTTGATTGAACAATAGACATTGAAACAGCTCAGAATGATTGGGACTGAGACAATAACCTGCAAAACCCCTGCAGTGATGTGCTGGGCTTGGGATGATTGACATTTAGAAATTGCAAGCATTTGGGCTGGATGGTTACACCAAGAGTTACATTGTTGAAAGCACGCATGTTCTCTTTAAAATAGTGTATTTTCTGAATGTTGAAGGAAATTAAGACTGCGTGCTTTGCTCCCTGAATGAAAAGGCTGGTGGACGGGCTGTTCCAAAATAGATACAGGTCACACTTCTCGGTGAAAACCTGATTTTTTTTCTTGCTGTTTCGACAACAACTCCCCTTGAAACAATTACATTAAATTATGTCCAGTGTCCCAGAAGCTCATAAATTTTCAATTTTTGTTTTGCTTTGGCATCTGGCATCTAATCAATTTATACAAATTAATGTGTCATTGGAGTTTATATAAACCAATATTTTGAAAACCAGAGTGAGAGCTATTGCTGGAGAGTTACCTGCCCATCTAACACTTCCCTCTCTAAGAAATTAGAAAGCACTCTCTATCAAAAGTTACCTTTTTCTGCAAAACGTACTCTGTAAAAAATGAAAGTAGTTGAAACAATTGAGATAAGCAGATAGAAGTTGGAAATAGCGGAGCACATACAAACTGTGTCGACTTGAGATGAAGTTGATGTAATGTATAACAAATGTGTTATTGAAACAGCATGTTAATAGATTGCTTTCAGTTAAAGAAAATAATATTTAGTTTGTTGATTATTTGTTTACTATTCGCAACAGATTGAAATAAAAAGTTGTTTTTTCTTTATGTGCTGGAATAGATTACGATTTGAGGAGAGGTTTTCCGAATGTTTGCTATTAATTAAAGAGGGACTCCACGTCCTCGTTGGAACAATGTTTCCTTTGATTCCAACAGTCTCCAGTTTTGCAAAAGCTCTTCAATGATGTTGTCATTCGGACACACCCTTAATTTCAAGGGCAGTCAGTCTCACCTTGCCTTGTGAATGCAGTACTTTATCTATTTTGGACTATATATGTTATGAGGACAAAAGCTAAGTGCCTCTGATGGAACACGCAGTATCAGAGAGCTGCTTATTGTTGACTGAGTACAACCTGAAAGCACAGTTATTGCTCACTGCCATCACTTTGCTGATGGTTGAGCATTAATTGACTGGACTAAGGGTTGGATTTGTCCTGTTTTTGTGGATTGGTCACAACTGGGCATTTTTATTAACCTGTATTAATATGAATGTCGTGGTTCCAAAGCGCTGTTGTGAAAGCTGGAGCAGGGCATTGAGTATGATGACCATCATTCATTATATCGAAGGGAAAGACAGACTTAAAGGCCTAAATGTCCGCCTGCTATACCGATATATCAATGCTGGGGACATTTGGGGTGGGAGAACTAGTATAGAATCGTCCAGGGTCTCCATGATTTCACGCTTCTGCCAGGAGATTACTAAAATGTTTCCGTCTTACCTTGAGCACGGATTGTCCTGTACGCCCCCGTCTGCCCCATGAAAGAGACAATCTTTGAGATAAGTAGTTCATTTCCAGTCTGGCTTGTTCGTAGTATGGACCGAGTGAATATCTCCCTTACCTGTCTACGCTGGCACTCGCCTCATCATCTTTCGCTCTGCGTTTGGTGGATTAATCTTTCCGCCCCCTACTCTTTTTGGACAGGAGCCGCTGTCAATCACGTGTTAAGCGGACATATGCAGTATTATGTGAAGTGTTGGTGCCTGGAGCCATACTGGCTGGAAAAGGAGGCTTACTAACACTGGGAGTGTCAGAAATACCCAATGTTGGCCGAAAAGTCTAAATAAGACTGTTTATTACTTTGTGTTAGCGTCAGCTGCATAGTTTCCTACAGTAACAAGCATAGTGTGAACATTCCGAGCTGAATATAGAACATAGAACATAGAAGAATACAGCGCAGTACAGGCCCTTCGGTCCTCGATGTTGCGCCGATCCAAGCCCACCTAACCTACACTAGCCCATCGTCGAGTTACAAGGGAGAGGGACTGTGGACAGTATTGAAAATTGGAAACACTGCCTTAAATCATCGCAGTATTTATTAGAGTTAACTAATCAGCATGAAGTGAAGCAGAAAGCAAGATGGCTCTCGAGATGTATTCAAGATGCAGTTGAGTACAAGCGGAAGAACAGGAACGAAGGGAAAACTGGCATGTTGAGAGAAATCACATTGAAACAACAGTCTCCGGCAGTTAAACATTTCAGCCATGACGTTAAATTGGAGAAGGTAGACAAGGAAATTCAAAACAATTTTTCAAAATCATCTGGGTACAGTACAAAATTGATGGTGAGAAAGTATTCCCACTCGGAAAAGCTTTGAGAGAAAGAGTGGAGAATTAAAAAAAAAACAAAAGAAGAAAATGTGATGCAAGAAATAAACTTCACACAACGACATAGTTAGAATTTGAATTTTTTAATGATCTGTGTTTCGGGCTTTTCCAGTGAAGGGCATTAAAACATTATTTTATAGGGAAAATTACAGGATTACAGCGGGAGAAGTCAGGGTAATGACACAAAATCAGAAAGCATATTCGGGGAATCGTGTTAACCCAAAAGGTTGAATGACCTCCTCTGTACTTGAACAATTCTGTGATTCAAAATTACTCATTGAATCTCCACACAATCACTCAAGAACATGGCACTAATATTTCATGTTCAATCTGGTTGCTGAACAATGCTGTGATGAATTATTTGAGAGAATCATTGACTAACTTGAATTATCAAGCACATCACTGATTCCAGGTGCAATTTTTTAAACAAAAAGCTTCATAAATAAATTATCCGTACCAGAATTTCGATTTTGTGGAAGCACGAGGAAGAATCTGGGAAACAGATTTATAACTTTGAGGTTAACAGAAAGGAAAATTTTTTGACATGAACTGGTTTCCCTGGCAAAATCCCTGTTCTATATTTGGCAGAGCTGAATTTTGTGCACTTTTTTCTAATTAATTAGAAAGACAGTATTTGCTGATGGGAAAATTAAACAAGACACTATACTGATATCTGAAAGAGCCCCGCGTTTCATCAGCAACTGAACGCTACCTCTCAATGTGTTCATGTGACAAGTTTACTAACATTAGCATTATTGATTCCCGATGTGGGTAAATGGGCCATTCGGCTTAAAATGTCCACACCAACTGACTGCACAGCAGTCATACGAGAGTCACCCCTCTCCCCACCAACTTTCCAAGACCAGTCAATATAAACCTGAACACTGTGGGCAATCCACTTCACCAGCACACATTTAAACTGGAGGAGGAAATACGCACATTCAAGTGGAGATTGTGAAAATTCCACACAGACTACCACCCAAGGCCGAGGTTGAACCCAGATCCTTGGCGTTGTGAGGCAGCAGTTCAAATCGCCGTCACAGCCTATTGGTATAAAATTTCAATAGTACATAGAAACTGAGTTGGTGTTCCAGTGAACAGACTATGGAAAGATTAAGAGTCAGTTACGCAGCCATAAATTCACTTGCTTCCAAAATTTGTATGTTTTCCCTGAAACCAATTCTGTGATTGTTTGATGTTTGCAAAGACCAGCCTCCTTAGCAGCGAATTGATTCAAATATAAGGAAATTTCTCACCGTTATCCAGGGCATCCTTCTTTCAGTTAGGGTAAGGATCGTTGATGTTACGGACAGAAAGGTCGGAGTAAACTCATATTATTTTCGGGTGAGCGCCATCGCTATCATTCTCACTTTTCTTCTCTTATGTCTCACAGTAAAATCTATGACCGCTGTCTGTTAATACATTTCCATTTTTCATGGGAACACTTTGATTTTTCACATAGTACTAATTCTCATGAATGTTCTCTGCCTCCAGAGATTCAATGTTAGTTGGACAGTGACATGGGAGAGGTAGTGAGCTCCTCTCTGACAATGCTGGACGGATCTCCACCATTCCTTGAAATCCCAAATTTTGTCTGTTCTCTGCCCTGATCAACTGTGATCGCACACATAAGTACTCCATTCTCACATCCGGGGGGCAAATTAGATACAAATCCAATTCGTTCATTGATATGGATCCGTTTCTTTTGATTCATGTAACATTTGGCCATTCTAATTCTGTGATTGAGTCACTTATTGGTGTCAGGACATGAGCAGAAGCGGTCAAATTTAAAGTTTGACCGCTCAGTAAACTTTAAACCACATCTACAAACGTGTCTCTCATTCACTCCTAATTGTCACTTTGTCTTAGCAACAAAAGCATTAATATTCAGAACAGCAGATGAACTCGCTTCCAATGTGTTTACACTGACAGTGTAATGAAAAGTCAATGTTCAGCTCAGCAAACAGATATTCAATGGAACTTTATGTAATGAGGGTGTCAAACTTATGACCTGATATTTAAAATCGCTTATTCTCCTAACATTGGAAAGTGGACAACACCAACAAGCTACAATCACATCTCTTATGTGACTCTTAGGTAACTGTTTAAAAGCCATTCACTGAATTAAATTAACCATCAGAGACCAGCGACATGAATGCTTCCTCATTAAAAAGTCAGTGGAATCCTTAAGATATTTGAAAAGGAAACAGTAAACATTGGAGGAACTTTGTAACAGGTGTAGACCATTGAGCCCTTCGACGCCGTTCCAACATTTAAGGAAATCATGGCTCATCGGAGGCCAAAATCCATGTTCCTACCTTTTGCCTTTTGTTGCTGGAAGTGCTTCTGAACATGCATCTTGAATGGTCTGGCCCGAATTTTAGATTATGAGCACTATAAACACAGAAATATTTTTTGTGAACAGCCAAATATGCTGACTAAATGCAAAATAGAGTCTGAGGTGTACAAAAAATATAGGATTCCGAAAAATATTCCTTCACACTGTCAGGGGTCGCAGGAGCAAGAGCCACATAACCAACAAAAGTATTCAGATGTCAACATTTGATGTAAAGGCAAACAAAGTGCTGGAAAATGGGACGAGGATCTGCAAGCCGTTGATTCTGACAAGAGCACGTAGAGGAGATTGATGGCTGATGACCAAACAGTACAACCCCGTTCTACAGGCATGCTTGGTGGTCTATTGGTTCGGATTTTGCACTTTTACCACTGCGTCCCGTCTTCGATTCCCTGCCAGTGAATCAGAACCTTATTGTTCCTGACAACCGCAACAGCAAACGCACAGCATCTGTGACAGGATTCCTTGCAAAGCCTCGGATCAATTAACCACCCCGAGAACATCAGAGTCAATGTACTGGGTAATCCCTGTTCCGTCGGTCAGGTCAGCCATAATTCTCCTCAGATTCTGCTTCCCAGTGAATTTCTGAGCATTTTAAATCCTAAGATTGGGTATTCTTTTCGTTTCATTGCCATTCCCTGCAGCCACAGTAATTGGATGGCTGGGATTGGAAAGTTGTGTGTGAGCAGCGTTTCGGACTAACCCAGTCAGTGGTTATGCAACAGTGGGGAGAGGGGGTGGCCTGCTGTGTGAGTAACGATCTTAATCGTTCGAGTAAGTGATTGGAATCTGAGAATGGCAGAACAATGGCGTAATGGTGAAACCACACCCACTCCTTCCTTTTCCTTTAGAATTAACTCGTACATTCTCTCTCACCATAACTTCGCCATTCTCCCATTCCAGTGGGACTGACTGTTATGTCCTATTTGGCAAGTTTACTCACTATTGTTCTGTATTTGGTGGAATTCTGTACTGCATAGGCTGTCGGGTCTTGTTCATTAAGTATATTCAAATCGAAGAAAGACAACGTTGTAAAGTTGTGAAGAGTCATGAAGAAAGTTATCAAATCAGACATGAGCTCAGTTCATGGTGGAACAGACTTGGCGTGAATGGTCTCTTTCTGCTTCTAAAAATAGCTGTGTTAAAATGAATCTGCAAAGATGATCTGAGTAAAGTTCGCCAAGTTAAAAGTATGTGGATCCACTTGGGGCACTGAAACGATGTGAGACCTGCAAAGGTCAACACACAAAGAAGAGTCAATTGGGTGATTGATCCGGAATGGTCAGTACACGAGGATAAACAGGAAAAATAACCTTCAGAGCACACATTGATTATGGCTCCAGTTAGCCTATAATCGGTTCTAACAAACCACCATCGGTCTTCCTTATTCCGATGGCCTCCTCTGTTCTTGTTTTGAGCGAATGCACGTCTGGCAATAGCAGCTGATATTACGGATGTGGATCTGTGACATGGAGGGAAATGCTTCTGACTCTTTCACGCATAATTCTGCTTCTAAAGTTCAGTCAGCATTTCCTTTTAATTACTATAATTGGTAACACTTAACAGACCATGGCATTGGAATTCTTGAATCCTAGTGACCGACTACCATGGAAGAACTCTGTTTATACCACCCTCAACACTGTGCGTTTTAGCATTACATCCAGCTATCTTTTTGTACATGCTCCCTTCGGCTTTCTCTGGGTTGTGTTACACTGACATCTTACATGTTACACAGGCTATCAGTGCATCTATTAGTTTGCAGGTTCTCTCTCACATAGCAATGCATTGGTTCTGTAGCTCAGTGGTTAGAACGTTGGCCTTGTAAAGTAAAAATGCACATGAAATATCCCATTCCTCTTTGTCTTTTCAGGAATTTGAGGAAGACCATTTGGAAGGATAGTAATATGCTGATGTAAGCAATATTCTAGTGAGTAGGAAGAGCCAGTCGAGGCCTCAGAAACTGCAGAGTTACATGGAATTAATGTGGGATGTGCTCGGACAGGGAGAGACCATTTGCTTCCTTTACTACGGTAAACAGAGTCTGGTGTTGAAGTCTGACATGGGACGATAATAGCCAAGTGTGTGAAATCCTGTTTTTTTGGGGTTCGTCTCTCACCTTTCATCTGTCACTCTCGGGTGAACGGATTTTCATGTTTCGCTCTGTGGGTCAAAATGAGGTTCAATTCCTCAAGTTAATGTTAACAAAATTGACCCATCTCAAACTTCACCCCCATTATTTGTGTCGTTTAGTTGAAACTGGTAGGGAGAAAACACCGCTAACATGAAACTTGTGAATGTCAGTGCACATAAGGCTATAGTCCAGGGTTGATAAAATGGGATGATGTGCTTGTTTACTTGCTGATTACTCTCGAGGACTCAATCATTTTGGAGGAGAAACTTATCTCCAGTGAAATAAAGCCAAAAACTGTGTCATTAAGAAACGAAGCAACGATGTCTGTTGTCACCCCTGGTGATGCATTGGTTGTGATTCAGCACTTTCAGCGCCGCAGTCCGAGCTCAATTGCCGCTCAAAACCGTGACCGAACTTTGATCCTGATATGCAGTAGGGAAAACGAAAACATTTATCAATGATCGGGTGGTTGAATCGGGAACTCACCGTCAGGGTTTGCAGGGGCAGGAACAACATAAACAACAAAGATATTCCGATGTCAACATTTGATGTAAAGGCAAAAATAGTGCTGGAAAATGGGATGAGGATTGGCAAGCCGTTGTTTCTGACAAGAGCACGAAGAGGTGATTGATGGCTGATGACCAAACAGTACATCCCCGTTCTATAGGCATCCTTGGTGGTCTATTGGTTCGGACTTTACACTTTTACCACCGCGTCCCGTCTTCAATTCCCTGACAGTGAATGAGAACTTTATTGTTCCTGACAACGGCAACAGCAAACGCACAGCATCTGTGACAGGATTCCTTGCAAAATCTTGGATCAATTAATCGCCCCGAGAACATCAGAGTCAATGTACTGGCCTCTGACAGAAGGGGCAGATGCCTGGGTAATCCCTGCTCCGTCAGTCAGGTCATCCGTAATTCTCCTCAGCTTCTGCTTTCCAGTGAATTTCTGAGGATTTTAAAACCTGAGATCGGGTATTCTTTTCGTTTCATTGCCATTCCTTGTAGCCACAGCAATTGGTGGCTGGGATTGGAAGGTTGTGCGTGAGCAGCGTTTGGGACTAATCCAGCTTCCACCTCTGTGATGACCCTGGGACATTGAATTGGATATCCTCAGGGACATTTATGGAAAGGACTTTTGCTTTTGACTATCTAGAATTGAATTCTTATCTCAGCTTCACAACAACACTTCATAAGTTTGAGAGAGCCGAAAGCCCTTGCTGCCGAGAACAGCAGTATTCGAACCTGCAATTGCCTAATGTGTAGATAGGCGCAATACCCATTGCGCCACTGGAAACGGCTTGGAAAAAGCCTACAAGCATTGCTATTGATTCGTAGTCAGGCGCGTTACCCATTGCGCCACTGGCCCCGAGCTTACTTTGGGCGTGCATGCTGCAAATTAGTATTGTCAACACGGATATGAACAATATGATCCCCTTAATTTTCGGAGCTTTCGAGTAAATTAATGAGCTGTGAGTTTTCGCAGGAAATTGACTAATATGAAACGAGCTAAAATTTGTTTCTTTAGCTCAGTGCAGAGTCAGCCATATGAGAAAGCATTGCCTCTGTTTCTCTCTGCACAGATTAGATTTCCTACAGAGTGGAAACAGGCATTTGGCCTGACAAGTGCCCACCGACAGTTCAAAGTGTAACCCAGAAGACTCAACATTCTCTGACTAATACACCTAATAGTATCAGCAATTTTTGCATGGCCAATACAACTGACAATATTTGAATAGAGAGAGAAAATCATAGAACCCGGAGGAAACCCACGCATATTCGACGAGTATGCTCAAACTTCACAGAGACAGTCGTTCAGTGCTGGAATCAAACCCGATCCATGCCTCTGCTAGGGTGCAGTGACAACCATTGAACACTTCCACGAGTTGAAAATTGGCAGTATTTCTCTTTACAACAGATACATATACCTTGGGAAAGATATTCCCTCAATCTTCAAAGATGTGCACTGCTAAGATCTATTTCACTTCAGATTAAAAGAGCTTTGCATCCTTTCCCTCAGACAGATGTCAAAATGCTCCCTGCTCCATGTGAACAGGCGCTGCACCCGGTGCGGTTGGACCTCACAGCCTGTTGTCCCAATGTTCCCTTCTCAATGTCAATAGAAACTGCTGCAGGTGAGGTTAGAGCTCCCTGCCTGATATTACAATAGTCCCTGCTGCTCCATGTCAAAAGAAATTGCTCCACGTGAGGCTCAAACGCCCAGCCACGTGTCACAATGCTCCCTGCTCCACAACAATAGAAGCTGCTCCAGGTGACGTTAGAGTTTCCAGCCTCGGCACTTCACGCACCTCTGTACCGACATAGATGGATCTCGCCCTCATCGATTACATCACTGTTGCCACAGGTGCGTGCTCTTCCCCATCACAATTTCCAATTGGATCTTCCGAACTGTATCACTCGGTTTCTCTGATTCTGGGCCTGTGAACTGGGATTACATTATATTTCGCAGCAGTGTTTACTTGATTTTGTGAGCAAATTGGAGAAGAAAACCGATGTTAAACTACATTCCTGTTGGGAAATACATTTCAACAATTCCCTGCAGTATCCCTTAAGCCTTTGAAGTTTTGTAGAAATCCATCAGTCTCAGCATTCAACAATTCAAGTTAAAAATTCACCCCACCCTGAGTACCCACATCTCAGACACTGTTTGTCAACTATTACTGTTGTGCCTGTTAAGCTGTTCCTGATATATCCTCTGACACTATCCTTACTGCTTTTGAATAGCATTTTTACATGTGGCACGGGAAACGTGCTTTGCCTTGTGCCTACCGCAAGTTCAGCGTCAGTCTGAGTTATGGTAAAATACATATTTCACATTGTATGCTACGTAATGCCTGATGTCCCATTGATCCCTTCTCAATGTCAGTAAAAACTGCTGTAGGTGAGGTTGGATCTCTCAGCTTGATATTGAAATAATTCCTGCTGCTCCGTGCTTCGCAAACGGGGAGTGGAATCAGTACCATACACCATGAAAATACGCTTCGAGGCGATGATTTCGCGCCTTCAAACACCCGCTTTCTTCCATCTCAGAGTTTCAGATATCAGGATTCAAACCCATCCTTCCTCGGAGATGTCTCTCCCTCTACAATCACTAACCAACCTTGACGCTGCCCCTGCGATTTCACTGATGCATTCCACAATCTAACACTTACATTACACCGTGCAGTCTGTGTTTCTGGGGTGCTGTAGCTGGGTGAACGTGCCTCTAACCAGCATCGGGACCTTTTAACCAGTCGTGACATTCAGCTTCCGCGATTGTGAGATTAATCATCATATAGCAGCATTTACTGACGTAGACCAGAAATTATTGGAGCATCAGGCTCAGGAAGATGATGCAGCGCAGTATGGAGAAAAAGCGAATTTATTGCAAATGAACATTTTGTGTAGCTTTCTGCCTCATTTATTCCATTTGTTTATTCCGCTGTCGTCTGACTATTTGTGCAGTTCTGCAATTCACATTAAATCAGGGATAAAGTAGCACTGGGAACGGTGCAGAAGAGATTCAACAGGATATTAGCTGATTGAAGATTTTGAGTTGTGAAGAGAGAATGGAGAGACTGGGGTTATTTTTCTTAAAGAAGAATAGATTTTTTAAAGGCATGATTGAGGTATTAAATAATGAGGGGCATGCGTGGGGTTGACTGAAAGAAATGTTTACTTTTGATCGATCACCGCGGGAGATAGATTTAAGGTAAAAGGCGGAAAGAGTTGTAGAGAAATGCAGTAAAACCTAAACAGCCAACGAGGGTTTCAATCTGGATCTCACTCTGTGGAAGGGTCAGAGAAGTAGACACCAGCATAACCTTCACTGGTATTTCGATGTGATTTTGTGATGCTGAGCCATACAAGGCCTAGTAATGGAAAGTCAGATGAGGATAATCAAGTTGTTGTTTCTGACAAGAGCGCTTACAAGGAGCTTGACAGTTGTCACGCCAGCCATGTGCTTGATTTTTGAAGTCATATTTGCTGGGCAGTATGTAATGGGCAGGATTCAGTGCTTTCACCACTTTGGTCGGGATTAGATTTTTAGCCAGGGAGACCGGAACTTATTTTACTCCCAGCATCACCAACAAAAAAAGTGGAGCATCTGTCATGTTAGTCCGTTCAATGCCTCGGATGAATTAATGTCCTCGAGAACATCAGAGACAATATTTCATCCTGTTTCAGAAGAGGAAGGTGCCTCGGAAATCCCTGATCAATCCAACAGTTCATTCTTCATTTTCCTTTGAAACCGCTTCACAAGGAGTTTCTAAAGATTCTCAAAACTGCAACTTGGCTACTCATTTTATTTCCTTGCCATTTCAAGGAGGCGCAGTGATTGGGTCAGTGCGTTATGGAAATGGAAAATTACCCATGAGCAGTGTGTTTAACTATTTCTGTTTCCACTTCTCTGATGATGTTGGGGCATTGACTGAAGATTCCTGCAAATCAGGAATTCAAACGTCGACTTGGCTTCAGTTCAAAGGGCACGATTGGTTTGTCAGTTTAATAAAACCCTGCATTGCTCTCGAGCCAGGTACGAATCGAATCGACGCTCTTCTGACACGTACTCAGGGGCGTTATCCATTGCTGGTTCAGACATGAATGGCAAGACGAGCAGCATGTGGGAGACAGCATCACCACACAGACATATTTCCTCAATGTTAGGACATGTGTAACCGATTATGAATAGTCTCTGAGAGATTCACGTGGCATAGATTCGCTATGGACGAAATGGACTGTCCGGCTTCTATCTGCATGGGAATTATGCCACGTGTTTAAGCAGTCCCTCGCCCTCTCGCTGGGATAGAGGGTAAAACAATGGCTCATTTTTAACTCTATATTCTGCGATGTGCTGTCAGTAGCAACGCAGCTCCGGGCCGTCTTGATGACTGTCAGTGAGTGAACATTTCTCTTGGATTCTCTTCATCTGCGACAGTGATGGCTCAGATATCGCAGCAAAGAATCGGACGCCCGTTTTGCATTGGACATTTGGCAGGATTGCTGCGAGAAGAATTCTGAACACCACACAGACTGTACTCAAGAGAACGCATATGATTTACCAGAAGAAAGAATCTCCAGTGTCAATTTATCCCTTTCCCGCCAACTCAGCATCTTTCTATTTCTCGGATAAGAGACATTTGGTGAAAATCCACAAATCAAGTTGCAAACTTCCTGTCATGTAATTGACTCCTTCCGTCGCAGGTTGTTCACACTGAGCAGAAGAGCGAAAGGACTCTGCCCTCACCCAGCACAGCTTACACATAGAAACAAAGTTGTCCACTAGTGGAGACAGCCTGGTCCCTTTTTATGAGACAAACAGCAGCATCAGGGAGCAGGGAGTCAGAATGGGAAGCAGATACTCTGAAAACACTTTGATGTTTTGAATTCTGGAGCAATGTGGAATGGATTTTAAACTGAGAAAAAGTCAGCTTCTGGCAGAGTGGGCAGTGCAACCAGGCTGTGGCTCATTGCTCAAGGGATGTATTTTTCTATGGAGTTTTCAGTGGTTTAGTTATACCGTTCAAATTCCGGAAGGATCCATGTGTCCTGTCTGCACCTCCCCAAAAATGTTCACTCGATAATCTCAAAAGGTAGATTCTCTAAATGACGTCGGACAGCCTGAAGTCAGGATGGGCATGATCGAGTATTGCAGTAAATGCGACAAAGGGAAGCACATTGAAAATTGAAACATGTGTTTCGGATTGTTCGCTGTGTCAATCCGAATCCAAACGAATTTTTCAAGGGCATTATTGATCAGATCTGCACGTGAAACTTCACTTCTTGTGGATGTGAAGTGATTGGCGACAGCGCTGAGCAGGTTAATGTGAATGGTGTAGTGAATGTGCAATGTCAGCTGTGAAGGTAGATTGGAAAATTGTGTCAGGTCCTGGAGAACAGAAAGCTGAAAGCTGGGCTTCCCTTACCACGGCAAGTGGTGAAAATCCTGCACCCTCACCAACTCCCTCACCTCTGTGCATCGCCCCATAGATACCTTCCACATCCGGCAGAGTTTACTGCATATGCCAACATCTGTTCGTTGTTCTCGTCATGGTCTCCTTGACTTTGGGGAGACAGGATGCTATTATGCAGAGCGTTGCAGAGGATATCTCTGGAAAACAAGCACCAAACAGTCCACCGTAATGTAATCGACTATTTCATCTTCCACTCCCATTCTGTCATGGCATGCAAGTCTTGGGCCTCCTCCCCCATCAAATACAAGTTGCACGATGAGTGGAGGAAGACCACCTCAACTATCTCTTTGGGACCATCCAACAACTCGACATCAACATTAACTTCTCCAGTTTCTTCTTCTCCCCTCCCCTCCCCCCAGCGCAGGTCAAAACCTCCAAAACGGCACCGCCCTCTTGAACTGACCTACCTGTCCATTTTCCTTCCCCCACGTATCGTTTCTACAATCTGCTCTGACCTATCACTGTCTCCCCTCAACCTGCATCTACTGATTGACTTCCCAGTTCCTTGGTCCTAACTTCACTCTGAACTCTAGGCCCACGCACCTTCCAATTTGTCTCTCAATCCCGTTCCACCCCCACCCGCCCCATTCCTGATGAAGGGCTAATTTCTGAAATATCGATTTTCCTGCTCCCGACGTTGCCTGAACAGCTGTGGTACTCCAGCCCTCCACCATTTTAATCTGCTTGACCTTTTCTATGTCAAGAATGCTCTCAACAGAGAAAATAATCACGTGAAAATTCTCCAATGCCAGAAACGATCCAGACCGACTTGGCAGAAATGGAAAGTCACGAAGAAAATAATTATAAATGACACGAGGAAAAATGTGTTCGCAAAGGGAGTGGTGCATGTCTGTAACTCACTGTCTGAGATTGACAAGGAGTAAAACTCCATGGATGCAAAATGGAATTCAATGTTAACCTCAAAAGGAACAATGTTCAGAGTTACATGGAGAGAGCAATAATATGACAGCAACGTTGGCTGCCCAGCCTACTTCTGCGCTGTGACACACTTTGCGATTCTGAATGAAATCGCATTTGGTACTACAGAATGTGGGACATTTGACAACACGTATATTCTGCCCAAAAGCAATGAAGGATTTATGACTGCATTCTCAAAGTTACATGCTACATGAAGGTGGAAAACTAAGTATTTCTCTGAATGACTGAGAGCTTTCTTTGCAGTTATTAAGCTCAGGTGAGCGGAGTGGCGCATTTAGAGCTTAAAGGTGTGCAACCCCGCGGTCAGTGTATCAAAGCCGTCTCCTCCTTTGTTCAATTCCGCGAGCAATACAATTTGCTGTGCTTCCAGGAAGTAGCTGAGATGTGCACAGGGGAGGTGATACGCCCGTGAATGCCTTAATACCATTTTTTGTTCTCCGTTGGTCTGCTATGATCTAAATTATGCAACCTCTCTTCACTGAGATGGGCATAAAGTCGTGAAATTGTAAAAAAAAAAGTCAGTTGTGATGTGTTTCACGCCCTGCTGTAATTTCCCACTCTGTTTCACACAGCGACGTCCTCCCAACCGATTAAATTTAACAAATATAAGACTGAACCAAATCAATGTCTGCAATTAGATTTTACCAACACAGTGTGACATTCAGTGTCACCGTTAATATGGAGAAATCCTGTTTGGATGTAGATTTGCTCGCTGAGCTGGAAGGCTCATTTCCAGACATTTCGTAAACTTACTAGGAAACATCTTCAGTGAACTTCATACGAAGCCATGCAGAAAATTTGTGCTTTCTATTTATATGTTTGGGTTTCTTTGGGAGAAAGCCGGCAGACTTCTGACCATTCTGTTGAATAAAGATCACATTTACTGTGTCCAGTGAGTGGAAATATTTGCTGTTGCTGGGAAACATTGCTTTCTGAAACTTAAAATTGGGTGTCCATAAATTATGTAATAAAATATCAGTACATAAAACTAAACACTACACTGTCACCAACTGAACGAAGCGTCTACCCAGAGGGAGGCGGTTGTGTGTTTATTCCCCACGCTGAACAGTTCGTTTTTTTTAAATTCTCACACCGGGTGAAGAGAGCATTCACCAAAACGCTGGGCATTCCAACTCCCTGAAATACAATTCACAAATAAAACTGACAGCAACACTTCTCGTGTAATCCAAAGAAGCTGGAAAGAACATTTTGACCAATGACTATCCGCACACAGCACATTTGTTGACATGGAAAACTCAGGGAGGGAAACATCCGCAACACACCACGAGCCTGACGTGATTTGAACACGCAGCTTTCCGATCTGCAATTAGATGTGGCAAAAGCCCACAGCCACACATTTATTACAGAACTCCATAAAGTAACGCTATTTTACTGCGACATTTTTACGTTATGACGAGCAACACAGGCCTAAGATTAATGCCTGTACTGTCTCGCTCGATCTCTACTCCTCTGCCTCTCGAAACAACGCCTCCTTCTGTCTGTCTGTGTTTCTTTTCACTCTCACACTCACATATTTCCCCCCTTCTGCAATTGTATCAACCTCTCTTTCCTCGGCCATGCCCCTCCTGCCATGCCCCTCATTGATTCGGCTCTAAACTTATCTCTGGGGAGACTGATTCGAGTCTGTACGTCACCGGGTGGATTCAGGGCATAGACAACAACCGAGACAACGAGAGACAAAGAATGTGTGTGAGGTAAAATAGATGCGGACTAGGTTTCATTAACATTTTCTCGATTTCGGCAATTTATGCACAATAGTTTTTGAAATTCACCAAGGAAATTCATCATGTATATCAGAAATAAAAATATCCCATGAGAACAGTTGATGAACCGTAAGCCAGTCCCGGAATCACGTATGAGTGACATGTACAACTGTAAAATCCTGTCGTTGGAAAAACATTCCATTGAATGGTCCAGTATCACGTGACACGTGACAAACCATATTCATGTACCAGGGGCCAGCTCATGCCCTATGAGGTCACGTTGAAGCTGGAAGCCTCGGAGACAGTTTATGAAGTAAACTTCCCTGAGGTTCAGGCAGGCCTGCAACTGGAAGCATTGATTGTTCAGCTCACATGGGGACATATCTCTACATTAAACAGACTGGAGGCAAACCTGCATTCCTTCTACTTAAAATGGAAAACACATCCCCCGAAATCCCTCAGGTAGGTTTGGGAGCATTTATTCCAGATGTTGGCTAATGATTTCTGTGGACACTTGTATAAAGTTTGACATGGTGAAAAACAATGCTGGCAAGATGGATGCCCATTGGAAGTTTAGCCCAGAGCCTGAAATGCTAGACCAATACTTAAAGCTGTGTTTTAAATCTAGCATGATTACAGTAGAGAAAGACTCCATAAGGCGAAGTTTGTCCGTGTTTCTAAGAAAGACAGAAGTTTGATGACAATTGAAACTAAGGAAATGACAGATAGATTGCAGAATTGCTTTGAATGTAATAACAGAAAACGTCGTTTCCTGGTGACATGGATGAGTTTGCTGGGACTGGGATCAAGCTGTCGCCATCTCTCCACAATGGAAGTCTCAGCCTGTATTTTGATATAGTAGAGCTGATAGAGGAGAAATGCTACTTCAGTGACTGCAGTCTGAAGCTGAAAATTGCTGACACCCAGGCTTCAGAATCTTACAGAACATTTTTACACCTCAGACACTATGGTGCATTTCGTCAGCATATTAAGCTGTACACCAAAATATTAGTGACTTAATATGATTCCTTATCTAAGAATTAGGATTAGACCACTCAAGGTGCATGTTCAGAATAACTTCAACACACTGAGTTTGTCAGATGTTTGGAGCTCTTTTGGACATTCAGCAGTGTAAAGTGAATGATTTGTTATCTTTAATTCTGAGATAGACAGTTTTTATTGCAGAGGAGACAGTCACACTCCGTAGATTAACTATTAAAAATCAGTCAGTGGTCAGGGACAGAAGGGTGTGACTGTGAGTGAGGCTGATATAGCGAACCAGTCGGTAGTACTGAAGGTGTCTCAGCCCTTCAACTTAATAGGTATGAGGTAGTTGCTCCCTGTGTGACTAACATAGCAAATGGGAAAATACAGTGCAGAACAAGCCCTTCGGCCCACAATTTTGCTCCGACTTGTGAACTGATTCATGCTCATCTGCCTACACTATCCCAGCATCGTCGATATGCTTCTCCAAGAATTACCTAAATGCCCCAAATTTGGATGAGTTGACTACATTAGCGGGCAGGTCATTCCACACACTTACAATTCTCTGAGTAATGAACTTGCGGCTGACAAGTTCCTGAAGTCTCTCACCGGTCAACTTGCAACTGTGCCCTCTCGTACTAGCTGACAACAACATCCTCGTAAGAAAGTTTATCACTTTCTTTCCTACTTTATCCTCAGGTCATCTTGTATGCCTCTGACAAATTCCCTCTGAGCCTTCTTCTCTCCAGTGAGAACACAATCAAGTCTCTCAGCCTTTCCCCATAAGATCTTCCCTCCAGATCAGGCAACATCCTAGGAAATCTCCTCTGCACATTTTCCAATGCTTCCACATCCTTCCTGTAATGCGGGTTCAGAAGTATACACAATATTCCAAGTGTGGCCGCATTAGCATTTTGTAGAGTTGCAGAATGACATTATGCCTCCAGAACTCAATCCTTCTACCAATAAAACCTAACACGTTATATGCCTTCTTATCAGCATTATCGACCTGTATGCCAAGTTTCAGGAATCTTTGTACATAAGACACCAAAATTAATCTGTCCACAAACACTACCAAGAATATTTTCATTGACCCAATATTCTGCCTTCCTGTTATTCTTCACAAAGTGGGTCACACAGGTTTATCTGCATTGAACTCCATTTTCCACCCTTCAGTCCAAACCTGCAGTTTATCCAAGTCCCCCTGCAACCTGCATCATCCTTCCACACTCTACGCGACTCCACCGACATTCGTGTCATCGAACATAAAACACAATGCAGCGCAGAACACGCGCTTTGGCCCTCAATGTTGCGTCGACCTTTGAACTAATCTAACCTCAGCCCCCGACACAATCTCATCATCATCCATGTGCTTAGACAAGGATTATTTAAATTTCCGTAATGTGGCTGAGTACTACAGTTGCAGGCAGGGCATTCCAAGTCCTTCATTCTCTGAGTTAAGAGCCTGCGTCTGACATCTTTCTTAAAACTATCAACTCTCAGTTTGTAGTTATTCACCGTCATGCAGTCTGACGTTATCATCCTCGGAAAACTACTTTCACTGTCTATCCTATATCATCCTCTGATCATCTTTTATGTCTCTATCAAATCCACTTTAGCCTTCTTCTTTCCTATGAGAACAGAACGCAATCACTCAGCCTTTCCTCATGATACCTTCCCTTCAAACCACGCAACACCCTGGTAAACCTCCTGTGCATATTTCCATTGCTTCCATATCCTTCTGGTAATGGGGCGAACAGAATTGTACACAATGTTCCAGGTGCAGCTGCACTAGCGTTTTGTATAGTTGTAGCACGACATTATGGCTCTGGAAATCAATCCCTCTAGTAATAAAACCGAACACAATATATGCCATCTTAATAGTACTATCAACCTGGGTTGCAACTTTCAGGAATCTATGGACATGGACTTCAAGATCACTGTACCCATTCAGACTCCCAAGAATATTTCCATTGATCCAGTTTTCAGCCTTCTTCTTAGTTTTCCCAAAGTGAATCACCTTAAATTTAGCTGCATTGAACTCGAATTGCACCTCTAAGACCAATTCTACAGTTTATCCAAGTTCCCCTGCAACTTGCAAACATCTTCCACACTGTTCACTACTCCACTGACTTTACCGTCATCTGCAATCTTTCTAACCCATCCACTTATGCTTGCGTGAAAGTCATTATAGAAATGACAAACAACAGTGGTCCCAAAAGCGATCCTGCATTTACTGCAACAGCCTACAATGTTGAACGTTACCAAAAGCTTTACTGAAGTCCATGTACACTATTTCAACTGCTCTACCCCATCCACATTTTTCGTCACATTCTCCAAATTCTCCATGTGTTTTGTGAGAAATGACTTACCCTTGCCAAATACCATGTTGACTATCTGCAATCAACTTATTGCTTGCAAGATGATTATACATTCCGCCTCTTACAATTCTTTCCAACTTTTTTTCCTACAACAGTTGTAAGGCTCGCTGGTATATAATTACCTTGGTCATCTCTACTGCCTTTTTGAACAAGAGCACAATGTTAGCAATTCTCCATTAATCTCGTACTAAAAATATAAACAATGACTGCTCAAAGTGCAACACTAAAGTGTATAGCTTCTCTCAGAATCCTCAGATCAATCCCATCTGGCCCAGGGGACTTGTCTACTTCCACTACTGCTAGAATTGATAACACCTGCTCCTTACTCAACTCAATCATTTTTAGTCTAATATCCCACATCACACTTTTCTCCACTACAATATTCTCCTTTTTCCTGAGTGAAAACAGTTGGGGAATATTCGTTTAGCACTTCTCCAGTCTCCAAAGTGGACGCACAAAACTTCTCAATTCTGTCTTTGACTGGCCCTATCCCGACCCCAGCCATCCTTTTATTACTCAAATACCTATAGAAAGCTTTGAGGATCTCCGTTATTGTACCTGGCAAAGACTGCTCACCTGATCTCATTGTTCCTCTTATGTCTGTCTTTAAACACTTAAAAGCCAATCTGCAACACTCCATCGCCTCATATGAACCCTCTCCTCTCAACGTCACATTTGCCTCCTTCTTCCTCTGAACAAGACATGTAATAGATTTACTAAGCAACGGTTCCCATACATTATCACTTTCTCCCTGCCTTATAGGGGCATAACTACCGAGGACACACAATATATGTTTCTTGAACCAGCACCACATTTTGATTGTCCCATCCCCTTAATATTGCTACCCCATTCTATGCATCCGAAGTCCTACCTAATCGCATTATAGTTGCCCTTCCCTCATCTATTACTCTTGCCCTGTGTTATGTACCTATGGCTTTCTATTGCTAAACTAACTGCAATTGAATTATGGTCACTTTCTCCAAAGTGCTCGTCTAACACTAACTCAGACATCTAGTCTGGTACATTATTCAGCATCAGATCCAGTATAGCCGCCCCTCTTGTCGGTTCTTCGATATACTGTGTCAGGAAACCCTCCTCCTCACATGAGACGAAAACCAATCCATCCGACGTACCAGAGGTAGAGCGTTTCAATTCAATCTGAGGACGTTAGAGTCCCCAGAATGACCAAACTGTTCCTTTCACTCCTCCCCAGAATCGTTTGTCCGAACCTCTCCTCCGCATCCCTGGAAGTCTGTGGAGGCCTAAAGAAAACTTCCAGCGGTGTGGCCTCGACTGTCCTGTTCCTTACCTTATCCCATACCATCTCAGTAGATTATCCTTGTCAAGGTTACTTTCAGCTACCGTTATGCTGTCCTTGACTTAACAAAGCCACACCTCCCCATATTTAAACACCTCGCCTGTTCTCAATGAAGATTCCAAATCCTGGAAACTGTAACTCCGATTCCTGACCCTGTCTATCCATGACCCCGAAATGGCCACATCATCGAAGTCCCAGTTACCTATCCATGCTGCAAGTTTACACACTTGATTTCGGATTGTTCTGGCTTTGAAACAGGCACACTTTTAACCAGCTTGCTGTCAGTCAACACATTGTAATCACCGTGAATTCCTCTCCATGCCCTGCCTACTCTCATCCTCGTTTGCACTCGAACGACACCTCAGGAGCCCATTCCCATGATGAGCTCGTTTATCCGAAAACCACCAGCAAATTTCCCACCCAGGACAATCATACCCCTCTGGTTCAAGTGATATCCGTCCTGCTTGTGGAGTTCCCAACTTCCGAAGAATGAACCCTAATTATCCGTGTCCTGAAGCATTCTCTGCTGCACCATCCCTTTAGCAACGTTTTCAATTTATATGTCTCCATATTCCTTCCCTCACGATCGCGGTAAGAATCCAAAGATAACAACACTGCTTGTTCTAGCTCTGAGCTTCCAACCGAGCTCCCTGAAATTCTGCATTACATTCATATCCCTCTTTCAATCTATGTATTTCGTACTTACATGGTACCGATTTAGAGCTGGTCACTCTCACCCCTGAGGACCGCAAATACACGATCTGAGAAAACAGGGACCATTACACCAGACGCAACACACAAAGCATAAGTCTCGTTCCTCCCAAACAAACCTTCTCACTGGCCCGCTCACTGTTGTGTCCCCAATTACTAAAACTCTCCACCTTTCCCACCTTCAGTTCCATGCAATAGGGGCAGACTCTGTCCAGAGCCCTGTGACTAACTGCATGCCCCTGATAGGTCGTCCCCGAACACTAACCAAAACGGTATTCTTGTTTTTGTTTTCAGGGGAAAGACCACAGGAGATCCATGCACTGACTGTTTCCCGCCCTTCGAACAGTTACCCAGCTTTCTTCGTGGCTGTGAGAACGTTGGCTGTCGGGATGATGAATAAACTGAGGACACAAATGTGGTAGAGTGGGCGATTTAAGAGGATGGATTGAAGAGAAATGTCGATATAATCGAGGATAGCAGATGCCAGGAAACAGAAACTCTTTCCCATTGCCTAAATCAAATGTCCCGATGGCTGTGTTGCCTGCCTGAAGCCCGGTTTCAGGATATTCTTCTGGGCTGCAGAGGAACTTGGTTTGGGAGAGGAACGATACCGTTGTTGACATTGGTAGAAAGAGTAACGAGTTTCTGCTGATGGAATTTAGTTTTTGCTAAATTAGAAAACAGATACAAATCGGTATAACCTCGGGATCCATAAATAAATAAAGTTTGGACGTAGGTTTGACTGCATTGTAACATTGTGTGCAACTCCAGTCTGCCTCCTGTGGAAATGATGAGCAAACGTTGAAAGAGTTCCAAAAAGATTTGGAAGGATGTTGCAAGTGTTGGAGGGTTTGAGCGATAGGGAGAGGATGACTATGCTGTGGCTGCTTTTCCTGGAGAGTCAGAGGCTGAGGGATGCACTTGCAGATATTCATAAAATCATGAGGTGCATGGACGGGGTAAGTAGATAAGTTCATATCCCTGGGGTAGGGCTAGTCGAGAATTAGAGGTCAGAGATTGAGGGAAACATTTAAAAGGGATCTAAGGGGCAACATTTTCACGCAGAGGGTGGTAATTGTATAGGACTAGCGGTCAGAGAAAATGGTGGAGTTTAGATTAAATTCTATTAGATTCCCTACAGCGTGGAAACAGGCCATTCGGCCCAACAAGTCCACACCGACCCTCAGAAGCGCAACCCACCCAGTCCCATTTCCCTTCTGACTAATATACCTAACACTATGGGCAATTTAGCATGGCCAATTCACCTAACCTGCACATTTTTGGATTGTGGGAGGAACCCGGAGCACCCGGAGGAAACCCACGCATACACGGGGAGAATGTGCAAACTCAACACAGAGAGTCGCCTGAGGCAGGAATTGAACCCAGGTCTCTGGCGCTGTGAGGCAGCAGTGCTAAACACTGTGCCACCGTACCACCGAGTCTGGTAAAATTTAAGCCAAACAAAATAAAAACGCATATCAATAGTTACATGAGTGGGAAGGGTTTGGCAAATATGGGTCAAGTGCTGGCAAATGAGACGAGATTAAGTTAGGATATCTGGTCGGCATTGACAAGTTGATCCGAAGGATACGTTCCTGTTCTGTAAATCTCTATGACTAATCCACTGCGTCATTCTGCTTCAAAATATCAGGCAGTATTTCACAATGATTACTGTAATCCTTAGCCATTAACATTCCATGGCACAGATACCGCTAAATCTTAATTACTCGACAACCAGAGAAGATCTCTGCTGATATCAGATTGGGCAATATCTGATTCAATATTGCATTCCCTCATCTTTCAGTACATGATTCATTCAGCTCTGTTACAACTTGTTTGAAATACACAGACAATTCAGTCATCTATTAGACTGCAGTATTTATGCCATGAGACCGCACCTTACAGCTATGCTGCTGTATCACAGTGGTTGACTCATTGCTTTTGTAAGCCTGTGGTTGTGAGTTTGTGCCACCCTGAGCCACGGGTCAAATTTGACAAACCTGCCGCATCTAACATCCAAAGGAGCACTTTGCAGCAAAAGGATTCTGCTGTTCAAGCCTGAAAAGGGACAAGTATGCCAAGCCGGTCAAATCCTACTTCCTGGATTTGGTCAGTTCTGAGGCCGATGTCACTCTTGGAGGAATGTCATTGCATGATTCTCTCTGTCGGTGAAAATGAGTCTCAGTTCCACGACGGAGCAAGAAAACATTATATTAATCTCAGGCAAAAGCAGACGTTGCTGAAAGATCTGGTTCGGAGGAATTGCCACCGAATCCGTAACTTTATCTCTGATTTAACCTCACAGATACTACCAGAACTGGTGAGCTTTTTCAGCAACTTCTACTTTTGTTTCCCATCTCAAATTTCAGTCATAGTTGTTGTGTCGTTGAAGTGCAAACTATTCCATTGAAAATATCATTGAGATGACCAGTCGAAACTTCAGTGCAAATAAGGTGAAAGGCCAAGTGCTGAAAACTGGGATGATGGGCCCCCAATGGTGAAGTAAAATACTCGTTGACTCCATCAGACTAGAAGAGAAAGTTGTCTCCATAGACCAAAAACAACGACTAAAGCTGTCTTGAAACAAATGAGAAACGTGCTCTTGCTTATAGCCCTGGTGACAGAGAGATTAGGAATCGTTCCTTCTCCCACTTTTGCTCGGCTTTCGGTTCCTAATCTGAAAATTCAAATTTATTGTTGCATACTGTTGCAACAGCAAAGTCAGAGCAAGTATGACGGGAATCAATCAATGCCGTCGAGAACATCAGAGCTCTTTCTGAAAGAAGGGGACATTACCAGACTGCCTCTGTTCAGTTGTACAGTTCACTCTTCAATCTCCTGATTCCGATTAGGAAAGTGTTCTGAAAGGTCACAAAGTTGAAATCTGAGATTTCAGATGTCGAAAAGTTCCGCTGCTCGCGCAGTGAGCTGCGCCACCAGGCTATCACTCATTACTCATCGAGTGTCATGGCATTCAAGGGTTTTGTTACATGGTTCAAATCCCGGACAGGTGCATATGTCCTGTCCTCACTTACACAAAATATTCGATCTAGTTTCTCAAAAAATAGTCTGTGTAAATGACATTGAACATCCTGAAGTCGAGATGGAGAAGAGCTGCTCTTGCAGCAAACACAAAAAAGAGAAACTATTTGTCAAAGTGAAAACCTGTGTTTCAGATTGTTCACTGAGTCAATCCAACTCTGAACGAAACTGCCAGCTGCTTTATTTTTAAATTCAGCTCGTGAAACTTCAGGAATTGGGGAAATTACGTGATTCACGAAAGCAATGAACAGGGTGATGTGAATGGTGCAGCGTATGTGCAATTTCAGCTGTGAAGGTAGATTGGAAAGTTGGGGCAGTTTTCCTTAGAGAACAGAAGTCTGAAAGCTGGTCTTCCCTTTCCACTGCAGCGGGTGAAAAATCTGCGCCCTCAGCACTCACCTCACCTCTGTCTGTCGCACCGAAGGATCCTTCCATATCCAGAAGACATTTTATTGCAAATGCAAACACCTTATATACAGTGTCCGTTGTTCTTGACGTGGTCTCCTTGACACTGGTGAGACAGGACACTAATACCTAGAGCCTTGCAGAGAACATCTCTGGGATACACGCACTAAACAATCCCATAGTACTGTTGCTGACTACTTCATCTTCCCCTCCCAAAGATATGCAAGTCCTGGGTCTCCTCCACCTTCAAATACAAGCTAATCAATGAGTGTGGGAAGAACACCTCGTCTTCCTGTATGGGACCGCCCAACCACACGGCATCAACGTTAACTTCACCAGTTTCCTCATTTGCCCTCCCTAAACCCTCATCGCAGGTCTAACGTTCCAACTCGATATCTACCCCTTGACTGTCCTATCTGCCCATCTTTCAGCCCACCAGCAGCTCCATACTCCGCTCTGACCTATCACCATCAACCTGCAGCCTGCATCAACTGATTAACTTCCCAGCTCCAGTCCCACTCCTGTCCCCCACACACCTATTTATCTCTCAGCACTTTAATCCTCCACACATTCCTAATGAAGAGCGAACGTCTGCAACGTAGATTTTCCAGCTCCTGATATTGCATTACCAGCTGTGCTTTTACAGACCCAAACATTTAACATCTGCTTGACTTTCCAAAGTCATGAAGGTTCTAGTCAGGAGAAATAAGGGAGTGAAAATGCTCCAACGCATGAATATAACTAGAATGTCTCGGCAGAGACTGAAGATCATCAGGAAAAGAAATACAACTGACATGAGGAATAATACGTTTGCACAGGGAGTGACACGTCCGCAATTCACTGTCTGACAGTGACAAAGATTCAGATTCGATGGACAAAAAGGGGAACTCGATGTTTACATGAAAAGAAACAATGTTCAGAATTACATGGAGAGAGCAAAAGAGTGGCACTGGAGAGCCAGTCGAGAGAAGATGGGCTCTCTGGCCTCCAACTGCATAATGACACACGTTGTGATTCTGAGTGAAATCGGCTTTAGTACAACAGAATGTGGGACATTTGACAATGTGTATATTTGCCCAACAGCACATTACACAACAGCAATGAAGGAGTTATAACATCATTATTAACGTTACATGCTACATGCCAGATGGAAAACTGAGTATTTCTTCCATCATCGAGATTTGTCTTTACAGATATTGACCTCAGGTGTGTGGCATGGCGCATTCGGATCTAAAGGTGTGAAACCCAGTGATCATTGAATCAACGCCGTCTCCTCCTGTGTGGCAGTTCCACGAGCACTGTAATTTGCTGTGCTTCCAGTAATAGATACAAACATATATTGCATAAAACATTGGTGAAGTTGGCACAGAGGAGTTGATACGCTTGTGAAGGTCTGAATGGCCTTATCCTGTTCTCAGTCGGTCTGCTATGATCTACATCATACCGTCTCTCTTCTGTGAGATGAGATTAAGTTCTTAAATTTTAAAAAACATGATCAGTTGTTATGTGTTTCATGCACAGGACTCCGCACAGTAATTCCCCATGCTGTTTCACACAGCCACGTCCTGGCGGCCAATTAAACGTATTGCGGACTGAACCAAGTAAATGTCCGTAATTGGATTTTGCCAACACCTTGTAAATTTCAGAATCACCGTTAATGCGGAGAGGGTCCGTTAGACTTCGGTTTTCCCTCCTGTTGTTGAGATAAACATCACTTTAACTGTGTCCAGTGAGAGGAAAGAATTGCTGTTGCTGCGAAACATTTCTTTGCGAAAGTGCCAGGAAGACATTTTGCCCAGTGAATATCGCATACAGCAAAATCTGTTGCCATGTAAAATTCACGGAGGTAAATCCTCAAAACGCACTTGCGAGCCTGAGGTGGTTTGAACACGCAACTTTCTGATCTGGAGTCAGACGCTCCACAAGCCAACACCTACACTCTTGCTATTGCGTTCGATTAAGGGAATTTATCGTACTGTGATAATCTTACATTATGACCAGCAGTAGAGGGCAAAAACGAATGCCTGCTCTATATCATTCACGCTCTGTCCCTTTGTCTCTCGAAGCACCGTACCGTTCTGTCTGTCTGTTTCGTTTTTACTCTGCCTCCCCCATTCCTCCATTCTACAATTCATTGTCTGAACACCGCTCAACCTGGCCATTCCCCTCCTGCTTCATAGATTCGGCTCTAAACTTGTCTCTGGGAGCCTGATTTAAGTCTGTACATCACAGGGTGGATTCAGGACAGAGACAACGAGAGACAAAGAATCTGCGTGGGGTTCAAAAAAGCACGGACTGGGTTCCATTCTGATTTTCCTGTTATTGCCCAGGCTGCTGAACTACGTTTTGTGTATCCACATGCAAAATCGTTTCCTGGTGACATGGATGAATTTGCAGAGACTGGGATCAGGCTGTCCTCGTCTCTGCACAATGAAAGTCTCAGCCTGTATTTTGGTAATGTAAAACTGGTCGAGGACAATTGCGGTTTCAGTAACTGCAGTCTGAAGGTAGAACTCGCTGACACCCAGGTTTCAGAACCTTGCCGATTTCTTTACACCTCAGACTCTGTGGTGCAATTAGTCAGCACGTTCGGCTGTTCACCAAAATATTAGTGAGTTACTATGGCTCATTCTCGAAGCATTCGAGGTGCATCTTCCAAAGCATGCAACACACTGTGTTTGTCAGAAGTTTGGAACACACTTGTGCAAGCAGAAGCGGATACAGGATTAGTTGTTAATTATAAATCTGAGACAGCAGAGGAGACAGTCACACTCCTTAGATTAACTACCTCATATCGGTCAGTGATCAGTGACAGAATGGGATGACTGTGAATGAGGCAGGTAGAGGGAAGCAGAAGGTAGAACTGAAGGACTCTCCACCCTTCAGCCACTGCAAACAGGTTTGAGCTACTTCCTCCCTGTGTGGATGAAAATGCTGGCTGTAGGGAGGATGAGCAAAGAGAGGACAGAAATATGGTTGAGGTGGTAATTCAAGAGGAGGGAGAAAAGAGAAATATCGGTATAATCGGGGACAGTAACTGCCAGGAAATAGAGACTGTTCCCTATGACCCGACTCAAGGGTCCTGAAAGCTCTATTGTCTGCTTGGTGCGCATTTTCAGATTACTCATCTGGACTGTAGATGAACTTGGTATGGGAGAGGAATGATCCAGAGGTTGATGTAGGTGGAAAGAGGAAAGAATTTCTGTTGATGGAATTTAGGTTGGTGCTAAATTAGAAAACATGCACAAAAAGTAATAATCTCTTGATTACTACCTGGTCCATAAGCAAATCGGCACAAGATCAGCAAAACTAACGAGGTAACTGTGTGGCTGAAAGACTGGTGTGGGAGAAATGAGTGCTATTTCTTTGGATTTTGGGGTCAGAACTGGCGAAGGATTGAACTGTCCCGTGGGACAGTCTCCACCTGAATGATGCTGGAGCCAAAGTCCTTGGAAAAGCTGAAAGCTTTGGTCTGTCGGTAGAACTTTAAAGTAAATAATGTGTGTTTGTTTTAGTTGCATAGAAAATTTTGGAAAATGTCAAAGAAGTAGAAGGCTCTGCTCAGTTTAAAATGTCCACAACAAGTAATTGAACAGAACGTTTGTAAAGAAAACGAATCTACTTCAGGCACAGCAGGGAAGGGGACATCTCTGAGAAGAGGAGAAGTCTCTGCAGAAGTGAGAGTGTTGCACCTAAATAGAAGCAGTGTACGAAAAAAGGAAAACGAGCTTGAAATTGGCAGGTAGTTTATTGTGGGTATCACGGAGACGTGCTTGCAAGTGGATCAGGGTTGGGAGATCACAATCGATCCAACGGATGCTGTGATTATATTTGTCCATCTTTGCACCTTTGCAAAAGTCATCCACTGTGTCCGTTGCATCTGATGATGTTTCCTCCATATCGGCACATCGGAGGCCAACTTGCGAATCATGTGAGGGAAAATACCTGGGCCACAAAACCAATCCCACTGCCGGTTAGCTGAGCACTTTAAGCCCCCTATCCACTCCAATGTAGGTTCTGGGTCCTCCGTCGCCATACCCCAGCCGGCTGAATCCTGAAGGAGTGAAGCCTCCTCATCCGCCTTGGCACCCTGCAAACCCACGGGATTAACGTGGATTTCACCTTTGGTCAAAATTCCCTGATGCCAGTCCCAAGCCTCAAGTGGAAACCGCACTCTTTCCCTGCTCAAAATCTTTCGCATTTATCAGCTCAACCCTCCTCTCCAATCTAACAACTTCTCCCCTTTTTTATCTATCTTTTGTATTCTCAGCAACCTTGCCCCCAGCCCCAACTGCCTGCTATTTATCTCTCAGCTTCCCAGCCCACCAGCTTCATTTCTGATGAAGAGCTTACGTCCGAAACGTCCATGCTCCTGCTCCTCGGATGTTGCCTGGCCTGCTGTGATTTTCTAGCGCCACACTCTTGACTCTGATGTCCAGGATCTGTGATCCGCACTTTCCCCTGGGGTTTGAAAAGGTCAACACAGAATAGGCAGCCATTGTGTTTGATACATCTGGAGTGATGTGTGTACCAAAATAAACAGGAAGGCACGTCTTCAGCAACAACATGGAGCCGAGCACCAACCGGCTCACCGTCATCTCTCACAAACAATGAATGTCTTTCTTGTTCCCTGATGTCCCACTTGTTCTCGTTTCACCCTAATTTCACATCAGAACATTGCATCTGACACTGCTGATGTGGGACTTTAACATGCAGGGAAGACCATTCTGATGCTTTCATTTATTGGTCACACCATTGAGTATCGGATTTGGGAGGGAATGTTGCGGCTGTGCAGGAAATAGGTTCAGTCAGTTGTTGGAATTTTGTGTGCAATTCTGGTCTCCCTCGTCTGGAATGGATGTTGTAAAACAGGAAAATGTTCAGAAAAGATTAACAAGGATGTTGACAGAATTAGAGAATTCGAGCTGCCGGGTGAGACCGAAGAGAAAGTCACTGTTTTCCTTGGAGCATCAGGGGCTGAGGGATGAAATTATAAATGTTTATAAAGTCATGTGGAGCGTGGATAGGGTAAATAGATAGGTTCTTCTCCCTGGTTTGGAGCTAGTCCAGAACTTGAGGCCAATATTTACTTCTCTCGCTGTCGCTGAAAACAAGGCACAGTTCCCCGAGGGCGCATGAGCCCTTTTTGTTCAATCTGAGACAAAAGCAGATGTTGATGGACGACCTCGTTCTGAGGAAGGGTCACCGAACGTTAGCTCTGATTTCTCCACACAGATGCAGCCAGAACTAGTGAGTTTTTCATCAACTTCTGCTTTGTTCCCAACTCAGAGTTCAGTCCAATTGTTGTGTCATGTGAGTTTAAAATGTTCCAGGGAAAATAGTATTGAAATTACCACTAGAAACTGCAGAGCACTCAAGTATACAGGCCACGTGCTGGGAACCGGGATGATGGGTTGCTGTCAGTATTTTATAACCTCGATGACTCTAAGACATTGGAGGAGAAACATTCATCATTGAATATAATAAACGTCTAACGGAGTTTCCTTATCCAACGATGGAGGCTGTTTTGCCTCTATCCCTGGTCATACAGTCCGTAGGATTCGGCACTTCTACCATGACTTCCCGGGTTCGGAATTATTTATTGTTCCTGACTTTCACAACTGGAAAATCCGAGTAGGTCTGACGGGAATCAATATCTAGGAACAATATCAATATCAGCTTCAAAGAGAGGCACAAGAGGCTGTGACTGTTTTCCCTGGAGCATCGGAGACTGAGGGATGAACTTATAGATGTTTATAAATTCATGAGGAGCGTGGATGGGGTAAATAGATCAGTAGTTATCCCTGGGGTGGACCTAGTCCAGAACTCGAGACCACAGATCCAGAGTGTGAAGGGAATAAAATAAAAAGGATCGAAGTGGCAATATTTCACACCGAGAGTACAGGGTCTGTGTGCAATGAGCTGTTAAAGGAAATGGTGCTGGCAGGTACAATAACTCCATTTAAAAAGTTACAAATCGCACAACACCAGGTTATAGTCCAACATGTCCATTGGATGCATGAGCGTTTGGAGCGCTGCGCCTTCATCAGGTGGTTGTGGAAAGTAAAATTGTTAGGCGCAGCTCGTGAACCCAAATACACCTGTTGGACTATAACCTGCTGTTGAATGATTTTGAACTTTGTACAATCCAGTTCAACACTGTAATCTCCAAACCATTTAAAAAGTCATCTGAATGGGTATATGAACAGGAAATGTTCAGAGGAATATGGGCCAAGTGCTGGCAAATGGGACTAGATTAGTTGAGGATATCTGCTTGGCATGGGCAATTACGTCCGAAGGATACGTTTCTGTTGTGCAAAACTTACGATTGATACACTGCTGCATTCTGCTTCTAAAGATCAGATAGTATGTCATATTGATTACTGTAAGTCGTAACCATTAACAGATCATGTCACGAAATCATAATGATTAAACAACCAGGGAAGTTCTCTGTTGATATCACACTGGGCACGATCTGACTCAGCATTGCATTCGTCCATCTTTATATCCATGATTCCTTCAGCTCTGTTACAACCTATTTCAAATACATAGGCTATTCGCTGCAGTATATCATTCATAACAACCCCACCATACATGTGTCCTGCTGTGGCACAGTCGTAAGAATATTGCTCTTGTAAGCGTGGGATTGTGCGTTTGCGCCTCCCTGAGTCACGTGTGAATTTCTGTGCAACTGCCACATCCAACATCCAAAGGTGAACTTTGCTGCAAACAGATTCTACTGATGCAGCTTGAAATAGGTACAAAAATGCCAAGCAGGTGAAATACTACTTTCTGAATTTGGTCACCACTGAGGCCTCTGTCACTCACGGGGGGACGTGTTTGAATGACTCTCTATGTCAGTAAAAATAAGGCTCAATTCCCCGAGGGCGCATGAGCACTTTTATTTTTCAATCTCAGACAACAGCAGATGTTGTTGGACGACCTGGTTCTGAGGAATGGTCACCGAAACCATAACGTAAGCTTTGATTTCTCCTCACAGATGCAGCCGGAACTGCTGAACTTGTCAGCAAATTCTGCTTTGTTTCCCAACTCAAACTTCAGTCCAACTTGTGTGTCGTTTGAGTATAAAATGTTCCAAGAAAATATTATTGAGATGACCACTCGGAACGGCAGAGCACTCAAGTGCTGGAAACCGGGATGATGGGTTGCTGTCAGTATTTTATAACTCGTTGACTCTAAAAGATTGGAGGAGAAGCTTATCGCCATTGAATATTGTAAAAACCTAACGCAGTTTCCTCATCTAACGATGGAGGCTGTCTTGCCTCCATCCCTGGTCATACACTGTGTAGGATTCGGCGCTTTTACAACCACTTCCCAGGTTCCGAATCCAGATGCGAAACTTCATACTTATTATTCCTGACTGTCGCAACTGCAAAATCTGAGTAGGTCTGACGGGAATCAATATCTCAGAACAGTTAATGTCGCCGCGAACATCAGAGCGCCTCCGGAAAAAGGAGCAAGTTTGCAAACTGTCTTTAATCAATGGCAGGAAACATTGCTGTTTGTTGGAACATGAACGCTACATTTCCTGTTTGAAGGCATTTCTGAAAAGCAAACTCTTTCTCGGAGCAGTTTTCCACTTTTCCTCATGATGCCATCAGTTTTGGATTAAATTGTCCAGGCTACCACTAATGACTCTTCTTTGCATCCCCTCTGCTCAATTGCCGTGTACTGTCCCTCAGAGTAAACCACCACCAGTTGTCTCTCTCCAATAACAGTCCAGAATTAAGGTGGTGACTTCACCGTTAAATACGTGGCTCACTGTCACACTTTGTGATATCACAGCCCTGGAGCGCACAAGTGACATTTTATTCTTTATTACATGCATGATATAGATCAATTATGCTGGTAGGAGGTAAACAGAAAGACTCGTCGTATGTATAATACCAAATAAATTGAGTATCTAAAATGGCGGCCTCGTAACCCATCACAGCGACTCAGTGAGTGTCACAAAATAAAATTCACAGAGTAAATGAATAGTCCGCAGGGCTTCATCAAACCTGGTAGAATACTTTGAGGAGTCGAAGAGCATGTGAGACAAAGCAGAGCCAGTCGATTGTTTGTATTTCCAAAGGGCATTTGACAATGTGCATTTTGGGGAGGTGTTAAATAAGAATGCATTGTGTTACGGGCAAGGTACTGGCATGGATTGAAGAGTGGCTGAGTGGCAGAAAACGTGGAGTTGGGATAGCGGTTTTTTTTCAGGATGGCAGGCGGTGACGCGTGGAGTTCATCAGGTGTTTGTGTTGAAACCATAATTTTTGACGTTATGCATGAATGACCTTTTGAAAGGGATAGAGGGCGTTATTATTACGTTTTCAGATGAGACAGTGATAGGGAGACAGTTGAGTCGCATTTCGAAGCGGGGAGGCTGCAGAATGACTTAGACAATCTCGGAGTGTGTAGAAAGATTTGGCAGATGGAATACTGTATGAAACAATGTGTGATCAGAAGTATTGGGCAGCAGAGTAGAGATATAACTATTTTCTGAAAGGGAAAAGGCTTCTGAAATGGGAAGTGCAAAAACATTTGGGAGATCTAGTTCAGTTCTCTCTTAATGTTGACATGTAGGTTAGTTCAGAGTTGATGTGAGGTACATTTGCTCAACCGCGATAATCGAAAGAGATTCTACAAGGGCATTACAAGCAAAAGAATAATTAGTGCCTTTTCGAGATGAAAATATTTATCTTTCTGTCGAATCGCAGTAGATGAGAGAGATACTACATGACAGTCTCGCAGGTTTTACTGTCGATGTTTGAGAACTCAAATTGATGTTTTAAAAATAGTTCACAATTCTGAAGAGGAAGTGTTGGAGATCTTTGAAAATAAATTTGGATATATTTCTGGGATCAGATTTAGTGTATCCCACGACTCTGCGGTTGGCTGTGAGGAAAATATGGTGCCCGTTTCAGTAATAATTTTATTATCTATAACCACAGGTGAAGTGCCAAATACCCGAGGATTACCGAATGTTGTGCATTTATTTAAGAAATGATGCACCTAGAAACCTGCGAACCTTTGGACTGTGAGTCTGGCTTTGGTGGTGGGCAAGTTATTGGAAGCGATTCTAAAAGATTGGACTTGTACGCATTCTGAGTTAAAGTATAATTAGTTATATTCAGCATGGTTTTGAGTGCGGGAAATTGTGTCTCACTAATATGATTGTATTTATGAGAAAATACCTGAGAAGATTGATGAGGGCAAAGCAGTAGACAGTGTTCACTTGGACATTGGTAATTCCTTTAACAAGGTTTCACATGGTCGATTTATTCTTACAGTTAGGCCACATGTGAATCAGGGTGAACTTTCCATTTGGATATAAAATTGTTCTGATAGTGTGAGACAGACACAAAATGTGACGGTTGCTTCTTTTTCATCAAACAAGGACTGTTCGCAACAGTCTATGACAGGGATCGGTGCTGGGTCCACTTCTGTTTCACATTTTCATATAAGCTATTTAAATGAAAATATGCAAAGCATGGGAAGTAAATTTGTAGGTGCCAGCAAAATTGGTGGCAGAGTCGATTGTGAAGAAAGTTATCTAAGATTACAAAGATCAATGTGTGACTCGACGAAATATTAGCAGGCTGTGTTTAATTAGGATAAATGAGAGGATCAATACTTCGACAATTAATAGTGTGCGTTTGGGTGACGTTGTAGAATAGAAGACCAAGGGGTTCCAGCGCATAATTATTTGAAGTTTGCATGAAATGTAGATCGGGGGGTAAAGGACATGTTTATGATGCTCATTTCGTTAAGTATAGGAGTTGGGACGTCATCTTTTGGGAGCACATGACGTTGGTGAGGCGATTTAGGAAGAATACTGTTAAGCTGGGGAAGGTGCAGTAAAGATATGTCAGGCGTTTGTTAGGAATAGAGATTTTGTATTTGATGGAGAAGCTGGAAAGTCTGTGGCTCGTTTTCAGTGGAATGTAGGAGATGAAGCGGTGACCTGATAGCAGGTTATAAAGTTTTAAACGGTATACATAACGTGAATGGCAGGTTCATTTTTACCTTGGATGAGGGATTTCAAAATTAGTGAACAGATTTTTAAGGTGAGACGAGGAAGATTTAAAAAGACATAAGATAATTTTTAAAAAAGACTACTTTATAAAGAGAGTGTTTCGTGTGTGGAATGAACTTCCTGAGGGTGTGGTGGATGCGAGTACGGTTACAGCATTTGAAAACTGGTTGAGCAATAGAAAAATGCTTTCATATGGCCTTTATTAAGGTACATGAATAAGATTTTTTCGAAGTGATAAGGACAAAGCAAAGACAGATGGGACTTGTTAAATTTTCGATTCTGGTTGGCATAGACTAGTTGGGTGTAAAGGTCTCTTTCAATGTTACATAACTGCATAGCTCTATCTGAGCCTGCCTGCAATGAAACAGATTATTTGAAGAGTCTGCACTCCTGTGCAGAAAATTGACAATGATAAAATTGGCTGAATTATTTCTTTCTGTGCCACAGTGTATTTAAGCCTGGTTTCTGCAATCTCTGTTCGCCATAGTGAAAGTCAATGACTGGAATTGTTGGGGAAGTCTCTCCGCCAATTTATGTACATCTGAGTTGGCTGTCAGTATGAAAGAAGCTGAGAGAATGGAGCAGGAATAGGGCTGAGAAAGCTGGGGTGTTGGGTTTGGAAATTGATTTTGTTCTTCACACACCAACTCCTGCAAACCTCAGCTCATTGTTTTTCTCATTGCTCCTCTTCACACACTTGCTCCATCATATCCCAACCACCTTTGCCTTACAACATTTTCAAAGATGTTTACTTATTTCCGACTTACTCCGTTTATTTCCAGGAATATTCAACAATTTTAGAGCTGAATCGAAAACAAGAGACAGAGCAGTCAGTCCAAAAGCTTTGAAAATCATTCTGCATTTTCTTGTCCCATCATGAAGTGATGCAGTCCGTGTGGTGAAGCTTATCACAGATTGCCACTCATTAAGGAGTTATGGGATTTTCATCCAAGGATATCTGATATCCGTGCTGATATATGTGTCAAGTATTTTTACCTATCACCTTTAAACGGATATAAACATAGATAATTGAACCAGGAGGAGATTGTTGTTGTGTTGATCCTGCTGCAATGTTCACTGTAATCAAGTCTGGTCATTGCATTCAGTAGACTGTTATTACTGTGGACCCGTAGTGTTTGATCCATTTAGAAAACAGAAATATATTTTCTTCATGGAAACATTCCATGGTTTGACTTATACACCATCCTGTGGCAGAACATTCCACAGGATCACCCGCCTGAGAGAAATAAATGGCCTGCCCGATATCTTAAAACTGGGAACCCCATTACTCTGGGTCTGGACTCCGTGGTCATGAGGGAATCCTTCGTATATTTAACATGCTAATCATGTTAGAATTACATTAGTTGCTGTGACGTCCTACTTCTTTCTTCTAAAAATCAGTGGATTTCAGTCGAACCAATTCGAATTGTTCCCAAAGTTCAGTCCTACCATCTTAAGAATCGCTTTGTTAAATATTTGTTGTGCAGTCTCCACAAGCCAAACGTGCAAATAACACTCCACGTATGGCCTCACCAAGACACTGTACAATTTCAACTTGACATCCCGGTTCCTGCACTCAAATCCTCTTGCTACAAAGGTCAACATGCCATTTTCCTCCTTTACCTCCTGCTGCACATGCATGCATACTTTCAGTAATTTGTGTACACAGGCGCCATGAGTAGTTTCTAATTTCCCTTTCGTAAATCCATGCTGACTGACTGTCCACTCCGTTGATTGGTTTCCAGTTTTATGCTAACTGCACTTTCATTCCATGTTTCATACTTAGCTTTTTAAAAAAAAAAACATGTGTAGTCACATCAGCTATCTTCCAATCCATTGGAAATTGTTCCAGATTCTACAGAATCTTGAAACTTCAGATTACTCTATTTAGGTTCAGGCTCCTTGTTTCATATTAGATCCACTAACTCTTGGGCCACTTTGTCAAGTATGCTTTGGTGGAGAGTACCGTTCATGTGAGATCTTTGCTTTTAATCCTATAAACTTCCCCAACATCATTCCCCAACAAATACTGATGTTTTGATTCAGTTCTCCCTCGAATGTGCTCCACAGCAATTTAGGGATATTATTTGACATTCTTTGTGATGACAGAAGCAAAATACAGTATATAGTTAATTGATCTGCCATGACTTGAACCCACATTATAACTTCCCCTGTTTCTGATTGTAAGGGATTTGTTTCCATTAATCTTTTATTTTTTTGTCTTCATCTAACGTCAGGAGAATCTATAATTAGCTTGTATTTCACTGGCTTACTTATATACGTTATTTTCTCTCTTAATCACTGCCTAAATCGTGCTGAAATTTGAACTTCACTCAGTTTTTAGATATTTTGTTCTTTTTAGACACTTTCTACGCCTCTCCCTTGGATCAAGTACAATCCCTAATCTCCCTTCGTCGACATGGTAGAGTCGCCTTTCCTGTCATATTTTGTTACAGATGGGAAAGACGAACTGCTGCAATTCCTCCAAGGGATCATAGATGTTTGTCATGCAGTTATGTTCCCCAATTTATTGTAACCTTCTCCTCCTTGTACCACCGTGATTTCTTGTATTCGGATTTTATTGCATCGAATCAGAATCAACTCTGTCCATCTCCATCTTAATGAATGTTACTATCATTGCATTCTTCAAGCTCCCACAAGGGACCTCACACAGCTAGATTGCCAAGTATTCCCTTCTCATTACACAAATAAAATTATGTAATTATAGTTGGCGTTGCCCCAGAGACTATAGGACCACTTCCTCACTTTTCAGAGAGAGAAATGACTGATGGTCCTTTACCCTAAAGGCCACTGAGCCTCAAGCAAGGGACCAGGTTAAGAAGGTGAGAACTTTAGGGCGACTTTATCTGACACGGGGACAGAATGTGTGGTGTTCATGGTATTCTGAATCACAAATCAACCGTCCACAAAGTTGAGCTAACTCATTTCCAAACAATATGCATTACTGCGCGGAGGAGGCTGTTGGGGAGCAGGAAGTGCCGTAAGTTAAAAGATGCTGAAATACCAGTCATGACCGATTTGGCGTGTTTCTTTCGTGGGGTGGCGTGGCAAAGCGGACTGTGGTGTTGAATTTAAGCGCCAGTCTCTATCGAGTTGTTGCTGCCGACATCACAACTCCACTGTTGTCAGCACTTGTATACGAAAGGGCTACGTGTGTTCTGACGGTTTTGGTTTGAGTATTTGCGACTGTTGATCTCTGGGTCGTGGACATCGGTGCTTTCATTTTCTTACTGGGTCCCAGCTCTCCATTCCACTTCCACTGTGGGCAGCCTCACTCTTTCATTGATGTGTCTGTTTCCGAGAGAAAAGTCTCTTCACTTCACTGCAAGTCGCTGAGACAAGTCGATCAGTGTAGGCGAATGTACGATGCATGATATCCCTTTCAAAGGTGCAGGTTCCACTCGAACGGTGCATTAAAATGGCCACTTGCTGAGGGAGACTGGAAGTGACGGTTCCATTCCAAATGTTGCTGAACCGAAATTAACTGATTCAGAAGGTTCTGATGGAAACCTTAGGGAAATCTCCCTGAATGTCTAACAATTCACATGGATAATGATCTTCTTGTGTGTACATGCGGGTTGACGCAACAAACAGCAACTGGCATGTGGTGGGGTTGGGCAGAGTTGTGAGTTTTCAGTGCTGGACGAATGTGATCTGTGGGAATGAGGCAGTCAATCATTCCAAGAGCAGTTAGAGCTGATTGGCCGAAGATAACTTTCCCATGTTCTGTTTCAGAAACAAAGATAGAATTTGCCTGAAAATATCAGCAGGTCCGGCAGAATCTTGAAAGTGGAAAGCAGATTTAACATTGCAGGGCCAGTGACGCTTATTTTTTCATGTCCATCTCCCTCTGCCTTTCTGCACCCTCCCTGTCAATTGACTATGTCCTGACGTCCACCTTTATCCTGAGCTTCTCTTTTATTATTTCCTCTCTGGCCATTTTGACAGTCACAAGATTTGTTTCAGCCATATCCCATCTAAACATTTTTTTCAGCTCTGACGAGAGGTCCTCGAACTGAATAAATAACTCTATTTCTGGGTTAGTGCTGCTGGAAGAGCACAGCAGTTCAGGCTGCATCCAAGAAGCAGTGAAATCGACGTTTCGGGCAAAAGCCCTTCATCCGGAAAAAAGGCAGTGAGCCTGAAGCGTGGAGAGTTAAACTAGAGGAGGGTGGGGCTAGATAGAAAGTAGCATAGAGTACAATGGGTGAGTGGGGGAGGGGATGAAGGTGATAGGTCATGGAGGAGAGGGTGGAGTGGAAAGGTGGAAAAGGAGATAGACAGGTCGGACAAGTCCAGACAATTTATGGGTCCAGTACTGAGCAGGAAGTTTGGAACTTGGGTGAGGTGGGGGAAGGGGAAATGAGGAAACTGTTGAAGTCCACATTGATGCCCGGGGGTTGAAGTGTTCAGAGGCAGAAGATGAGGCGTTCTTCCTCCAGGCGTCTGGTGGTGATGGAGCGGCGGTAAAGGAGGCCCAGGACCTCCATGTCCTTGGCAAAGTGGGAGGAGGAGTTGAAATGTTGGGCCACGGGGCGGTGTGGTTGATTGGTGCGGGTGTCCCAGAGATGTTCCCAAAAGCTCTCTGCTAGGAGGCACCCAGTCTCCCCAATGTAGAGGAGACCGCATCAGGAACAATGGATACAATAAATTATATTCGTGGATGTGGAGGTAAAACTTTGATGGATGTGGAAGGCTCCTTTAGGGCCTTTGGTAAAGGTGAGGGAGGAGTTGTGTGCGCAGGTTTTACAGTTCCTGTGGTGGCAGGGGTAAGTGCCAGGATGGGAGGGTGGTTTGTAGGGGGTCGTGGACCTGACCAGGTAGTCATGGAGGGAAAGGTCTTTACGGAAGGCCGAAAGGGGTGTGGAGGGAAATATATCCCTGTTGGTAGGGTCTTTTTGGAGGTGGCGGAAATGTCGGCGGATGATTTGGTTTATGCGAAGGTTGGTAGGGTGGAAGGTGAGCACCAGGGGCGTTCTGTCCTTGTTATGGTTGAGGGGCTGGGGTCTGAGGGCGGAGCTGCGGGATGTGGACGAGATGCGTTGGAGGGCATCTTAAACCACGTGGGAAGGGAAATTGCGGTCTCTCAACAAGGAGGCCATCTGGTGTGTTCTGTGGTGGAACTGGTCCTCCTGGCAGCAGATCCGACAAAGGCGGAGGAATTGGGAATAGGGGATGGCATTTTTGCAAAAGGTATGGTGGGAAGAGGTGTAATCCAGTTAGATGTGGGAGTCGGTTGGTTTGTAAAAAATGTCAGTGTCAAGTCGATCGTCATTAATAGAGATGGAGAGGTCCAGGAAGGGGAGGGAGGTGTCAGAGATGGTCCAGGTAAATTTAAGGTCAGGGTAGAATGTGTTGGTGAAGTTGATGAATTGCTCAACTTCCTCGCGGGAGCACGAGTTGGCACCAATACAGTCATCAATGGAGCGGAGGAAGAGGTGAGGAGTGGTGCCGGCGTAATTACGGAATATCAACTGCTCTATTTAGCCAACAAAGAGACAGGCATAGCTTTAGCCCATACGTGTGCCCCTGGCTACCCCTTTGTTCTGGAGGAAGTGAGAGGATTCAAAAGAGAAATCGTGAAGGGTGCGGACCAGTTCGGCCAAACGAATGAGAGTGTCGGTAGAAGGGTACTTTTGGGGACGTCTGGAGAGGAAGAAACGGACGGCTTGGAGGCCCTGGTCATGGCGGATGGAGGTGTAGAGTGATTGGATATCCATGGTGAAGATGAGGCGTTGGAAGCCGGGGAAACGGAAGTGTTGGAGGAGGTGGAGGGCGTGGGTGGTTTCTCGAACGTATGTGGGGAGTTCCAGGATTAGGGGGGATAGGACAGTGTCGAGGTAGGTGGAGATGAGTTGAGTGGGGCAGGAGCATGCTGAGTCAATGGGTCAGCCAGGGTGGTCAGGCTTGTGGATCTTGGGAAGGAGGTAGAACCAGGCAGTGTGGAATTCGCGGACTATGAGGTTGGAAGCTGTGGGTGGGAGATCTCCTGAAGTGATGAGGTTCTCTATGGTCTGGGAGATGATGGTTTGGTGATGGAGGTGGGGTCATCGTCGAGGGGGCAGTAGGAAGAGCTGTCCTCGAGTTGGCGTTTGGCTTCAGCGGTGTAGAGGTCAGTGTGCCAGACTACCACTGCACCCCCTTTATCCGCTGGCTTGATGGTGAGATTGGGATTAGAGCAGACGGATTGGAGGGCTTCGTGTTGCGAGGGTGAGAGGTTGTCTCGTTGCTTTACTGATGGCCAGAGACCAGAAGGTGAGGCCTTTCAGTCCATCTCGTATGCTCTGCCATGTGATCAGGGCAGATGTGGGTCTCAACACCATTGTCCAGCATTCTTCCTGCAATGCTTACTCTATCTGATTTTAGGATACATTTCGTTTTCCAACGTGGATCTGAACCCGGCCCCTCCGTGTATATTGGCAGATTGATGCAATTTTTCTGTGTGTGACCAAATTTGGTATGATGCCAGTACGGCAAACACGATCTCCCGTGAGCAAGGAAATCGCCACTTGCGTTGGGGTGGGGGGGTGGGGTGGGGACAAGTCACTGGCCCCGCTGTGTTTCTGCGGGTGAGCGGTTATCACGTTCACCTCCAACATGAAGTATCCCTGCTTCCAATTGTCCTGCGCAAAGAATGATAGGCTTGTTTCTGAACATGGGTCGATCTTATTGCTTGCTGGTCTTGCAAGTAAACTTTCCTTTTATTGTCCCAGCTCATTCCTGTCGCTGTGGTGAAAGGGAATACAAGTCCAATTAATTGTTGTGTACGATTTTCTTCGTCATCTATTCTTCTTTGTTCTGAATATGCACGGATGTTTCCACCACGGACGGGAACTATTTTTAAAATAGCAGTCGGCGAGCCCTGATTCTTTCCGAAGAGAAGAAGTATCAGCTTCTGCGAAAGTGCCCGTGTTCAGAGACGGGCAGAAACATTATTGTTCCTTCCTTATGGGCGACAGGCTTCCGGATTGTGATGGATGAGGATTTATTGCAGTCTCTTTAGCAAACCACGAATTGAATTTAGTCGCCCATCATGACTTTAATAGCGAAAAGGGACACAATTGCAAATAATTGCTACATGAATTCCTTTTTTTCAAATTTGTCTCTGCAGCGATCCTGAATATGCACTGATGTCTGCAGTACTTGTGGCTATCCTGCTTAGGAGGGAAGGTACGAGCTCCATTTCGCCTCAGTGCTCCAGAGAAAATTTTCGCAGCCGAAATTCGCATCAGATACGGGACATCCCCGGTTCAAAACGAGGCAGAAACATCCTTGTTCCATTTTTACACACGATAGCCTTTTGGGTTGACGTGAACAGAGCATCCGGGTTTGATATTCTCATCAGCAAAACTGTCTTGGAATTTGCACGCTCATATCTGCTGCCGTGGTGCAATGGAATATAATTAATTCTGATTAATTACTGTGTGAAACTTTGTTATGTTTTATTCTCCTCGGGGAAAGAGAATTGGAGATGATGAAGGGCTTCAGCCAGAATCGTCGATTCTCCTGCTGCTCCGACCTGCTGTGCTTTTCCAAAATCACTTTCTCTGCTAATTTTCTGTCCTCCCTGTTCCTAAATAGAACTCAAATTGTACACCTTGGATGGCCGTGCTGTGTAAGGCCAGTTACCGGGCATTGATCACTTCTGCACCAGTCATACAGCATTTGTTTTACACGCGAAGGTGGCCTGGTTCAGTGTCAAGGGGAAATCTCATTTGCTGGGGTCACAACGAACATTGGATTCTGATGTATGGTCTCTGTCAACTGTATCCAAATCTAGAGTGTGAAATGCCTGATATGGACGTTGTCTGCCATTTCTCAACCTTTGTGAAACAAAACCAGAAATCCTCAGTCATGATTGGCAGCAATCCACATTTTCGCGATTTTAAGCACAGGGCACATTTACCGTTTATTCGGTCAGCAACAGGAATGAAAAGATTTACTTCCACTGATGAACTGTTTGACTCACGCTCTCATGTGGTCGCTCTGAAATCTAAGCCATGTTGGAACTGAAACTGAGGAAATGCTAGTCTTTCTTACGAATGACTCCGTATCAATTTCGTTTCGTTCATCTCAGAAACGTCTAAACAGGGAGGAATAGGAAACGGAGGACATGCAGTTCCGGTGAAACACCTCTTTGATTCAGACATCAACAAGTGGCGTTAAAACGACTCGGAAGAGAGAGAGAGCCAATAACAATAAAAAAACACGTTTTGTCACCTCGAACAAAGAAACGTATAAATACAAAGCAGGAATCAGCAGCAGTGCTTCTCCCGAAGGCCCACTGAAGATGTTAATAGATTGACGAAACGAATGGAAATGAACATTCCAAATCAGCGAGCATGCCTACGTCCAGATAAATAGTGGGGGTGGTGAGGCTATAGTGAGTCGTGCAACCCCGAAGGTCCAGGTGGAAATGGGGATGGAGGAAGACAACAGTGATATCCTTCTCTGGCGGTACAGAGGTGCGTGAAATGCCGAGACTGGGATCTCCAAACTCACCCGGAACACCTTCTATTGTTGTGGAGCAGGGAACAAGTTGACATTAGGGCGGGGGTTTGAGCCTCACTTGGACCAACTTGTTTTGACATGGAGCAGCAGGACGTATGGGAATATCAGGCGGGAGCTCCAATCTCAGTTGCTGCCGTTTTTACTGACATTGAGAAGGAAGCACTGGGGCGTCAGGCTGTAAGGTCCAACCTCACCAGCTGCAGGTCTTATTGGCATGGAGCAAGGACCATTTGAACATCAGGCTTGGAGATTGAAACACACCATAAGCAGCTTCTATTGACATTTAGAAGGGAGCATTGGGACATCTGAGGGAAAGGATGCTCAGCAATTTTAATCTGAAGTGAAATAGTTTTTAGCAGGACACATATTTGAGGATTGAGGGAATATGTTTCCCAAGGTAAATGTCTCAATTATAAAGAGAAATCCTGCAAAGGTTCAACTCGTGGAGGAGTTCAGTGGTTATCTCTGCAACCTCGAAGCGCCATTGATCGGGTTCGATTCCAATATTGGACGACTGTTTCTGTGGAGTTTGAACATTCTCCATGAATATGTGCGTGCTTTTTCCGGGTTCTCTGTTCACCTCTCACAATATAAAAATGGTCAGTTGCATTGACCATGCAAAATTGCCAATACTGGTAGGTGCATGACTCATATGGGAATGGATGTTATGGGTTACTCTTTGAACGGTCAGTGTGCAGTTGTTTGGCCAAATGGCCTGTTTTCCGTTTGTAGGGAACCTAATCTGTGCAGAGAGAAACAGAAGCAATTTGTACGCTCTGTGACCTTTCTCAAAGGCTGACTCTGCACTGACTTAAATTTAGAGAAGCGAGTTTTAGATTGTTTCATATTATTGATTGTCTTGCGAACTCGCACAGGTCGTTAAAGTAATCTAAAGATCCGAAAATCAACAGGAACATCTACTGTCGTGATTACACTCGAGTTTACCTCAATTTATTTACGAAAAGTAGGGAACTGGAATTGAAATTTATCAGTTTAGCATTAATCACATTGAATGGTCGCGCAGATAGAGGGTGAATGTTAGTTTCATGGGGACAGATGTGTTTTCTTTGCGTCTGTTGCTTCAAAAAGTGGGGGCCATTGGCGTGAAGCTGTGACAGTGATTATCTTTGCTGGTTATTCAACTTGTGAACATGAACGTTGTTGTTCATATTCCTGTTAACAGCACTGCTTTGCAGCATGGATGCATGCTGTAATATCCTGGCCAGTGGTGCAATGGGTAACGCAGCTGTCTATGGATCAGGAGATTGAAGGTTGGAATTTTCTTTGGCTCGACAGCAAGGCCTGACTGCTTTAACAAACTGATGACGATTTGCTGTGAGGCTAAAATGTGGGTTTAATTCCGGATATGCAAGTGCAAGAATCCCTTCTATAAATGCCTTGAGTATACCATGGTTGCCACAGAAGTGGAAGCTGAAATAGTTTGTTCTTACTACTTTCTATTTATCAAACCCAGCTGCTCAATTGCTGCGGCTCCGGGGACTGGCAAGGACACGACTCAAATACTCAATCTCAATTTTCAAAATCCTCAGAAACTCCTTGGGAAGCGGAATTAGAGGAGAATAAAGGCTGAAATGACGGACAGATCAGGGACTATCCAGGCATCTTCCCCTTCTGTCAGAATCCGACACATTGACACTGATGTTCTCGGGGTGATTAATTGATCCGAGGCTTTGAAAGGAATCCTGCCACAGATGCCATCTCCACACTGTGACGCGCTCAGCTTCATTGGCAAAGAAAACACATTTGTCCTCATGAAGCTTCCTTTCACCCTGTCTAGATAATTTTCACCTCCTCTCTCCTGTTCTTCCTCCATAATTCGAGGGAAACTCAAGCCGAATCCCAGCATCATTTATCTCCTTTACTGTTCAGACTTTTAGATTAATTTAATGGACCGAACAAGCTTGCAGCAAATTGAATAGTATGAAACAAAGATTTAAAAAAACCCTTCCAGAAAGTTAACCGACTGTTGAGTCAGAAATACGAGAAATGTCAGAGAGCGATACAATTAAATCATTTTCTCATTGATTTTCTCACTCCTACACTAGCTCAATCTTACCAAAATGTTTATTTACAAATGAATCAGTTTCTCTGATTCCAGACCTGGGAACCGGTGTGATGTGAGCATGCAACAATATTTACTTCCTTGTCTCCTGGTTCTGGTAAAGGAACAATGTGAAACTGCGGTGTTACTGAACACTGCATTTCGACAATACCATGCACTATCGCCTGTACATTTAATCTTTTGTAGGAAGTCATCGGATTCAGACTTCAACATTCTCAATGATGGAAACTCCACAGTCTATGAGGACATCGAAGAAGAAGATTCAACCCAATCTCAATCCAGTATATGGCAACTTTTCTTGTTGTGCATGTGCTGCTTTTTTCACCTATCTATGCCATTGCATGTTTTGCTTTTTACATCGTGCTATTTCACGAGATCATATCGTGGTTCGTACTCTGCGTGGTTGCCGCAACAAATTCCGCTCATTTCCGCGTCATGGCAATGCACATTTGTTCAATTTTATGCCACATCACCTTAGCGAAACAAACACCGAAAAGAATCATCCCATTTTTAACGGGAAAGTACTTTTCAGTCTGCTCTCTGACATCATTGCGTGTCATATGTCCGATATTCATCCAATATCGGATATTTCTCTCCTTTCATAATCACTATACCCCATTTCCGTCACTCCTCCCATGTCACAGATGCATTGCACTGTTTAACACTCTCTTTCACGTTGACCCCATTAAGTCTGTGCTGCAGCTCTCACTGTTGCTCGGTGAACGTGCCCCAATATCACCATCAGGTTCTTCGAACACTCAATGCAATCAGATAAGTTGGCCGCATGACCAATCCTCCTGCATGGTTTTGTATTTGCATGGACCAGAGATTATTGGAGCATCAGGTTCACGAAAAAGGCACTGAACAGTATCGAAGGGAAGAGATTTATTGGAAAAGACCAATTTCGGTTGTTTCTTCACATTTGTTTCATATCATCATTCGGCTCTCGCGAGGGTCTTGTATACAATTCTGCCATTCACATTATAGAAACAATATGACAGTAATCAAAACGGTGTGGAAGAAATTTGTCGAGATGTTGTCTGGATTGAAGAAGTACAGCTATTAAAGAGTTTCGACAGACTGGAGTTGTTTTCTTGAGAGCAGGGAAGATTGAGAGGAAACATGATTGAGAAGTCGAAAATAATGAGGGGTTAGAATTTGGCAGATTGAAGGAAACATTTCCCTTTGATGGAGGCGTCAATCACCAGGGAACCGTAGATTTATGTTAAGAGGCAAGAATGTTTGAGTGGATGCAAATGAAAACTTCATTAGACAGCGAGTGTTTGGAATCTGGAACTCACTGCCTCCCAGTGTCGAAGTAGCAGAAACCCTAATAACCGTCTGAGATGTTCATGTGTGAATTTGTAATGCTTACAGCATACAAGGCCAAAGGATGGAAAATGGGATGAGGAGAGTCAAGCAGTTATTTTTAACAAGAACGCGCACAAAGACGTGGGCGCTTGGGAGCTCTGACCGCCTCTGTCGTGTGTTACTTCTAATCTTCACATGTTACATCGGATTCCAGAGTTCATTTCCTTGCTGGCGCAGCCCGGCCTGATTTTGGAGTTTCATGTTTTGTTTAAAGATTTATAATTCAAGTGCAGGATGCGGTCTTGGGGATTTTTGGTGGGTTTGGGCAGTTGGTTTGCAGCCGTTTCCTCCGCATTCTCGGCGACATCGTCAGGGCTGCTGAAAGTCCTGTGAAGCGTGGCTGTCCTGTGGCGTTTGGAATTGATTTGGGTTCATTCCTACTGCTTCCATTTGTCAGTACTGGTAGTTCGTTGCAGGTCCCGGTATGTTGGGTTTAGCTCAACGAGCTTGTTGATGGAGTCCATGGATGGGTGTTTTCCTTCTAGAAATTTTCTGGCCGCCCTCTATTTGGCTTGTCCTATTATTTTTGTGTTGCCCCAGTCGAACTTGTTTTTCTCGTCGACTGTGCGTATTGCGACAAGGGAATCCAGCTGTGTTGTTCACTGGCTCCTCCAGAAATGCCTTGCCAACAAAAGATATTCCCGCAGAATCCTTGCAGACAAACAACGCTCGGGTAACATGCCATGAACCGACAGATTAAGCACTCTACCTTATATATGAAAACAATCTCAGAACTGACAGCCACTCTCTTCTGCCCATTCAGATTTATGAGAGAGCATAAACCCAAAGCCAGGTTCAGCCAACAACTCACCAGAACAAATGACCACTAACCTGCATGTGCAGTGCACATGTAGACAAACAATGCTCCAAGCAAGGAGTGCAGAAAACATTGTAAAGGACCAACAGGCAGGCAAATCGAGAGCCGCATTCATGAAGAACAACTTGCCCCGAAACGCCAACGCGAGGTGTCCCCAGTCGGTGTACTCAGGGCACTGAGTTTCTCTGATTCCGCGCCTGGGAGCTCGGATTATATGGCAGTCTGTGGCAGTGGAGAGTTTGTTGCTGGAAAAGGACAGCATGTAAGGCAGGATACAAGAAGCAGGAGAATCGACGTTTCGGCATGAATACTTCATCAGGCTTCTACCCAAAACCTCGCTTCCCCTGCTCCTCGGATACTGCCTGACCGGCTATTCTTTCCAGCACCACACTCTCTTCTCTGATCTCCAGCACATAGAGTCCTCACTTTCTCCTCCGTCTGCAGCAGTAGTTAGTTCTTTGTTTGATGGAACTGCTGATGTCACCAGTGTAAACTTCGATTGCTGATTGAGAACTACAGCCAGGTCCATTGCCAAAAAGAGCATTTCTGTTGTTTTTCAGGTTCTATGCCTTGCACAGCTTCTGGCAGTGTACTTATATGGAGTTTCCTGGCAGTTCGGTATGTGCGTACAGTTGTCACTACTCTGAAATGTGGCTGTAGTCCTCTGCGTTCGCAACCCAGTGTCGATTGCTGCTGTTTTGCGTTGCTCTTCATGTGTGCATTACTAACACAATAATCAATCAATTTACATTGTAAGAAGGCAGACAGACGTGGGAAATGTCGAGGTTTTAATGACATTTGTACAAAGTTTAGCGATTACCTCGAAGCAGTAGATAAGAACGTTGAATTCTTTTGGGGAGTGACGAGGAACAGTGAGGGAAATACGTCACCTGATTTTACTCACAGGGACCACAATGCGAAATAAAACGTATTAAAAGTGAGGAAGACAGATAAATGTTGGCAGTAAACATGGATCTCCTGACTTCCACTCCCGAGCTCCCACCATTCCAACTCCCGGGTCGATTGTAAACAAATTTTACAGTTGAAACTTTATTGCGAACAAATTTTACAGAACAATACTCATCAAGGTTGTCCAATCGAACGGCACAGTATTTTCTTGGTCTTAGTTTTATAGTTTCGACTTATAGTTCCTTTTTCGGGAAACCATCTCTTTAATTGCAAGCTTTCGGAAAGGAGGCCATACGGTTGGTCAGAAAAAAAAGACACAAAACTTTGTTTGTGTGAGGCACAAGAACTCCCAGATTCCTCTGTCCGACACGTTTTATCTACTTTCCCTCTATTTTCATATGCTCTGCTTTTTGACTCTTCCAACCTGACACTTCCGACATGAAACTTAATCTGCAAAGTTTTCCCCCCATTCACTCAAACTATATATATGCATTCGCAAATTCCCACGTCCTCATCACAACATGCTCTCCCATTATTGTCTATTGTCAGCAAACTTGGACATATTCACAATGCCTCTTTCTGCATGCTATGAGCAGAGAGATAAAGAACTGAAGACATGACTATACCCCGTCTTGAAAGATCTCTCTGTTATAAATAAGTACACACATTTGCTGCTCTCAGGATGTGAGAACAGCCTCCTCATCTCTGTCTTAATTGGTTAAAGCCTTCTCCTGATATTTGGACCACCAGTCCGATACTATCCCGGAGAGCAATCAGAGCTGAACAAATGCCAAAAGGCATAAACTCACTGGCGTCTCCCGCGTCAGTTCTGAGTATTTGTGGCTATTTCTTTTTGTCCCCTGGTTAAACAAACTGCACGGATTTGCACATTAGATTTGACAACGCCACATCTGCTTCAAATTTCCTCGGGTGCCTGTGACGCAGGTAGTGCTGAAAGGCGCTATAAAAATACGATGACAACTTCATTTCTCGATCCATTATATTATTACTAATCTCTCTGCTCATGAAAATGCATCCTTCCCAAGCACTCTGTCTCTCATCAATATGTGTCATTCAAACCAATTTCCTATCAGCCTCCTCCATTCTAATCAATTACAGGGGACCCAACATTTTGGAATCATTGCGCAGACAGATCAAAGCGAATCGTGTCCTCACGTTTTCTGTTGGAAGCCCCAATTTCACGAGAAATATTAAGCAGTGTCTCAGGGTTATAGTTGTGGCTGAGTGGTTAAGGCGATGTATTAGATATCCATTAGTGGTTCCCCGCGCAGGTTTCAATCAAACTACTACGTTTCCTTCACTGTTGCTTTTAAAAGGCTTTCGTGGATGAGGTCTCCCTCAAACTACAGAAAGTCCGTCTCAATAACCCCACATTTTGTCAGGTCTGCTCATTATTTAAAAACATGTAGGAATCTTGGGTTCTGAAGCAGAAACGGATCTGACTCAAAAACATCGCACTGTTCCTCCAACCACAGACAATATCAGACCTGTGGGGTTTATTTAGAATTCGCAAAGTTTATTCAACACAAATGCTGTTTTCCATTAAATGCCCTCAATTCCAGTCCTCTGGTGAGTTGCACTGGTCAGAGGCAAAATTTCCTCCTGAACTTCAACCCTCCCATCCCCACTGCTCCCTCCAACATCTTTGTAAATTTCCCCAGGAAATCTCCCGTTAACCTTATTTGCTTCGAAGAGAACGTTCCCAGAGTCGGGAATTTCTCCACAAAAGATTATTTCCTCACCTCTGGACCTGGTGCAAAGCAAAAGATTGTGAAAAAGATGCTGTGAAAATGTTGCTAGGCAAAAACTATCAAGAAGCAAAACAGAAATTCCAGTCTCCAGATTTGTGAATCTTTAGACATTACTCGGGTAGTGGATTCAGAGGAGAATGGAGGGTGAACTGTCCAACTGAGCAGAGACAGGCCCGAAACTTTCCCATGCTTTGAGAGGCTGATACGTTGAGTCTGATATTCTTGGGAAAAGAAACAATGTGAAACATTGAAAGGACTCCCGTTCTTGCACGTCAGGAATTCAAATCTCATCTCAGCTCCGGCACCATGAGAAAACATGGGAACAGAAAACGCACTGAAATTTTCTGAGGGAGTCGTTCCCAGTTGTAGGAGAGCTGGTTCCCAGTGACATGGAGGCGCCTGCAGAGAGTGGGATCAGACTGTTCTCTAGTTTCCACAATGAATGTTCCAGACGTTAGAATGGATAAGTAAAACTGATAAACGGTATTTATTATTCTGTGAAGGACATGCAACAGTTTGGATCCACTGACCGCCTGCTTTATGAGATGCTATACGAAGATTGTTCCCACTCTCAGTGCTTTGGGTCAGCGCGGTCGGCTGTTATTCGAGAGGGTGGTGGGTCGCACCCACTCATGGATGGAGTAGTCGCTGTACTTACTCCATCTGTTTCCTTTGCTGCGTCGTTTTAGGTTTTTAATCAGGTCAGGGATATATTTCCCAAACGGAAAACTTACCCAGCGAGGAACCATAACAGCGTTTTGTGTATTGCTTTTGTGACTAACAATGGACTGTGGATGCCGTGCATCAGAAATAAAAACAGAAACTGCTGCAGAAACTCAGCAGGTTTTCTGTATCTGTGGGGGGGAAACAGAGTTCTAACAACTTTCTGAAGAAGCTCTGAATCGTTGTCTCGGTTTCTCTTTCCACAGCGGCTGCCAGACGTGTTTCGTTTCTCCTGATATATCTGCGTTTGATATTTACTGAGTATCCATTCCAACTATCGGGATTGATCACACAGACCATACATTCCCCGACTTTTAACAGTGTCGAAGCTGTAGTGATTGAAATGAAACAAAGCTAAGAATGATGCACGGTCCGTCAGCTGCACACAGAGAGAGGACTGGCAAACCAGTTCTTCTGCAGTGCTTCTGCAGTGGCTGCCAAGTGGGTAAGGTGATGGGCTTTAAATCCACTTCGTTTTTGTCGTACAGTTTCACATCTTGCTGAGTGTAATTGAGAGCCGAGAGTAAACTGGAAAAGAGCTTGTTCTCTGTTTTCTTGTTTGGGATTCAAGTCACTCAATAGGGAAAAACGCACATAACTGACAATGTGTTGCTGGAAAAGCGCAGCAGGTCAGGCAGCATCCAAGGAACAGGAGAATCGAAGTTTCGGGCATAAGCTCTTCGTAAGGAAAAACGCATATAACCCAGATTAGGAGTGTTGGGAATCTGGAACCCATCGCAGGTCAGGGTTGAACAAGCAGAAACCTCCATAAGAGGTGAGACCCATTTAATTTACACATCCATTACTGACTTCATTTGCACGTCTGAGCCAAGTGCTGCAAAATGAGATAAGAACAGTTCGGGGATTACCTGAAACTGGTGCAGACCTGGTGGGCCAAAGCGCATTTTCTGTGCTAGTGATTCTCATGACCAGCAGTAGGGAGCTCAGTTTGTGAAGGAACAGGAATTTGTTTGCTAAATGTCCCAGAGCGATGACGGGTTTGAACTACTCTCTCCTGACCTGCATCCATTGGGAAATTTCAATAGTTAATAACTAGTATGGTGCATATTCCTGTTATCAATCTACAGGATAATTAGGAAGATAATATCGTGCTGTCTCATTACCCAGCCGTGCGTAAGCCCTTGTATGTAACATTTCCTGGCTCTGCTTTCGAAATAAAGATCGCCTGCATTATCTGTCGCCTGTTTGTATCAAGCAGCTCATTGGGCATGGAGTTGGATGTTCTGAGGAAGCTGGAATTATGACAAGGACAGAAACAGAAAGAGACGAGACTTGAAAGTGCTTCGAGTTTGCGTGTGTCGGTTGTTTTTAGTATTGAATGACTGCTGACCGCTATCCTGTCAGATCTCCGGAGTCGCAGAGATTATTTGCGTGGAATTTGTAAATTTAAAGTTACACACGAGCAGCGTGTTGGACTATTTCAGCTCAGTTTCCATTTCATACCCCAGCTCACCGCAATGGTTCACATTTTCTGGATAATTGGCTCGTGTTCCGCGTGAAGCTTCCTTTTTCCAGAGAAACTTGCAGATGTGAAGCACATAACGCTGAGGCCTCAGTCACTGTCGGGGATGTGCTGGTGTGTCTGCCTTTGTGAGTGAACTTGAGAATACATTTCCTCAACGGGGTTACAACATAGTAAGACCATGTTAAATTTCAGTCCCATTGATGAGCCATTTAAAATTACAGAGAGATTATCATTGACATTTGCCCTGGAAACATCAAAACGCGTCAGCTTAATGGCCAAATGCGGCAAACTCGGACTAGAATACGTGGACGTCTGATGACCTGCGCTGCACGGTGGACGAATGATGCTTTTCTCCCACGCTATTAAATGTCGAGGACAGAGAGAAACTGATCTGACGAGAAAACCTATTTACAATCTGACATAAGCTTTTGTACTGTCCACTCTACTACCAATCTTGATGTCATCTGCAAACTCACTGACCATGCTTTCCATGTTTCAATCTAAATCATTTGTATGAATGAAAAACGAAATGGGCTCAGCATTGATCCCTGTGGAACACAGCTGGTAACAGTCCTCCAGACTGGAAACAATCTCCACCACCGTTCCCAGCCTCCTACTATTAAACTAATTTTATATCTAATTGGAAAGTTCACCTTGAATTCTATGTGATCTAACTTTAAAACATAATCGACCAAGTGGAAACTTTTGAAAGGATTAATTAAAGTCCCAGTGAACAATGCCGATCACTGAGTCCACATCAATATTCTTGGTTACATCCTCAAAATACCCAACCATGTTTGTGAGACACAAATGACGTCGCACAAAACCATACCGATAATCCCTATTCATTAAACCTGTCTCAAAATGCTTATAAATCCTATCGTTCAGAATTGCTTCCAACAACTTACCCACGACCTTAGCCAGCCTCACAGGCATATGGTTTTCTTCATTCATTCCTTCCTCAACAAAACCACTCCCCATTTATTCGACACATCACTCGAAGTAATAGATGATGCAAATATTTCCACCAAGGGCGCAACAGTTTAGATTAGATTACATTACAGTGTGTTAACAGGCCCTTCGGCCCAACAAGTCTACTCCGACCCGCCGAAGCACAACCCACCCATACATTTACCCCTTACCTAACACTACGGGCAATTTAGCATGGCCAATTCACCTGACCTGCACATCTTTGGACTGTGGGAGAAAACCGGAGCACCCGGAGGAAACCCACGCCGACACGGGGAGAACGTGCAAACTCCACACAGTCAGTCGCCTGAGGCGGGAATTGAACCTGGGTCTCTGGCGCTGTGAGGCAGCAGTGCTCACCACTGTGCCATCGTGCCGCCCACTACTTCCCGAATTTCCCACGAAGCCCTGGGTGCACGAGATCAGATCCCAGAGAAATATCCAACATTATATTATCCAATTCATATGGAACCTGTAGTATTCAATATGAACTACTTTCAGAACATCAATGTTTGTAGCCACCATTTCGTTTTCCACGGTATAAACTAATGGGAAATGAACATTCAATATCTCTCCCATCCTCTGAGGTTCAAGACAAATGTGAGCTCTTAAGTCTTTCAAGGATCCTACTTGGTGTCAAGCTCTGAATGTACTTATAAAAGCTCTTTAGATTATCCTTAACTTTATGTGCTAAGGCTATCCAATATGCTCGCTTTGCCTTCATGATTTTCTTTGAAGAATGCCCCTTCAAGCAAGATAGTGATCAAGAGATTGACTTGAGACCGCATGTTTAAATAGAAAATGTGATTTTTTAAAAAATAAATTCTAAGACGACGAGTCCTTCATCCCTGCGATCAACGAGTTCTAGTAGAATCCCGACAAACTGGGAACAGGCAATTCAGCCCAAGAAGAACCCATGAAACATGCGAAGATTATTGCACTCAAACCCACACCTCGACTCGATTCCTGGAACTCTGCATTTCCCTCAGCCAAATGACGTCAACTACACATCTTTCCTCTGTGGAGGAAACCCAGGCAGACACGGAAAGAATGTGCAAACTGCAGACGATAGCCTGAGAAGAAATTAAACTAGCGTCGCTGAGGCTGGAAGACAGCAGTGCTCTCCACTGAGTCAGCTATTTTAAACCTCCTATCAACCACTCATAACATATCTTCCCTTAGACATGTGGCTAAAAGCTTTTCCCGATTATACAAATGCGTGTGATGACACCCTCTTATCGCATCAGTTGCAAACCATTGCGGTTGGTTTTGAATTCGCTTGAACGAATGCCGACATTACATTTGCCTTCCGAACAGACAACACAACCTGCATGTTAAACATAAGAGAAACCTTAACTAGATCTCTCAAGTGCCTTTCAACTATAGATCTCTGAAGCCTTTTCCCGTCACAAAGTAGTCTATGCCTCTAATCATTCCATCACTCAATGACCTCACAGTTATCCACACAGTGTTCTAACTGCAACCTTTTTTATCCAAGCTCTCAGCCCGTCCACGTCAATCTGCAGCCTGCCCGCTTCCTCAATACGGTCTGTCCTTCCACCTGTCATTGTGTATTCTGCAAATGGAGCAGTAACACTCTCAGTTCCTTTGACCTGATCATTCATGCATAATGGGAATAGTTGTGGTGCCAAAACTGACCCCTGCTGAACTCCTCACGTCACGCGCTGCCATCCTGGAAAAGACCCTTTCACCCAACTGTCTGCCTTCCGCCAGTCAGCCAGAACTCAAGCCATGCCAGTACGTTGTCCCTAACACCATAGCCTATCATTTTGCAGCTTCTGATATAGAACCTTGACAAATGCCTGCTGGAAATTCATGCTGACCACATTCACAGAATAGACCTTTTCTCATTTCCTCATTACCTCCTCATAGAATTCTAACACATTTGTCCTTGAGAAACTGTGCTGATGCTTCAAGTAATATGTAATCCCAACCTTACACTAATCTCTCATATGGTACTTAATACGAAATTGATTTTTTTGACATTTATTTAAAATATTAAAACTTTGCTTTCAGTCCTGAATGTCATGAACAACAAAGTACAATCGCAGTTGAGAAATGTAAAATCTGCGCTGTCTCAGCAGGCTTGATGAGTGAGTGAATTCTTTCCCCCAGTGGATCTCTCTGCCGTCTCAGCAGGGTCGATGAGTGAGCTGACTCTTATTTTTTCAAATGAACCAGGTAAATACGTCTGCCCACTGCAAACTCTCTGGTGTACTGAGAGTTGAGATGATCGTCTGAATCTCATCCCACAATGAAAACAATTGAAATGTCTCTCATCCTGTGAAAATGTCGATGGAACATCAGTCCTGCAAAGACTGGAGAGTACATCCCACACATTAGATATTTGACAGGTCTTTCTTCAATGTGAAGGCGTTCATGATAAAACGATCACAAGGAACTTGTGTCGTGATGCCCAGAGTCTGAGCATTAAAAAGGTGTCTTCTTTGTGAACACGTTGATGCCATGTCAGTCCACAAGAACATTTACAGCACTTCCATCGGTCTGGGCGTTGAAAAGATGTGTTCATAATGTTGTTGGGACTTTATATCGCTCGGACATTTGCAGCACATCCGTTAGTTATGGAATTGAAGATGTCTGTCCTCCGGGTGAGCACGTGGATCGGACGTCAGGTCCCCAGAGGTTTTCAAGGACTCTGATTCTTGTGAGCACATTTCCCATACATCAACTACACAGTGGAATGATATATTTTCCAAAGTCTGAACAGATAAAAGGTTTCTCATTACTATGAGCACAGTGTTGGATAATCCAATCATTGGACGTTTTAAATCATTTTCCGCATTCTAGACATTGAAATGATTTCTCCTCATTGTGATCGAGCAAGTTTCACAGAAGGTCCGAGAAGGAGTGTATCCCTTCCCACACACTGAGCTTGTTCCAGGTGTCATTGCTTTCATGTGGTTCCAGCTCTGATGGAGAAATGAATGCACACATGTCTACAGTCTCACCTAAATATGACTGCAATTGTAGTTTGTACATTCGGATGATAGCAGAAGCCATGTCCACACACACAACAAGTGAACGATTCTCTTCCATATAAACGGAACCTTTTCCTTCCATGTTCAAACTCTGATCAAAGTTCAATTTGGGAGAAAATGCACAACTTCATCTGATCATGGTGGAGTGATTTTTTAAAAAAAAATCTTTCCCTTCTAATATGCTGCGAAATTGATTATGTATATTTTTAAGAATCAAGAGAATGAGAAAGAGTCTATCACAGTCTCTGGATTGTCCCTGAAGATAGGGATTGAAGTTGAGAGATGTAGTCAACAACAATTTGACCGGACGTTTGCAAGAATCTTTCATACAGACAGCCTCCACGACTGAGAAGGAGCAGGTCAACTGTTGGATGTTAATCCCATCAACTCCCTGTTCGCTTGAGCTCAAACACTGTCCGAACTTGTCCGACATCCTGTCCTGTTGGAGCAGACATTTCCTACAATTGAATGATGCAAAACTGAGGTCTCTGCCTTCAGTCCCCAACACAAATCCACTGCCTCGCCACTGAGTAGACAGTGTTGTCTTGGAAAAGCACACCAGGGCTGCCAGCTTCCGAGGAGCAGGAGAATCGACGTTTCAGGCAAGAGCCGTTCATTTGGAATGAGGCTTGAGAGTTGCGGCGGTAGAGAGACAAATAGGTGGAGGTAAGATATCTGTGAGTGTGATAGGTGGGTTGATGTGGGGGAAACGATGATAGGTCGGAATGCAGGGTGGAGCGGATCGGCGAGAAGGAAGATCGACAGATAGGAAAGTTCATAAGAGCAGTGCCAACTTGGAAAAATCGAACTGGGATAAAATGGCGGAGAGGAAATGAGAAATATATTGAAATCCACATTGATGCCGTGTGGTTGGAGGGTCCCTAATGAGAAAGATGAGGCCCTCTTCCTCCTGGCGTCTGGTGGTAAAAGTATAGCGATGGTGGATGCCTGGGAACTGCATGTACTTGGCTGAGTGGGAGCGAGAGTTGACGTGCTCGTCCACAGTGCAGTGATGTCTTTTGGTGTGGGTGTCCGGGCGATGTTCTCTGAAGGGCACTGCAATTAGACATCCTGTCTCTCCAATGTAAAGTAGACTGCATTGGGAGCAACGGATAGAATAAATGTCATGTGTGGAAATGCAGGTAAAACTCTCATGGATGTGGAAGAATCCTTTCAGTCTTTGGACGGAGTTGAAGGGGAAAGTGTGTTGTGGATTTTGCAAATCCTGTGATGGAATGGCAAGGTGCCTGGAGGGGAGGCTGGTTTAGTGGGTGGCGTGGGTTACAAGGGAATCACGGAGGGAATGATCTTAACAGAAAGCGGCTGGTGGTGGGGAGGGAAATACATGTCTGTTGTTGGCGTCCGTTTGCACGTGGCAGAAATGGCGGAGGATGATATGATGTCAACGGAGGTTGGTGGTTTGGAAGGTGATGACCACGGGAATTCTGCTTCGTTCTAGTTGGAGGGGTGTGTCTTGCGTGCGGAGTTGCTGGAATTGGATGGGATGCGCAGGAAGCCAACATTGACCACGTTGGTGGAGAAACTGCCTCACCACTGGCTCAATTTCTCTTTGACAGTTGTCTGAGTCTGAACCAGTCACGTCATAACCATGGTGAGATACTTCACCAAGTCTGCACACTTGCACCGCATTAACATCATACGTCTCTTCGACGTCTCTGCTCTTCAGCAGCTCAACCTCCCTTCCATTCCTTTCGACTAAACTATCCGAATGCACTTCCATCCGTCCTCTCATCGATGCAGGGGAATGAGAAAGAGAGAGACAGAGAGCGCACAGCGATGCAGTGCACAGAGAGAGAGACAGAGAGGGCACAGCGATGCATTGGAGAGAGAGAGAGGACACAGCGATGCGGGGAAATGAGAGAGACAGAGAGGGCACAGCGATGCAGGGGAACGACAGAGAGAGAGAGACAGAGAGGGCACAGCGCTGCAGGGGAACGAGGGATAGAGAGAGCCAGAGAGGGCACAGTGTTGCAGGAGAACGAGAGAGAGAGGGCACAGCGATGCAGGGGAACGAGAGAGAGACAGAGAGGCCACAGTGATGCAGGGGAACGAGACAGTCTGCCTCTATGCATGCGTGTACTTGATCTCTGTACAGTGTTTTATTGTGACTTATTTGAATGACGTTATTAGCACCGCCTTTTTTTCCCAACCGTGTGTTGCTGCCTTCGCAGCTTTACCTTCCCACACGAGCTCCCACATGGTGGAAGGGGAGGAGTTGCGTGTTGTTCACCCAATGATGCAATCCTGAGGTCTTCGAACAAATATGATGCACGTGGGAGTATTCACAACAGTGGTTGTTCACCCATCACAGCTCAGCGAATTCTTAAATTTTTTCGTCATTTTATTCAAATCTTTTCACTGTCTCTGCTACATCTATCGTTGTAATGTCCTAAAGCCCACTCAAGAACAATTAGAAATGGTCACTAAATGCCAACCCAGACAGCGAATCCGATTTTCAAGATTTCTTTTATAAATAAAGCTGTCTCAGATATCTGCATTCCCTCGAATTCCATCCTTTTGATCATGCTCGATTTTAACTGTTTTATGTCTGGCGCCCGAAATTTCATGCATCAAGGCCATAAAGCATGAGATTCCTTCATTAAGGAGATCTCATAATGCCGTTACGAAAGGTGTTACTCACCAAGTGATGAACAAAACCTGTGATACGTGTTCAAGTCAACGCCAGTAGTGTGTGTCAACACTGCATCGTGCCTTTCATATATGGAAAATTGAACGCTTTTCCTCTGAAGGGAGTTTAAGCAAATTTTGATTGCAGTCGCATCACGAGATATTGGGAAGCTGACAAAGTGCTATATCAAATAAGTGATCAAACAAGTCGGTTTAAAGTAGTATTTTACACCACAAAACTTCGGTTGCATCACAAACCTCGGTTGATGGAAATTTATTCTGCTAGAGGTCGTCATTGTTATGTCAGCATAAAAGCACCACTTTCGCTCGTGGCTCTGCAGCTCAGTGATTAGAGGTCTAGTCTTGTTTGCCAGTGGCCATGAGCTCGAGTCCCACTGGGTCTTTGCTGCGTTTCTCACATTTCCTGCAACAAACATCCGAACGTGCTTTCTCACTGTTGTTCGGAATTCTTTCTGATGAAATATCGTGAAGCCATTCTCTCCAGGGCTAATCTGTTTGAATTTGCAATTCCACTTCTGTGTTCCACTTCGATGAACATGAGAATAACAAGCAGCTGACGCGAAGAATGCTCCAGTTTGGCAGGAAGAACACCGTGAAACTGCAGATGCCATACAGAAACGGGGAAAACAGTTGGGGAGGAAACGTACAGGGAAGCGGCTTAGTGTTTCTGTTTCGGAAAACGACTTCGGGAATCCAGAGAAAACAGGCAGGAGGCTGCCTCAGGCGGCATACTGTCAGCGTGTATCAATTGTTCATGGCAAGGCCTGTCCTCGAATGGCAGACTGCTGCCTGTTTACCCCTTTGATTACGTAAGCAGGCTCGGGTTTTAAAGTCTAAATTGAAGGAAGAAGAAGCCAAATGGTGAAATTCCTCATAATTCAGTCTCTCCTGAAGCCTTTGTCACTCTCGCGTGATGTGTCTGCATATTTCCCTCTCTGGGTAAAAATGAAGTTCAGTTCTTTTTCGGGTCACGAATAAATTTAACAGAATCTGACTTCACTCCCATACGTCGTTTCATTTGAGGTTAATGGTTTGCAGGGAAAGTCTCATTGAGCTGAATACTTCAGACGCCGGACTGCGGGCCAAGCACTGCAAACTGGAAGTGAGAACGTATGGATGTTTGATGACTGGAACTGACATCGTGCATTATTCTATGCTGTAAAACCACGTGTGTCGCGAACATCTTTTTTTTTGGAAGAAACTTCTCATGACAGGAAAACAAAGCAATTATGTAAACAGAAGATGCAATTGCACAAGCCGTGCAACCTGGTCGATTAGAGGTTATGATTCAGCACTTCCACCTGGGCAGGAAATCAGGATTTATTGTTCCTGACAGGGAAAACAACAGAAGCAGAGCATATCTGATAGGAATCACATTTCACACGGATTTGGATGTGACTTGTAATTTTACTGCAGGGCCGCATGATAGCTCACTGGTTAGTGCTGCTGCCTTACAGCGCCAGAGACCTACTTTGACTCCAACTGCTTCGACTGCAGGTAAGGTGACTTAAATGTTAATGTTGCAATTGTACCAGCTTCCACCACTTCCTCTGGCTGCTCATTCCATACACTATCGCCATCTGTGTGAAAAAGGTGCCCCTTAAACCTCTTTTATATACTTCCCCTCTCACCCTAAACCTATGCCCTCTAGTTCTGGACTCCCCCATCTTGGGAAAAGACTGCTTATTTACCCTATCCATGCCCCTCATAATTTTCAGAGAAGGGAGAAAAGTGAGGAATAACAGTCATTTCGCCGTCAGGGATTGATGTACTATGCAACAACCAACCGAATCACCTGTGACTGAAATAGCTCCCATCCTCCCTACACAGGTAATGGCATTATACAGTATTAGAGTGGGTTTGTCAGTGTTGAATTGGACACAGCATCCTTTCTGAAGATGGATATTACGGGGATATGAAGACCTGACAAAAGACATGGAGTGATATGCCTGGAATCAGATGACGTCTGGAAGAATAAACAGCGTTTACTTGGAAACAAAAACAATGCAAAGGAAGCCACTGAGATCCTGGGGGATAAATCCATTAGTAAAGACAAGGTGGGCGTTCATGGAGAGGTGGAACAGACCAATAGATCACGTGGCGTGAAACCAGGTAAAACTGAGTGGCGTCCATATGGAAGTTTGCCAGATGATCTGAATTTGGTGAGAGGAAACAGGAAGGAATTTCCCTCAGACAGATAGATCTATAACTGGAGTTCAGAACTTCGAAACAAGTGATGAATGATAAAGAAAAGTTTGGAGCACGGCATGATTTTTTTTCATTCTGCAGTTATTGAAATCGGGAATGATATTTTTCAGAGAAAAGTAATTTCAGAAGCTAACTCTAAAATATTTGTAAAGGCGCGTACAGACACACAAGGAATGAATTTAACCGGGACAGAGAGTCTGCGCAGTGTGTTAAGTGCACACTGTCTAATTGGTTAACGTTAATTGGAAAGAAATTGTATAACACCTACAATTGAATACGGCTAAGTGTGGAAAAATATTATGAACGGTTTAACAGCTCGATCTAAGTGAACTTCTATAAATATTAGAAGAACTGAACTGTTTGTGTTAGCTCAGCATTTAAGGGAAGCTGCCTTGCTCAGACCACTGCATAATTGTTTTCCGATACAATGTGATACCAAAAGTGTGGAATTAATTCTAACAACGTCTCAGTTTTCTATTAGGATCCTGACATCCCTACTCACCTAATCTATTAGACGATGGGGAGAATCAAAGGGAAATTATACCATAGTGAGTTGGAACTGACCTGCTGAGAAACGCACCTTTTTTTTCCATCTGTTGCATTGGACAGTTGGCTGCAATCACAGTTAAGGGATTGAGTGAATTTGCTGCTCACTAGCTCCCCCCAAAATATCCAGTGACATGTCTCGAAACATATTCGTGAATCAATTCATGAAGCTTCTCAGCAGTTATTGAAAAAAAACTTTATCATTTCGATTCGAGTTTTTCCAACAACATTGAAAATGTCCAACGAGATAAATTTCTTTTTTTATGTATTGTTTTAATAACCTGCATGAGTTTGCAGCAATTGCAATAACATGAAACGAGATAAGAGTCCTTTTCACAATTTAACACAGTGTAGGATCAGCGTTATGAGAAAGCGAATCCATCTCAAACGTCACTTCTGTATTGAGAGTTGGATATTCTCCTGGGAGTATTTCTGGGTGGTCATAAGTAACGGAGGCATTTCCCAAGGACAGAGCACTCCACAAAATCAGAACTTAGATCTTTAAAGTAAATTCTGTTTTATTCAACGTTCTTTTGCAACTTTTAAATATATATGCACACACGTACATGCATGCATGCACAAACGCATTTTTATTTATATATGTATATATATAGATATATATATATGTGTGTGTGTGTGTTTGTGTAAATGGGTGTGTGTGTGTGTGTGGATGTGTGTAAGTATTCAGAACGTTGGGAATTGATGGTCGGCCAAATGAATGTTTTTTCCCGTAGAATGTGGGAGGTAAGAGCCACGAATAATGTCCCAGATATCTGCATCAGTGGGAAGTGCACCCAACTCTAGTTTCTTGGGAAGTGTCGAAGGAAACTGGACCTGGACGTTGGATCATTCAAGAGAATGAGGAGATAATTGAGAGTAGTTATAGGCAGGCTGTAACACCTCAGGTACTAGAAAATGATCAATGGGTTTCAATCGGTAAACGAAAAGGGAACTGGCAGACAGTGCATGCATCCACTGTGGCCGTGCTCTTCGTTGACTAGCACAGCATACCGTTATTGGTACTTTTGAGGGGGAATGACTTAAGAGGGGTAAAACATGGGGTACAGGTCTCTAGCACAGAGTTTGTTCCTGTTGCTCAGAGGAAGAGAGCATTATTTTTGTAGACTTCATAGTGAGGGAAACAGATTGCAGATTCAGTGGATCGGGGACACACTTATGACTGGTGTGTTGCCTCCCAGCTCCCAGGGATTGTGATGTCTCACATCGTGGTTTTCGATTCTTAAGGGGGAGGGGGATTACTCCCAAATCATGGTCCACACATGCAACAACAACATAGTCAAGAAAAGGCATGTAGATATAAGGCAGACATTCAGTGAGCTAAAGTGACATCTTCGATCTCGATCAAACAGAGATGTTCACTCTGATTTGTTACCCATGACACGTCGTAGAGAGATGAAGAATAGGGAGAAAGCTTTTGAACATGTGGCTACCGGGATGGTACGGGAGGTGGAGGGGGGCGGGATTCGGATACATGGACAATTGGGTCTTATTCTGGAGTAGGAGATACCTCTACAAATAGGATGGTTTTCACGTGAACCACAGGAGAACCAATATACTGTGGTGGGAGTGATAATTTGCTAATGCACTTCATGAGGGTTTAAACGAATTCATCAGCTCAAGCTAACAGGAGGTTTTCAGTAGTGAGGACATAAATAGGTTTTCAGGTTTGCAAAAGTGTACTGGCAAGGATGAAGATCGTTTGAAGTGCGTTTACTTCATCGCCAGGAGCATCTGGAATAAGGTCGGTTTACTTATAAAATGCGCTATTAACTGGGACTTCGAAGTTGTGGCCATTACAGAGACATGAATGGAGCAGTGAAAGGACTGGGTGTTCCTGGTGCCGCAGTTTCGATTTTTCAGTAAGAACAAAGAAGGTGGTTAAGGAGGGCGAGGTGTGGCATGATTAGCCAGGAACAGAATTACGGGAGCGAAAAGGTTATTTGATGATCACTCTGCGGAGTCTACTGAACTAGAATGGTCTGATATTAGACTCAGGAAAGGAGAGATCACTGTGAATGGAGTTTTCAATAGCTCAGTGAAACGTTCCAGAGATATAGAGGAAAAGATTGCAAAGATGATTCTGGATAGGAGCGAAAATAACGGGGTAGCTGTCATGGGGAACTTTAACTTTCCAAATATTGCTTGGAAAGGTTATACTTTGAGTAAATCTGATCGGTGAGTTTTTGTCCAATGTGTGCAGGAGGGTTTCCTGACACAGCATATAGACAGGCCTACAAGAAGCAAAGCCACATTGGAATTGCTACTGGGTCATGAACCAAGCCATCTGTTCGATTTGGAGAGAAGTGAGCTCTTTGGTGATAGGAATATGTATATACTGCAGGGCAAGAGGCATTGCTGGGAAAAAAGGTGATTAGGCATCAGTTAGGATGCATAGGATGGAGAAATATCTGCAGCGGTTCGGTATAACTGAAATCTGGAGCGTTTTCAGGGAGGAGCCACTGCGTGTCCTTGAAAAGTATGTTTGGGTCATGCAAGGAATATGTGGTCGAGCCAGGGAGCCGTGTCTACTGAAGAACTTGAATCTATTGTCAAGAGGGAGAAGGAGGCTTATGTTAAATGAGATGCTCATTCTCAGGGCGGGTGCTTGAGAATTAAAAACTAGCCAGGAAGGGCCGAAATAGAGAGCTACGTCGAGCGAAAAGGGGATATGCGATGTCTATGGCTGGCAGGATGAAGGAAAACCCTGAAGCTTTTATTGGTAGTTCAGGAAGAAATAAATGACTAGGATACGATTAAAACTGTCAAGAACCGTCGTGGGACGTTGTCCGTGGAGTCCGAGGAAAGGAAAGGCGCTGAATGAATATTTTTCATCTGTGTCAGATATGAAAAAATACAATTCTGTCGAGGAGAATACTCAGATACAATCTATTAGAGTACTCGAAATTGATGTTCGGAAGGAATTTGTGTTGGCAATTCTTGAAAGTGTGAAAATAGATCTGTCCTTTGGGCTTGATGGGATGTATCCAAGGATTCTCTGGGAATCGTGGGTGGAAATTGCTGAACTTTTAAGCCTGAACTTTGTGCCGTCTGTGTCTATGTGATTAGTGCGAGAAGACTCAAACTTAGCAAATATTGAACCCTTCTCCAAGAAGAGGAGCAGAGAAAACTTTGATAATTGTGGAACAATGAGCCTTAGTTTCGATGTAGCTAAAGTTTTTGGAAAAAGTTACGAGAGATAGGATTTATGATCATCTAATAAGGAAAAAGTTGATTCGGGATAGTCAATTCGATTTTGTGAAGAGTAGTTTGTGCTTCACAAACCTTATTAAGCACTTTGAGAAGGTGAGCAATGATTTTACATCTCCCTAACATGCTCATCACTGGACACTTTGAAGTAACCTAATCAGCCCAAGGAAACCTATGCGGGAGAACGTTCTAACTCCACATTATCAATCACTGCAGGTTCAAATAAAAACTCGTTTCCTGGAGCAGAGAGATAACAGTGTTAACTACAGAGTTGCCTGAAAAGGCAAGCACTTTCCTCAATGTGTAACTGAGCCTCTGATTGACGCAATGCCAGGCAGACGTACTACCCAGGGCAACTGTGGAAAAAAAAGAAGCCCCTCAGCCTCTATGCCGGGACTGGACAATAACAACTATTTCACTATCCTAATTCATTTAAAACCACTGACCCTATAGCTATGTGATGGCATCAAAAAATCACATCTGAATAGTTCGTCAAGTGATGGGCGACACGGTGGCACAGTGGTTAGCACTGCTGCCTCACAGCGCTAGAGACCTCGGTTCAATTCCCACCTCAGGCAACTGACTGTGTGGAGTTTGCATATTCTCACCGTGTCTACGTGGGTTTACTCCGGGTGCTCCGGTTTCCTCCCACAGTCCAACGATGTGCAGGTCAGGTGAATTGGCCATGGTAAATTGTCCGTAATGTTAGGTAAAAGGGGGTATGGGTGGGTTGCGCTTCGGCGGGTCGGTGTGGACTTGTTGGGCCGAAGGGCCTGTTTCCACACTGTAAATAATCTAATCTGATGAGTGTTTCTGACCCTTACTGTGAGTTCAATATTCCGTACAACCGATTGCTGAGAAGGTATTTTTTTTTCCAAAACACATACTCAAACCTTTCTGCCTCTTCAATCTCTGCCTCCATGATGATTGATCTCTTCAGCAAGCAGAAACGTTTCTTATAGTTTACCCTTTCCATATCCCCCGTTACTTTTACATCTCAATCGTGCCTCCTTTCAATTCCATCTGCTTTCAGAAAAATATCAGACCAAACTCTCTTTATAACTGAAACTCCTCAGCCCAGACAATATCCTGAAAAATCTCTTCTAAAACGTTTCCAGTGCGATCACATCTCCTTTGTAAAGTGACTTGCAGACTGTGCACAATAGTCTATTTGGAGCCGAATGAGCAAATTAAATAAATGATCAAAAGTCACAACACTTTTCCAACAAACTCTATTTTGCTAAGTACGATCCTGTGTTCTTTTCATAGAACCATGGAACTCCTCCAGTGTAGAAAAAGGCCGTTCAGTTCAACAAGTCCACACTGACCCTACGAAGAATAACTCAACTTTGACCTATTCTCCTGACATTTTATTTTGTATTTACCCCTAACTCAAGCGCCTAACTTACACATCCCTGAACACGACGCGAAATTTAGCATGGCCAATTCACCGAACTCTTCTCGTTTCCTGATACGGGTGCTCCAAGAATCTCTGGTTCGTGTCAGTTAAAGTTGCTCCATGAGCTTTGATCACACAACCACGTCATCGAACACGATCGATTAGTTTGAAGTTGCCAATGCTGAAATTGGAGCACGTGCACTCAGCCACAATGACTGCAGAGTCACAGATTGAATGGGGTCAATGTGAAAGTAAGTGTTAGATTGCGCAGTGCTTGAGGCAACTTGGAGAGGAGATCGATAGGAGGGTCAGTAAGTGCGGGAGAAAAAACAAAAATATTCGACAATGGGTGGTTTCGAATCCTTGTATATAAAACACGTTGAAATGTGAGAGAGCAGGTTCTGAAGGAAGAAAATCATCACCTTGGAGAATGTTTGCATGTGAAAACAACTGATTCCATGCTGTGTGGATTTAGTACATGTCACCCAGCGTAAAATGGGGAAAATATTACGCACCATGACTCGAATTCTAAACGTACTGATTCAGCCATAAAACAAAGTATTGGCCACTGAATACTAACGCGGCATCACGCAAACCAATGCACTTAAAAATACTTACAATGGCAGAGGATAAGTCAGAAACAGCAACACAAACAGAAGAAGACCACTTGGCGAAGTCTGGAACGAAATATAGGAACTCAGAATGGGCTGAAGCTTTAACTTCGATATTTCTAGATGCTGTGTAGTTTCCATCATTGAGTATGTTGACGACTGAGATGAACTGTTTTCCATAGAATATCATCGGGTGAGAGGGTAGTCTGGGATATTGTTGAAATGCATGTTTCAATAGTCATGTAGTTTAACATCATTTACTTCACCAGTTACCTCACATGTGGAAGTAACCACTGCTGACAACGATCACATGTTCTCAGTTACCATTCAGAGAAACTGAGTGGTACGGCCGCGAAAATCCCAAATTAATGAGAATACACGACTTTTTTATTCAGCTCAGGTTTACCTCGAGCTATCGAGGAAAAGCACGAAAGTAGAGATAAATGTTACCAGATTAGCGGTAATCCCATTGAATGGCTGCGCAGACACAGGGGGAATGAACGCTTCATGAGAACAAGTGTGTTTTCTTTGCGAAATTGTCCACTTGACAATGTGGGGTCTATTGGAGTGAAGTGGTGAAGTTGATTATTTTTACTAGTTATTCACCCTGTGAACGGTTACAATTGTTTATCCTGTCCCTGATATCATCACAGAATTGCACCATGCCCACGTTCAATCTATTGTCCACTTGTAAGTATCGTCGATTACACCACAATTCTTTGTTAATCAGTTTCGTTTTTAAAGAGTAGTTCGGTGGGGTAATAGAAAGTACAAAAATGATCAACCCAATTCCACCAAATCGTTCAAAAAAATTGACGACTTCATTAGAAGCATCTTGCAACGCAAGTTGTTTATCTTCTTAACCTTGGTTTTCCAAAATACCTCTCAAAAATGAGCAGTTTCTGAGTACTTTGTAGCCAGAACATTTGAAAGAATTTCATTCTGTTTGGAATTATTTGTGGCACTTCTTAATATACCAATTTATGTCTCCGATCGATGAATGCAACCGAGAACATCAGAGTCAACCTCACAGCGCTGTCAGAGGAGGGGAAGATAGAATCGTCTCGCACGCTGCTCTTGTGCACATGATCAATTTCAAACCAAACCAATACCTACAACCCGTGGGAGTGCAAAGGAAACAATTAAACAGAGACCCGCTTCAAATCTGTGAATCTTTAGAAACTCTGTGGGAGGGAAAGAAGGGTGAACTGACCGACTGAGCAGAGACTGTCAAGGTACCTTCCCCTTCTTGAAGGATCAGGGACATGAACTCTGATGTTCTCTTGGCACGAGCTGATTTGAGTTGTTGAAAGCATTCCCATCAGAGCTGCTCCACTCTCGCTGTTGTCACTCTCACTGACCAGGCACCCAACTCTGGCCGCGGTGAAGAAAACACTGACTCTTAACCATTACACCCCCAGCGCAGCCTCCCAAGCTGTTGGACTGCTTCTTAATTCCAAAGCATATGGCGTTTTATTTATCAGGACATAAGTTTGAGCAAGTCATCGACTGTTTGCAGAATGGAAAGAGACGCATCATCCAAGTTTTCAGCACTTGGCCTGCCCCGTGTATTTTCAAATGTTTCAAGCACTCGTCGCAATGCTATTATCCAGTCACGTTTTACAATGTATGCGACTGAGGTTTAAGATGGAAAACCTATGTTCACACCCCCTCGGTGATCTGAACCCCATTTCATTTAGAGAGGCAAACACACACAAATGTTGTGGCGAAGTGACTGAGGCCTCAGGAGAGATCAGCCAGAAAGTAGGATTTCACTCAATTGGCTTATTTTGTCTCATTTCAGATTTCAACACCAGAGTCAGGTTACAGCAAAGAAAGGAAGCATTCAGCCATTCCCCTGTCCATGTTCCTCCCCTATCTAAGCTTTGAGCTCCGGAGGCAGTGTGCTCTGAGAGAAGGATTCTCACTCTTTAGAAACTGCAACATAATAAATGATTGGATATCCTGTGTATTAGAAACGAGTCTTAACAAAACCAAGACAGAACTGAAGGCATCATGTGCAGAAGGATGGGAGTCTGTAATGCCGCATCAGACAGTGTCCAGGGTGAAAGAAACAGAAACTATCCCTGTAAGGCGAGTAATTTGGATTCCGTGCTCTCACAGCCATGACCTGCAAATCTTTAGCATTTACTGTTACCAATATGGAATTCTGCCTTCTCCTTAGAAGCAGAATTCTGACCGGGACATGCACACATAAATTGTGAAATTGATATAAATTGATGTAATTTTTAAATTTCATATTTGAGCAGAAAGAGTGACATGTAAACAGTTAGATTATCATTAAAATCCAATTTTAAAGCCAGATAGTGTTTTCAGAAAACAAAAAAACCAGAGGAAAGCTGGGAGTTGCATGACTGAAGGAGGTGACTGCTCCTGCTTTCGACCCAGAACGTTTCATCCCTTTCGTCCCAAGAACAAGTGCAGAAGCCAAATACTGGCAATCTGATATATATTAAAAATAAGAAAACGCTGGAAGTATTCAGCTTGTCTGGCAGCTTCTGAAAGTGTGGTAGATATCAACACCATCACAAACTGATTGTCCTTACTTTGTATTCTCGAACATAGAAGAATACAGCGCAGTGCAGGCCCTTCGGCCCTCGATGTTGCGCCGATCCAAGCCCACCTAACCTACACTAGCCCACTATCCTCCATATGCCTGTCCAATGCCCACTTAAATGCCCATAATGAGGGAGAGTCCACCACTGCTACTGGCAGGGCATTCCATGAACTCACGACTCGCTGAGTAAAGAACCTACCCCTAACATCTGTCCTATACCTACCCCCTCAAATTCACGATAACTAATGTCCAAGTCACTACTCATTCAGACACATTTTCTCATCTTTAAAAGGTATGCACGCTTTCAGTTTACCATGATAAACGTTTTGTCAATTAATTCAGTACTGACAGGATAACCGTTTAAAGTTGTATGCAACATGTTGCAAACGGTCATATCAGATAAAATGAGGTGTCACGTGAAGAAATATGTGTTTTATTCAGGAAAGCTAAAATAGAACTGTTCATAGAAAATTGTGGGGAACTGTCTGCCTTTTTTTTGTTGAGTTAAGAAGAAGTCTTGATGATGCTAATCCAAAACGATCAGATAAATGTGGATTGGCGAAACAAAAGACCAAAGTTCTGTGAGACCGCTGTGCATGAAAACTGGGCATGAAGGAATATAAGGGATAGTAGCAATATTGATCATAAATTTGCTGCGTGAAAGGTTACTGATGAAGGGTGCCTGCCTGAAACCTCGATTTTCATGCTCCTCGGATGGTGCGTGACCTGCTGTGCTTTTTGAGAACCACTCTCATGCTGACTCTGATCTCCTGCATGTGCAGTCCTCACTTTCGCCTGGGGGAAAGGGAATAGGGTTATCATTAACAATTGTGCTTTGAACTGGAAGAATTTTTCAAGCATATTTTGAGCGTTGGGGTGTGGACGTTCTGGATAGATTAGTTTAACCCAACAACATTCTCTGATTTATGAGAGCCCCCAGCGTGCCCATGGGTTTCTCTGATTGGTTGGAGGACCAGTGCCTCCAGCTTGGTCCTATAGGTCCGCCTCTTCGCTGTTGGACATTATATGTCATCAGTTGGGATGGGTCCTGCAGCATGCATCGGGTTAACATGAACTGTGAGCATGCTTGTGGCGAGCGATCATTGGAACAAAATTTTGTCGTCTCCAATCGACAGTCGGTGAGTGAGGTCTAAAGGGGAGCAAAGCGCCAGGTTCTATAGCCCAGTTAGAGGTTTCATGTTTGGTCATTATACGATTCAAGACCCAAACGTAGTGTATCTGGGGCCGCGAATTAAGCCACAGAGAGCCTGAGTCTTCTTCCCCAGAAACAGGCCCCAGTCAGCGATCGCTATTCCTGTTTCAGTTTTTTTTTAAATTTATCAGGCCACTGCTGGTTTATCTATCTTTAGTGTTAATAGAGCTGAAAATAAATGATACTGTTTGAAATTATTGCTGTGGTCCATGAGGATGTGGTGTTGTTGGGAGACGCTTGGGTGTGTATTCGTGACTGGGATTGATGGGAAAGTGTACCCCATGAACACCTCTGTCCCTTACCTTACTGTAATTTTGTCAGAGACGGAAAGAATGGAGCAGGAAGTGGAGGGACAGGACTCATGAGCACCATAGCGGGTCGCGGGAGTTTTGGAATGTGGAGTCATTCGTTGCCAATCGCTCAACAAAAACCCGACCCATTGTTTTTCTCACGGATCCCCTTCCCCACCCTTTCCTACTACTCCTTCCACCCAGTATCAGCAACATTTTAAAGACGTTTACTTATTTCATACATACTATGTCGCTTTTGTCAGAACATTCAGTAATTTGAGAACTGGAATGAAATTGAGATACAGAACAGCCAGTGTACGAACCTCAACAATTTCTTTGCACCTCCTCGAACTGCTGAAGTTCGTATGCTAAAATTACGCCCCGATTGCTGTTTGGTAAGTATTTACAGGATTACTTTTAAAATCTAGATAATGTGTTACTGATATTTGTGTCAGTTAAAAACAATTGGTTTTTATATCCCACCTTTAACAGAATGGAGGGGTGAAAAATTTAAACAGGACTGGCTTGTTGTGATGTTTGATCCTTCTCCCGAATTCAGTCTGATCTTGGCTGATCATTCCGCGCAGTAACCTGCAAACTCTTTAGGCCTACACTTTTTGATCCCTCTTGCACTCAAAATTACAGATATCTTCATCTTGTCAACATTCCACGTTCTGGCTTTAATTACTTTCTGTGGCAGCAAATTTCACTGAGTAACCAGTATTTGGTTAAAAAAAAAACCCTCATCTCAGTCTTAAATGGACTACCCCATATTATTAGGAGTGAAGCCACCTCCACACCCTCTATGGTTTGGACGCCCTGGTCATTGAAAGCATCCTTCCTGCATTTACCTTATTCGTACCATTTAGAATTTTATTCTTTTCCGTGTCATCCAACTTCATCATTCTAAACTTGAGTGATTTTCATCCTAACGAATCCTCACACATCAGTCCTGCTACCCCATGAATCAGTCTGGTAAACCTTTGCTGTGCATTCTCTGCATGGAGAATATTCTTTCTCAGATAAGTGCACACAACACTCTAGGTTGTGGTGTCAACAAGACCCTGCACAATTTCAGCAAGTCTTGAATGCTCCTTTGTTCAAATCCTCTCAGTACAAAGGATAACACACCTGCTGCTGCGCCTGCATGCTTATGTTCAGGGATTTGTGTCCAAGAAGACGAGATCTCCTTTCCTAGTTTACTTTCGTAAATTTATATTGTTTCTGTCCAATCTAGTTCCTGTTTTCTAGTGTTAGGCTAACTTTTCTGTCATTCCATGTTTTCTCGCTACTTCCTCTTATAAATATTGGGGTCACATTAACTGACCTCCACTCCATAGATATCGTTTCAGATTCGATAGAATATTGAAATATGACAATTAATTTACTCTAGTTAGACTCCGCACTCAAGTTACAGAAAGCATTCACTGCATTTAGGGTGGCTTGAAGTACACTGGTGTTTGATTCGCAGTTGGTGGAATTTATTGTCTTTTAATCTCATCAATTTCCACAAACCAACTCCCTGATAATACTGTTTTCCTTCAGTTCCTCCCTCTCCTTTTCTTCCCAACATTTTAGGAATATTACTTGTGTCATCATTTGTGTTGACATAATCAATATACATATTTATTTGGTATGCCATATATTTATCCCACATTATAACATCCTCTGTTTCTCATTGGAAGGGACTTGTTTTCAATAATCGTTTTTTTCTACCTTCAAATACCTTCAGGAGTTTTAACAATTCATTATATGCTTCTCTCAAGCTTACTGTTAAACGAAATTTTCCCTCTGCATTAATTCTTCTTCATCTTGTGCTGATATCTGAACGACTCCCAGTCTTCATGTCTGCTGATATTTTCAGCCGATTTGTAAGCCTCCTCCTTGAGTGCAGTGCAATGCTCTAATATCCCATGTTTCCCGTTTTCTTTGTGTCAGACAGGAATGAGAAGCAGTTGCAGTTCCTGCAAATGCTTTTTAATTGCTTGTCCTCCCTTTAATTTCTGTTCCCTAATTCGTTGTACCCTGCTCACGCTTCATATCAGTGTCATTTCTTCTATTTAGATTTCGGCTCATAATCTCAGTCAGCTCTATCGCTCTCCACCTTCATGAAGAGTTCTCTCACTGACTTCACTCTTCCATTAGGGACAGCATAGAGATATATTGTCAATTATTCCTTGTCATATATGCAAATAAAGCTTTGAAATCAAAGTTGACATATTCTCAGGCCTGCTGTCTCATTAGAGGGAGAGAGAGAGATCGCACGAGTTGACTGATGGTGCTTTAACTTGAGAATCGTTGTGTCTCAGGGAAGGCACATGATTGAGAATGTGGGTACTTCATGAGGCCAGTACGAGAACTGTGCACATGCTGTTGCTGTCATTCTTCATCGTAACCGCGTCGACCAGCCAAATAAATTAATCAACCAATGGCCAGTTACCAGTACGTAATCGAGGGTGTTCTGTTCTCCATTTGTGCCCTTAATATAGCGACTCAGAAAACCATCTCATACATATACCAGGTACGTCTCCTCCATAGGATTGTTACTCATCTGACTTGCTCAGTCTATGGGCAGATTGAAGTCACACGCAAAAGCGAGAAGGCCACCAGATAAAGGAGCAGAATTAGGCCATTCAACCCATCGAGACCTCTCCATTATTTGGTCATGTTTGATATGTTTCTCAACCTCATTCTTCTGCTATAAACCATCTCCTGTAACTGTTGATCCCCTCATCAATCAGGGGCCTATCTATGTCTATCTTGAATATTCGCAATGACTTGGCAAAGAGTTCCAAAGAATGACTACCCTCTTGCTGAATATACTCCTCCGCATCTCACTTCAAATGGTCATCCTTTCTCTCTGAGACTCTGCAGTCGGCTCCTGGTCTCTCGTGCTATTTGAAAAACTTCTTCACAGCCACTTTAATTACACTTCTCCGTATTGTATAAGTTTCAATTAGATCCTCCTCAAACTTCTAAACTGCATCAAGTACAGCCCGCGAGTTTTCAACATTTTATGACAAGCATTTCCTCCCCCCAGGATCATTCTTTTAAATCTTCTTCGGACCCTTTCCAATGTCAACACATCTTCTGGAGTATTGTGTATAGTTCTGGTTTCCTCGTTATGAGAAGGATTTTATTAAATTGGTGAGGGTTCAGAAAGTATTTAACAGGATGATGTCATGAATGGAAGTTTTCTGTTATTAAAATAGGCTGCGTTTTTTTTCACTGGAGCAGAGGATTTTGACGTATGGCCTTATAGAGATTTGTAAAATCATGAGGAGCATAAATAAGATTACTATCAAAGGTGAGGGAGTTCGAATCTAGGGGCATATTTTTAAAGTACGAGAAGGAAGATTTATAAAGGACATGATGGGCAGCTTTTGTTTTCTGCACTTTGGTCACTTTGGTCAAACCTCTAGAGGAAGTGATGGATGCAGGTACAGTTAAATTATTTAAAAGTCATTTGGATAAGTAACTGATTAGGAATATATTGGAGGTATATGGGCCAAATGCAGGCAGGCGGATCTATTTTAATTTGGCAATGTGTTCCGCATGGTATATATGGAGTGAATGGTCTGTTAAACTGCTGTATGACTCTGACTCTACCCTTCGATATCGGGCCTAACCTCTTGCAATATTCCAAATGCGGTCTGCCACAACTATATAAATCCCCAACTGGACATCTCTGTTCTTGCATTCGAGGCCCCTTGATATAAATTATAAAATTGAATTTTCCTTCCTTAATTCCAACTGAACCTGCCTGATCTAGGGCTCCCAAATCACTTTGCGCTTGGGATTTCTAAAGGCTTTCATGAACAGAAATTAGTCGAAGTCTGCCTTCTTCCTCTCATATTGCATAACCTGACACATCCCATATTGTATTCCATTTGCCAATTCTTTGAACACTCTCTGCGTCTGCCCAGGTCCTTATGAAGTCTCCCAGCTTTCTTGACACGACCTGTCTCTCCAACTTCGTTTGTGTCAACTGCAAATGTAGCGACAATGCACTGTGCTCCTTTGTCCAGATGTTTAATGTATAACGTGAACAGTTATGCTCTCAACAACGTTCGCTGTGCACGTCTTAGAAGTCAGTGGCTGCCATCCTGTAAAGGACCCCTCTGTTCTCACTCAGCCTATTAGCTGATCCCCTCCTTGTCACTAATAGCACGCTCTTATCTTATTTAGCAGTATGCTGTATGGCACCTTATCACATGACTTATGAGTATTGAATTAGATCACGTCCACTGGCTCTGCTTTGTCTTACTTGCTTTGTACTTCCTCAAAGAGATCTGGCATAGCTGTCAGACATGACGTCCAATTGATGAAGACATGCAGACTTTGCTCTATTTTACCATCCATTTCCAAGTACTGTGCAACACTGTCGTTCGCATGGCCGACAGTAGTCTGCGTCTGCCTCTCCCCTTTCTTTCAGCAGGGGTGTTGCTTTTAAAACTTTCCAGTCATCTGGGACCCACTCTGACGCCAGTGACTCCTAACTGATCACCAACATTGCCTCGACAATCTCCTCAGCAATCTCCTTCAGAAATCGGGTATGCAGTACATCGGGTCTCAGTTATTTAATTCCTTCAGACCTTGCAGCTTTCCCGGCATCTTCTCATTAGTGTTGGCATTTCATTCACTTCTTCCCTACGCGCCTCTTAATTCATGTATTTTGTTGTTGTCTTCCACTGTGAAAACTGATGCAATGTACGTGCTCACCTGCACCATTTCGTTGTTACCCATTACGTCTTCTCCAGTGCTCCAATTTGCACCCTTCTCTCTATTATCTCTCCACCCTTCAGGCGCTCTGCCTGTATTCCTGATGAAGGGCTTTTGCCCGAAACGTCGCATTTTCCTACTTCTTGGATGCTGCCTGAACTGCTGTCGTTTTCCAGCACCACACTACTCCAGAATCTGGTTTCCAGCATCTGCAGTCATTGTTTTTACCTTACTATTCTCTCTGTAAACTTTTAAATATGTGAACAAACTCTTGCAACATTCTTTATATTTCAAGCTCACTCACCTATGTGCTAAATCTTAATAACTCATCTTGCCATTTCAGCTGTTCTTGCTCGTTAATAAAGTCTTCCCAATGCTTTAGGTTTCACTAATCTACATCAGATGTTTTTTTTTTGCTTTTGTTTCTGTGCTCCCCCTGACTTCTCTTATCAGTCATGTTTGCTTTATCCTCTCTTAAGCATGTTTAGGTGGCGTGAGGATTGGATCCGGTGTTATTAGGCGCTGACGGAGTGCCATTTGGACTTCGGATAACGTCTGCCAACTTTAGAGGGTAGCAGAGTACATGGAACAAGACTTTGACCAGGACACAATGATTGTGGGTTTCTCTCCTGGACTGGTAGAGATGGGTTTACGAAACTGCATTTAGAATGAGTTCAGAGGAGAGCATTTACACACACCAAACCCAAACCAAGGTATATTTGTTAAGAAAGTGAGGACTGCAGATGCTGGAGATCAGAGCTCAAAATGTGTTGCTGGAAACGCGCAGCAGGTCAGGCAGCATCCATGGAGAAGGAGAATCGACGTTTCCGAAACGTCGATTCTCCTGCTCCTTGGATGCTGCCTGACCTGCTGCGCTTTTCCAGCAACACATTTTCAGCAAGGTATATTTGAGTCTTCTGAATTTCTCAACTGGATTGACAGTGATGAATTTTATACACCCCTTTTTGTTATTTTACCATAAGTCTTGTCGACTGTGTCTTTATGAGTTTTCCACCAATTACCATCCCTGGAGCCTGTGACTGTCACAACTCAACTCCATTTTACTTCTGCTTCTCAGATCAGAAGGATCCAGAAAATCTGCTTCATTTTTATTTCCTGATGTCTGTCTGCACACGTTAAAACATTCATCTACCTTCTTTCCCTGCACATACAAACAGACCAACTAATTTAATCCAGCATATCCTGTCTTTCTTTTTCAAAAAATAGTTCAGCTGCTGCAGTATTTTGCTATTATTTTCTTGCAGGTGTTTCTCGCAACACTGAGTCTGAAAGTACAGATGCTCCAACGATTAGCTGCTTTCTCACTGAGTGGTGGATACAGAAACAGATCCATGGACTAAAGTGTGAGTATTTGTTTCTTTAATTTTAGTCACAATTACCGAATGATTACAACAGAATGTAATTTGGCGCATCGTGCCCATGCTGGTTCCATGAGCAGATTAGTTCACCCCACTTTCCAGCGCTTTCTTGAGCAAGACTGGCAGATATTGTCAATCTCCAATTGCCAGTGTAGAAGTCGATGAATGATCTTCTTGAGCTGCTGCAGTGCAGTAGTGCACGTGGTTCCTGATCATTGGCAGGTGAGGAGTTACAGGTTAAACACCTGGAAATGATGAAGGAATTGCAATGGATATCCAAATCAACAACATCTGATTGTAATTCTATCCCGTCTTCCATCTATCAAAATATGCAAGATGATTCACAGGAAAAGGCAACACGGGCGGCACGGTGGCACAGTGGTTAGCACTGCTGCCTCGCAGCGCCAGAGACCCGGGTTCAATTCCCGACTCAGGCGACTGACTGTGTGGAGTTTGCACGTTCTCCCCGTGTCTGCGTGGGTTTCCTCCGGGTGCTCCAGTTTCCTCCCACAGTCCAAAGATGTGCAGGTCAGGTGAATTGGCCATGCTAAATTGCCCGTAGTGTTAGGTATAGGGGTAAATGGAGGGTATGGGTGGGTTGCGCTTTGGCGGGTCGGTGTGGACTTGTTGGGCCGAAGGGCCTGTTTCCATACTGTAATGTAATCTAATCTAAACACCTGACACTGTGCCACATAAAGAGTTGTTTAGGCCCTTGATCGAGCATGCTTGAATGGGTTGTCTCACAATTATATGCTTCAAATCAATTTTACACGGTATTAGAAGGATTGATTTGCAATCAGCAAATTTGGATCAAAAATCACAGCAGAGTCTGACAGAGTCACATCATTTATCCTAACCTGAATATTATGGAATTCTGAACAGAAAGGTACAAACTTCGTTCAAAGTCAGGATAAACAGAGCACGTGTGAGTGGGCGAGGCTTCAGAAGATCATCTGGCCTGGCAAGACGCAAAGCGAATCAGCACAGTGAGAAACTTTACAAATGTCAGGATTGTGGAAAAGGAGCAAGTGAGGATTGCAAATGCTTGCAATCAGTGTCGAAGAATGTGGTACTGGAAAAACACAGCCCGTCAGTAAACATCCAATCATGAGCCCTTCATTCAGATATTGAATTTCCCAAAATATGAAACAAGGGGCACAAAAAGAACAGGAAAGAGGTATTACTTGAAAAGTTACCTGGACTAAACTTTGAGTCAAATAGACCAGACAGGCTTCGTCCCAGAATTTTGAACAAAGAGGAAGACAATGAGAGAATGTGGATGCGCTGGGAGTCATCTTTCAAGTTATGTGATCTCTGCAAAGTCTCCTGTGAAGTGGAATTCACCTTGGAACCCCACTGTTTTGCTTGTTCAGGAGGCGTTTTATCAGGTCCCACACAACATCACGAAATACAATTTGATTGTTGAAAACGTGCTAGCATTCATTAAGCATTGTTTAAGGATGGAGGGAGCCTTCAAGAGAAGTTTGACAGGCTCACGAATGGATCAGGACATGGCGGTTTATCCATAGTACACGATAGCTCCACAAAGAACTTCAATAATCTGTTTAAATCTGACTACACTTTCGTAAAGTATCTTGAATTTGCATCATACCCTTGATTTTATTTCTCTAATTGCCTTGCTCAACAACTTTAATAAAAGAATATTGAGAAGCTTTCCTGTGACCGATGTTCATTAACTGCCTGTCATTTCCTTCTTGACTTCCTTCTGTTCTGACTAAATAAAACTCACTGATCTACCTTGGTTCCCAGGATGCCTCTCCACTGATTTTGTAATTCTCAGATTTGCTGTCAAATCCATCCATGGTCTTACACCCCATTAATCCACTACTGTTTCCAGCCCAATGTTCCTCTGTGCTCTTCCCACTCCTCTACTTCTGCTCTCTGTATTCGAACGTTCCTTAATCCGCTACTGCCAGGTATGGATTTTACACTGAATGAAAGTGTCTGAAGCAGGGTTGTAGTTCACTAAACACTACAGGCTACTGCTCTTGGCGTTAACATGTAGGTCTACCACATCACCATGTCATGTAAAAAAAATCATTCTCATGCCTATGATGAAGATTCCTGCAAAATACTTGACTACTTTCTGTGTGCTGGCTAGTACAGTATCTTTCTCTATCCCCTGTGACAAGGCACATTTTACTGTGACAAGGCACATTTTACTTCTGAAAATGTGTTGCTGCAAAAGCGTAGCAGGTCAGGCAGAATCCAAGAAGCAGGAGAATCGACGTTTCGAGCATGGGCCCTTCTTCAGGAATGGCTCATGCCCGAAACGTCGATTCTCCTGCTCCTTGGATGCTGCCTGACATGCTGCGCTTTTCCAGCAACACATTTTCAGCTCTGATCTCCAGCATCTGCAGTCCTCACTTTCTCAACATTTAACTGCTCCCTCATTCACTTATAACTGTCCTTTATTTGACGTCTTTATTTCTAGTTTTGTGTGTGGTGGGCCAGTGACAGCCTGATATGGAATTCCAGATTGTTATGAAGTTGAAAGTGTATACTGTACCTTTAAGAGATGTAGAATGTTGTTCTGCACTGAGAACGTATGAGAGCAGTGTCAGAGTTTACTGGAATTTTGAAAATATACAACATTTGGCTGTGTAATCGGTACCTGAAATGGTTGCTATTTTGACAACAATTCAAATTTAACCAACGAATTTCAATTACGTCTCAGTAAAATAAAAGCCAGTCGATTTCGAATTGATTATTCTACCAACATCGAACCAATGAGATAATCCGGTATTTGGGGTATAAGAAAGGCAGGCATTTTGAACTTCAGACAAAGTTACTGTCATCCAGGGAGAACTATAGGAGAAAAAGACAAGCCAAAAACAAAAAAGACAGATTGTGAAATGAAGTGGAATGACGCTGGAATTTTGTGCAGCTAACATCAAATAAATGTTAGCATGAAAGCTGCTGGGTTGCGCTGTTGATTCTTATCATTACCTCGATCACATGTGCCCCACACGCTGACAAATGATAACTCGGCCGAATCTCAGTTCATCTGCTGCTGAAACTCTCATTTTCCCCCCATTTTATATCAATGGAGGAGACTTTAAATGAAAAGTCTGGCGATTTTGGTCGAATGACAAATTGTAGTTCTTGAGGAATGATGCTTTAAAATGAACATCAAATGCGGCTGTAAAAATTCAGCGAAGGAACAAAAAATGCAGTGACACTGCTGGAAGAGTGCCACAGAGCCCCGAACAACCTCGTGGTACAGTGGAGCGAACGGAAGTTAATCTCTCAATAATGATCAAATAAAAGGGTGGGAATAATGGGGTTTTTTCACAATTACAATGTAGTGTGTCATTGCAATGCGAAATGATTTTTGAAGTGATTTCAAGAGCACTGTTTTGATCAGTCATGGCAAGACAAACAAGAGCAGCACAATAGGAGGAATGGCGTCGGGAGAGCATCTTGGTGGTAGAGATCACAAACCAGTCAGCTTAACGTCAGACTGAAATACACCCAGCGCAGGAATTAGGCTAGTATGGTTGACGAAGTGTGTGTTTATTTGACAATGGCAAACTGGTTACAAGATAAACGTCTGTGGCATTAATGGAAACGTAGCAAGTGAGGTGCCATACGGGCTTCGTGGCAGGAAATCAAGACGAATTGTCAACTGGTAATCTCTGGTCCATGCCAGTAAAGGCTCCGATATGATGATTGATTTCGCAACCACCGGGATTGAAATGGATCGACTGGTTTCAAGTTCCCGATGATGGGATGGGACACGTTTACCCGACAAGAGTGACAGCAGCAGCACAGACAGAATGGTGCCGATGTGTGCGTTAGATTATGAAATGCCTCAGTGAAATGGCAGGAGCGATGCAAAGGAGGGTTAGTGACCATGGAAGAGAGGGAAATCTCTGAAAGTGCGTGGGTTTGAATTCTGATTTATGAAACGGAGAAGTGTGATATTCAGCATAAGTAACCAGTGTTGCGGAATATCATATAATCTCGTGTTCCCAGGGCTGAACTAAGCGAGACTGAGTGGCGCAGCAGCGAAGATCAAACTGGAAATGGGCATGAGGATGAGCCCGCTGTGACGGTATAAAGGTGCATGAAATGCCGGGGCTTGGACTCCACATTTACCTGTCGTACATTCTGTTGACATGGAGCAAGGAGCATTGTGATATCAGTTTGGGACCTCCAACTTATATAGAGCAGCTTCTGTTGGCATAAAGCAGGGGGCATTGTGGCAGCAGACTGGAAGTTCCAACCTCACCTGGAGCAGATTGTATTGATAAGGAGCACGGAGCAATGAGACATCAGGTTGGAGAAAGGATACTCAGTTACTTGAATCTGAATTAAAGTAGTATTTAGCAGCACCCATGTTTGTAGATTGAGTGAATATCTGTCCCAGGGAAATCTCGCAAAAATAAGGGAAAATGTGGCAAAATCCAGCTCGTGGAGGAGAATCTGTGCAGAAAGAAGTGCAGGTAATATTTTCTTTTTCTGCCTTTTATCATAAGACTGCCTGCGTATTTGATTAAATTGCAGCAAGCGATTTACAGCTCGTGTCATGTTATTAAATTTCCCGAAAACCCAAGCAAGTCATTAAAGCAAACTAAACTTCCAAAAATTAACGGTATATTACTAGATCAAAGGGAGATGACAGAGGGTGGTGCTGGACGGTTGTTTTTCAGACTGGAGTCCCGTGACCAGTTGGGTGCTCCAAGGATCGGTGCTGGGTCTTCTACCTTTTGTCATTTAATTGGAGGTGTCGTGGACAGCGAAGAGAGTTACCATAGATTAGAATAGGATCTTGACCAGTTCGACTAATTGGCTGACAAGTGGCAGATGGAGTTTAATTCAGATAAATGTGAGGTGCTGCATTTTGGGAAAGCAAATCATAACAGGACTTCCACACTTAATGGTAATGTCCGAGGGAGTGTTGCTGAACAAAGAGACCTTGGAGTGCTGGTTCATAGAATTCTGATATTTGAAATTTAACTTGAAAGTGGAGTCGCAGGTAGATAGGATAGTGAAGAATGCGTTTGGTATGCTTTCCTTTATTGGTCAGAGTATTGAGTACATGAGTTGGGAAGTCATGTTGCGGCTGTACAAGACATTGGTTAGGCCACTGTTGGAATATTGCGTGCATATCTGGTCCCCTTCGTATCGGAAAGAAGTTACGAAATTTTAAAGGGTTCAGAAAAAAATGAGGATTTTCCCAGGGTTGGAGGATTTGTGATATAGGGAGAGGCTTAACAGGCTGGGGCTGTTTTCCTTGGAGCGTCGGAGGCTGAGGCGTGACTTGTTAGAGGTTTTCAAAATTATGAGGGTCAAAGATATGGTAAATAGAGAAAGTATTTTCCCTGCAGTCTGTGAGTCCAAAATTAGAGGGCATAGTTTTAGGGTGAAAGGGGAAAGATATACATGAGACCAACTGGGCAACATTTTCACACAGAGAGTGATAAGTGTATGGAATGTGCTGCCAGAGGAAGTGGTGGAGGCTGGTACAATTGCAATATTTAAGAGGAATTTGGATGGATATACGAATAGAAAGGGTTTGGAGGGATATGGACGGGGTGATGGCAGGTGGGACTAGATTGGGGTGGGATATCTGGTCAGCATGAACAAGTAGGAGCAAAGGGTCTGTTTCCATGCCGTGCATCTCTCTGACTCTATTTGATGTTGACATTATGCTCGAGTTTATCTTGAATAAATGGAGGAAAAGCAGGAAACTGATGTTGAAATTTACAGGATCAACGATGATCCCATTCAATGTCTGAACATACAAGATGCTGAATGGAAGCTTCATCATGACAGATATGTTTTCATTATGAATCGCGCTGAAACGCAAAGTGGGGAGGATTGGACTGAAGCAGTGGTGGTGATTTTCTTTCCTGGTTAACTTTTTGAACATGACTGCTATTTCTCCTGTCCATGTAAACATCACAACTCTGAAGCATGAAAGTATGAAGAACATGTGGGGCAAGTGGCGTAAAGTCTAACGTGCCTGACTCCAGATCAGAACATTGCAGGTTTCACTCCCCTCTAGCTTGAGGTTAACGCACGTACATATTACACTTACAACCTAATTTTCCTCATTGTTCTGAAGCCGAGATGAAGTTTGAGCTCCTGATATGCAGACACGACAATTTCTTTCAGTACACGTCCCGCAGAACATCACAGTAAACGTCGCAGTGTCATCACAAGTGAGGAAGACCAAATAGTCCGACACACTGTGAATCGGCACTTTTCAATTTCACAGAGCCAATGATCCAATCGCTGCAGCTCCTCGAAATGGCAAGGAAACTAAATAAATATCTTTGTCTAATGTTGGTTCATGGAGTGCCGAGGCACCTTCTCCTTCTTTCAGAGGCTGGGACATTGACTCTGATGTTCGTGGAGACATTGATTGATTTGAAGCATTGAAAGAAATCCTATCACAGAAGCCCATGCTGTTGATGCTGAACAAAACAGCCCTTGCTGTGAATTGAAGCCGGGCCGCAGTAGTAAAAGTGCCAATTCAGGGACAAGTACAGCGGTTTTACGCACGTAGAGTGACAGCCCTCAAATGTGTTGGACGCGTTCTTGGCAGAAAAAACAGCTTGACTATCCTCATTCCAATTTCCATCTCTTTGCCTTGTATGCCTTAGCATCACAAATACAGATTCAATACCTCTGAAGGTTGTGTTGATTTCATCACAATGAGTTGTAGATTTATCCACCACCACTGGTGGATAAAGTTTTTACTGTTATCTCCTGAAAACTTTCTGCCTCTTACATTTAGTCTGCACCACTTGGCGTTTGTCCGACAGGAACCATTTCTTTCAGACGAACATGCCTTTATCTTTCATTGTTTTGCACATTTCAATCATGTTTCCTCACAATCTACTCTTCTCCTTTGAAATTAGAACAGAGAAACTGATCGTTTCCAAAAAAAAACACACTTTGCTGAATACTGCATTGTGTTCTTTTCCTGATCCTGATGTTTCAGTAATCTCCGGTACCTGTCAGTAAAAATTGAAACATGAGAACTAATCTCACAACAGCAGCATGTAAATGGATCGACTGGTTTTAAAGTCCGAATTGTTGGATTGGGTCACGTTCGCCCAACAACATTGACTGCAGCTGCACAGACTGAACAATGTCAATGCGAGTACTTGATAGCCAAATGCCTCAGGGAAATTGGAGGAGGAACTAAAAGCAGGGTTACTGATCGTGGGACAGGGAGAAATCTCCGAGAATGGGTGGGTTAGAATCCTGATACATAGACAGCAGAGATGTGAAAGGGCGAGGGTTTGAAGGAGCAAAATCATCACCTCGACGAATATTTTCATGTCAAAAAAGATTGATTCGCTCCTGGTTTTGTTAAGCATGTCTTACTCTGCATAAAACGGTAACAAGTGACAATACTGGAAGTCAAATTGGAGATGATCGTTCTGCTGCCACAACGCAAAGAGCTAACCACCGCACGATACCGGCACCGCATGGAATAGCATGATGCAAAAAGCAGTCAATATAGTGGTAGAGGATATGTTAGGAACAGGACCACATGAACAGTCTGAATACTTTAACAAACTGTGACTGAGACATGCAAACTCTTTGTGGGCTGAATCGTTAACTTCGGTATCTCCAGAGCCGATGGATATTTCATCACTTAGTTTGTTGGAGGCGAAGATTGATATAGTTCTCCAGAACATGAAAGCGTCAGGGAATAGCGCAGGGAATTGCTGGAATGCATTTCTGCAAAAGAAATATAGTTTAACTTCAGTTACTTTATCAATTTCGTCAGACAAGCAAGTGACCACTGCTGTGGAATATCATTCCAGGTTTCAGGCTGGAATACGATAAACTGTGTGGTGCAGCAGCGAAGATCAAACTGGAAATGCGGATGGGGATGAGCCAGCAGATATGGGTTCAGTAATGAAATCATTGAGTGTGAAGTATTTCACTGAAAGTATAGAGTGAATTGAAATGCCGGGGACTGGGAGTTCCAACATCGCGTGGAGCAACTTCTATTGACGTGGTATACGTCGCATCAGGCTGGGAGCTCCAAGCTCAACTGCAGCAGCTTCCATTGACACGAAGCAGGGAGCATTGGGATGTCAAGCTGGAAGTTCCAACTGTATCTGGGGCAGCTTCTATTGACATCTGCACTGAAAGAAACGGAGGTAACGTTTTCGCTCTCTGAGCTTTCTCATATGGCTAACTCTGCCCTGGGCAGGAAGGGATTTTTTTTGCTCATTTCATTTTATTCAATTTCTTGTAAACTCGCACAGGTCGTTAAAGTACTTACAGACTTCGAAAATTAGCTTGAATACGATGCTGTTATTAGACATTAGTTTATCAAAAGTGATGGAGCAAAATCAGTAAAGTGAATTTGAAATTCATCAGATGAGAGGAGGTCCCATTGAGTGGCTGAGTAGACACAAAGTGAATGGAGGCTTCATGAGAATGAATGTCTTTTCGTCACAAAATCTCCTGCTGCACAAACAGTGGATCATTGGAATGAAGCGGTAACGGTGATTATCTTTCCTGGTTATTCAACTTGTGAACATGAGTACGATTGGTCATGTCCGTGTTTAGATCACAACTCTGCAGAGTACCAACCTCAAGCATGCGCAAGTGCAGTGTCATAATGGATCATGCACTTGGTTACGGTCCAGAGATTGTAGTTCAGGTTTCCACTTGGTTCAAGAGCAAGACTGGCAGGTTTCAAATCCACATACAAGCTAATCTCCCGCACAATGTAGCACATACAACGGGCCAGTGGTACATGGATAACGTGCCTAATGACAGATCTGCTGTGTGGAGTTTCGATTCCCACCTGGCTTGCGGGCAGCGCTGACTTTATTGCACTTATAACTGACTGTTCTGAAGCCGAAATGAGGTTTGCACCTTGAACTGCAGGGACAAGAGTCCCTTCACTAAATGCCCCTGCGAACGTCAGAGTCAATATCCAATATCCCAGAGTCATCACTGGAGGGGGGGGGGGGGGGGGCAGCTGATTTCGTCGCTCACGCAGCCCTCTACAACTGTCAACTTTCCGAGATTCACTGTGGCACCTGCGATTGTCAAGGAAACAAGACACAGAGCCAAGTCTCAGTTTTGACAATTTTGGGAAAACCTTTAGGAAGCGGAATCAGAGGAGAATGGAGAGTGAACTGTCTGAATGAGCAGAGACTGCCGAGTGACGGTCCCACTTCTTTCAGAGGGTGGGATATCGTCTCTCATTTCTCGACGTCATTAATTGATCCGAGGTACTAAAACCACTCCACTTGCAGGGGGTCTGCTTTTGCTGATGTCACGATCAGGATCGAAACAAACCCCAACACCCAGACTGAGAATCAAAGCTGGGTCACAGCGAAGGAAGCGAAAAAAATGGAACTGCTAGCCAACCATGGACAGCTACACGAATACCACGTATGTGTAGAATGACAGCCCTCAAGGTCGTTGTACATGCTTTCGTCAGATGCAATCCTTGACTATCTTTATTCATTTTCATCAATTGGCCTTGTATGCATTAACAACTCAAGTTCAGGTCCGTGTATTTCTGAAGGTTTTTTGGGTTCGCCTCTGTGCATCTCTTCAGACAGTGAATCCAGATACAACCATCCGCTTGCTGATGAGATTTTTCTGCATATCTCCTCAATCCTTTCCACCTCTTAACATCAGTCTACGCCCCTGTTGATCGGTCAAGAGGAAACGTTTCTTTTCGTCTGCATTGTCCATGTCGCTCATTACTTAGTGCATATGAAACATGTATCCTCACAGTTTCCTCTGCCTTAAGAAAACAACCCCAGTCAAAACAATCTGTCTTCATAACCTAAACCTTTCAACTTGGTCAATTTCTGCACGGTTTCAAGTGCGATCACATGACTACTGTAATGCGAATTGCAGAACTGCAATATTACGGGGGAACCGAATGAACAAATGAAATAAATGACTGGAGAAAGCCACAGAAACTTGTCTTTTCCAATAAAACATCTTTTGCTCAATCCTGCGCTGTGCACTTATCCTGAGCCCGATGCTCCAGTAATCTATTGTCCGTGTCAGTAAAAGCTACTCCACGAGGATTAATTACAGAACAGTTGCATCTACATGGATTGAATTGCTTTAAGATGCCGAACATAGGATTGAGCACATTCACCCAAAACAGTGACCGCAGTAGTACAGAATGAACAGTGTAAATGTGAGTATTATATTGCACAATACCTCAGTGAAATGGGAGGGTGGACGTTTTGGAGAGTTAGTTCTTGTGGGAGGGAGAGATTTCTCTGATAAATGGTGGTTATGATATGTGAAACGCAAAGATGTGAGATAGCGGGTGTTTTAAGATGGAAACCTATCAACACGTAGAGTATTTTAATGTAAAACATTGATTGATTTTCCTAGCGTTTGCTGACAACACATGACATGGAGTAAAACGGGAAAAATGTCGATTTCGGTGACAGTGATTCGAGCAGAACTTGCTGTCTTGACAATGCCAAGGAAGAACCATTTCATGATACTGGCGCCACATGGAAAAGCACGATGCAAAAAGCAATAAGGATCGTGGCAGGGGTTATGCCAAGAACAGAACCACACGCACAAGGAAATACTTGTCAAACAGTGTCTGAGATGTGGGAACTCAGATTCGGTTGAATATATAGCTTCTATGTCCGGAGAGACTGTAGAGTTTGCAACACTGAGGTTGTAGGATGTTACGTTTGCGAGATATCTACAAAACTTCAAAGGGTCATGGGATACTGCAGGGTATTGCTGAAATGTTTTTCTCAATAACACTGTATTTTAACATCGGTTACTTCACCAATTTCCTCACTTATTCACGTAATCATATAATGGCAAATCATATAATCCCAGTTCAAGGGCGTGGAATCAGAGAAATTGATTTGCAGTGCACCCAAAACTAATTGGAAATGGTAATGGCGTTCAGCGCGAGCATGTGGCTGCGAAAATGCAATCGGTGAGCGTAATGCCATTCTCTGATGATACAGAGGTGCGTGAAATATCGAGGCTAAAAGCTCCCGCCTTAACGACAGCGACTTCAATTCCCACGCATCAAGAAGCAGTGGGACATCAGGCTGGGAGCTCCAATTTCAACTGCAAGAACTTGTATTGACATGGAATACGGAACTTTTGGATAACAGCTGGTCGAATAGATAGTCAACTATTTTAATCTTAAGTAAGTAGTTTTCAGCAGGATACTTGTTTGTGGATTGAAAGTATACCTACAACTGGGACAGTCTAAATTACAAAGAAGAATTCTGCAAAGAGTCAATTCTTGGAGAAGCATCTGTGCAGAGTGATGCAGAGGAATGTTTACGTCATCTGCCATTCTAATATGGTTGACTTTGCACTGGATTAATTTCCATGAAGGGATTTTTTTGCTCAGTTCACAGTATTCACTTTCCTGCATACTCGCAAAAGTCGTTACTGTACTCGAAACCTCTGAAAGTTAACTGGTATATACAGTGTGGTGATTAGGCTCACGTTCACGTCAGTTATGCTGAAGAAGTGGATTCGAAATTCATCAGATCAGCAGTGATTCCATTGAATGACTGAGCAGACAGAGTGTGAATGGAAGCTTCATGAGGACATACGCGTTTTTTTAAAAAAATTCGCTGCTTTGAAAGGTGATGAAGATTAGACTGAAGCAGTGACAGTGATTATCTTTATTTCTTGTTCAACTGGTGAACATGACTCCTATTAACCGTGTCCATATTAACATCACGGCTCTTAAGGCAGTGCCAATGTATCGGGCCAGTGGTGCAATGGATAACGTGCCTAACTACGGATCAGGATACTGTAGGTTCGAATCCTACCTGGCTCGCAGGCAGCGCAGACTTTAATCCCGCTTAAAAACTGATTTTTCTACAGCCGAAATTAGGTATGAGCTCCTCATCTGCAGGAAAGAGAATGTCTTCGTTAAATGTCCCCGAGAACATAAGAGTCAATGTTCCAGCGTCACAACAGGAGGGAAGCCGAATAGTCATACATGTTGCTCATGGGCACCTTTCCATTTCATAAAGCCACCGATCGAATAACTGTTGCTCGCGGTGATGCTCTGCTTTGAGCATTTTTCTAAACTCTACAGCCAGTGGATTCAGAGAAGAATGAAGGTTTAACTGCCCAACTGATCTTTATAGAGTGTGAGTTCCAGAGTCTACCACCCACTGACTGATAAAGTTTTCCTACCAGTCTATTCAAAGCTTTCTGCATCTTATCTGAAATTTACAAACCCTGGTGATCGATCAAGAGCAAATGGTTCCTTCAAACTGTGATTCCTTGCTTCTCATTATTTCGTACACGTCAATCATGTCTCCTCACAATCAGCTCTGCTCTGAGAAAAACAACATTTTGAAAGTATTGTGTTCACTGAAATTTCTTGCCTGTTTTTAACAGTTCGGTGAGTGGAGTAGTCCCACTGCTAACATTCAGCAGAAACTTTCAGTAAAAGTCACTCAATGCGGGGAACCTGAGTACTGCCCTTTTCGTCAACAATGTGTAAAAGTCCCCTGTAACTTTCGATTTCGCATCCCGTGGGGCTATTTGTTCGTGTTCAATGACATATCCCAGGAAGGTGACTTTGGCTTTGGCAGATTCACTTTCAGCTAGGTTTACAAATCAGTTTGACTTCCGAATTCGATCAAACAAGCCCGATAAATGCTGTAAATATTCAATACACGAGAGACTGAAAGTCACCAGCCACAATATACACCGATCAGTTGCGTATTCGGCAATTACCCTCTCAGTTAACCTCTGAAATGTGGCTGAAGTGTTTTTCGTACAAACGGCATTACTTTAAATTTCTGCAGGCCAGTTGGCGTTACAAAATTGCCTTTGATATTTCTGACAAAGTCCACTACCAGTAACCTTTGAGGAAGTCCAACTTAGAAATGTAAGTTGCTCCTCCAATCTTTTCCACACAGTCCTCCAACTGCAGATATGTATACACATCAGTCTTTCTAACAACATTGATTTTGTGATAGTCCACACATAACTGTTGGGTCTTATCTGGCTGTGGCACCATGATGATGGGTGAACTCTATTCATTGAAACTCACTTCGGTTATGCCATTTTGGTGCATACGTGACATCTCCTTTTGAACTTGTACAACTTTAAAGGGTTATACCTGCAAGGATGTTACAGAGTCAGAACAGCATCTCCTATATTTACATCATCTACAATTAGATTATTAATTCCCAGTATATTTCAGCAGATTTCCCCATGCAAGAGTAATAACTCTTTCGATTTTCTTCTGGAAGATAACTGAATAACTTTACCAATTTTGGACAACTTTTGCATCGTCCAATTTTATTTCAGGAACGTCCAATGCAGAATTCCCTGACATTGATTCTTCCCAGTGTGTCGTAGTCAATAACGCATTCTCCTCTTGCGTTCGTTCTCTGCCAAAATACAGTTAGAGCATATTCCCATCGCACATTCTGTGAGATTCCTTCATGAGTCCCTATCAAGTAGCTAACCTCACTCAATTTCCTCTCAATTTGAGAAGGTCTTTTAAACCTTGCTTTAAAATTTCACCGATTAATGAATTTTAAATAATTGCATTATTCCCAGCGGCAAAATTGTGATTTTTTGATTTCTCATACACTTCCTGCTTCACCATTTGCTGCGATACTTTTAAATACTGTCTCGACGACTCCCCAACATTGTTTAGTTCAACTCTAAAATTTGACACATCATCCAAATGTGTGGTCTCTGTAATCTGACTTATTAAGTTTTCCTTAATAAATTTTAATGGTCCTCTTACTTTATGCCCAAAATTGGTTTCAGATGGACTGAGTTTGGTGGATTCTTTTGGTGTATCTCAGATCGCAAACATCACTGACGCAACTCCCTTTTGGAAATAATCTGGCTACTCCCAACCATAAAACCTCAATATAGTCTTTAATAATTGACGTCACCATTCCAGTGCACCCTGTGATTCTGGATTGTACACAGTAGATTTGAATCGTTTTATTTCCAAGCTATCTATACACTCCTTGAAAAGTTTGGACGTGAAGTTTGACCCTTGAGCTAATTGTATCTCTGATGGTAGTCTTTATCAAAAAACCGTAATTCGTCCACTCTCTTTTTCGCTGTCAAATTGCACGATTGAATAACATTTCGAAATCTCGTCAATACATCCTTTTTCTGTTAATTAACACTTATTCCCATCTTTTATTGGATGTAGTTAACCTACACAATGAATGAAGACACTTAAGAAAGATTCCTCGAACGCTGGGATAGATATCAAATGTGCAGGCTTTATTATTTCCCATGGTTTTCCTATTAGTTGAAATGTATGACACGTCTGGCAAAATTCAAATGCATTCCCCTGCAATCCAGGCCGTAAAAATGTCTTTGTATTTTAGCCTCTGTTTTCATCACGCCGACGTACCCTCCAATTTGTGGCACATGCGGCACTCGCAGCACTACTTTTCTGTACCCGATTGGAAAAATAAATTCTGCCCATTTCTCACTTGCTTGAATATGTGTTGCTCTCCATTTCCTCATTAACATATCATTTGCTGAGAAATATCACACGGGGATGCATTCACTCTCCTTCCAAGTACATGTCTTCTGATCCAACTGCTTTAATTTTTCATCTTTCTGCTGTAACTCAGTAGCATAAAAGAGCTGAATAGACTTGCATTATTAACGCTTGTACCCTGCTGTGTCCCACTAACCTTACAAAAGAAATGTAATCATATTTCAGCTTCCTTATCCGTGCCTTTTGATTTGTCCTGCTTCAGCTTGTGACTCTGTGATCGCGTTAAGACACAATCTGGGAAAATTCCTTGATAAACGTCCTGCATTGCTGCACGTGCCTGCATCTCGACTGGCTTTTCAACTGGAGAAGGCAGCACGCTTACCGGTGATTGAGCCATATCATTTGCAAGCACAAATTGTATTATTGGAGCTGAGAGTTTGAACAGACCTCCCACCACAAATTCTCCACTCTTTCAGCCCACTCTATCCTCATTGTACATAACTGAGCAATTTTTCGTCCCACTATGAATTCCCGTATACATAGTTCTTCAGGAGTACATGTTTATCCCTCCTTCTGAATCACAGACAGGCACGATCGTGTGTCCCTCAATATTGTTACCTCTCTATCTGCTACCCCTGGCCAAGGTAAATAAACTTTAACTTTGCAGGTATATTATTAAAGCAGATCTGGCACTTCCCCCTTACCAACCTCTGATCGGCTTGTGCACTCTGATGCAGCTTTCCACCATCCACTGTGCTTTCTATTGCCATGCCAACAAAACATCCAGGTTTGTTTCGTTTCCCTGCAAGTGACTTTCCAGTGTTTTCCTTGTTCTACAACACTGATTTCATGTGGCCTACTTTATTGCAATGAAAACCTCAGATCTTGATCCCTTCAAGAGTTTCCTATTTACCCTGTGATAAGTTATCCTAATGATTTTCACAGAGATTTGACTTTCCCTTTCCACGTGAAGATTTCTCTTTGCCCAAATTTCTATCCCTCAGACTTAAATGATTCTGGAAGGCCATCCTTGTTTTATGGACCACTTCATAACAATCAGCCATTTCAGCTACTAACCTTGTCGTTTTAACAATATGCTCTTCCAGAGTAAGCTTATCTTCAGCCTTTATCACCAGCCTTTTAAGGTGAATTCCTTTAATAATTGCCAACTTCTGAAGTTCAAACCCTGTCTCCCTTTCTCTCTGCTCTGCTGCTCTCTCTATTCTTCCCCCTTTCTACTTCGAATCGTATCTCAAACTGCTTCAAATCTGGTGTCCTTTCCTTATCTCTCGAGTCTAACTGAAGATGCTTAATTTTCAAATAAAGTTTAACTATCTCTACAGATTCTCGTGGATTTTATTAGCTCAGTTAAATGCTGAGCTACTGCGGGAATGATCTCTCCTTTCCTCACAGAAAGAGGCAAATACAATCCCAGTATGTCTGCTAATTCCAGAAGCCCGGCCTGAATTATCTTTTGTAAAACTACCAACTTGACATCGTCCATAGCAAGACAACTCTTTGTACCTAAATGAGACATTGCTTTCCCAAGCATTGCCTACCAGAATTCAAATCAACACCCGAAATAAAGATGCAAGCACCTATCAGTTGCTCTATTAATCCATCAACTACCTCTCAATTTGTTATGGACGAGGCTAAACCATTCGAAACCTTATTTAGCAGACAACCCAGACCGTAACATTATATTTTTTTCGTGAAGCATGCAGTGCAAATTACCAGAGGAAGCTAGTTACAAAGATTATTCACAAAATGACGGAATGAAAAACAAAAAAACAGAATATAGAATACCCACAGAACTTAGTCGATCCAAAGTAGACTTACTTATGCTGTTCTGAAAATACACAACAATCCTAAAAAAAGCACCTTAAAAACAGTAAAAATGAAACAGAAGCTTACAGTTAAAAATTAGAAGGGCAGAAGGAGAGAGGTTATTAGTTAGTGCACCACTGCTGCAGTATCAAAAAACCGGAATTCAACTTTCCAGAATGACCACTCTTTTTCCATTATACAATTCATTTCTAAAACATTAAATCTTTGGCCTTAAGCCTCAGCTCTTTATGGAGAAACGAAAGTCCTCACAGTGAACACTTTCATCTCTCTAACTCTTCATCCGATTCGGAGCCTGAACTGTTTTAAAATGCATTTGATAAAAAAGATATCAAGAGACATTATCTTTGAGAAAAAGTACAGCTCCGTTTCTTTTTAAAAAAGAGAACATCTTTGTGAGATCCCAGTCCGTCCAAATTATCTTCATAAGTGAAACTCTTCAAACAGACAATATCCTGGTAAATCTGTTCTGCACCGTTTCCAATGCTATCACATCCCTGCTATAATGATAATTGCAGAAGGACACACAGTACTCCAGCTAGATCCGATTGAGCAAATGAAATTAACAATTTAGAAAGTCACAGAATTTCCAATAATGTGACTTTTACACAATACTGGAGACAGGAAGAACTGCAGGTGCGAGAACTCAGAGCCGACAGTGTGGTGATTGAAAACACAGGAGGTCAGGCAGCATACGAGGAGAGGGAGAGTTGATGATTCGGGCATAAACCATTCATCAGGGATGAGGTTTGTGGCCGGGGGGACTGATAGATAAATGGAAGGTTCGGGGGTTTGGGGGCGTGATAGCTGTGAATGCGAGGAGCAGATAAAGGTGGAGAACAAGATACTAGTTCTGACAGGAGATGGAGCGGGTAGGTTGGAAAGGTGATGTGCTGGTCATGAAGGCAATGCTGAGTTGGAATCATGAAACTAGAATAATGTGAGGGAAGGGCGAATGAGGAAACTGGTAATCCCATGTGGCATCAAGGGCCCAAGGAGAAGATGAGGCCTTCTTCTTTCAGGCGTCAGATGGTCAGGGAATGTCAGTGAAGGAGGCGCAGGACCTGCATGTGCTTGACATTTTGAGAGGGGGAGAATGAATTTCATCAGTGATTAGCTTCTAATTGCATATCCAAACTATCATTATGAACATGTTGTTACATCTTAGGAACAGTATCTAACACTACCCCGCCAGAGGAGAAGGCGAGGATTGCAAATGCGAGAGATTAGAGTCAGGAAGGATGGCACTAGTTAAAACAGTGGTTAGGCAACATCGGAGGACCAGGAGTGTCAACGTTTCCAACATTCCTGACGAAGAACTAATGCTTGAAACATCGACTTTCCTACTCCAAAGATGCTGCCTTACCAGGTGTACTTTTCCGAATCCACACATTTAACTCGACACCACCTCATTTCAACTGCACAGGAAAATTAAGATGCACCTGTCACCACTCAGTTGATTCTTCTGTCGCATGCGAGACAAACTGCAACATTCTTTTCCCCGTAAATAGCAGGTCATTCAGATCACTAAAGAAATGAAAAATGCAGAGGCTAAATATCTGAGAGAAAAGTAATAATTGTTGTAGAATTCTACATTCTGTCAGTTCAACTGAATGTTTGGATATTAAAATTGGTAAAGGGAAAGAGAAAGCTTCAGTTCAATAACTGCTACCTGCTGTTTCTCAAAAGTAAAAAAGAGTTTCATGAACTGGAATGTTTCGATCAGGCAATGCATGCTCACCTTGTCAAGTGCTGATAGGAATGGAGGAATATATATTTGCTTCGCCACTGCTGAACAGATGAAAAATATCATTTTGCCTTCCGAATCAGTTGATACTCCTGCAGAAAAGTCAATGTGACTCATAACCCCAGCACAGCCAGTTCGGTGTGTATTTCAGAGTCCTGCAACATCACATTTTATTTAAAAGATCTTTATTGATTGTTCCTTATAAATATGGCATTCTCCATTTCATTGTGCATTGGACAATATTGTACCCACTCACTTATTCATTGGTACATCACTCAATTTTAGTACCCCTAACGTTCCATTCACGACTTAACTACCAAACTACTTTCACGAAAAAAATGCTCATTTTTAAAATCGAAGACTGAGCTGAAGCAATGCCTCTTGGAAATCAACCATCATTCTCTCACTCTCTATACCTTATTTAGTGTGTCTCAGTGCCTGTCACCTTAAACCTGTGCCCTCCAGTTCTGAACTTCACCATCCTGCGCAAACGATTTAGTCCAGTTACCTATCCATGCCCCTCATGATTTTATAAACCGTGAGAACATTACGCGCTGCCTGGAACATTCCAGCGAAAAAGCCCCTGCCTACCCCATCTCCACGCTTAACACAAGCCCTCAGGTCCCCACAACATCCTTGTAAATCATTTGTGCACAGTTTCAATTTTCACAAAATCCTTCCTGAAGAAGTTGACCATCACTGCAAGCAGTATTCTAAATGTGATCTCACCAATGCTCTATATCGCCAATACATGACATTCGAACTTGGATAATCGACTTTCTGACTAATGACAAAAAGCGTGCCAAGTACTTTCTTCACCATCTTGTCTACTTGTGACACCAGTTTATCTGATTTTATAAATTTTGCCTTGACTGATAAAGTTGTGAATGTCACGATGTTGTGCTGCCTTCACGGATATGTGGCCCAACATGCAAAGTCTCTCTGTTACTCTGGGTTTCCTCGTGTCCTGCCATTCATTGAGTCATCCTTTGATGTGTTACTTCCAATCTGCATCACCTCAAATTTTTCATGGTTAATTTCAACATCCACTATCTGAATTTGACATTTGACAAATCCATCTCTGACCTCCTCAATCCGAAGACCTTTTTCCTCACTATTAACCATTTTGCTAATATTCGCATCATCGACAACTCTGCTTCTCATTTCCCCAAAATTTGTTCTATATTCTTTACACACATTCACAAACGACATGGGACCCAGCATTCATCCTTGTGTTACACCATTGAATACCAGTTCCAATCACACAAACAGCCTTCTATCACCATCCTTTGTCTCCTACCACCACCAAATTAAGTTGGGATCCAACTTGCCAGGGGACCTTAAATCCCTTTTCACTTTTATCGTCTTACCAGTCTCCAGTGTGGTGTCGTGTTAAAGGCTATGTTGAAATCCACACAAACAACATCAACTTCACTAGCCTCGTTAAAAAAACCCGATCACTTGCCAATAAAATATATTTAATCCAATCTGTTAGGCATGACATTCTGTAACAAAGCCGTGATGACTATTCCTGATGAAACCTTGACTGGACAAGTGGCAGTTAACTCTCTCCTACAGGGTTTGCTCGAAAAGGTTTCCTTTAACTGATGTGAGACTCACTGCTGTGTGATTCTCTGGTTTATCTCTCCCAATCTTGCTGAAAAGTGGAACTGCGTTAGTCCAGTCCACTACAAACCCAAAGAGGAAAGGAAAACATTTCCTCCATTGAGACAGAGAGGAACATAAGATACACGTCCGTCCTGAATTAGGAATATGCCCACTTCAAGCTGGTCAGAACCACGAACACTTCATCAGTCCCTCTGTCAAACTTCTTCAGAACCTTTCCATCACACGTCCTGCATTCTGTCCATATATCTTAGCACAAGAGGACTGTTCGCTTGCTGAACAAGTAAAGTGATTCACTCAGTTATCCCATTTGCTGAAACAACTGTACTGTCACACTGGAAGGAGATGATTCAGATATTTTAACTCGAAAATGCTATATTAAGCCTTTGTGGTTATAAAATATTTTGCTTTGATAGCCACAGTCTATTGCAGTGAGAAATTGTGTGAATTTTCTCTAACTGAAAAACATTCACTTAATTCCACCTCTTGTGGAGATTCCTATCTGTTCCCATCTGACATGACGGAGATTTAGCTCTCTGTTGTTTACCATATCCAGAACAGAACTGTGGCACAAATCCAAGCACATGATTTATTTATTTATTGACCTACGAACTCGATGCCAATGCCTCACATTGTAATGGGATTCATCAACAAGAGAACTTTTCAGGATTAACACAGTTGTGTCTTATGTGCAGGGGGTCATTACACAAGCACAGTATCAAGCTGCCTCAGGGGCAAGACAAAAAGATGCTGGAAAGAGAAATCGGAGTTAACATTTTCGGTCCAGTGACGCCATCCTTAGCATTGATTGTTTCCAGTAAAAGTTTGGTGGAGATGCAGAAGATATGTGGGGGCGCAGTAATTAGGAGTGAACGAGATGTCGGGATAGAGCCGAAAGAGAGAGACTAACAGTTGGCCATAGGAATTGATAATGATTTGTTTGGAGCATTAACAACTGTTCACGGAGACTGTTTATGACTAACCATAGGTAGTGTATAATGGCTGCTTTGCTCTAACTAGGCCCGTGGGTGTGTCGGGGGCCAGGACATGGGAGGCTGCAGGCCTCTAAAATGATTGAAATTGATATGGATGGTCGCGGGGTGCTCAAGCAGAAAATAGTCTGTTACTTTTTCAGCATGCGTTGAGCTATGGTGGAACACTGCAGGAAGCCTGAGATAGAGACGTTGGCGAGCAAACATGGTTCTGTGCTAAAGGAACAGTCAACTGGAAGCTCAGGGACATTTTTGGCGATAGAAATTTGTATTCTGCAAAACGGTCATTCAATCCAGACTTCATTACCCAAGGTAGTGGCGACCACAATATGAGCAGTGAATCTATTAGACTGGATTGTGTGAAGTGTAGGGAAAGTGTTGCTTCACCTGGAAGGTGTATTTGAGCACTTGTGTACTAAGCAGGGAGTTCAGAAATGGACAAGTGAGGAGAAGCAAGACGCAAGAAGAAAGGATAGCTTCGAAGATATTATGAGAGATGTTGTTAATAAATGGGTAGGAAAGCGACCATAAGGGCACTATACCTGAATGCTCGTACTTTTCGGAAGAAGGTTGGCAATGTAACGGCATAAATTATCACGAATGAATACAATTTAGTAGACATTGCAGAGACATGGAGACCGCATAGTCAAGACTGGGAGCGAATTGTTCACGGGCATGAGACAATTTGGAAGGACAGAAATGGTGGTAAGGAAGGTGGTGCAACTCAAACATTCAAGGACAACCTCAGACCGATGCTGAGAGATGACATACGTTCTATGGAGAATGAGTTTGAATCAATTTGGGAGGAAATTAGAAGTTCTAAGAAGAAAATGTCATTGATTGTCGGAGTCTACCGGCTCCAAATTTTAAGATCACATTGTGGAGGGTAGGAAACAAAGACATAAATAACACCTGAAAAAATGGTATGGCAATTATCATGCTGGATTTTAATCAACATGTCGATCGGTCGAAGCAGCTCAGTCAGGGTAGCCTTGATGAGGAGAGTATTGAGTATCTGCGATAGATTCATTAACTACTGTGTAATGGAACAGGCCAACAAGGGGAGAGGCCAAATTAGAACACGGCAAGCTGTTAGATTTGGCGGTAGATGAGCACTTTGGTGATAGTTACCAAAATCCAATTATGTTTACTTGAGCTTTTCGAAGGGATAGGTATACACCGGAGGGCAAGCGCTACTGTTGGGGGAAAGAAAATTGTAATGCGATTAGATAAGATCACGCATGCACAGGTTGGGCAAGGAAACGGCAGGGAATGAGCAGAATAGAAGTGAGGAGCTTATTCAAGGAGCAGGTTCTGTGTGTCTTTGATAAGTATGTACCTGTCAGAGAGGGAGGAAATTGTCAAGTGCAGGAGTCATGATTACTGAGAAAGTTCAGGAAAGACCTGAAGAGAGACTGAAGATGAGCCAGGATGGTAGCTGATAATTTGTTGGCAGATAGGATAAGGGAAAATCCTATATCTTTCCATAGTTACGTAAGCACTAAAAGAATGAATGGAATAAAATATGGCCAATGAAGGACAGTCGTGGTAAGTCGTGTGTAGAGTCAGAAGTGATGGGGAAAGCGCAAAAGCAATATCTTTCCTCAGGATTCGCTCTTGAAAAACAAAATGTTGTCGAGGACACTACTGAGAAATAGTCTACGAGACGAGATCGGATTGAAGTTCCCAAGGACCAGGTGTTTCAAACTCTGAAAATGTAAAAATATATAAATTCCGTCGGCCGGATGGGATTTATCCTAGGATACTCTGGGAAACCAAGAATCGGATTTCCCAGCCTTCGACTTTGATCTTTATGTTGCTATTGTCCAAAGGTATAGTACCAGAACACTGCAGGATAGTAAAAGTTGTTCCCTCATTCAAGAAGTAGAGAAAACCCTGGAAATTATAGACCATTGACCCTTCCATCGGTTGTGGGTAAAGTGTTGGAAAAAGTTCTAAGAGATAACATTTGTAATAATCTCGATTGGAATAAGTTTATGAGGGAAGGTCAAGCCGGTTTTGTGAATGGGAGGTCGAGACTCACAAATATTATTGAGTTCTTTGAGTAGGTCATTAAACTAGATGTCGGTTTGCTCACTGAATTGGAAAGGTCATTTCCAGACATTTCATCACACGACGAGGTAACAATTTCAGTGGATGTCCAAGCGAAACACTGTTCATGATTCCTGTTTAAAATTTATATGTTTGGGGTTCTTTGGGTTGGTGATATAATTTCCGGTGGTGATGTCATTTCCTGTTATTTTTCCTCAGTGGGTAGTCGATGACGTCGAGCTGGAAGTGTTTGTTGGATGAGTTCTGGTCGGAATGCCATGCTTCGAGGAATTCTTATGCATGTATCTGTTTGGCTTGTCCAAGTATGGATGTGTTGCCTCAGTCGACTGGAGTGTTTGTCGAATGTAATGTTTGTTTCCAGTTCTTGCACGGTATTTTGTAAATGTCATCAGTTTTTTCATATGGACAAATAGGCAAAAAACGAGCCACCAGGATACATGAACATCAACTAGCCACAAAACGACGTGACCCTCTCTCACTGGTATCCTTACATACAGATAAGGAAAGGCACCACTTTGACTTGGACAACACATCCATCCGGACACATGTGAAACAGAGACAGACACAAGAATTCCGAGATGCACAGCATTCCAACCGGAAGTCTATCAAAAAGCACATCGAGGTGGACCCCATCTACAACCCCCTGAGAAAAAGAATAGGAAATGATATCACTACAGGAAATTACATGACCAACCGAAAGAACCCCAAACATGTCAATAGAAAGCAGAAATCCTGAACAGTACATCGCCCGAAGGCCCACTGAAGATGTTACCCAGGAGGGTAAAGAAATGTATGGAAGTGAGCCTTCCAGCTCAGCGAGCAAATCTTCATGTGGAAGCTAATCCTGAGCTACAAACTTGTTAAAACTCGCTAGGTGACTAAACAGATAGATGAGGATAATGCCGTTCATGTAATGCACGTTTGGATTTCAGTTAGCCGTTTGATAAATTTCGCCATGGTAGATGACTGCACAAAATACTGAGGTATGGGCTTGAGGAGGATTTCGTGCTTTGGACCAGAAATTAGCCAGATGAAAAAAGACAGAGGGTGTTATTTGATGGGAAAACGTCATCCTGGAATTCAGTTGCTTTTGGTGTACTGCAAAGATCTGTTTTGGGTTCAGTGCTTTTTCTCATTTATTTAAAACGACCTGGATGGGGGCGTAGAAGGATGGGTTCGTTAATTTGTGGACGACACTAAGTTCGGTACAGTTGTGCACAGTGCTGAAAGATATTGTAGGTTACATAGGGACACAGATATGCTGCAGAGCTGGGCTGAGAGTTGGCAAATGGAACTTAATGCAGAGAAAATGTGAGAAAGAGCATGGCATTAAAATTAGCACAGAATATAAAGATCGATAGCAGAAGTTTCTATTAAAATATAAAATGAAAAAGAGTGGCAAAAGTAAACGTTGACACTTTCGTGGATAAGAAGGGGCATTTACTTATGGGATATGCGGACATTGAACAGGCATTTGCGTCACTCTTCACAGTGGAGGATATTAATAACATTCCAGCAATTGACAATGTGATGACGATTGGTGACGACTTGGGAGCAGTCATTATAACAAAAGAGCGAGTGTTGGATTGTTGGAGCTAATTAACATCGCAGGGTGTTATTAGAGATGATGTGTTAAAAAGACGCTTGCTGACGGTATGTTTCCAAAATTCGTTTTCCAGCTGATTGGAAAACACAAATATGACATCACTGTTTAAAAAGGGAGGCAGACAGAATATGAGGAATTAGATCAGATTACTTACAATGTCGAAACAGGCCCTTCGGCCCAACAAGTCCACATCGACCGCCGAAGCGCAAGCCACCCAGACCCATTCCCCAACATTATAGAACTTTGTTTAAGCTCTGTAGTGCAGAAATTTCTTGAGTCTATGATCGAGGAAGAAATAGCAGGGCATCGTGACATAAATTGGACAGATGCAGATATGGGTTAATGAAGGGCAGGTCATACCTGAAAAGTCTTTTCGGGTTCTATGATGGCATTACGAGCATGGTGTATTACGCGACCCAGTGAATTGGTGTACCTAGATTTTCAAAATGCCATCGACATTTTGCGGTTCAGGGGCTGACAGCAAACGGATGCATGCTGTTAAGGGTAAAGTATGAGCATGGATTCAGGATTATTTGTCCAACAGGAAGCGCAGAACGGGGATAAATCTGTGCTATTCTATTGTCCATCAAAGGTGTGCCTCAGGGATTGGCACAGGGACCACAATTACTTACAACTTATATGGATGATTTGGATTTTGGAGCCATGCACATCGTGTCAAGGTCTGCAGTTGACACAAAGGTGAGTAGCTGAGCAAAGTGTGCGGAGGACAGTGAAAATTTGCAAGTAACGGGGCTCAGGCTTCTGGCACGGAGCCTGTCCCCGTTACTCAGAAGGGAAGGGTGGAGAAGAGCAGAGCAATAGTAATTGGGGACTCGATAGTTCGGGGCACAGATAGGAGGTTTTGTGGGAACGAGAGAGACTCACGTTTGGTATGTTGCCTCCCAGGTGCAAGGGTATGTGATGTCTCTGATCGTGTTTTCCGGGTCCTTAAGGGGGAGGGGGAGCAGCACGAAGTCGTGGTCCACATTGGCACCAATGACATAGGTAGGAGGAGCGCTGAGGATGTTAGGCAGGCTTTCAGGGAGCTAGGTTGGAAGCTCAGAGTTAGAACGAACAGAGTTGTTGTCTCTGGTTTGTTACCCGTGCCACGTGATAGAGAGTCGAGGAATAGGGAGAGAGAACAGTTAAATGCGTGGCTACAGGGATGGTGCAGGAGGGAGGGATTCCGGTATTTGGATAACTGGGGTTCTTTCTGGGGAAGGTGGGACCTCTATAAACAGGATGGTCTACACCTGAACCTGAGGGGCACCAGTATCCTTGGTGGGAGGTTTGTTAGTGCTCTTGGGGGGGGGGGGGGGGTTAAACTAACTCTGCAGGGGCATGGGAACCCAGACTGTAGCTTTAGGGTGCAGAACCTGGAATGTAGGGAGGTTAGGAACATGGCATCAATTTCAAAGGAGGGTGCCTGTAAACAGGAAAGTGGTTTGAAGTGTGTATACTTCAATGCAAGAAGTATACGCAATAAGGTAGGTGAACTTGCAGCGTGGGTTGGTACCAGGGACTTCGATGTTGTGGCTATTACGGAGACATGGGTAGAACAGGGACAGGATTGGCTGTTGCAGGTTCCAGGGTTTAAATGTTTTAGTAGGGTCAGAGGTGGGGGTAAAAGAGGGGGAGGTGTGGCATTGCTTTTCAAAGATAGTATTACAGCTGTGGAAAGGACGATGGATGAAGACTCGCCATCTGAGGTAGTTTGGGCTGAGGTTAGGAATAGGAAAGGTGAGCTCACCCTGTTAGGAGTTTTTTACAGGCCTCCTAATAGTCCTAGAAACGTAGAAGAAAGGATTGCGAGGATGATTCAAGAGAAGAGTGAAAGTAATAGGGTGGTTGTTATGGGGGACTTTAACTTTCCTGATATTAATTGGGAAAGCTATAGCTCAAGTTCATTAGATGGATCAGTGTTTGTCCAATGTGTGCAGGAGGGTTTCCTGACACAATATGTAGATAGGCCAACAAGAGGTGAGGCCATACTGGATTTGGTTCTGGGTAATGAACCAGGCCAGGTGTTAGAATTAGAGGTAGGTGAGCACTTTGGGGACAGTGACCACAATTCGGTGACCTTTACTCCAGTGATGGAGAGGGATAAGTGTGCACTACAGGGCAAGAGTTATAGATGGGGGCAGGGAAATTATGATGCTGTGAGGCATGACTTAGGATGTGTGGCCTGGAAAAGTAAGCTTCAAGGCAAGGGTGTAATTGATATGTGGAGCTTGTTCAAGGAGCAACTATTGAGTGTCCTTGATAAGTATGTGCCCGTCAGGCAGGGAGGAAAGGGTCGTGTGAGGGAGCCGTGGTTTAATAAGGATTTGGAATCCCTTGTTAAATGGAAGAGGGCGGCCTATGTAAAGATGAGGCGTGAAGGTTCAATTGGGGCGATTGAGAGTTATAAGGTAGCCAGGAAGGACCTGAAGAGAGAGCTAAGAGCAGCAAGGAGGGAACATGAAAGGTCCTTAGTTGGTAGGATTAGGGAAAACCCTAAGGCTTTCTATAGGTATGTCAGGAATAAAAGAATAACTAGGGTAGGAATAGGACCAGTGAAGGATAGTAGTGGGAAGTTGCGTGTGGAGGCTGAAGAGATTGGGGAGACACTGAATGAATACTTTTCGTCAGTATTTAATCAGGAACAGGACATTGTTGTCAATGTGAGTACTGAGTCACAATTAAGTAGAATGGATGGCTTTGAGGTAGGTAGAGAAGAGGTGTTGGAAATTCTGGAAAGGGTGAAAATAGATACGTCCCCTGGGCCTGATGGCATTTATCCTAGGATTCTCTGGGAAGCAAGGGAAGAGATTGCAGAGCCATTGGCCTTGATTTTTATGTCCTCGTTGTCTACAGGAGTAGTGCCAGAAGATTAGAGGCTAGCAAATGTGGTTCCCTTGTTCAAGAAGGGGAGTAGGGATAACCCTAGTAACTATAGGCCGGTGAGTCTCACTTCTGTTGTGGGCAAAATCTTAGAGAGAATTGTAAGGGAGAGGATTTATGAACATCTGGATAGGAATAATGTGATCAAGGATAGTCAGCATGGTTTTGTGAAGGGCAGGTCGTGCCTCACAAACCTTATTGAATTCTTTGAGAAGGTGACTAAGGAGGTGGACGAGGGGAAAGCGGTAGATGTGGTGTATATGGATTTTAGTAAGGCGTTTGATAAGGTTCCCCATGGTAGACTACTGCAAAAAATACGGAGGTATGGCATTGAGGGTGAGTTGGAGGTTTGGATTAGGAGTTGGTTGGCTGGAAGAAGACAGAGGGTAGTAGTTGATGGCAAATGTTCATCTTGGAGTGCCGTCACTAGCGGTGTTCCGCAAGGATCTGATTTGGGACCATTGCTGTTTGTCATTTTTATAAATGACCTGAAGGAGAGGTTAGAAGGTTGGGTTAGTAAGTTTGCGGATGATACGAAAGTCGGAGGAGTTGTAGACAGTAAGGAAGGATGTGGCAGGTTACAGCGGGATATAGATAAGCTGCAGAACTGGGCAGAAAGGTGGCAAATGGAGTTCAATGTAGCTAAGTGTGAGGTGATTCACTTTGGTAAGAGAAATAAAAAGTTGGGGTACTGGGCTAACGGTCGGATACTTGGTAGTGTGGATGAGCAGAGGGATCTTGGTGTCCATGTACACAAATCTATGAAAATTGCCACCCAGGTAAATAGTGCGGTGAAGAAGGCATATGGCGTACTGGCTTTTATTGGTAGAGGAATTGAGTTCCGGAGTACTGAGGTCATGTTGCAGTTGTATAAGACTCTGGTGCGGCCACATCTGGAGTATTGTGTGCAGTTTTGGTCGCCATACTATAGGAAGGATGTGGAGGCACTGGAACGGGTGCAGAGGAGGTTTACCAGGATGTTGCCTGGTATGGTAGAAAGATCGTATGAGGAAAGGCTGAGGCACTTGGGGTTGTTTTCATTGGAGAAAAGAAAGTTTAGGGGTGACTTGATAGAGGTGTATAAGATGATTAGGGGTTTAGATAGGGTCGACAGTGAGAATCTTTTTCCACGTATGGAGTCAGCTATTACAAGGGGGCATAGCTTTAAATTAAGGGGTGGGGGGTAGGTATAGGACAGATGTTAGGGGTAGGTTCTTTACTCAGCGAGTCGTGAGTTCATGGAATGCCCTGCCAGTAGCAGTGGTGGACTCTCCCTCATTATGGGCATTTAAGCGGGCATTGGATAGGCATATGGAGGATAGTGGGCTAGTGCAGGTTAGGTGGGCTTGGATCGGCGCAACATCGAGGGCCGAAGGGCCTGTACTGCGCTGTATTCTTCTATGTTCTATGTTCTATGTTCTATGTTCTAGGAACATTGAAATATTGGGTTAATGGGCAATATTCTGGCGGATGGAATTCCGGATTTGAAGGTGTTCGCTGATGACAGGAGACTATGTGGAATAGGATTATATCAAAAATTCCGAAGCATGAGGCCGGATCTCATGGGAACATCTAAAATTATGAACAGCATGTGTGAGATAGAAGTAGAGAGCATGCTTCCATTGGCGGATGAAACTAGGACAAGAGGGCACAGTCTCAAGGTTAGGACGAGCCGAGTTAGGACTGAATTGAGAAGGAATTGCTTCAACCAGAACAGTACTCTATGGAACTCCTTGTCCAACGAAGGAATTGATGATAGATCAATAAATGTTTTTTTTTTAAGCTAGGGCTGATTTTTGTTGAAACAATAAAGGAAGTAATGATTACCTTCAGAGTTTAGTTAAGTGGATGTATGTCCATGGAAAGAATCAGTCATGATCTTATTGAATGCCGAAGCAGTTGCTAAGGTCCGTATGGCATAGTCTTGATCCTCGTTCTCATGTTCTATGAATGGATGTGTCACATATTCCGCGATTTTACGAAAAACTTCCATGGCAAGATGTGGAGAGAAAAGGCACAGTGCACCACGGTCGCGCGGAGGGAATGGTTCCTGGGGAAGGCGGACAAGGGCGTGGAGGGGAATATATGTTTGGTAATAGTATTTGGCTGGAGGTGGTGGAATTAGGAAAATATTTCGTTGATGACTTGGAGTACCATAGCGCTTAAGGTTCCAGACCATGTTCTGAAAAAAACATGGGATGTGAATGAAACGTTGCTTCATGACGGACATTTGAAAGATGGGTCCAAAGTCCTTCTTTGGTTCAGTGAAAGCCACAATGCCTTTGAGAAGCTAACTTTAGCAGCCAAAAGCATTGTGCCCACAAGAGCAGGTAATAGTCAGAGATTTTCGTGACTCCTGACAGCCTGTGTGACACATAGCCTGTGACGACACGCCACCTATGATTTGACACCGGCAGTCTCCACGAACAGCTGTTCACTCTCAGAGCGACAGCGTTATTCACCTTATTGACCAAATGTTTTTCTCTTTCTTTTGTTCTTTCCTGACCAACTGTTTACTCCTTTACAATACAGAATGAGACATGATGGGATAGTTCCTGTTTGCCTGGATGATTGCAGTGTTAAAGAAACAATGCACAGGAGAAGCACAGCAGATTAGTCAGCATCTGAGTGCAAGAGACATTTAAATCACAACCTTCTTGAGGATTCCTTAGTGCAGTTGCAACAATACTGAAAAGCTCAACACCGTCCAGAACAGAGCAACTGAATTGAGCAGCAACGCACAACTAATAAAACATCGACAAACAAACATTCCCACCACAACCAAACACTCAGACATGCAGTCTGCACCATCCACAAGATGTACTGCAGATATTCACCAAGGGTCCTTAAACAGTACTGTACAAACTCACAACTACTTCTATCTAAAAGGAAAAGAGTAGTAGATAGGTAGGAAATACCTACAACCCACTGGCCATCCTGCTCTGGAAAGATATTGCGGTTCCCCCAGAATCACTGGGTCAAAACTGTGGATTTCACTCCCCTATAATTTGGGTCTACGGACAGCACACGGAAACGATGGTTCAAGAAAGCAACTCATCACCACCATGTCCAGTCAAATCAGGAATGAACAATAAATGCTGACCTGTTCTGGAATACCTACACCCGACGAAGAATGAAAATCATACGCTTTTGTGTTTTGAGGAGTTGTCTCTTACTGAGATATATCTGGTTTTATTTGAGGGGTATCAAAGATGATGATTTGCTGTTGGGTAACTGAAACGGAGCATCATATCAGAATTTGATGGAGTTGCTTTGTTCCATGTAGTCTGAACCTTACCGGCCTTTGAAAATGAAAGCAGAATGTTACATTCACAGTGAAGTGAAAGCATCCACTCTCTGAACTATCGAGACATAATTGGAGGGGCGCTGGAGAGAAACTGCGGAAATGTGGTGACGATTCAATTACTTGTCTGTACTGAAAATTCATCAGTGCAACCACACCGGGGAAAAGCCATTCAACTGTTATGAGTGTGGAAAGGGATTTCCTCAGTTTTCTAACTTGCTGACTCACCAGTGGGTTCACACGGAGAAGAAACCATTTAATTGTCCAGAGTATGGAAAAGGCTTTAAAAGTTCTCACGAACTGCTGTACCATCAATGTATTCACGTTGATGAGAAACCATTCAAGTGTTCTCACAGAAGGAGTGGGTTCAGGCCGTCATTTGATCTCACTTTCCATCTGCGAACCCTGTGACAGAGGCCGTTCGCCTGTTCTAAGAATCGGAAAGCATTCAGTCAGACATTCAGTCTGCTGACACACCAGTGAGTTCATACCATTTGTATGAGACCATTCGTCCTCTGCGATTTGAAGTAATTAATTGATTCTGGCAATCTGCTGAAATACAAGAGAGTTCAAATTCAGCCCATTCACCTGCTCTGACGTTTCTCAAACTTACTGAAAGACGAGTGAATTCATATTGGCGAGAGGTCATTCATATGTACTGAATTGGGGAAAGGATGCACTTAAGCCATCCATCCCCCTGATATACCAACGGGTTCACTGTGACAACAATTTGTTTTAATGACGCAGTGTGGGAAATGCTTTATACGTTTCCAGTAATTGAGGTCCCAAAAACATGTTCACGCTGATGAGAGCACAATCTTATGCTCTCACTGCAGGATTGTTGTTTCTCTGATATAAGTGAATACCCTTCACAAGGTATTCATTTCGATGTGAAGAGCATTCAGAAATGCCGAATGCATCGAAATATTTTTTAGTACAAATCCACACTTAACAATGAAGAAGAGGATCAAGAACAGGGCAGTCAATGGTTATCTAGTAGTCTCCTCTAATTGTACAGAAATCCGGGGAAAAGAATCCTTGATGTGATTGAAAACTGAACAATTAAACGCCAGATCAATTGAAGAGATTAAACACATCCAACGAAGTAAACCCCGGCTGACAGAATGAACACAGTTCAATTCTCGATGCAATAACTCTATATCGCATTCACATGCGACCTCACTGGATTGTTTGCCCTATTACCATGAGGGGCTGGCTTCGATTCCAGACTCGGAGGCCTGTCTGTGTGGCGTTTGCACGTTCTCCACGTGTCTGCGTGAGTTTCTTCCAGGTCCTCAAATTTCATCCCACAAGACAAAATGGTGCGCCGGTTAGGTGAATTGGCCATGATACCGTAGGTTAATAGTTTGGGTAAATATAAGTGAGGGCAATGGATTTGAGTGTTTTTTGGAGGGTTTGTGTGGACTTGTTGGGCCGAAGGGCCTGTTGCTGCACTGTAGGCATTCTCATGTGTTTTCTGATGTTCCATCACATCATTGCTACTCCTTAAGCTCTTTTCAAAGTCAGACCATTAAAGTTTTCTCTCATTTGTGGGAACAAGTCCATATCTGCTGAGATTGGAGACCCGAGTTAATCACTTCCCAGGCAAGGAGCAAGTAAATGTTTCTCGCTCGTGTGAATATACTCGTGCTCACTGAATAGAGATGACCAGGCGAATCTCTTTCCACACTCAGTGCAGGCCTCTCGACAGTGTGCCCATTCAAGTTCATTTGAACCTTTGCTGATTTAATAAATTCCTTCTCATGCACAGAACAGACGAATAGTGTCTCTCCAGTGTCATGTCGATCGGATGACATTAGGCGGTGTTGTGAAGATTATCGCTTACCAAAGAGAGAAGACAAATCTTCTCTCCCTTTGTTGAAGTCGTTTGCGTTCCATTAGGATTGATCCCCGAGTGAATACCTTCCCTTCATGGAACAGCTGTGTGGCTTGTCCCCATGTGAACAGGTTGATGTTGAATTAAGAATTTGAATTTACAACCTTTGCTGATCAGAAAGTATATTTTTCAACAGTATAGAAAATGACATGCAAATCTGCCTACACACAGCATGGCCAATAAGAACACAGAAAATCAAGCCTGTCCAAGCCATACAAGGAACACCCAAAATACCTCATCATTGACCAAACAGGCTGACAAGGGAAACCATACATGATCACAGTTATTCACATACCAGGAAATACACTTTCCAAGACAATCTACCAATAAGCTTCCTCGACACGATAAACACAACTGAACCAAAGGCCGAAGGGTAATCTAGTACCCCAGTGATATCAAAGCCACATGAAGCTCAGGTCAACCAGGGATGCACCAGAATACCTTGCTCATCTCTGGAGAGCAACAATGGTATCACCTTACTGCCAAGGAAAGGGACATTCTCACATACCCACGAAGAGAGTGGAACCCCCGACCCCATTCTTGAACTGATTAATGCTGCTGGATGCTTGACTGAGTCCAGATTGTATCACTGGAAAAGCGCAGCAGGTCAGGCAGCATCCAGGGAACAGGAGAATCGACGTTTCGGGCATAAGCCCTTCTTCAGGAATGTCTGCAGATGCTGGAGATCAGAGCTGGAAATGTGTTGCTGGAAAAGCGCAGCAGGTCAGGCAGCATCCAGGGAATAGGAGAATCGACGTTTCGGGCATAAGCCCTTCTTCAGGAAAGCAGACCTCACTTTCTCCTCCAGATTGTATCAATCAATTCCAGAGCTTGTGCCGTAACCCGGATCCAGCCAGGGGAGAGCCGGACGGGCAAGGGAAGCCTGGCAAAATAGAATGAGAGACTGCTGATTAAATTTTTCGCATCAATCCTAAGAGATTCCTCAGCTCGAAGGAAATTGACCAGGGCTCCACCAGTTCACTTTTTTTCTGTCTTATGGATTCTGAGCATTTGCTTTGGATGTGTCTGCTTGTTTTGCGGTTGCTGACTGCATGTCTTGTCAGTTTCAGGTGTCTCGTCTAAGTTGTTTTTATCCATCAGACAAGTGTTTCTTTACAGTGCGGTACGCGATAATCTTTTATTGCTTGACCTGTCAATGACTCACTGCTTGTGTGTTCTGTGAGTACTCGATTTGTCTTTCTTCGAAAACTGAAGTGCAATGCTTAGCAGTGAGCGCAGGGCTTCCTGTACGCCATGGGGGCAGGGAATTCCACCCACTGCTGGGATGTGGTAGCTGGCCAACCCCAACCATGTGGTGAGAACGGCCCAGGACCGAAGCTGTACAAGACGATATTGAGGAGGCATGTAAGTTTCGATTCCCTACAGTGTAGAAACAGGCCCGTCGACCCAACCAGTCCACCCCGACCCTCGGAAGAGTAAGCCGTGCAGACCCATTTCCCTCCTACCAATGCACCTGACACTGTGGGCAATTTAGCACGGGGATTTCACCTGACTTGCACACCTTTGTGATTGTGTGAGGAAACCGGAGCACACGGAGGAGTCCCACGCACACATGGAGAGAATGTGCAAACTGCACACAGACAGTCGCCCAAGGCTGAAATCGAACCTGGGACACTGGCGCTGTGAGGTAGCAGTGCTAACCACGCTGCCCTGTAAATACGTGAAAATCACAATAAAGATAAGAGATTCTCTTGTTATACCTGGTTCACCGGCAGACACTGTGCTGAAAGAGACCGGGGATGGCGGTTAGTTTACCCACTTTACAGGAGACTTTCAAACATGTCCACAAGGAAATTGGCCATATGGGATGTCCTTTAAATTCGATAAGCTTGATTATTGGACCACGGCCATTATGGGAGGGCACGTTGATCCCTCCTGGGACACTACATACATGCTGCAGTTTCTTGCAAAGTTTCAGCAGGTTGTCCAGCAGTATCAGGCCGCGAAGGAGAAAGACTGCTGCAATAACAAGCGACACTGTGATCAAAATAATTCCAGATACAGCCACATCGCTCTGTGCCCCACAGTATCCGAAATTTCCCATACTGGCTTCAAAGCCAGATCCGTTGGACTTGAATGAAGTGGCTCAATTTTTTTTTTACCATGCATTACACAGCAAGCCTGCGATGCATTACACAGCAAGCCCGCCGGGCAGTATGAATCACCATTGCTGCCCAACACAAACGATAACTCCAGACTCACAAGAAGACCGAGTGCTTGCCGAAATTACCAGGCCACCAACTCTCAGTTTCCCCGCATCATGATTGGGTGAACTCCCCTGTATAAGACCTGGATCCACGCAGAGGTCCGGGCCATGCTACAAGATGCCCCAGACCCGTTGAAGTGACAGCTCCCGTTCTACAATTGGGTACTCGAAATTTCCTGTATTTTCAACTGTCGGTCCCAAGATGTGCAGACCGTATTACAGCTTGTGCATATGACCCACTGTGTGGCCATTAGCCCTGTTATTGACATCCCCCTGCGGCACCGCTTCAGACTGGGAAAAAGTGGCTGGACAGCACCGTGAATGATGCAAGAAAGGCCAGTGCAAGACGGCACGTCGATTTTGGGCTGTTATCCAGTGTCTGCAGAGCAGCCAAGCACTTGCTCGATGTCATTGTCCGCTTTAGAGAGGTCTGTGACTCCTCGTCGGGCCTTCCCTTCGCAGAGAACGAAAAGCTTGCCGTGAATACCTCACATATGCTCACGTTTTCACGTTGCACAATCGAACGACGAGCAGGACTGACAATTTAATTGTACTTAATAACTTGGACGGGAATGTGCTGTTCACTACACCAAAACCGACGGGCCATTCGACTGGCTCGCACAACCTGACAATCACAGGGTCACCACCAGGCCAGTACAGCAAACTAGAGCAATTCAAAGAAGGCAGTGCTGGAACAGTGTGAAATTGGAACACTGAGTGACACAGTGCTGGTCCAGGCAATGTCACCCAGGGACATCTAACCTCTCCCTCTCCCCTCAGGCACGACAGCAGTCCACCACACAACAGAGGCAGCTTCAACAGGCTGCCTACACTGTGGCTGATCGCTTCCCCCGTGCTCCAGAAACTAACTAGGGCTATCGTGAGAGTGAGTTTTCACAGGCGATCTCAATATGTCTCTCACACGCCCCGTCTGAAATTCCGATGATGGATGTGGAGGTGGTGGGGAGCTGGTCATTTCTTTTGTGTTGGATACTGGGTCTGACAACCGTCTGCAGCTTCCGACTCGGAAAATTTCCTGAGTTGCAAGACCCTCTGCTCTATACGGTTTTTGAGAATACCCATAACAGACCCACTCTCCTAACCCATTAACTCCAGTATTGAAGCTGCCACTGCGAAAGATGCTGCTATTATTTCAGACTCTTGCCCAGTCGCCCTCCTGACCTTTTGTAAAGGTTTGCCCAGTCGCCGGCAGACCTTATGTAAATTGAATGCCAGTATCCACTGTTCCTCTGAGGATCTCACATTAGAGAACCTGGACGCCCATTATTCCATGCTGCGGGTAGTAATTTCACGCAGCCCTGAACCCTCTGACCAGGTAAGCTCCGGATGCTCTTGGTCATGCTCCAATTCACCTATCTGCGCTCTTCTCGACTCCTACTTGCCCTGTTGTCAATGGCCCCTTTCTGTAGACAGTTCCCTGACTCCCTGCTCCCAGTGGGATGCGCAACTGACTTTATTGACTTGTCATGCATCCCACCAGAGTTAATTGAAAATAGCGACACACCACGGTGATATGTAATAACAAAGTAAATACTTGTGAAATCTAAGGACTTCAAGGTGACCTTCTTAGCAAATGCGGGTGCTATGATGTTGTTATACCTCTGCACTGACAGCTGAAGTGACGTCAAGCTGCTATCTGTTTTCTCCGTTGGTTTTGATCATTCTGGCTCTCGTCTAATTGCCTGAAGACGAGAGGTGCCGACAACCTAGGAGCTTGCTCCGTGGTTTCTCGTGTAATTCTCAGAGGGGATGAGGAGCTGCTGTTGGTGACGGGAAGTGAGGCCGCCAACCCCCACTCCCCCGAAACCTCACAACTCCCCATAATCCAGTTACTGCAGTCAGCAGCTGATCTACCCGGTCAGGGCACACTGGATCCTCCTTACCCTGACCTTTTGGAAGGACAGTCTGCTGCCATGAATTTGGCAATGGCTGGATATGATGTGTTTTGCTTTCAATTTCACTTTCATCTCTGGCCACATGTAACTTATTCACTTTATCCTTGTAACCCTTCCAGAAAATGTCTGCTCGCTGATCCCTTTTAGTCAACATAACCAGGCTCCCCACACGTAGTCACCACCTCAGCAGTCTCTACTTGAACTTGCCCACGTTGACTTATTGATCTTCTCCAGCCTTGATAGAACAGGGACTGTTCCTGTGCTCAAGCACACTGCAGGAACTTTAATGAATTAGGGAGCAATCTGAATCTAATTGATGTTAAATGTTTGTTAGTAGCCAATGTCTCTCCAGAAAGTAGAGGTAACAGCCTTTAAGTATGATTGCTGCATTCTCTGAACCGGAACATTCTCTGCCCACATTGATTGAACGACGCCCCCTGCTGACCAACCGTTAATTGACCAGTTCTGACAATGTTGCATTCTAGACTTTTCCTACCCTACCCACGTGGCCACACCTCCTGATTCCAATCCTCGTCCCAGCATTTCATAGCTTCCAGTAATATTTTGGCACTTATGCTCAATTCCACCACAAACCCCATTCCCAACCTTTTACTTTGTGCTTCCAAGCAACTTTGGGCAAGAAAGTTGGGATGCAGATGTTCTGTTTTGCACCCTTATCATTTTGTTATCTCATCATTCCTGAACTTCCATTTTGTTTTCGTTCCCTCCGGTTCCCCGCTTTGTTCTTTGTCACTAAATCATAGAACATAGAACATAGAAGAATACAGCGCAGTACAGGCCCTTGGGCCCTCGATGTTGCGCCGATCCAAGCCCACCTAAACTACACTAACCCACTATCCTCCATATACCTATCCAATGCCCTCTTAAATGCCCATAAAGAGGGAGAGTCCACCACTGTTACTGGCAGGGCATTCCATGAACTAACGACTCGCTGAGTGAAGAACCTACCCCTAACATCAGTCCTATATCTACCCCCCCTTAATTTAAAGCTATGCCCCCTTGTAATACCCGACTCAATACGCGGGAAAAGGTTCATACTGTCGACCCTATCTAACCCCCTAATCATCTTGTAAACCTTTTAATTGCTGCATTTTTAATTTTGGCGAAAGCGGATGGAACTCAGACAAAGTAAGTGTCTATAGCAGATTGTGAGCATTTGTTAATTTGCAATATAATAAGTAATGTATGATTAGGATTCATTAAAAATTATACTTAACACTTATTGATGTTGGAATATAAAGTCCACTTTCCCCCTTATTGACACGAAGTATGCTCCTCGATTTAATTTTCATATTTCAGAATCAGTTCAGTTCAAATGGCAAAAGACAGCTCGAGTCGCTGAAGTCATTGCATTCCAAACTGATTTTGGACACGTGAGAACTTCAGTTTCTCTCCCTACTGCTCTCTCTCTATCCGAGCAACTTTCTCTGATTTCCTTTCCTTCACTTTTAAGCGACCGTGCTCCAGGGGGAAATACTATTGGCTGTTGTTGAATCTCCAGCTCGAGCTGAGAGAGGGTTATCTCCCATTGTGAGGTCAGAGACCCAGCCGCAGGTTGATGGGACTCAGGGGTCAGGCCCCACTGCGCAGCCTCTGTAGAATCTCCATGTCTCAGTGTTCCCCAAGGGGAAAGGCACATCCAGGAAGGAGTCACTGCGGGCCTCACTATAGGCTGCACAGAGGGACGCTAACAATTACACACGGAGCTTGGACAGCCAGTTCCAAGGAAACCGATGTGACACCTGTGCCCTGTGACTTTGCTTGGGAATTGAACCTGCGTGTGTTTAGGACAGGAATTCTTCCACTGGGTTAAATCCAGCCATTCAAAAGGATCGAATATATACTGTACGAATACCTGTTATACTTCCGAACACCTCATGGAGAATATCATTTACAGCAGATTCTAGTCGCTTGTACAACCAGAGAATTACACTGAACAGTATAAAGATTTATCTGCATTAACTCATTCATAAAGGAATCATTCCATTGGTCAGGTATTTGTTGGAGAAGCACAGGCTGGCGGGTCATGTCAGGCTTCTGCAAAAACCTGGACATAGACTCTGTTCTAATCAACTGGGGACCTGAAAACTCTGATGGGGTGACCCTCCTAAAGAATGTGGCCTTCACTGTCTGTGCTGTCACTTATTCCTCCCGAGAAGGTGGTGGAGAGTGAGCTCACTTCCTTACTCATTACAGATTACTGCAATATTGTGTGCATTTGTTTCTGGGTCCGCACCTTCAATCATGGGGATGGATTGGAAAGAATGGAACTTTTCAGATTGGGAATCTGATGGGATTTTAAAAAATCATGACACCTCTGGGAGAAACTGTTCCCCGAATATAAGGTTCAAGAATGAGACAACACAGGCTGAAATTATCTGTAAAAGTAACAGATGTGTAGTAAGAGATGTTTTTTGTTCACACAACGCTTGGTGTTTGTGTGGAGGGCCCTGCTGGAGTTCTAATGGAGGCGGCTCCAACTGACGCTTTTAACAGGGAACTGTGTCATTATTTGAATTTCACTGAGGGATGGAGAGTCAATGGACAGAACACAGTGTCACAGTAATTTAGTTTCTGAATCTCAAACTCCCACTTTGTCAATGAGGACTTGGTAACTAACATCAAGAGATGTCAGCATGCTGACACTTGGCTTGGGAGTCTTTGTTGTGGACATCGAGATTTACTCACTGTCAACCTCCAGACAACAGGACATGTCTTCAGAATTTGCAAATGACACAAATTGAAAATGCAGGAAACAGGGAAGAGAAGAGTAGCAGAATTTAGGAGGACACATGCTGAAGTTATTTCTAGTCGGTCTGAGGATGAACGTGGTCCACAGGATTACTGATATCCTCACAATGAAGTAATCAGAGCCAGACCTCCTTATTGTTCGTGGCCAATTAATATGAAGCACAGAATTCCTGTGAAACAGACACGAGACAGGCGAAAGCTTTCTGTTTGTCATAAAGAGCAAAACTGTCACGCAATGACCGTGGGGGAGAGACATTTCCTGTATTTAATCAAAATCACACTCTGACATGGCAAACCCTCCAACTACCTGAGGGATTGTGATTTGTAAATCATATTCCACGTGAAACTTGTTCAGAATCAGTCACAGATTTTTTTAAATCTGCAATCTGACTAGATTGATCCTGATGGCAGAAGTTTTAGAGACGCTGCAGAAAAGATTTACCACCATGCTTCCTGGACTGGAGGGCATTTCTTATGAAGTAATATTGAGGGGCCGAGGGCTTTTCTCATTGGAGTGAAGAAGGATGCGGGGTGAATTGATAAGGGTGTATATGATGATTATAGCCACAGATAGAATGAATAGCCAGAGACTTCTTCCCAGTCCATAAATGTCTTCATTAGGGGGCATAATTTAAAAGTGATTGGAGGAAGGTTTCGGGGAGATGAGAGGTAAGTTCTTTCTATGCACCGACCAGACTCTGTGGCGGTGGTAGTTCAATCAGATGCATTATGGATGTTTACGCGACTCTTGGATAGGCATATGGAAGATAGGTTATGCAGATTAGTTTGATCTTAAAGTAGATTAACCGATCAGCACATCATCGAGGGCTGAAGGGCCTGCACTGTACTCTTCTGTATCAATTGTCCTCCACATTATTGACTCCACTGTCATTTAAAGTTCTGATACCATATATCCCCTTGAACGATAATGTTTAAGAACTTCTCACCATTTTCAACGTGATCATTCAGTTTCTGTTCGATTCCTCCGACAAACGTGAACCAATTGTTTGAATTGTAACATTCTCTACCGCGACCTCTGAAGAGCAATTGGGAATACAGCGTTGAGATTGGGAATCAGGCATGATCACATTGAATGGAGAGCAGGCTGTAGGGGCTGAATGGCTTCGTCCTGCTCCTGGTTTCATTCAGCTAAATGTCCTCCTCAAAATCTCATCCTAAAAAGTATCAATGATTACATTGGGGAAGCACATCAGCAGTTGTTTTGTTGAGATATTCCTGTATCTTGAAAATTTGTTTTTTTTTGCAGTGACGATGAACAGTCAGTCTGAGAATCAAAGTGGTCCTCAGGACTCCTGATGGCGTCTCAGTGAAAAATTCATAGGAACGCTTCCTTACTGTTAATGACCAATCGCATGCAATAAAGAGAGACACTTCATGGAACTTACAGATTGTTCCTGGACCCTGGATGTTAATTTGCTTTGTGAATTACGGACCATATAAATGTAGAGGAATTACACTGGATATCCGCAAGTAACGTGAGGATGGATATTTATAAACACTGCAAAAAAATCTTAAGGGTATCCGAAAATGTTTTAAACATAATTGAATGGTTTTGAAATTTATTCAACATTGTCGAGGGAATGGGAGGTAATTTCAGAAACCGAGAGAGAGTTACAGACACAGATAGAGAGCCACAGCCACAGGTACAGGATAAGATTGCCCTGGAGGTGTTTCGGAGCTCACTCTGTGACCCACAATAGGCAAGGCAGCAACAGATGGAATGCAGTCATTTTCTGGTTATTTGGACGATGTTTTGTTTAATATCTGGCACAGTATTGTCCCTGTCCTGGGAGGGTTTGATGTGGAAAATGTGAAGGGAGATTTATTCTTATCTAACTCAGTGTTGTTCCTGTCCTGGGAGTGGTTGATGGGAACAGTGTAATTAGGCTTTAATCTGTACTTAACCCTATGCCTGTGTTAGAGATTCATGGGGACAGTGTTGGGTGGTTAAAACAACACCTAACCTCATGCTGAACGTGGCCTGAGATTTCAAAGGGTTCCAGTCTATTGTTAGATTACTCGACACTGAACCTATTTATAGATTCCAGAAGCAACAACGATATTTTCTCCCTATCTAATCCTGCAGTTCCTGTCATTAACTCGCAAACTTTCATCATTTTAGACTATTCAAAATTCCAGGGATACAGTCCTGGGCATGTGTCATTTCCCTGGCCATTGAACCCGTGCCGTCCAACTATAGTTCTATGAATCTACGCTGCATTCATTTGCACATGGACTCCCAAGTCCCCAACCGGTTCTTGCCTTTCCCTGTTTATAAAGTCGCTGTCAGCGCTGTGCTGACATGAAATGGCGACCTGAAACAAACCTATAATGGCTACTGACACTTTTGGAATCATTTGTCCTGGTTTGGCAGATTATAACATATCGTACACTTTATAAATTTTCATCTCTCGGCCTCCTGCAGATGAAATAAACTGGGATGTGAATCGATGCAATTTCGATGTAAGAGAAGGGATAATCTAAACCAAATGGTACAATGATAAACTGGATGCAAGAGCAGAGAAGCTTCAGTTTGAGTCTGAATTCTGTCAGCACAGGTGAGGGGCAAATGTGTGACAAGCTTTTTTTCCATTCATACAGTCCTACATTGTAGAAATGTTAACTTACAAATTAAACTGTAAAAGCAGGATATGGAGAACTCTGTTACAAAGTTTTAAGTCCATGCCCTGAGATTTTTAAAAGTCTGTCTAACTTTCCAAACATCAAGACGAAATTACGATAGTAATATGACAGGTCAGCGACTGAATAGTAGGTGCGTGGTCTTGTTCAGAATCTGTCAGAGATTTAGCATGGAGTAAGATGTATTTTATCTAGATAACAGGCATTTATCAAGGACCAGCCTGACGTAATTTGCATTCAAATGTTGTGTTCTCTAAAAATAAACAAATTGATTTACCATTAAGCAAGCCTCTCGGATTGAGCATCATTAGTATACATTTGTGAAAGAGTAACTGTGTATGTGAATGAGCGAGTGTGGCTTTGAGGTGTCTGTGACTGATTGACTGAGAGTTGGTGGCTGAATTGGTTGAGTGAGACGTTGTGTTCGAATGTAAGTTTCTGAGATCGGGAGTTTGCAGTGCTCTACTGTGCGTGTGACTGAACATGTGTGAATGCAAGACAGTGTGTCTGTGCGTATGAGCTATGTGCAAGTTTGTGATAGACACTGTAGAGGCAGCTTCACTCTGTAATCTAACACAGAGCTTCCCTGACACGGGAGTGTTTGTAGACATATCTGTTCATTGTATGTAATCCTATTTTTCCCGAACCCTAGGAGGTTTAATTGGAGAAAGTGTACAGGGAAATATACTCTGCCTATAAGCCAGTGATATAACTATGCTAAGTGCATTTGCAAGGGACAGTGTCGGGATAGGGGTTGACTTCATCATTATCTAATTCCACGGTGAACATGGTCTGGGAGTTAGAAAAGCTGAAGTGCAGAAACAGCTTTACTCTGAACTTAACCCCATTCACTACAGAAATACAATCTGAAAGAACTGTAGATGCTGTCAATCAGAAACAAAACCAAAAGTTACTGAAAAACCTCAGCAGGTCTGGCAGGATCTTTGAAGAGAAATCAGCGTTAAAGTTTCAGGTCTGGCTCAGATAAACGGTGACGGGATACGACTTGGTAACTCTGGTTTCTCTGTTCAGATGTTGCCAGAACTGCTGAGCTTTTATCAGCAATTTGTTTTTTCCCTATTCTCTCCCTGTTCTACGAATTGCTCCCCACAATTAGCTTAAAGACTTTGTTCTGCTGTACATCAGCTTGCTGACAACACATGGAATTCCTGTCTCTCATTCAGACTAGAGTAAATGAATATATAATCCCAGTGGTGTGAAATTTCCCTGCCCTATCACTGTATATTTTCCTGACTAATGCACCTAACCTTCACATGTCTGATCACTATGGGCAATTTAGCATGGCCAATATTACTTAACCCGCACATGTCGAAGCAAACCAGATCATCCGAAAGAACCCCACGCAAACACGGGGAGAATTAACAAACTCCATTTACAGTCGCAATTTACTGGAATCAAACACAAGTCCCTGGAACTCTGAGGCAGCAATGCTAACCACTGAGACACTGTACCAGCCAAACAGTTAAGTTTAAAATTGGGACTGGGAATACAAAAAGCTGCAGTTTAATTTTTGCGACATTCAGTTTCTCCAAAAATAATGTTTTATGGAGTACATCAGTTCAATAAGTCAGTTCACTATCATCTTCTCAAGGGCTGATGGGAATGAGGGATAAATGCTGAGCCCAGCCAGTGATGCTCACGTCCGATGAACAAACGAAAACTTCTTCCCTTTGCCTTGCTAATACCTTGCTGCCCCTGCAGATTAACTCAATGTGTTTTAATATCCCAGGACACACAGATCCCTCTCTACGTCAGAGTCCTATAACATCTCTAAACTAAAGTCTCTGTCGATTCTCCCTGACACGTTCCACTTATGTGTTGTAATGGACAGGGCTTTGCCCATTCACTTACCATCACTACATCGATCTGTTTGACAGCAGATTACTTCCACTTCACAATTTACTTGTAAACTAGTTTCACCAATAATATACCCAGTTTTTAGATCGAGACTGACTTGAGCAGATGCCTTTTGGAAATCTCAAAATCCTTCTGTCACTCTCTGTTCCTCACTCAGTGTGTCTGCCTGTTTCGCTCTGCTCGCCCAGAATATCTGTGTATTGCCACATTCATCCGTTATCATTTTGGAGATGCTTCATGGTGTCCATACCTCCTGTACGATCACAGTAAAATGTCTTCACCTCCATAGGCCCAAGTCCTGGTCATAATTGCCAAACTGTACAAATATTTGGTGACGCCATCACTTTAACTCTCCCGATTTGTGTCCAAGGTTGTTGACAATGATGTTGAATCAATTAATAAGATCTAGATTAAATGAGTACTTGACTGAAAATAAATACAGTTCTCCTAAGGGACTGTAAAAAAAGCATCGGGGTTTCCAAACATCAAAGCTTCATGAAACAATCCTGGATGTCAGATAAACAGGACATTCACACACCTGGGTCGGACTCAAGACTCAATCCCCCCGACACAGAAATGTTCCTGTATCAAACAACATACGGTATTGGAATCAAATGCAGTTTTTGTGAGCAGGGTATAGCACATGGGTTGAGGAAAATTGTCCATGTGGATGTTACGAATCAGGAATATAATTGGGAATCCAAACTGAACAGAAACAATCCAGTAAAGAACTCTGTGATGACGTTCTGGAATACATCTATTTTCGTTGAAAACGGGAACCCTCTTGGATAACAATCGAGAATTACGGTGTGTGTGTGTGTGTGTGTGTGTGTGTGTGTGTGTGTGTGTGCGCGCGCACGCCAGCCCGTATGCACGTGTGTTTCTGTGGTGATAGTTGAGAGTGAGTTAAATTTCTATCACTTCTCAGATTATACGTATCTTCAAAATGTTTGGTTATGCATCATCGAGGGAACTTTACTCTGTATTTAACCCTAAGTTGTCAATTGATTTCACAGCTTCCTAAATCCTGTCTTCAAGGCTCCAACCGTTGCCACATCTTATATTTGCTCGCATCCTTTTCAGACTGTCCTTCAGCCACTCAGTGACATCCCAGACTCTGCAAGCAGGGAGGCAGCGTGCCACCTGGTGTCACATCTACACTGTCACAGACATCTGCCTGATGCCCAAACAATGCAGTCCCCTTATTACTATTGCTCTACCACTTCTTTTGTTTTCCTTCATTAAATTCAGAGAAGGTTCATTTAAACTCGGAAGCAATAAATGTAACTTTTCGATTTGAAAATGGAGGGAGGCAGAAAACAGGGCCACTGCTGAAATTCTGTCCAAGCCACAATGTTAAACCATCTCATCGTTCTGTGGTTCCTAACATTTATACATTTCCTGTACTATAGTATTGAAGTATTTCAGGGGGTGGGTGCTGCCTTGTTACAGAATGACGAAATGAGAATAAACGACCTACTTCTCCAAAAATATCTAGTTGCTTTCATTCAGAAAGTGGTTGCTGGTTCCTCTCGTAGCGGCCAGAGGGGATCGCTCTCCCTCACCTCACGGCCCTGGTACGAGTCACCTGTTGCCTCCTCTCACTTCCTCGGTGTCAGACTTTCCCCGCTGGTTGTGGCCATTCTTTTTGTGACGTCACTGCGCAGCCTTTTGCGCCTTTGAGTCATTCAGGGCATTGTGAGACTGTCAGAAATAAAAGAATGTACAGGGACAGGAGCAAAGTGTCCCAGAGAAAAAAAAATCTGCTGCTTGTACAGTGACATTGGGAGGCCAGCAGAGGGCAGTATTTTATCACTATTAAAAAAAGAGGGACAGACAGTGACAGAGAGAGTCAGATACATTTCTTCATCAAATTTTAATTAATTCATTGATTGATCAACTCACGTTAAAACTTCTGGTAATATTGGATTGACACCCTCACTCCCAGCCCCCCCCCCCTCCCCTGTCTTGGGTAGTTCCTGTGCAGGTGGCCCTCTTCCTAACAACATTTGCAGCTCTTGGACTGCTTGTGCTCCTTACTCTGATACCCTCCTCTTTGCAGTTCCTGCTGAGGTTCATTTTACAGTCGGCTACCATACACCCATAAGAATGCAAAGTCTCACACACTCTCGTTATTAGGATGAATGTTTGAATCATAAGCATTCGTATTACCTGTGTGGTATTTCAATAATCCCATGCATTGCTGAAACCTTCAGGACGGTGGGCTTATAGCTGAGAAATGGGGTTTGTGTATGTGGATCTTCATTTCTGCCAGGACCATTCGTTAACATGTTTCCCTCTGAGCTATAAAGAACAAATGAACACAAGAAATAGGAGCATGAGTCCTCGAACCTGCTCCGATTTTTAATACAATCATGGCCGATCTCATCTATGAAGTGCTTTAAGAGGTTAGGAATGGCAAACATTAACTCCCAGACTGCTGAGGTCCTCGATAATTCGCCACGATCGTAATAGATCCGTGCAGACCCCATCTCTCTGGCACTTCACTCATCTCTGGAACATCTGGATAACATGGACACCTACATCAGACTTCTGTATCTTGGCTTTAGCTCTGCCTTGAGGACCCTAATGCTCTCCACCGCATCTCCTCCACTTCGCGCTTCTCTGCCCTTGAACCCCGCCCCTCCGATCGCCATGAGGACATAACCCCACTGGTCCTCACCTACCATCCCAGCAACCTACAGATATCGTATCATCCTTCGTCATTTCTGCCACCTTCAAACAGACCCCACCACCAAGGATATGTTTCCCTCCCCTCCCCTACCAGCGTTCTGGAAAGACTCCCTCCGCGACTCCCTTGTCAGTTTCACAACCCCCACGAACTCAACCTCCACTCCCAGCACCTTCCCCTGCAAAAGCAAGAAATGCAAAACTTGCGCCCAAATCTCCCCCTCACTTCCCTCCAAGGCCCCAAGGGATCCTCCCATATCCGTCACAAATTCATCTGCACCTCCACAAACAACATTTACTGCATCGACTGCACCCGCTGTGGCCTCCTCTCCATTGGGGAGACAGGCCACTTACTGGCGGAATATTTCAGAGAACACCTCTGGGACATCCGCACCAACCAACCCAGCCACCCTGTGGCTGAACACTTTAACTCCCTCTCCCACTCCGCCAACGACATGCAGGTTCTTGGCCTTCTCCATCGCCAGACCATGGCAAGAGACGCCTGGAGGAAGAGCACCTCATCTTCTGCCGAGGAACCCTCCAACCACAAGAGATGAATGCAGATTTCTCCAGCTTCCTCATTTCCCCACCCCCCACCTTATCTCAGTGCCAACCCTGCCTTCTTGACCTGCAATCTTCTTCCTGACCTCTCCGCCCCCATCCTCTCTTCGGCCTTTCACCCTCACCTTAACCTCCTTCCACCTACGCATTCCCAACGCCCCTCCCCCAAGTCCCTCCTCCCTACCTTTTATCTTAGCCTGTTTGGCACACCTTCCTCATTCATGAAGAAGGGCTTATGCTCGAAACGTCGATTATCCTGCTCCTTGGAAGCTGCCTGACCTGCTGCGCTTTTCCAGCAACTCATTTTTCAGCTCTGATCTCCAGCATCTGCAGTCCTCACTTTCTCCTACAGGAAATAGAGCTTAGTGACTTGGTATAAAGTCAACAATCTTTCCCTCAATGTAAGCAAAACAAGGGAACTGGCCATTGACTTCAGGAATTGGACTAAAGGACACACATTGGTCTCTGTCATTGGTGCTGATTTGGAGGTGATGGACAGCTTCAAGTTCTGAGTAATAAACATCACAAACAATCAGTCTATCCATGTCAACTCTACAGTCAAGAAAGCACATCAATACATCTACCACCTCAGACGGGGAAGAAAATTTAGCATTTTGGCAATGACTCTGATCAATTTTAATATTGCACTGCAGAAAACATTGTATCCAGACGCTTCGTATGGTAACTGCATTGGCCGTACTGCAAGAAATTGCAGAGATGCATGTACCTAACACAATCCATCACGCAAATCATATTTCCGTCCATTGACTCAGTCTTGAATTCCCACTGCTTCAGGAATGCAGCCAACACAATCAAAGGCCCCTCCCACCACCGCAATGTTCTTTCCCAATCTCTTCCATCGGACAGAAGATGCAAATGTTTGAAAATACGCACCAATGGATTCAGGAACAATTTCTTCCGTGCTGTTATCAAACTTATGAATAGACCTGTCATATATAGAGTTGATCCTTTTCTGCACCTGTTCAAAAGCTGTGAAACTATATTAAACTGATGTCCTTATGTAAGGTATGATTTGTACTGGAGAAAATGCAACACGATATTCTTCACTGTTTCTCAGAATGTATGACTATCATAAAACAAGCAAATTCAATCTGCATATCATACATCTGGGTCTGGTCTGCTCGATAACACTTTAAACCTATGTCTCCTGTGGTCTGTGTAAAAGACTTCCATTATCCATTACTTTGATGCCTGTCATAATTTCGAAAAGATCTATTTCGTATCCCTCAGCCTCAACGTTCATGTGAAAGAAATGATTTATTATATTGTCCCGCATTATTTATGATGGGATCTGGCAGGACTGCAGATATTATGTCTGATCTGTGCGTGATGAAGTCAATTAGCCTTGTCTATCCATTGCTTCTTATGGTTTCTGACACGCAACTATTTCTGTGTCGTAGCTTCACCAGGTTGACACCTTACTTTTAGATATACCAAGTGTACGCACTCATAGAACATAGAACATAGAAAAATACAGCACAGAACAGGCCCTTTGGCCCACGAGTTTTAATCCTAATGTCAAATATAGTAACTTAACCTACGCACCCCTGAACTCACTGCTATCTATGTGCATGTCCAGGAGTCGCACCAATGTCCCCAGTGATTATGCTTCCCTGATCACAGCTGGCAACCGATTCCATGCATTCACAACTCTCTGCGTAAAGAACCTACCTCTGACATCTCCTTTATACCTTCCTCCTAATATCTTCAAACTATGACTTCTCATACCAGTCAATCCTGTCCGGGGGAAAAGACTCTTCCTATTGATTGTATCTATTCCACACATTATTTTCTATACCTCGATCAGGTCTCCTCTCTTCCTCCTTCACTCCAGAGAGAAAAGTCCGAGCTTATTCCAACTTTCTTCATAAGGCAAGCCCTCCAGTCCCGGCAGCATCCTGGGAAACCTTCTTTGCGCTTTCTCCGAAGCCTCTGCATTTTCCTATAGTAAGGCGACCAGAACTAGACACAATATTCAAAGACTGGTTTCACCAGTGACTTGTAGAGCTGCAACAAAACCTCACAGCTCTTTACCTCAATCCCCCTTATTGAACGCCAATACTCCATATGCTTTCTTAATAACCCTATCCACTTGGGTGGCAACTTTGAGGGATCTATGTACTTGCATAGCCAGATCCCTCTGCTAATCCACACTGCCAAGGACCCTGTCTTTAATCTTATATTCAGCATTCGTGTTCCTCCTTCCAAAATGCATCACTTCGCGTTTATCCAGGTTGAACTCCATCTGCCATGCCCAGATCTGCATCCTATCTATGTCGCCCTGCAGCCTGAAGTAGCCGTTTATACGGTCGACAATACCTGAAACCTTAGTGCCATCTGCAAACTTACTAACCCACTCTTCAACCTCCTCATCTAAGTCATTTATAAGAACTACAAAGAGCAGAGGCCCAAGAACAGAGCCCTGCCGGACCCCAATCAACACTGTCCTCCAGGCAGAATATTTTCCATCTACAACCACTCTCTGCCTTCTGTCAGTCAGCCAATTCTGAATCCAGATCGCCAAATCTCACTGTATCCCATGCTTCCTGACGCAATCTACTCTACTCTTCATTTCTCTTCATCTACTCTTCATTTTACCAGGTTTGATCACTGGCTCCAAGTCCTAATCCTCCAATTCATCTGCTTCCCCTGCCCTTCCATTTCTTCGTTGTCATGTCTTTGGAATGTACTTTGTTTAGAGCCTTGGTAAATTTGTACAGTGCATCTTGGAGGCTGTCATTGAGTTACACCATGCAGAAGGACTGGTTAATACTTACAAACAGTCTCTAACACACTCATTAAAAGGCAGAGCTCATAGGAACAGCTGAAACAAAAATAAACCAGGTTTTTTCAGGATTAAAGCACCAATCACTGCCGCGAACAGAGAGAGCTCCTGAGCAGTTGAAGGCTTCCCTGTATCTTGTTCAGAGTCCCAAGCTGTTTAGCTGCCTGAGAACCAATCACATCGTTGCTGGTAGTAGACAGCCTTAGTCAGCGGTGAACTCGTGGCCAATAATCAATGAGCTCCTTGTCACAAACAAAGGCTGCATCTGTGTATAACTCCGTTCATCTCCAATCACATTTCAATTATTGGGTCACTATCAGAGAAATTGCTGTCAAACTTTGCAGCTATCCTCCACTTTCGATCTGTTTATAAGGTCGCTCTTTTCACATTTTAGTCCACAATTACACTCAATTATTTTTTTAAAAATTGTTTTTATATGTATTCGCCCTGAGAAAACTAAAATGCCATTTCAAAAACGCATTTACTGGCAAAATACATGATGCACAAGTTTTATAAAAAGTGCAGTCTATTTATTATTTCTCCCTTCTTGCAATGTTATACAACCTTCACATTTCTTAAAGCTTTTACGTATTTCACCATTTGTATTTTAGGACAATATATCTGAATTCACATTAGGTTTTCTCGTGAAGTGTATAATAAAATGGTTACAACAAACAACACCATCACAACATGTTGCATTGTTAATTTGAAACTTTTAAAGAAGACCAGTGGATTGCAATCTGTGTAATTTTGTATTTCATTGTTCTTTGTTGGGTGGTCATCGAAGTGCTGAAGATCTAACAGCAATCCCAAAGTCCCCTTTCCTGTCTAAGAGGACTTTTCCAATGATCGGTATTGATTCTAATTTAATATCCTCCAGGTTCTCAATTCCTAATTTATCATCCTGGAACAAGACAGCACGTCGACCCAATTCAGAAGCATCAGCGGCCATTTTGAAAAGACTGGAAAACGCAGGGATGGTAAAATAGGTTCATCGATTCAAATTGCTTTCATCCTTTCAACATTAACCTCGCACTCTATTAACTAAACCACCTTTCTCTTATTTCGTTCGAAAACATGTTAAAGGTGCAGATGTCCGGACAAGATTATGGACAAATTTCCTGTAAAGTAAATCAATCCAAAAATCTATTAATTTCTCATTTAGTTTTATGAACAAGAAATTCTAATAGTATCACTTTTGCTATCTCCATCAACATCTGTGCGCTTGTGTGTATATCTGTGTGACTGTATGTGCACGTGTGTTTCTTTAAGTCAATATGTGTGCTTCTGTCTGTATGTGTCTTTGCACATCTCTCTGTATATGTGATTGTGTCTGAGTCTCTGTACGTATTTCCGTCTGTCACACACACACAGAGACAGGAACAAAACACACACACACACATACACATACATAACATACACACACACACACACACACACAGAAACACACACACATACACAAACACACACACCTTCAAACATAACAAAAAGCAATGTATCACTTCACACACACACACACACACACACACACACACACACACACACACACACACACACACACACACACACACACACACACACACACACACACACACACACACACACACACTCAAACATAACAAAAAGCAACGTATCACTTCAAGCCCAAGAGGAATAGTCAGAGGTACAGATGCATTTGGGTTTAAACCACATTTCAATTGTTACAATCCCGAAAATAACAGAGAGCCCGTTGCACAGAGGTACAGACCTAGAGATACATAAACATGGAGACACACACTAATACACACAATGAGACAAAAACACACTCACATAAGCTCAGATAGTCAGGCAGAGACAGATGGGTAGACACACAGAGAATCACAAAGACATGAACACACGATAATGCACACACACATTCAAAGAAACACATGCATTAAGCCAAACAGATTCAGTGTGCAGTAACTGACACTGCGCTCTGTCTAACCATCTGCAGCACAATCTGTGTCCCATCAGCTCGTTCCCAGTTTTTACAGATGAAATGTTGATGAGAAAGTGGATCAGTCGCGTGAGGTTTCTCAGCATAATTCCCGTGAAAAGGTGAATCTAGTTAAATGGTCATGGTCATTTGAGCAACTAACAGACTTGTGTACCACATCCGTGTAATCACAGGATATCCAGCTGTGAAATGGATTGATGATGATGACAAGTAGTTATGTTCCCCATAATTAGGTAGAATTAACTTGCAGTGCAGCTTGCTCAGTTCCACAGTCACAAACATTCTCTGTTTCCACCATCCACACTCAGTAACAGTGGAATATACCACTGACAAGATGCACTGTAGAAATTCCCCAAAGTTCCTCACAGAGCAGTTTCCAGAACCACAGCATTATCGCGTGGAACACTGACCAGAGCAGATACACGGGACACCAGTTGACAATGCCACATCAAGCCACTCGCCACCCTTGCTTGGAAAATCGTCTCAGTTCCACAAGTGTCATTCGTTGGAAACCCTCGAACTCCCTCCCTTACATCATTATGAGTTTATCTGGACAAAATGAATGGCAGCAGTTCAAGACGCTAACTCATCGTCAACTTCGCCAGAACAATTATATCTGAGTAATACTTGGTAACCCAGCGGCAATGAGCCAAGCACATTAATGAACCACAAAATAAAGGTCACTGTTAGAAACCCACGTGCTCCAATGCTGAACTTTTGAATAAATTGTGTCCATATTCGAGAAAATTGAAATACGATTTCATTTGAATGCATCAAATTCTCAACAGGCTTCAGAGGGTAGATGGTGAGAAATTGATCCTGTGGGTCTGGGTATCTAAAAATCTATAACACAGTCTCAGAAGTTGCGGAAAAGCTCAGCAGGTCTGACAGAATCTGTGAAGAGAAGCCAGTGTTAAAGTTACTCCATTTACAGATCTTTTGGTTATTATTGAGAGAGCGATTAACTCTCAGGCCTCTGAGTATTTAATATTCTCTGTCCCTGACGATTGTTGATGCACCCTCATTGAGTGCATTTCAGATTGGAAGACACAGATTGCTGGTTTCTCAGCACAGGAAACTGGATATGAAATCTAAGTCTTGCTTTGATTGGATTGACTTCTAGAACAGACTGTATAGAGCTCTCATTTTTTATTCAGCGTTAACCCCATTCCAACTGTTCAGTAATTATTACTTTTCTAACTTCCTACCGCTCTGCTGAATTCCCCTACTCTCATAACACATGAGCTAACCTTTCCCTTCTCTCGGCAGATGTTGCATGACCTTATCAGATTCCTCTGAATGGCCTGTGTTTATTTCAGAGAGAATTATAACTCCCTATTCCTGTTTCTGTGAGAGAAAACATTCTCCAAATCGATTCCTTTAATTCTATTTGTTCACAGAGAAAGGAGGCATTGTTCTGTCCAAATGCATTACATGCTCATGAGTGCATCAATATATTGTGATGATATTAAAAATAAAATATATTAAACATAATGAAATTCATGATGAAGACACGAGACCCAATTCGATCTCTAAGGGGCAGAAATTCGGCCGTGCGAGGTGAAATTGAGGACTGCAGATGCTGTAGATCAGTGTCAAGATTAGAGTAATGCAGGAAAAGCACAGCAGGTCAGGTCGCATCCGAGGAGCAGGAGAGTCGACATTTCGGGCAAAACACCATCTTCGGGAATGAGGATGGGAGTGTCCTTCGTGGACAGATAAAGGGGAGGAAGTGGGGCTGCGGAGAAGGGAGCGGAGAGCGCAATTGATGGATGGAGGTGGGTGTAAATGTGATTGGTCGGAGAGGACGGTGGAGCGGATAGGCGGGAAGGAAGATTGGCAGGTAGGACAGGCCATGAGGATGGTGCCGAGCTGGCAGGATGGAACTGGAATAAGGTGGTCGGAGGAGGAAATCAGGCAAATGGTAAAGGCCACATTGATGCCCTGGGGTTGGAGGTTCCTGAGGCGGAAGATCAGGCGTTCTTCCTCCAGGCACCGGGTGGTGAGTGAGTGGTGATAGAGAAGTTCCAGGTGCAGCATGTCCTCGGCAGATTCGGAGGGGGAATTCAATTCTCCATCCGCCATTTGTTGTTTTGTATGTTGCTCCTGACCCATCAAAACACAGATCTGTGTGAATGCGCAAACAACCTCTTTCTATACATTTCACTCAAAATAATGTCAATAACAGGACGGATTAAAACACAATGCAAACTGTGTTGAATGCTGGATGTAGGGAATCATGTTACTGTAGAGCCTTTACAGCACTGAGATCAGGCTTTCGGCCCATCATTCACAAACCAGTCTGCACTCCCTCTTGAAACCTCTCCAATTGCCCAGATCCCTGTCTGTTTGAAGACTGGGTGGAGTTTGTACATTCTCCCCGTGTCTGCGTGAGTTTCCTCCGGATGCTCCAGTTTCCTCGCACAGTCCAAAGATGCGCAGGTTCGGGTGGATTTGCAACGCTCAATAATCAATAGTGTCCAGGTGAGTGTTGGTTATATGGTTAGCCATGAGAAATGCGGGGTTACAGGAATAGCGTAGAGGGTGAGACTTGGTGTGATGCATGATGAGCCGAATAGTCTGGTTCTACACTGTAAGAATGTTATGATCCTATACTCCATCCCATCTATATCTGTGGATGAAGAGGACTATCACCTGATCAAATATCCCCTTCAATGGGTCAACGTTTGTTTTCTATCTGACAAAGAACTGCAGATGTTGCAGATCTGAGAGACAGCACAAAAATTGCTGGGAAACTCAGCAGGTCCGGCAGCATTTGTGGGGAGTGAACCTTTTGGATCCAGTGTTTGTTCTTAAGGGCTGAAGGCTTCTGATTCTGGTGTTTGCAGAGCTGTTGACGTTTGACAAGCAATTTCTTGTTTTGCTTTCAGCCCCAGTTCTGTTGGTGACGATCACGGCCTTGTTATGTGTGTTTGGGAAAAGGGACTGTTTAGCTGCTAGCGCGGTGCTGGTGTAGTGGTGAGCATAGCTGCCTTCCAAGCAGTTGACCCGGGTCCGATTCCCGGTCATCGCAGTGTTGTGGCTTTTCCTGTGGTTTTGAGCACCAACGTTGCATTCTGTGGCGAAATGGATTTGTCAGGTTGCTTTAGGGTTTTCATGGCGATGGTTCCTGTTAATTGTCGTGACAATCCGGGCAGCGTTGCTCGAAAGTTTTCCTCTCTGCTGCAAATTGCTTATTTGAATATTGTTCGCAACGTAAAGTTCGTTTTGTTTTGTTCGAAAAGTGAGAGATTGCTATCGTCAGAAACCTTAAATAATTACAGAAGTCGCTGGAAATTCGGAACAGATCCAACAGCTTCTATTGTGGACACGAAGAAGATTTAAATGCGTCAAATTTCTTCAAGGTTAAAATACATTCGCACCTCAAAACCATTTGGAAGCTTAAGAATAACAAACATTACATTATACCGTTTCCTCATCCGTTCAAGTTTCACAATATCATTCCAGTAGCAGGAAGACCAGATTTGTGTGGTTTATACAATGTTACTATATTCGAACATTGACTGTTTCGTAGTTAAATGATGTTTCATTTCGTTAAGTTTTCCACTAGAGTTGGGTTAGTCCACACTTTGTTTTTAGTTTGTGTTACAACGATAGTGAAAGTAAATTGTGTTACGGTTCAAGCCTGGAAGTTTCACCAATTGAATTGCATTGCCGTACATTTGCCTTCAGGAGAAAAGAAAAGGGGATCTAGACCATCTTCTTAATTAATAGGAGTTTGATCTGGTTCAACACCTCCTCAATTTTGGTCAATAAATGTTCCTACAGTCCGCATCAATGATTTTCACAGATTAGAGGAGGATGCACAGACACAGTTATTAATTGTTATTACCTCGGACATGAGACGTTTCGGAATGATATTTCTCAGACCATCGACTGTCTGCTCAGCCAAGGTTAAAGGCCTGGAATCCGGCAAAATTGGGAACAATGCAATTCCCAGGAGACTGAGAGGATACTAACAGAGCGGGAGGTGGAGAGTCGGGAACAGAACTACAGGGACAGTCCGCTCTGATCACTGACCCTTCACCGTCAGTATATCCAGTGCCAGGAATGACTGCCATTGGTAAGAATGACAAAATGATATTATGGAAAATAAAGAGCATGAAAGTAAGGTAAGGTTTAAAGCATGAAAGCAAGGGAAGGCTTAAAGCATGAACCCCACTGGCGATCTGTTGCAAGGGGTCTGTAGAATGCAGGATGAGATAAGAACAGTGAAATTCTCTCACACCAATTAGCAAAGAAAGGTTGACGCTGAAAGATCTCGATGGTGAGATTAGATTACAGTTAGTAAAGTTAGGCTTCCTGTTAAGTATCATTATGACTCGATTGGGAGCATAAATATTTGGGACATGACATTAAGTATCAAATTAATAGTTAATAGAGTCAGCCTGATTGAGATTATTGAAAATAAACAACTAATTATGATATTGGGAAAATATGAAGTAGGGTCTGGAATTAAAGACCATTGTTGCGAAAGCTGACATTAAATATCTAACCGTCACATGAGAATAACGTAAAGTGGAATGAACAATTAAACAGATGATGGGAACTAACATCACTGGTTTATTGTGTAGCGAGTGTGAGGTACTTTGATTAATATATTTAGACATGCTGATAAGCAAACAAAGCATGGAAAAAATTTATAAAAAACACATGGACAATGAAGTTCGAGAGCATTCGTGAATCTGCTTTCTCGGTGTCACGGTTTTTCGTTTGCAAATAACAGACCGACTTCTTGAAGAACACTCTACGTCTCCTGGTGATTCTCCAGACTTTTTCCACGACAAAACTCAGCAGGTCTGGCAGCATCCATGCAGAGAGAATCGTGGACAATATTTAACAACTTCATCAGGACGACACAGGTACTGCCAAACCAGATAGTTTTGTCAGCAATTTCTGATTTTGTTTCAAATTCCCAGAGTCCACAGTTCATTACATTAACCTTTAAACCATTGTAGAAAGTTCTTTGTGGTTCTTCAACGGAAATTTTCCGTTTGAGGAACATTTTCCTGCCTCATTAGAAACAAGAAACCCTGCAGCAGAGAAAACAGATGTTTTAACAACAACGATCGCTGTCGCCTTTGGAGGTCTTGAACCACCAGCCTTTCATTTAACGGTCTAATACGCTGAAACTTCCAACCTAAAATCTTGCCCGAACATCTAAAGCAGGCTGTGATGGACTTCAGTCTGTCCTTCCCAGACCGAGAAGTGTCCGCTTATCAGTTTTATTTTTCCAAAATAAAGTCTGGAACATTCATTGTGGAGGCATGGGAACAGTCTTATCCCATCCACGTCAGACACACCCCTGTCAATGAGCACCAGCTCTCCTCCAACTGGGGCCATGTCCCTTCAAGCCTCCCAGTCCTTTGTGTGGTACCGAGTTTTTTCATTGTCCCGGAGTCTAGATGAGATTTGTGTTTGTCCTGTAGAGGAACGAGAATTATTTCAATGTCTCAGATCAGTTCATGTCCCGAGAACATCAAAGTTAATGGTCTGTCCTCTTAAAGAAGGGGAGGCTGTCTTGACTGTCTCTGCTCATTCGGGCAGTTCACCCGTCTTCATTCTCCTTGGATTTCACTTCTCACAGTGTTTCTGAAGATTCACAATGTTGGAGACTGGGTTATATGGTTTGCCTCTTTTACATTCTTTCCACCTGCCAATTGATAATATTTTCCCAAAATCTCTTTAACACTCCTCTGCCTTGCACCATGTCCAGGGTCGAGATTTCCTGGCATTTGGTGAGATTCCCGAGGTTGTCTTTGGAGCCAAGAGAGTTAACTGAAGATGTTTTGCAGCTGTTTATCTTGATGGGGGAGGGAGCGGTGGGGATTGGCACATTGACGATCAGGAGGAAGTATTATCACTGAACAGGGTCAATGTCCAGAGGGCTGTGATTGAAGGAATGTAATGAAATGCAGCACTTGTACACAGTAAATTCACAGAATACTGCAGAAAACCGACGGATCTAGCGGTACTTGTGGAAAAAGAAACAGCGATAACATTTTGAGAGTGATATATTTGTGATCAAGCACTCGACTTTCTCGTGCACTAAACTGCCAGCGAAATTATAGCCAATGAAGCGTTTTTGAAGAAGATTCAGGTTTATTTGTTCATTCCAAATTCAAAAAAGGCAATGCTGCAAACACTCAGAGCTGGCACTTGACAGTGCAGACCGATCTTAAGGGATTTTTCTGCTCTGATATACACCTGGGATAATGTGGCACCAGAAGGCCTCCTCACAGGAGAAGGGGCCAATTATGTAAGACTTAGGTGTGGGGGATATTTCCTCTTTCAGAGGGTAGCAAATCTGTGAGGTTGTTTGCAACAGAGGGTTGTCAAGGCTGCATACATGCAAGGCTGAGAAAGACAGGCATTTGGTCACTTCGGGAATCTAGGGCCTCAGAGATGAGGCCGAAAGGGGAGTTTAGGATTAACCAAATCAGTCGTGATCTCATTGAAACTTGTCGCTGACTTGATGGGTTAAATTGCTTCCATCTGCTCTAATATCTTTGTTGTCATTTCGAAAATGTAAACCACAGTTGCACATTAAGAAAAGCAGAAAGTTTAGAAGAAATGATTACAGTCAAACTGAGTCAACATCATTTTTGAAAGGAAAAACACACGATGACAATCTGACAGATTTCTTTGGTAGCATTACCTGCAGACTTGGTGAAGGACAATGCTCAGTAAAGTTCATTTGAATTTTAGCAAGCAATCAATAAGGGGCTATATAAAAGTCTGTTGCACAATAAAGGAGTTCTCGGTGTTGGGTCATAAAGCAGCATTGTCTGTCCATTGTCTATTTAACAGAAATCACCGAATCAAGATTAATGAGCATTTTTCAAGTTGGAAAGATATATTTAGTGAAATCCAGACTGGTCACTCATCGGATTTAATGTTTTATCTGACCGAATGACTTGGAGGAAGTGGCAGAGTGAAATGCTGCGATACACAATAGGTGGGTGAGCATATTATGATAAGGATGTGGAATTTTGCAAACAGGTATCGATAGTATGAGTGAGTGGAGAAGTCTTGGCAAATGCAGTTTCATGTAGGGGCACTTTTATCTGTTAATAGATTCACAGCTCTCCATTCAATTTGCAATGTTGCAACCCCACACAAGAGCGCATTCGGTCGCTGTTGCAGATTTTGTTGATTCATTGTTACCACTGTTTTTGATCATGTATTGGTTTCTGAGTGAAAATTGTTTCCACTGTACCGGAGATGCCAGAGACACGTTTATCAGTTCAGCCGAATATACGATAAACAATGTCCCTTTCAGAACGTGAGGTTCCATTCCAACCATGCACCAACCAAAATATCCAGAGCCCTGGCATGCGAATGGCCACATGCCCGGGGGATTGACAGTGACGGCTCCATGTCAAATAGTGCTGAAACAAAAGTAACTGATTTCGAATGCTCTGAATGAAACCGAACGGAATTCTCCCTAAAATTTTCCCAATTCACTCAGAAAATGATGCTGTTGCGTGCACGTGGGTTTACATAATGAACAGTTTATTGTCAGTAACAGGGGTGGGGTGGGGCAGGATAGTGAGGTTTTCGTGTGGCTGAGATGTGATCTGGTCGAACGGGGAATTCAAACGCCCACAGAACAGAGAGCTGGTTGATCCAGGAACTCACTCCCATCTTCTGTTTCAGTACCAACAAAAGAAATTGAGGGAAAATCTCAGCAGGTCTGGTAGAATCTTGGATAAGAAAATAGAGTTAAGACTTCAAGACCAGTGACACTTCATTCTCCATGTCCATCTCCCTCTGCCTTTCACACCTTGCCTTTTTATTGAATATCTCCTGACTTCCAACTTTATACTCAGATCATCTTTTATTATTTCGTCTCCAAACATTTTTCCATCTCTAAACTTACATCAGAGGTGTTCCATCATTCACCTCACCCAGTTATGACCGGAGGACTTCGAACTGAAATAAAAACTCTGTTTCTATTTGCTTAGATTCCGGATGGCCAGGGACAAGAAGGCAACGTTGGACAGTTAGAGCGTTCAGCACATCCAGTCTGCCCGATCATTCGATCATGGCTGATATCTTTCCCAACCCAATTCTCGAGCCTTCTTTCTGTGACACTAAGCTTCCCTGAATTCTGGATCCAGTATATTTCCCAGAATGGGTCTGAATCCGCCCCAACTTTCTCCACATCTGCTGGCAGCTGTTACACCGCGTCTGTGTGTGATCAAACACAGTTTCAGTCCCACACAGCAAACCCGGTCTGTTCGGAGCAAAGCAATACCCGCTATGGGACAGATATATTGGTCTCTTGCCCCAATTGTTTTTCTGCGAGGGACTAGTTAGCTCCTTCACCACTCACGGCAAGGACTGGTGCTTCAAAATGTGGTGAGTATGAAAATAGGCACAAACATTTGGACAGGTTAGGTCAAGGGTTATTCTAAACATCAGTGGAGTCCCTGCTTCAGAGTCTGAGTTTGAATCGCACAGACCTGGATCCAATTCGCACTCAGGAAATAAAGATTTATTTCTCTTCTTTTGGTTTATCTGAATGAAAACTATTTCCTGCTTCCACACAGAGCACAGACGCGGATCTGCCAGAATCAATCCAGTTATTGATTGCATCCAACTTGAAGGATAATTGCGGCAGATACACGAGAGACCTGTCACCGCAAATCGCCTCTAAGAATCTCGCCTTTCTCAGCTGAAACTATCTCACTGTTCCTTCAATGTCGTTTGTTTTAATTCTCGGAACTCCCTCCCTAGCGACATCATGGATGCATCTCTGTGCTGAGCACTTCCACGATTCTGTAAAGTAACTTACTATCGCAAGATCTGGAGTAATTATGGATGGGCAGTGAAGCTGATCCCAAAGAGTGACGTGCATACTCCAGAAATTCGTTTCAAGCGGCTACAATTTCGAAGTGGAAACCCAAAGTAGTCGGGAACAAGTGAGAAGTTTCGAAGGGGGAGTCGGATAAACTGAAATTCAATGATGACTGGGAGACGTGAGGCAAGAAGTCAGTGAGGTGCTGTTGGTGCAAGGCTCAATGTCAGTGCTAATGGGTTAGTCCTTACTACCCACTGTTAACACCGACTCACACACCACTGCTGGTAAATTCACCACAATTACCCAGATCTTTTGGTATGAGATTCGCTCTGTGCATATACACGCGTTTTATCGGCCCCGAGAGGATGAACGCATCCTCTTTATCCTGTCAGATTACAGAGGTGAAGGCAATAGTTTGAAAGCAAAGCAAGAAGAGATTGCCCTTTCGGTGCATTTTCAGTGATGGAAGACCAGCTGTGAACTGTTCTTTTCTGCATAAGCGCAGGTTGATATATATTCTCATCGAGCAGCTTTATTACTGCAAGGAAGTCCGACTTACTGTGATCAAATAGTTAATTAAATGCACATATGGATTTGAAGAACACCGTATGTGGCTTTGTCAGTTAAAGCATCTGGTAATAACCAGGCGAGTATGGTGTCAAATGCTCTGAAATGTTCCGTACATTGAAAATGAATTACAGAAACTTATTGTAAAAGCCGTGTTGTTGATCCAATATCGGGAAAGTGACGGCTCAGCATGCTTCTTGTGTTTGAGCTCAGCCCGTTGTTATTTGGTGATACCAAGCCCTGCCGCCTGCTGTGGACCCATTAGTCAATGTTCTATTCTGCTGATCCAACGCCGAGATTCTGTACTCTGCTCAACAATGATCTCTCCATCGCTTCTACTTTTAGTCTCCAGCTGTCAGAGCTAGTCTTTTTTTTTGAATAATGAAGTGAGGCAGGAGACACTGCAGACTTGCCAGGAAATGTTGTGGTAATAACGCATTCATTGCGAGATGACAGCTCTCATTGTCTGCTGTCACCATTCATTAATTTTAGGCAAACTGCAATGACGTCATTGAAATCCTATAATTGGAGAGAAACTGCTTTTCTTCTGGTCGGTTAGGAATTCTAATTACAATTGTAAATGGTCATATTTTGAGTGAAGAAATGTCACCTGACCTCAGACCTAAGTGACAGAGATATTACCTGGAGACTGTGAGCCCAGTTCTACACACTCTGGCCGGGGAGGGGTGGGGGTGGGGCGGGTTGGGGGGGTAGGTGTAGAAAGCCACGAAACAGGAATACTCTCAAACTGTCGCCGAATTTCAGACTTTTCCAAGAGTAGGAATAGAAATTGAGGGATATTGAAAAACAGAGAGTGGGAGAATGTAGAAGAGAGTGAGATGGTAGAGAGAGACAAAGGGAAACAAATAGATAAGCATACGAAGGTAGACACTGAAAACAGAAGCTCTCCATTCAACGTTGTTGCTCATGGACAGAAAGGACAAGATAAAGGTAATGGGTAAGGCCAGACTTTCACCAACTCAGGAGAACAGCAACAGCATTACAGCCGATATGACATTTTTCATTTTACAGATGACGTATGTCAGGTAATGAGAGATTCTGATATGTATGCTGATTCGTGAATTGAAACTGGCAATTACCCAGGAATTAAAACAATAAAATGCACAAGTAACCTGATTCTGTCGATATAAAACATTAAATCTCTTTGTCTCCACAGGTGCTGTCAGGCCGGCTGAATTTGTTTGTCAATTCCAGTTCTGGATTCAGATTTCCAGGATTCGCACTTACTTGTTTTACGCCAATCTGAATCGTGTTTGTGACAAAACTCCATCAATTGTCAGCACCATACAACATTCACTGCTTTGGGAAGGCTGTCAACAAGATAACCCGTCCGAGGAAATCTCCCATTGCCACAGCAGTAAGAGTACTGAATCCTTATCACTAGATTTCAGGGAAATTGAAATATGGCGCTGCATGTTTCCTTAATTAATCCCTTTTATTTTTTCATTCGTGATCATTTTAGCTGCACATCAATTTCGTTCTTTCTTCCATTTCTTTCAGCGTGGAAAAGGCCTTTCCGCCTATCTGCAGTGCGGAAGACCGGATATTCATCTACTCTAGTCCCAGTTTCCAGCACGAGGCACTTAATCTTGCATGTTCTGATGTTTCCAGGGTAAATTTCAATGAGATACTCCCTGTGCTTTAAAGGACACAATCATAGGACTGAACTTTGACGTGGTCACACTGTATGGTAATCCCCCTGAGGAAATCATCCTCATTTTCATCCACACAGGTGGACAGACAGACAAATCCCCCGAGAGCAGGAGAGATGTCAGGATGAGACCAGTTTAACGTGCTTCTCGTCCGCCAGTTTCTCCGATCACCTCACCGCAGCATGTCAAAGATTTCTGCAGCACAGAAAATGCACTTCAGCTGAACAAGTTTGCACCAGTCGAACACAAGTCCCTGACTGTTCTCGTCTCATTTTCCACCAGTTGGCTAACAGCTTCAAACGCAGTTGGTGATAGAAGTGTACATCTCAATGCGTCTCAAATTTCTCTAGAAATTTCTGCTTGCTGCACCCTGACAAGCAGTGGGTTGCAGATTCCCACCATACCCAATTTTCCCGTTTTTGTTTTTAAGTTGACTCTTCCAGTCGAAGTCAGGGAGCAATTTCCCTTCGCAATTATTGGCATTTCTCTATCGCCATCAGTAGGATTCGAGACTGCATGATTAAAGCCATATGAATTTCAATTCCATTGCCTGAACCACTCATCCAGGACGACAGGACGACACTGTGCAATTCACTTTCCAGGTCTCTTTCCTAGTAGAGCTGAGGAAGAGTAAATCATTATTGGGTTTGTTTGAATCCAATCATTTCACAGCTTCCAAACGTGTAAAATTTCGGTGCGTGGTGAGGCTGGCTGCATCATCCTGATGGATGAAATGGGCATTCAGTTAAAATAAAAACAGAACTTGCAAGAGAACCTCAGCAGGTCTAGCAGCATTTCTGGAGAGACATTAAGAGGCAGTGTTTCAGAACGTCATCAGCGCTGTGTTTTCTCCCACAGGTACTCCCAAATTGGCTTGTTTCTGCAGCAGTTTCTTTTTGGCTTCAGATACCCACAAGTCACAGTTCTTGACATTAATTTTGACAGCAATGCGGAAATGTCATCGTGATTAGTCACACGATAGTGTTTCCATTTGGAGAATACCTGTTGACCTCATTAGAAACCGAAAAGGTGCAGCAAAGCAAACAGGTGTATTAAGGACAGCAATCGCTGTCGCCCTGGTGGCTCTTGAATCAACTATCTTTCATTCAGCAGATGAATGCGCTGACACATGCAAACCAGCACATCGCACGATCCTCCAAAGTAGGCGGTTACTGAATCTCAATTTCAGTCTGCCTTCCCAGAATGACAACTGTCCTCTATCAGATGTACTTTTCCAAAATAAAGCCTGGGACGATCAATATGGAGACATAGTAACAGTCTGATCCCACTCACTGCAGGCATACCCATGTCACTGGGAAGCGTCTCGCCCACAACCGGGACAGTCTGGGTTCCAGCCTCTCAATTTTTGTCTGGCCCGAGCTTTTTCAATGTCCTGGAGTCCTCATATACAAAAACGTGAAATCTTTCAATGTCTCAGTTCAGTTCGTGTCCCGAGAACATCAGAGTTAATGTCCCGTCCCCTTAAAGAGGGGGAAGCTGTCTTGACTGTTTCTGCTCAGCCTGACAGTTCACCCTTGCTGATTCCCCTCCGATTCCACTTCCCAAAAAGTTTCTGAAGATCCACAAAGCTGGAGACTGGTTTCCATATTTTGCCTCCTGAGCATTGTTCCGCTCTCAAATGTCAATATTTCCCCAAAATCTCTTCACTATCCTCTGTCTTGCACCATGCCCGGGGATGAGAATTCCCTTTATGAGGAGAGAGTCCAGAGGCTGGTCAGTTTCACTTTGGAGCGAAGAAGGTGAACCAGAGATTTCCTGCGGCTGTTTATAATGATGTGGGAGGAAGCGGTGGGGATGGGCGCTTTGACGAACAGGAAGAAAACTTGCCACCGTCCAGGGTCAGTATATAAAGGACTGTGATTAACGGAATCGAATGGAAAGTTGCACTTTTGAACAGTTCATTGAGAGAATACTGCAGAAAGTCGATGCGTCCAGCAGTATCCTTGGAAAGAGAAACGATCAAGGTTTTGATAGTGGCACAGTTCTGATTAAGAACTCGAGGTTACAAAATCAAATCGAACAACTGGCATGGTTTGTTGAGATTGTTCTTTTTTTTCAAGTTTGAGCGCGAAATCTCCTTTCGGTATCATTGAAAACGTAGCCGGCAGAATTCGAAACTGCGTGAAGTCCCAATGGATTTCTAACCCATCACCTTTCCCACTTGGACCCGACTACACATTTAACTCCTGTGCTTAGTACATGTCATGAAATGAATGTTTCCAACCTGAAATACCAGTATTTGGCTTGCCCTGTCCACAGCCTGACCCAAGTATTCGCTGTAGCCCTCTCTTGGTTCAGAACGGAGTAGGATGCTGGGACATCCAGTTGAATTACAATGCGTTGATGAGAGATAATTGTGGCTCAGCAGTTAGCACTGCTGCCTCGCATTACCATGGTCCCAGGTTTGCTTCCAACGTCGGGCCACTGTCTGTGTGCTGTTTGCACATTCTCCCCCTATCTGCCTGGGTTTCCTTTCACAGTCCAAACGTGTTCGTCAGGTGAATTTGTCGTGATAAATTGCCCATAGTGTTTGGTGCATTACTCACAGGGAAATGAGTCTGGGTGCGTTAATTTTCAGAGGGTCAGTGTGAACTAGTAGGGCCCAGTGCCACACTGGAGGGAATTTAATCCATTAAAGTGGATGGGATGGATCCATTTTCATGTGCAGAGTGATTAATAAACATAACAGTGGATCGAAAAAATAAAAACGTTGTTGTATTGGTCCAGTGCTTTCATCGCCAGCTGAGTCACTGAGGGTTACCTCAGATTACAACAGGATCTGGGCCAGATGGATCAATGGGCTGAGAACTGGCAGCAGGAATTTAATTGAGTTAAATGCGAGGTGCTGTATTTTGGGAAAGCAAATCTTAGCAGGACTTATGCCATTAATGGTAAGATCCTATAGAGTGTCGTAAACAAGGAGACCTTCGAATGCAGGTTCGTAGCTCCTTGAAAGTGGAGTCGCAGGAAGGTAGAATAGTGAACAAGGCGTCTGGTATGCTTTCCTTTATTGGTCAGAGTCCTGAGTACAGGATTTGGGAGGTCATGTTGCGGCTATAAAGGACATTGTTTAAGCCAATGTTGGAATATTGCGTGCAATTTTGTTCATCTTCCTATTGGAAAGATGTTGTGAACATTGAAAGGGTTCAGAATAGATTTACAAGGATGTTACCAGGGTTGGAGGATCTGAGCTGCAGGGAGAGGCTGATCAGGCTGGGGCTATTTTCCATGCTGCGTCGGAGGCTGAGGGGTGACCTTCTCGAGGTTTACACAATTATGAGGGGCATGGATAGGATTAAGAGACAAAGTCTTTTTCCTGGGGTCGGGGAGTCCAGAACTAGAGGGCATAGGTTTAGGGTTAGAGGTGAAAGATATAAACGAGCCCTATGGAGCAATGTTTTCACGCAGAGGGTGGTACGTGTATGGAATGAGCTGCCAGAGGATGTGGTGGAGGCCGGTACAATTTCAACATTTAAGAGGCATTTTGATGGGCAAATGAATGGGAAGGGTTTGGAGGGATGTGGGCCGGGAGTTGGCAGGTGTGACTAGATTGGATTGGGATATCTGGTCGGCATGGACGGGTTGGACTGAAGTGTCTGTTTCCATGCCGTGCATCTCGATGACTCTATGATTCTCTGTGATCTTGAAGAAGATTCGCTTTTGGCAAATCTAATGTGCAATTCATATCTGTTTGTGTCATCTGATGTCTAGATATGAAAATGTTTCAAATACTCACAGCTGGCTCTGCATAGTTAAGACCGATCTTCCGGTGTTTATCCTGCTCTGATTTACACCTGGGAAGATGTGGGGCCAGTGGGCCTTATCACAGCGGATGGGGTCAAACATGTAAGACTGACGTGAGGAAAATATTCTCTCTTTCAGAGGATAGCAAGTCTGTGGAAATGCACCCAACAAATGTCTGTCAAGAATGGGTACATTCAAGGCTGAGATAGACAGTCATTTAGTCAGCCCGCAATCAAGGGCCACGGAGATAAGGCTGAAAAGTAGAGTTGAGGATTATACAAAGAAGCCGACATATCATTGAAAGCTGTCGCTGACCTGATGGACTAAATTGCTTCTATCTGCTCTAATGTCTTTGCTGTCATTTGGAAAATGCTAGACACCATTTAAGATGAGTAAAAACACAACGTTAAGATGAGATGTTTGCACTCAAGCTGAGCCAACATTATTTATTGAAAGGAAAATCACACTTGCCAATTTGCCAGATTGTTTTGCTAACATGACCAGCGGAGCTGATCAAGGGAGCTGTTCGGTATAGTCCTTTCCAATTTCTGTCAAATACTCAATTAGGAGCCATATAATAGATCATTGCACACTGAGAGATATCACGGTGTTGGGTAATAAATCAGCATTAACTGTCCACTGTCTACTCACAAGAATTAACCGAATTGATATCATTGAACAGTTTTCAAGTTGAAAACATATAATTAGTGAAATACAGAATGGTCAGTCATCGGACTTCAATGATTTATCTGTCTTAATGATTTGAAGGAAGTGGCAGAGTGAAATATGTCCAGTTCTGCTGCCGATACGCAATCAGTAAGCGGGCTTATTTTGATGAGGACGTGCAAATCTGCAAAAAGATATCGATAGGATGAGTGAGTGGAGAAATCTTGCAGTTTCATGTTGTGAGTGTGAGGTCATGCACTTTGTTAGGAATAATCAAAAGACAGCTTATATTAATATGGAAAGAAACCCAATAAAAGTGTAGTTCAGATGGTTTCCAAGAAAAGACGGAAACTAAGTCGCCTGTAAAGTAATCGGTGACCAAGATATGGCTTGTCTTGATCTATGGGCCATACATATTTTATTGATTATTGTTCTCCAAACATTCTTTACAATAGAACCGTGAGTGGGAGAGGGGAAATTAAGATCACTCATGATTACTGCCATCTTTTAGCACTCACACACAGTACTTTTTCTTGTACGACTTATTTCTCACTCTGGTTACTGCGAGTGGGCTTGTCAACTACACCTGCTATTGACTTCTTTTCTCACTGTTCCTTATCTCGACCCAAAACACATTTTACATCCTTATTTCCTGAATCAAGGCAATCTCTACACATTGCATAAATATCACTAAAATCTCGGCATTTCGCAATCCTCTGAATTTCATCTTCCAATATTAATTGATTCTTTACTGTGTTGTAATTGAACTTGATAAGAGAAAGACAAAAAAGACATTGGTGGACCTGGGCTTCACACGCGCGTTATTGAAGTTAAAACGCAGATTACTGCCCACAATACGATCATAGAAGCACTCACTTAATCTTCAGGAAGCACAGTATAAGTACAGTGTTGTAGGGCATGTCAAGAGCAGCACCAGAAACACAACAGAAATACTGTTCTGGGCTACTATTTTGTATGTATTTCTCAATGAGCAATAGACTTTTACATGTGTTCCATCGGGAGGTACATCACAAAAGGAAGTAACCAGTGCTGCAGACGGTCATATAACCCCAGTTCCAACTCCCGGGGTCAGAGATACTCAGTGTCCTACATATCGATATGAGGAACAGCTGTCCGTGGCATTTACGGGCTTGATGAACTTTATGAATGCACCTCGCACGTTGTCAGCCATTTTCTCCTATATATTGTTTCGTGCAGTCCCTTGGTGGAATCTCGTCAAATACTTTGTCCTGCACTTGATGGGTATTGAGTGTTGTGTTATCAAACCCCAACAATTGGAAGCGGAAACTATTGATTGAAACTAATTCAACTCATAACACTCACAGGACCGCAGCGTTTCACAGGAGCTTCAGCAGCGCTGAGAATGTCATCGAGAAAGGGGAGGAAAAGGCTGGAAACCTTCTTCACAGCTCCGCTGAAAATTCCAACAACAACTCCGAGGACCGGAGCTTCACATCTTTTTGCTCCAAACCTCCATGGTTTTCTTCCCCAGAGAATTGCACCCCCAACTCCCGCGTGCAAGGTGAGGATACCAAGCCCGACACTATCAAGGATGGTAGTTAGAGCGAGGGCAACACCGGTCACTATCATATGGACAGCCACAAACACACTCTTTTCATATGGAAGTCTCGGCAGCCGCAGTTAAGGGGACCCAAGCAGCCTGTGCTGAGTGTTCATATTCCGGACTATTTGTGTTGTACACCGTTTCACTTGAAAGTGAATGGAGATCGTTCTTTCACCGCTGTTGTGAAGCCAGATGCTGCGTTGAACTTGCTCGCTGTTTTTTGTTGCTGTGGCGAAACGGTGGGCAATCGCGTTATAAAACGTTGTTATACTTCTCTAATTTCCTTCATTACTGCATTGATGAGGGAGGCTGGTGATTGGCTGTCTCGATCAGATGGAGGCACCATTGTTGACCGAATTTAATGAAGAATGGAATTGGAAATCTTCACTTTTCATGTTTCATTGTTGTTTTGTTTTGTTTTCTATTACTTGAGCAATTTCTGGGACTTCGCAAAGCGCTAAATGTCCAGGATGTTTGGAAGCACCTTTTGGAATTGTCTCTCTGCCATTTATGTGAGCGGTTCATGACATACACGTCAGCAATTTTCTTGCTTTTCTCACCGAAATGACCAGAGGCCTTAGGAGCCGCAAACACAGGCACTCATATTGTTCATTTCAGTGTGTGTGGCACCGAAGGCATCTGGTGCTTTTGGTGATATAAGCGAAAAAAATATTGACTGCCTGTGAAAACAGTGAGTGCTCCAAAACCTCCTCAAATCCATTCGAACAGCCCGCTTTCGGATACATAGAGGGCCGATTTTGCTGCCATGTTCTGTGTCTGAAATGGTCAGCGCATTTGGCTGAAATGTTGGTGGCTCGAGCTCACGCAGGCAAAGTGCTTCAATTATTTCAGATCAATCATTGAGACCGATCACGTACCGACATTGTAATCATCAAACCTTCACCCCGAATCCGCGTGGAGTGAGACGGGAACTCGCAGCAGAATGCCACAACACTATTTGCAAACCTTCAGTGCCAGCAGAAAGCAGCACTACAGCTTCAAGCAGCGGCTTACTGCTCAGCCCTGGGACACACTCAGAAAAACCCCTTCCTCAGGAATGGTTCTTCCCGTGTGAAAGGAGCAAACAATCCAGTCGAGTTTGTAAACAGCTTCAGAAAAGTAGAAGAATGCTCCTGTTCGTGGAAAGGTTTTTAATCAAAACTTCTGTCTTGGAAATGACAAATGGTAAAAGTTGTAGGCAGGAAAAACAAAGCAAGTGTTGATTGTGAGGACTGTGTCTCGTCAGGCAGACTGGGTGTCCAACATTCTAATCAGTAATGATTGCGTGCCATTAGGTAATTTTCCAATTGATTTGCCATCTGCCAGAGTGACGGAATCACATCGGCGACCTAAACATGAGGGGAAAAAACAATTAAAGTATTAATATTGAATATTAAATCCCGCTACAAGTGCTAAATAAATTACAATTTTCTGAAAGAATAACAGTGAGAAGTGAAAGGTGGGAATGATGTTATTTGTGATTGGGAGGAATGAAGGAATCCTTGCAAATTTCAGTACCACGTGAATTATGCTCTGTATGAAATGGCAAACTAAGCCACTGTACCCCTGGGTTGGCTACAGGGTCGCGGGGTCATGCCCCACGGTGGGCGCTCTTCCTCGTTAATACAATCCTTGCTCTCCATTCCACTTGCAGTATAACAACAGAGTGCTATTTATGTTGCCACGTCGGTTCCCCTGTTTTAGATCACACGTCGCTTTCTGAGTGAAATCTATTTCCAATTTACTGGAAGTGCCAGAGATAAGTCTATCAGTGACCCTTTCCGAACGTGATGTTCCACTCCAGCCGTGCAACACCCAATGTGCTCAGAGACACTGAATGGGAATGGCAAATTGTTGGGGGGACTGACAGTGAGGGTTCCATATCAGATGGTCCTGAACCAAAATTAACTCATTCAGGATGTTCTGATGGAACGTGAAGGGAACACTTCCTCGAAGTTTCCCAGTGCACAAGAAAAATTAGATTAGATTAGATTACTTACAGTGTGGAAACAGGCCCTTCGGTCCAACAAGTAACACCAATCCGCCGAAGCGCAACCCACCCAGACCCATTCCCCTACATTTACCCCTGCACCTAATACTACGGGCAATTTAGCATGGCCAATTCACCTGACCTGCACATTTTTGGACTGTGGGAGGAAACTGGAGTACCCGGAGGAAACCCACGCAGACACGGGGAGCATGTGCAAACTCCACACAGTCAGTCGCCTGAGGCGGGAATTGAACCCGGGTCTCTGGTGCTGTGAGGCAACAGAGTTAACCACTGTGCCACCGTGCCGCCCCAATGATTTTGTTGTGGTGCCAATGTGGGTTTAGGAAATGAACAGTTTATTGTCAGTAACGGGAGTTGGGGTGGGGCAGGATTGTGAGGTTTCTGTCTTACTGACAGAAGTGATCTGGTTGAACGGGGAAGTCAAATATCCACAGAGCAAAGTGACTGGATCAGTCGAGGACCACTATCCCATCTTCTGTTTATGTACCAACAAAAGACATTGATGTAAAATCTCAGCAGGTCTGGGAGTATGTTGGAAAGCAAAACAGTGTTAAGACCTCGGGACCAGTGACACATCTTGTTCGATGTCCATCTCCCTGTGCCTTTCTGCACACATCTTTTTATTGAATATTTCCTGACTTCCAACTTTATAATCAGCTTCTCTTTTGTTACTTCCTCTCCAAACATTTTCTATCATGCTAATAACCCCGGACAACATCGATCTACTCGAAAGAGCAAGGTAGTGCATTGAGCGGCTGCCAGTTTCAGCCTGCTAATGTCAGTAGTGTGAGAAACAATGCTCACACACTTCAATAATTGCAGTCCGAGACGAAATCTGAATCAGAAGTGTCCTTTATTTTACACTTGCAAGAGGGTGAGATGTCCAGTGTCTATAAGGCAAGGGACATACACACCCCAAATTCAATTAATACACAACATTTATATAATTTGGTTTCTTTTGTTTTTCATTGCTCCTCCCCTGCTAACATCTTCCACTTCCCTCAGACCGGCACTCTGTTTATCTCTTGCCTTATCCGGCCTCGTCTGTGACAAAATGCTTATTCTGGCCTCACAAGGCCGTTTGACCTCATCCCGCAGTAGGTCATTGTTAGGCATATTCTTTCTTCATCATTATCTACTCCTTCCATCTGTACGTTCCCCTGATCCTTATGACCCTTTTAATTGGGGTTTGTTCCTGTGTTTCGTAAAAGTGGGAAACAGATGTTTATTCCTACTGTTTGTACAGGCGTAATCTAGCTTAACTTCCTCCCCTCACAGCATCTTATTTATTCGCCTGTAATATCTCCCATTGTTTTGCAGTCACGTTTCATTCTGGCATACAAGTTTAGCCATTACAAGAACAATTATGTATTTCCTCCACATAAGTTCATTTACTTTGTATAAGAAAATGGAATTGCAGAAGTAACACTATTTTTCCCACATCGGCCGCACTGTCAGGAGTTTAGTTCTGAGGAAGGGCCGCACTGTCAGGAGTTTAGATCTGAGGGAGGGCAGCACTGTCAGGTGTTTAGTTCTGAGGGAGGGCCGCACTGTCAGGAGTTTAGTTCTGAGGGAGGGCCGCACTGTCAGGAGTTTAGTTCTGAGGGACGGCCGCACTCTCAGGAGTTTAGTACTGAGGGACGGCCGCAATGTCAGGAGTATAGTTCTGAGAGAGGGCCACACTGTCAGGAGTTTAGTTCTGAGGGAGGGCCGCACTGTCAGGAGTTTAGTTCTGAGGGACGGCCGCACTCTCACGAGTTTAGTACTGAGGGACGGCCGCAATGTCAGGAGTATAGTTCTGATGGAGGGCCGCACTGTCAGGAGTTTAGTACTAAGGGAGTGCCGCACGGACTGGAGTTTAGTACGGAGAGAGGGATGCACTGTCAGGTGTTTAGTACTGAGGGACGGCCGCACTGTCAGGAATTTAGTACTGAGGTAGGGCCGCCCTGTCAGGAGTTTAGTTCTGAGGGAGGGCCGACCTGTCAGGAGTTTAGTTGTGAGCGAGGGTTGCACTGTCAAGGTTTTAGTACTGAGGGAGAGCCGCAATGTCAGGAGTTTAGTACTGACGGAGGGCCGCACTGTCAGGAGTTTAGCTCTGAGGGAAGGCATCACTGTCAGGTGTTTAGTTCCGAGGGAGGTCCACACTACCAGGAGTTTAGTAATGAGGGAGGGCCGCACTGTCAGTAGTTTAGTACTGGTGGAAGGACGCACTTTCAGGAGTTTACTTCTGAGGGAGGGCCGCACTGTCAGGATTCAGTATTGAGGGAGGGCCGCACTGTCAGGAATTTAGTTCTGAGGGAGTTCATCACTGTCAGGTGTTTAGTACGGAGGGAGGGTCGCACTGTCATGTGTTTAGTTCTGAGGGAGGGCATCACTGTCAGGAGTTTAGTTCTGAGGGAGGGCCGCACTGTCAGGAGTTTTGTTCTGAGGGAGGGCCGCACTGTCAGGAGTTTAGTTCTGAGGGAGGGCCGCAATGTCAGGAATTTAATTCTGAGGGAGGGCCAAACTGTCAGGAGTTTAGTACTGATGGTGGGCCGCACTGTCAGGAGTTTGGTACTGAGGGACGGCCGCACTGTCAGGAGTTTAGTTCTGAGGGACGTCCGCACTGTCAGGAGTTTAGTACTGAGGGACTGCCGCACTTTTAGGAATTTAATTCTGTGGGAGGGCCGCCCTGTCAGGGGTTTAGTACTGAGGGAGGGCCGCACTGTCAGGAGTTTAGTTCTGAGGGACGGCTGCACTGTCAGGTGCTTAGTACTGAGGGAGGGATGCACTGTTATTTTTTAGTACTGTGGGAGGGCCGCACTCTCATGTGTTAGATTCTGAGGAAGGCCGCACTGTCAGTAGTTTAGTGTTAATGGAGGGCTGCACTGTCAGGAGTTTTGTTCTGAGGGAGGTCCACACTGTCAGGAGTTTTGTTCTGAGGGAGGGCTGCACTGTCAGGAGTTTAGTTCTGAGGGAGGGCTGCACTGTCAGGAGTTTAGTTCTGAGGGAGTTCCACACTGTCAGGCGTTTAGTACTGAGGGAGTTCTGCACTATCAGGAGTTTAGTTCTGAGGGAGGACCGCACCATCAGGAGTTTAGTTCTAAGGGAGGGCCACACTGCCTGGAGTTTAGTTCTGAGGGAGGGCCGCACTGTCAGGAGTTTAGTACTGAGGCGGTGCCGCAGTGTCAGGAGTTTAGTTCTGAGGGAGCGCCGCACTGTCAGGAGTTTCGTACTGAGGCGGTGCCGCAGTGTCAGGAGTTTAGTTCTGAGGGAGGGCCGCAGTGTCAGGAGTTTTGTTCTGAGGAAGGGCCACACAATGAGGAGTTTAGTACTGAGGGACGGCCGCACTGTCAGGAGTTTAGTACTGGGGGAGGGCCGCATTTTAGGAGTTTAATTCTGTGATAGGGACGCTCTATCAGGAGTTTAGTACTGAGGGAGGGACGCCCTGTCAGGAGTTTAGTCCTTTGGGAGGGCCGACCTGTCAGGAGTTTAGTTCTGAGGGAGGGCCGCACTATCAGGTGTTTGGTACTGAGGGAGGACTGCACTGTCAGGAGTTTAGTTCTGAGGGATGTACGCACAGTCAGGTGTTTAGTACTGAGGGAGGGATGCACTGTCATTTTTTAGTACTGTGGAAGGCCACACTGTCAGTAGTTTAGTGTTAATGGAGGGCTGCACTGTCAGGAGTTTAGTTCTGAGGGACGTCCAGACTGTCAGGTGTTTAGTACTGAAGGAGATCCGCACTATCGGGAGTTTAGTTCTGAAGGATTGGCCGCACCGTCAGGAGTTTAGTTCTGAGAGAGGGCCACACTGCCCGGAGTTTAGTTCTGAGGGAGGGCCGCACTGTCAGGAGTTTAGTACTGAGGGGGTGCCGCAGTGTCAGGAGTTTTGTTCTGAGGATGGGCCACACAATGAGGAGTTTAGTTCTGAGGGACGGCCGCACTGTCAGGAGTTTAGTACTGGGGGAGGGCCGCATTTTAGGAGTTTAATTCTGTGATAGGGACGCTCTATCAGGAGTTTAGTACTGAGGGAGGGCCGCGCTGTCAGAAGTTTAGTTCTTTGGGAGGGCCGACCTGTCAGGAGTTTAGTTCTGAGGGAGGGCCGCACTATCAGGTGTTTGGTACTGAGGGAGGACTGCACTGTCAGGAGTTTAGTTCTGAGGGATGTCCGCACAGTCAGGTGTTTAGTACTGAGGGAGGGATGCACTGTCATTTTTTTGTACTGTGGAAGGCCGCACTGTCAGTAGTTTAGTGTTAATGGAGGGCTGCACTGTCAGGAGTTTAGTTCTGAGGGACGTCCACACTGTCAGGTGTTTAGTACTGAGGGAGATCCGCACTACCAGGAGTTTAGTTCTGAGCGATTGGCCGCGCCGTCAGGACTTTAGTTCTGAGGGAGGGCCACACTGCCCGGAGTTTAGTTCTGAGGGGGGGGGGCGCACTGTCAGGAGTTTAGTACTGAGGGGGTGCCGCAGTGTCAGGAGTTTAGTTCTGAGGGAGGGCCGCAATGTCAGGCGTTTAGTACTGAGGGAGGGCCACACTGCCAGGAGTTTAGTTCTGAGGGAGGGCCACACGGTCAGGAGTTTAGTACTGAGGAAGGGTCGCACTGTCAGGAGTTTCGTACTAAGGGAGGGCCGCACTGTCAGGTGTTTAGTTCTGAGGGAGGGCCACACTGCCAGGAGTTTAGTTCTGAGGGAGGGCCGGACTGTCAGGAGTTTAGTACTGAGGGAGGGCCGCACTGTCAGGAGTTTGGTACTGAGGGAGGGCCACACTATCAGGAGTTTAGTTCTGAGGGAGGGCTGCACTGTCAGGAGTTTAGTTCTGAGTGAGGGCCGCACTGTCAGGAGTTTAGTTCTGAGGGAGGGCCGCACTTTTCGGAGTTTAGTTCTGAGGGAGGGCGCAACTGCCAGGAGTTTAGTTCTGAGGGAGGGCCACACTTTCAGGAGTTTAGTTCTGAGGGAGGGCCGCACTGTCAGGAGTTTAGTATTGAGGAGGACCACATTGTCAGGAGTTTATTTCTGAGGGACGTCCGCACTGTCAGGAGTTTATTTCTGAGGGAGGGCCGCACTGTCAGGCGTTTAGTTCTGAGGGAGGGCGGCACTGTCAGGAGTTTTGTTGTGAGGGAGGCCGCACTGGCAGGCGTTTAGTTCTGAGTGAGGGCCGCACTGTCAGGAGTTTAGTTCTGAGGGAGTTCCGCACTGTCAGTAGTTTAGTGTTAATGGAGGGCTGCACTGTCAGGAGTTTAGACCTGTGGGACATCCAAACTGTCAGGTGTTTCAGTACTGAGGGAGATCCGCACTATCAGGAGTTTAGTTCTGAAGGAGGGCCACACCGTCAGGAGTTTAGTTCTCTGGGAGGGCCACACTGTCAGGAGTTTAGTTCTGAGGGAGCGCCGCACTGTCAGGAGTTTCGTACTGAGGCGGTGCCGCAGTGTCAGGAGTTTAGTTCTGAGGGAGGGCCGCAGTGTCAGGAGTTTTGTTCTGAGGAAGGGCCACACAATGAGGAGTTTAGTGCTGAGGGACGGCCGCACTGTCAGGAGTTTAGTACTGGGGGAGGGCCGCATTTTAGGAGTTTAATTCTGTGATAGGGACGCTCTATCAGGAGTTTAGTACTGAGGGAGGGACGCCCTGTCAGGAGTTTAGTTCTTTGGGAGGGCCGACCTGTCAGGAGTTTAGTTCTGAGGGAGGGCCGCACTATCAGGTGTTTGGTACTGAGGGAGGACTGCACTGTCAGGAGTTTAGTTCTGAGGGATGTACGCACAGTCAGGTGTTTAGTACTGAGGGAGGGATGCACTGTCATTTTTTAGTACTGTGGAAGGCCACACTGTCAGTAGTTTAGTGTTAATGGAGGGCTGCACTGTCAGGAGTTTAGTTCTGAGGGACGTCCAGACTGTCAGGTGTTTAGTACTGAAGGAGATCCGCACTATCGGGAGTTTAGTTCTGAAGGATTGGCCGCACCGTCAGGAGTTTAGTTCTGAGAGAGGGCCACACTGCCCGGAGTTTAGTTCTGAGTGAGGGCCGCACTGTCAGGAGTTTAGTACTGAGGGGGTGCCGCAGTGTCAGGAGTTTTGTTCTGAGGATGGGCCACACAATGAGGAGTTTAGTTCTGAGGGACGGCCGCACTGTCAGGAGTTTAGTACTGGGGGAGGGCCGCATTTTAGGAGTTTAATTCTGTGATAGGGACGCTCTATCAGGAGTTTAGTACTGAGGGAGGGCCGCGCTGTCAGAAGTTTAGTTCTTTGGGAGGGCCGACCTGTCAGGAGTTTAGTTCTGAGGGAGGGCCGCACTATCAGGTGTTTGGTACTGAGGGAGGACTGCACTGTCAGGAGTTTAGTTCTGAGGGATGTCCGCACAGTCAGGTGTTTAGTACTGAGGGAGGGATGCACTGTCATTTCTTTGTACTGTGGAAGGCCGCACTGTCAGTAGTTTAGTGTTAATGGAGGGCTGCACTGTCAGGAGTTTAGTTCTGAGGGACGTCCACACTGTCAGGTGTTTAGTACTGAGGGAGATCCGCACTGCCAGGAGTTTAGTTCTGAGCGATTGGCCGCGCCGTCAGGACTTTAGTTCTGAGGGAGGGCCACACTGCCCGGAGATTAGTTCTGAGGGGGGGGCGCACTGTCAGGAGTTTAGTACTGAGGGGGTGCCGCAGTGTCAGGCGTTTAGTTCTGAGGGAGGGCCGCAATGTCAGGCGTTTAGTACTGAGGGAGGGCCACACTGCCAGGAGTTTAGTTCTGAGGGAGGGCCACACGGTCAGGAGTTTAGTGCTGAGGAAGGGTCGCACTGTCAGGAGTTTCGTACTAAGGGAGGGCCGCACTGTCAGGTGTTTAGTTCTGAGGGAGGGCCACACTGCCAGGAGTTTAGTTCTGAGGGAGGGCCGGACTGTCAGGAGTTTAGTACTGAGGGAGGGCCGCACTGTCAGGAGTTTGGTACTGAGGGAGGGCCACACTATCAGGAGTTTAGTTCTGAGGGAGGGCTGCACTGTCAGGAGTTTAGTTCTGAGTGAGGGCCGCACTGTCAGGAGTTTAGTATTGAGGAGGACCACATTGTCCGGAGTTTATTTCTGAGGGACGTCCGCACTGTCAGGAGTTTATTTCTGAGGGAGGGCCGCACTGTCAGGCGTTTAGTTCTGAGGGAGGGCGGCACTGTCAGGAGTTTTGTTGTGAGGGAGGCCGCACTGGCAGGCGTTTAGTTCTGAGTGAGGGCCGCACTGTCAGGAGTTTAGTTCTGAGGGAGTTCCGCACTGTCAGTAGTTTAGTGTTAATGGAGGGCTGCACTGTCAGGAGTTTAGACCTGTGGGACATCCAAACTGTCAGGTGTTTCAGTACTGAGGGAGATCCGCACTATCAGGAGTTTAGTTCTGAAGGAGGGCCACACCGTCAGGAGTTTAGTTCTCTGGGAGGGCCACACTGTCAGGAGTTTAGTACTGAGGGAGTGCCGCACTGTCAGTAGTTCAGTACTGAGGGAGGGCCGCACTGTCAGGAGTTTAGTTCTGAGGGAGTGCCACACGGCCAGGAGTTTAGTTCTGAGGGAGGGCCGCCCTGTCAGGAGTTTAGTACTAAGGGAGGGCCGCACTGTCAGGAGTATAGTTCTGAGGGAGGGCCACACTGCCAGTAGTTTAGTTCTGTGGGAGGGCCGCACTGTTACGAGTTTAGTTCTGAGGGACGTCCGCACTGTCAGGAGTTTAATACTGAGGGCGTGTCGCACTTTTAGGAGTTTAATTCTGAGGGTGGGCCGCCCTGTCAGGAGTTTAGTACTGAGGGAGTTCCGCACTATCAGGAGTTTAGTTCTGAGGGAGGACCGCACCGTCAGGAGTTTAGTACTGAAGGTCATCCGCACTATCAGGAGTTTAGTTCTGAAGGAGGGCCGCACCGTCAGAAGTTAAGTTCTGAGGGAGGACCGCACTGTCAGGAGTTTAGTACTGAGGGAGTGCCGCACTGTCAGGAGTTTAGTATTGAGGGAGGGCCACACTGCCAGGAGTTTAGTTCTGAGGGAGGGCCACACTGTCAGGAGTTTAGTACAGGGGAGGGCCGCATTTTAGGAGTTTAATTCTGTGATTGGGACGCTCTATCAGGAGTTTAGTACTGAGGGAGGGCCGCCCTGTTAGGAGTTTAGTTCTTTGGGAGGGCCGCCCTGTCAGGAGTTTAGTTCTGAGGGCGGGCCGCACTGTCAGGTGTTTGGTACTGAGGGAGGACTGCACTGTCAGGAGTTTAGTTCTGAGCGATGTCCGCACAGTCAGGTGTTTAGTACTGACGGAGGGATGCACTTTCATTTTTTAGTACTGTGGAAGGCCGCACTGTCAGTAGTTTAGTGTTAATTCAGGGCTGCACTGTCAGGAGTTTAGTTCTGAGGGAGGGCCGCACTTTTCGGAGTTTAGTTCTGAAGGATTGGCCGCATCGTCAGGAGTTTAGTTCTGAGGGAGGGCCACACTGCCCGGAGTTTAGTTCTGAGGGAGGGCCGCACTGTCAGGAGTTTAGTACTGAGGGAGTGCCGCAGTGTCAGGAGTTTAGTCTGAGGGAGGGCCGCACTGTCTGGCGTTTAGTACTGAAGGAGGGCCGCACTGTCAGGAGTTTAGTACTGAGGGAGGGCCGCACTGTCAGGAGTTTAGTTCTGAGGCAGGGCCGCACTGTCAGGAGTTTAGTATTGAGGGAGGGCCACACTGCCAGGAGTTTAGTTCTGAGGGAGGGCCACACTGTCAGGAGTTTAGTACAGGGGAGGGCCGCATTTTAGGAGTTTAATTCTGTGATTGGGACGCTCTATCAGGAGTTTAGTACTGAGGGAGGGCCGCCCTGTTAGGAGTTTAGTTCTTTGGGAGGGCCGCCCTGTCAGGAGTTTAGTTCTGAGGGCGGGCCGCACTGTCAGGTGTTTGGTACTGAGGGAGGACTGCACTGTCAGGAGTTTAGTTCTGAGCGATGTCCGCACAGTCAGGTGTTTAGTACTGACGGAGGGATGCACTTTCATTTTTTAGTACTGTGGAAGGCCGCACTGTCAGTAGTTTAGTGTTAATTCAGGGCTGCACTGTCAGGAGTTTAGTTCTGAGGGAGGGCCGCACTTTTCGGAGTTTAGTTCTGAAGGATTGGCCGCATCGTCAGGAGTTTAGTTCTGAGGGAGGGCCACACTGCCCGGAGTTTAGTTCTGAGGGAGGGCCGCACTGTCAGGAGTTTAGTACTGAGGGAGTGCCGCAGTGTCAGGAGTTTAGTCTGAGGGAGGGCCGCACTGTCAGGCGTTTAGTACTGAGGGAGTGCCGCACTGTCAGGAGTTTAGTACTGAGGGAGGGCCGCACTGTCAGGAGTTTAGTTCTGAGGGAGGGCCACACTGCCAGGAGTTTAGTTCTGAGGGAGGGCCGCACTGTCAGGAGTTTAGTACTGAGGAAGGGCCGCACGGTGACGAGTATAGTACTAAGGGAGGGCCGCACTGTCAGGTGTTTAGTTCTGAGGGAGGGCCACACTGCCAGGAGTTTAGCTCTGAGGGAGAGCCGGACTGTCAGGAGTTTAGTTCTGAGGGAGGGCCGCACTGTCAGGAGTTTGGTACTGAGGGAGGGCCACACTATCAGGAGTTTAGTTCTGAGGCAGGGCTGCACTGTCAGGAGTTTAGTTCTGAGGGAGGGCCGCACCGTCAGGAGTTTAGTTCTGAGGGAGGCCCGCACTTTTCGGAGTTTAGTTCTGAGGCAGGGCCGCACTGCCAGGAGTTTAGTTCTGAGGGAGGGCCACACTTTCAGGAGTTTAGTTCTGAGGGAGGGCCGCATGTCAGGAGTTTAGTATTGAGGGAGGACCACATTGTCAGGAGTTTATTTCTGAGGGCCGGCCGCACTGTCAGGAGTTTATTTCTGAGGGAGGGCCGCACTGTCAGGCGTTTAGTTCTGAGGGAGGGCGGCACTGTCAGGAGTTTTGTTGTGAGGGAGGCGCACTGGCAGGCGTTTAGTTCTGAGTGAGGGCCGCACTGTCAGGAGTTTAGTTCTGAGGGAGTTCCGCAATGTCAGTAGTTTAGTGTTAATGGAGGGCTGCTCTGTGAGGAGTTGAGTCCTGTGGGACGTCCACACTGTCAGGCGTTCAGTACTGAGGGAGATCCGCACTATCAGGAGTTTAGTTCTGAAGGAGGGCCACACCGTCAGGAGTTTAGTTCTCTGGGAGGGCCACACTGCCAGGAGTTTAGTTCTGAGGGAGGGCCGCACTGTCAGTAGTTTAGTACTGTGGGAGGGCTGCACTGTCAGGAGTTTAGTTCTGAGTGAGTGCCACACGGCCAGGAGTTTAGTTCTGAGGAAGGGCCGCACTGTCAGGGGTTTAGTACTAAGGGAGGGCCGCACTGCCAGGAGTATAGTTCTGAGGGAGGGCCACACTGCCAGTAGTTTAGATCTGAGGGAGGGCCGCACTGTCAGGAGTTTAGTCGTGAGGGAGGGCCACACTATCAGGAGTTTAGTTCTGAGGGAGGGCCGCACTGTCACGAGTTTAGTTCTGAGGGACGTCCGCACTGTCAGAAATTTAGTACTGAGGGCGTGCCGCACTTTTAGGAGTTTAATTCTGAGGAAGGGCCGCCCTGTCAGGGGTGTAGTACTGAGGGAGGGCCGCACAGTCAGGGGTTTAGTTCTGAGGGACGTCCACACTGTCAGGTGTTCAGTACTGAGTGTAATCCGCACTATCAGGAGTTTAGTTCTGAAGGAGGGCCGCACCGTCAGGAGTTTAGTTCTGAGGGAGGGCCACACTGCCAGTAGTTAAGTTCTGAGGGAGGACCGCACTGTCAGGAGTTTAGTACTGAGGGAGTGCCGCACTGTTAGGAGTTTAGTACTGAGGGAGGGCCACACTGCCAGGAGTTTAGTTCTGTGGGAGGGCCACTCTGTCAGGAGTGTAGTACTGGGGGAGGGCCGCATTTTAGGAGTTTAATTCTGTGATAGGGACGCTCTATCAGGAGTTTAGTACTGAGGGAGGGCCGCCCTGACAGGAGTTTAGTTCTTTGCAAGGGCCGCCCTGTCAGGAGTTTAGTTCTGAGGGAGGGCCGCACTGTCAGGAGTATAGTTCTGAGGGAGGGCCACACTGCCAGTAGTTTAGTTCTGTGGGAGGGCCGCACTGTTACGAGTTTAGTTCTGAGGGACGTCCGCACTGTCAGGAGTTTAATACTGAGGGCGTGTCGCACTTTTAGGAGTTTAATTCTGAGGGTGGGCCGCCCTGTCAGGAGTTTAGTACTGAGGGAGTTCCGCACTATCAGGAGTTTAGTTCTGAGGGAGGACCGCACCGTCAGGAGTTTAGTACTGAAGGTCATCCGCACTATCAGGAGTTTAGTTCTGAAGGAGGGCCGCACCGTCAGAAGTTAAGTTCTGAGGGAGGACCGCACTGTCAGGAGTTTAGTACTGAGGGAGTGCCGCACTGTCAGGAGTTTAGTATTGAGGGAGGGCCACACTGCCAGGAGTTTAGTTCTGAGGGAGGGCCACACTGTCAGGAGTTTAGTACAGGGGAGGGCCGCATTTTAGGAGTTTAATTCTGTGATTGGGACGCTCTATCAGGAGTTTAGTACTGAGGGAGGGCCGCCCTGTTAGGAGTTTAGTTCTTTGGGAGGGCCGCCCTGTCAGGAGTTTAGTTCTGAGGGCGGGCCGCACTGTCAGGTGTTTGGTACTGAGGGAGGACTGCACTGTCAGGAGTTTAGTTCTGAGCGATGTCCGCACAGTCAGGTGTTTAGTACTGACGGAGGGATGCACTTTCATTTTTTAGTACTGTGGAAGGCCGCACTGTCAGTAGTTTAGTGTTAATTCAGGGCTGCACTGTCAGGAGTTTAGTTCTGAGGGAGGGCCGCACTTTTCGGAGTTTAGTTCTGAAGGATTGGCCGCATCGTCAGGAGTTTAGTTCTGAGGGAGGGCCACACTGCCCGGAGTTTAGTTCTGAGGGAGGGCCGCACTGTCAGGAGTTTAGTACTGAGGGAGTGCCGCAGTGTCAGGAGTTTAGTCTGAGGGAGGGCCGCACTGTCTGGCGTTTAGTACTGAAGGAGGGCCGCACTGTCAGGAGTTTAGTACTGAGGGAGGGCCGCACTGTCAGGAGTTTAGTTCTGAGGCAGGGCCGCACTGTCAGGAGTTTAGTATTGAGGGAGGGCCACACTGCCAGGAGTTTAGTTCTGAGGGAGGGCCACACTGTCAGGAGTTTAGTACAGGGGAGGGCCGCATTTTAGGAGTTTAATTCTGTGATTGGGACGCTCTATCAGGAGTTTAGTACTGAGGGAGGGCCGCCCTGTTAGGAGTTTAGTTCTTTGGGAGGGCCGCCCTGTCAGGAGTTTAGTTCTGAGGGCGGGCCGCACTGTCAGGTGTTTGGTACTGAGGGAGGACTGCACTGTCAGGAGTTTAGTTCTGAGCGATGTCCGCACAGTCAGGTGTTTAGTACTGACGGAGGGATGCACTTTCATTTTTTAGTACTGTGGAAGGCCGCACTGTCAGTAGTTTAGTGTTAATTCAGGGCTGCACTGTCAGGAGTTTAGTTCTGAGGGAGGGCCGCACTTTTCGGAGTTTAGTTCTGAAGGATTGGCCGCATCGTCAGGAGTTTAGTTCTGAGGGAGGGCCACACTGCCCGGAGTTTAGTTCTGAGGGAGGGCCGCACTGTCAGGAGTTTAGTACTGAGGGAGTGCCGCAGTGTCAGGAGTTTAGTCTGAGGGAGGGCCGCACTGTCAGGCGTTTAGTACTGAGGGAGTGCCGCACTGTCAGGAGTTTAGTACTGAGGGAGGGCCGCACTGTCAGGAGTTTAGTTCTGAGGCAGGGCCACACTGCCAGGAGTTTAGTTCTGAGGGAGGGCCGCACTGTCAGGAGTTTAGTACTGAGGAAGGGCCGCACGGTGACGAGTATAGTACTAAGGGAGGGCCGCACTGTCAGGTGTTTAGTTCTGAGGGAGGGCCACACTGCCAGGAGTTTAGCTCTGAGGGAGAGCCGGACTGTCAGGAGTTTAGTTCTGAGGGAGGGCCGCACTGTCAGGAGTTTGGTACTGAGGGAGGGCCACACTATCAGGAGTTTAGTTCTGAGGCAGGGCTGCACTGTCAGGAGTTTAGTTCTGAGGGAGGGCCGCACCGTCAGGAGTTTAGTTCTGAGGGAGGCCCGCACTTTTCGGAGTTTAGTTCTGAGGCAGGGCCGCACTGCCAGGAGTTTAGTTCTGAGGGAGGGCCACACTTTCAGGAGTTTAGTTCTGAGGGAGGGCCGCATGTCAGGAGTTTAGTATTGAGGGAGGACCACATTGTCAGGAGTTTATTTCTGAGGGCCGGCCGCACTGTCAGGAGTTTATTTCTGAGGGAGGGCCGCACTGTCAGGCGTTTAGTTCTGAGGGAGGGCGGCACTGTCAGGAGTTTTGTTGTGAGGGAGGCGCACTGGCAGGCGTTTAGTTCTGAGTGAGGGCCGCACTGTCAGGAGTTTAGTTCTGAGGGAGTTCCGCAATGTCAGTAGTTTAGTGTTAATGGAGGGCTGCTCTGTGAGGAGTTGAGTCCTGTGGGACGTCCACACTGTCAGGCGTTCAGTACTGAGGGAGATCCGCACTATCAGGAGTTTAGTTCTGAAGGAGGGCCACACCGTCAGGAGTTTAGTTCTCTGGGAGGGCCACACTGCCAGGAGTTTAGTTCTGAGGGAGGGCCGCACTGTCAGTAGTTTAGTACTGTGGGAGGGCTGCACTGTCAGGAGTTTAGTTCTGAGTGAGTGCCACACGGCCAGGAGTTTAGTTCTGAGGAAGGGCCGCACTGTCAGGGGTTTAGTACTAAGGGAGGGCCGCACTGCCAGGAGTATAGTTCTGAGGGAGGGCCACACTGCCAGTAGTTTAGATCTGAGGGAGGGCCGCACTGTCAGGAGTTTAGTCGTGAGGGAGGGCCACACTATCAGGAGTTTAGTTCTGAGGGAGGGCCGCACTGTCACGAGTTTAGTTCTGAGGGACGTCCGCACTGTCAGAAATTTAGTACTGAGGGCGTGCCGCACTTTTAGGAGTTTAATTCTGAGGAAGGGCCGCCCTGTCAGGGGTGTAGTACTGAGGGAGGGCCGCACAGTCAGGGGTTTAGTTCTGAGGGACGTCCACACTGTCAGGTGTTCAGTACTGAGTGTAATCCGCACTATCAGGAGTTTAGTTCTGAAGGAGGGCCGCACCGTCAGGAGTTTAGTTCTGAGGGAGGGCCACACTGCCAGTAGTTAAGTTCTGAGGGAGGACCGCACTGTCAGGAGTTTAGTACTGAGGGAGTGCCGCACTGTTAGGAGTTTAGTACTGAGGGAGGGCCACACTGCCAGGAGTTTAGTTCTGTGGGAGGGCCACTCTGTCAGGAGTGTAGTACTGGGGGAGGGCCGCATTTTAGGAGTTTAATTCTGTGATACGGACGCTCTATCAGGAGTTTAGTACTGAGGGAGGGCCGCCCTGACAGGAGTTTAGTTCTTTGCAAGGGCCGCCCTGTCAGGAGTTTAGTTCTGAGGGAGGGCCGCACTGTCAGGTGTTTATACTGAAGGAGGGATGCACTGTCATTTTTTAGTACTGTGGAAGGCCGCACTGTCAGTAGTTTAGTGTTAATGGAGGGCTGCACTGTCAGGAGTTTAGTTCTGAGGGACGTCCACACTGTCAGGTGTTTCGTACTGAGGGTGATCCGCACTATCAGGAGTTTAGTTCTGAAGGATTGGCCGCACCGTCAGGACTTTAGTTCTGAGGGAGGGCCACACTGCCCGGAGTTTAGTTCTGAGGGTGGGCCGCACTGTCAGGAGTTTAGTACTGAGGGGGTGCCGCAGTGTCAGGAGTTTAGTTCTGAGGGAGGGCCGCACTGTCAGGCGTTTAGTACTGAGGGAGTGCCGCACTGTCAGGAGTTTAGTACTGAGGGAGGGCCGCACTGTCAGGAGTTTAGTTCTGAGGGTGGGCCGCACTGTCAGGCGTTTAGTACTGAGGGAGTGCCGCACTGTCAGGAGTTTAGTACTGAGGGAGGGCCGCACTGTCAGGAGTTTAGTTCTGAGGGTGGGCCGCACTGTCAGGAGTTTAGTACTGAGGGGGTGCCGCAGTGTCAGGTGTTTAGTTCTGAGGGAGGGCCACACTGCCAGGAGTTTAGATCTGAGGGAGAGCCGGACTGTCAGGAGTTTAGTTCTGAGGGAGGGCCGCACTGTCAGGAGTTTGCTTCTGAGGGAGGGCCACACTATCAGGAGTTTAGTTCTGAGGGAGGGCTGCACTGTCAGGAGTTTAGTTCTGAGGGAGGGCCGCACTGTCAGGAGTTTAGTTCTGAGGGAGGGCCGCACTTTTCGGAGTTTAGTTCTGAGGGAGGGCCACACTGCCAGGGGTTTAGATCTGAGGGAGAGCCGGACTGTCAGGAGTTTAGTTCTGAGGGAGAGCCGCACTGTCAGGAGTTTGCTTCTGAGGGAGGGCCACACTATCAGGAGTTTAGTTCTGAGGGAGGGCTGCACTGTCAGGAGTTTAGTTCTGAGGGAGGGCCGCACTGTCAGGAGTTTAGTTCTGAGGGAGGGCCGCACTTTTCGGAGTTTAGTTCTGAGGGAGGCCGCACTGCCAGGAGTTTAGTTCTGAGGGAGTGCCACACTTTCAGGAGTTTAGTTCTGAGGGAGGGCCGCACTGTCAGGAGTTTAGTATTGAGGGAGGACCACATTGTCAGGAGTTTATTTCTGAGGGCCGGCCGCACTGTCAGGAGTTTATTTCTGAGGGAGGGCCGCACTGTCAGGCGTTTAGTTCTGAGGGAGGGCGGCACTGTCAGGAGTTCTGTTGTGAGGGAGGCCGCACTGGCAGGCGTTTAGTTCTGAGTGAGGGCCGCACTGTCAGGAGTTTAGTTCTGAGGGAGTTCCGCACTGTCAGTAGTTTAGTGTTAATGGAGGGCTGCACTGTCAGGAATTTAGTCCTGCGGGACGTCCAAACTGTCAGGCGTTCAGTCCTGTGGGAGATCCGCACTATCAGGAGTTTAGTTCTGAGGGAGGGCCGCACTGTCAGGAGTTTAGTACTGAGGGAGTGCCGCACTGTCAGTAGTTTAGTACTGAGGGAGGGCCGCACTGTCAGGAGTTTCGTTCTGAGGGAGTGCCACACTGCCAGGAGTTTAGTCCTGAGGGAGGGCCGTACTGTCAGGAGTTTAGTACTAAGGGAGGGCCGCACTGTTAGGAGTGTAGTTCTGAGGGAGGGCCACACTGCCAGTAGTTTAGATCTGAGGGAGGGCCGCACTGTCAGGAGTTTAGTAATGAGGGACGGCCACACTATCAGGAGTTTAGTTCTGAGGGAGGGCTGCACTGTCAGGAGTTTAGTTCTGAGGGAGGGCCGCACTGTCAGGAGTTTAGTTCTGAGGGAGGGCCGCACTTTTCGGAGTTTAGTTCTGAGGGAGGCCGCACTGCCAGGAGTTTAGTTCTGAGGGAGTGCCACACTTTCAGGAGTTTAGTTCTGAGGGAGGGCCGCACTGTCAGGAGTTTAGTATTGAGGGAGGACCACATTGTCAGGAGTTTATTTCTGAGGGACGGCCGCACTGTCAGGAGTTTATTTCTGAGGGAGGGCCGCACTGTCAGGCGTTTAGTTCTGAGGGAGGGCGGCACTGTCAGGAGTTCTGTTGTGAGGGAGGCCGCACTGGCAGGCGTTTAGTTCTGAGTGAGGGCCGCACTGTCAGGAGTTTAGTTCTGAGGGAGTTCCGCACTGTCAGTAGTTTAGTGTTAATGGAGGGCTGCACTGTCAGGAATTTAGTCCTGCGGGACGTCCAAACTGTCAGGCGTTCAGTCCTGTGGGAGATCCGCACTATCAGGAGTTTAGTTCTGAGGGAGGGCCGCACTGTCAGGAGTTTAGTACTGAGGGAGTGCCGCACTGTCAGTAGTTTAGTACTGAGGGAGGGCCGCACTGTCAGGAGTTTCGTTCTGAGGGAGTGCCACACTGCCAGGAGTTTAGTCCTGAGGGAGGGCCGTACTGTCAGGAGTTTAGTACTAAGGGAGGGCCGCACTGTTAGGAGTGTAGTTCTGAGGGAGGGCCACACTGCCAGTAGTTTAGATCTGAGGGAGGACCGCACTGTCAGGAGTTTAGTAATGAGGGACGGCCACACTATCAGGAGTTTAGTTCTGAGGGAGGGCCGCACTGTCACGAGTTTAGTTCTGAGGGACGTGCGCACTGTCAGGAGTTTAGTACTCAGGGAGTGCCGCACTTTTAGGATTTTAATTCTGTGGGAGGGCCGCCCTGTCAGGAGTTTATTACTGAGGGAGGTCCGCACAGTCAGGAGTTTAGTTCTGAGGGACGTCCACACTGTCAGGTGTTTAGTACTGAGGGTAATCCGCACTATCAGGAGTTTAGTTCTGATGGAGGGCCGCACCGTCAGGAGTTTAGTTCTGAGGGAGGGCCACACTGCCAGTAGTTAAGTTCTGAGGGAGGGCCGCACTGTCTGGAGTTTAGTACTGAGGGGGTGCCGCAGTGTCAGGAGTTTAGTTCTGAGGGAGGGCCACACTGTCAGGAGTTCAGTTCTGAGGGAGGACCACACTGTCAGTTTAGATCTGATGGAGGGCCGCACTGTCAGGAGTTATAGTACTAAGGGAGTGCCGCACGGACTGGAGTTTAGTACGGAGAGAGGGACGCACTGTCAGGTGTTTAGTACTGAGGGACGGCCGCACTGTCAGGAATTTAGTACTGAGGTAGGGCCGCCCTGTCAGGTGTTTAGTTCTGAGGGAGGGTTGCACTGTCAAGGTTTTAGTACTGAGGGACGTCCGCACTGTCAGGAGTTTAGTACTGAGGGAGGGCAGCACAGTCAGTAGTTGAGTTCTTTGGGTGGGCCGCCCTGTCAGGGGTTTCGGTCTGAGGGAGGGCCGCACTGTCAGGAGTTTGGTACTGAGGGATGACTGCACTGTCAGGAGTTTAGTTCTGAGGGACCGCCGCACTGTCAGGTGCTTAGTACTGACGGAGGGATGCACTGTCATTTATTAGTACTGTGGGAGGGCTGTACTCTCATGTGTTAGATTCTGAGGAAGGCCGCACTGTCAGTAGTTTAGTGTTAATGGAGCGCTGCACTGTCAGGAGTTTTGTTCTGAGGGAGGTACACACTGTCAGGAGTTTTGTTCTGAGGGAGGGCTGCACTGTCAGGAGTTTAGTTCTGAGGGAGTTCCACACTGTCAGGCGTTTAGTACTGAGGGAGTTCCGCACTATCAGGAGTTTAGTTCTGAGGGAGGACCGCACCGTCAGGAGTTTAGTTCTGAGGGAGGGCCACATTGCCTGGAGTTTAGTTCTGAGGGAGGGCCGCACTGTCAGGAGTTTAGTACTGAGGCGGTGCCGCAGTGTCAGGTGTTTAGTACTGATGGAGGGCCGCACTGTCAGGAGATTAGTACTAAGGGAGGGCCGCACTGTCAGGAGTTTAGTTCTGAGGGAGGGCCACACTGCCAGGAGTTTAGTTCTGAGGGAGGGCCGCACTGTCAGGAGTATAGTTCTGAGGGAGGGCCACACTGCCAGTAGTTTAGATCTGAGGGTGGCCGCACTGTCAGGAGTTTAGTACTGAGGGACGGCCACACTATCAGGAGTTTAGTTCTGAGGGTGGGCCGCACTGCCAGGAGTTTAGTTCTGAGGGACGTCCGCACTGTCAGATGTTTAGTACTGAGGGAGTGCCGCACTTTTAGGAGTTTAATTCTGTGGGAGGGCCGCCCTGTCAGGAGTTTAGTACTGAGGGAGGGCCGCACTGTCAGGAGTTTAGTTCTGAGGGAGGGCCGCACTGTCAGGCGTTTAGTTCTGAGGGTGGGCAGCACTGTGTTGGGGAGATTTCACTGGGGTGTTTCATGTAGGGCTAGGGAGGGTGACACTTCCAGCCCTGAAATGGTTAACAACAGCCAAGCGAGCTGCTGCAGGCGACTGCATGACTGCTGGAGCTTGTAAGGGATATGCATAATGTTAATTAAATCTTGGAGCCTGTAAATACCAGCCAGTATCAATTGCCCCATCGAAACTCGGGATTAATAAAGAAACCGATCGGAATCTGTAACTGTTAGACAAGTGTGCATTGCTCTATCGGAACCTGTAACTATTGAGTGTGAATGGCTCTATTTAAGTCTAAAGTTGATAAGTGTAATTGACAATTTAGTTAAACTGAAACTATTGAAAATGGCTAGCCTGTCAGACGCATAGTAATTCCTTGAAACAGTGAACTATTGAATACGGGATCGGAACTGCTCCCGGGGATGGATGAGCCATTGTCAAGCACAGCAGGAGCTGGACAGGCACTTCGATGCGGCCAATAGGAGGACGGATCCCCAGCGCGCGCAGATGAATGGACCAATGGGGAAGGCGAACTGAATGGGGACTCCAGGCAGCGCGAAGTATAATTGTGTCAAGTTTGAACGGGAAGAGAGAACTCCTTCTCCAACGAATGCATGCTTGTAGATTCGTTGTACCAGTTAAGATTCTGTGAATAAACGGCTGTCTGCGTCTAACCATAGTTGCCAGTGTGAGTCTCTCCTTCCGAAAGAACACGCAAAGACGGGACCCCGCGGGTCCGTCTTAACATTTGGTGACCCCGACGCGGGAAGGAAAAGAGACAACGGCGAGTTGGCAACGTTGGCGGATCAGGGAGCAGACAATCTTCGGCCGAAGTTTTCTAAAGGTGGGGAAGCGCCTGTTAAATCCAAGGCTTCCAGTAGTTACATTTACTCTCTGTTAGTTTCTTGTCTGCTCTCCGACCCTCACCAACCCAAAAAACCTGATCAATTTGACAGCAGCATCGCAGAGTCCTGACTGGTAAGCCTTTACTAATCTTTTAACTTAACTAGAGTGTTTATTTCACTAATGCCTAACTGTTTTTGCCTGAGTCCCTAGCGCAGCTTTCGGAGCCGGAGCGCATATCTGTTTTTACCTGAATCCCTAGCGCAGCTTTCGGAGCCTGAGCGCCTATCTGTTTTTACCTGAATCCCTAGCGCAGCTTTCGGAGCCGGAGCGCCTATCTGTTTTTACCTGAATCCCTAGCGCAGCTTTCGGAGCCGGAGCGCATGTCTGTTTTTACCTGAATCCCTAGCGCAGCTTTCGGAGCCGGAGCGCACATCTGTTTTTACCTGAATCCCTAGCGCAGCTTTCAGAGCCGGAGCGCATGTCTGTTTTTACCTGAATCCCTAGCGCAGCTTTCGGAGCCGGAGCTCATGTCTGTTTTTACCTGAATCCCTAGCGCAGCTTTCGGAGCCGGAGCGCATATCTGTTTTTACCTGAATCCCTAGCGCAGCTTTCGGAGCCGGAGCGCATATCTGTTTTTACCTGAATCCCTAGCGCAGCTTTCGGAGCTGGAGCGCATATCTGTTTTTGCCCGATTTTGCAGATTGTCCTGCCTGACGATTACCTGAAGTTACCTACCTAAGCGCTGACCATATTCGACTTCCTGGATCCATGTTACTGAGCACTTAAAACTGACGAATTGTTTGTATGTATATTCGTTGTGATCACCGAACATACCCGGGGTGACAGAGGTCGGAGCTCTTCTCCTAAAGAGGGTTTAACCGTACAGACGTCTGTCTTAGACCGGTTGTTAAGAGCAGAGATCTGCCACGCGAAGGTCAGGCTTTGAAAGACGTACTGTTCTTGAAGCGGTTCCCTTCAGGGGAGATCCGACATGGGGGACCTGAATTTCGGACCACCTAAGTTGACTCACCTCAGGACAGCACGTCCCGGAGTGCCCTGGTGGCACTGCAGGGACGGTGGAGACATGCCTATCCATCGTCAGTTACTGCTGGATAGCGTAGCCCTGCATAAGGAAAACTTGGACCTGGTGATTGCCCAAGCACCAGAACAAAAGGGAATTATCCTGACAAGATTGAGGGAAACATTTAAAAATCCCACATTAATGATCAAGATTCTGGACGGTCTCTACAGGTCACCACATTATTCGGCTCTCCAAACAATTGCGCTAGGCAATCCCCCCGCTGGGTGGGCACCCCCGAGCACTGATAGCTCCCGGGAATGGAAAACAAAAATGGTTGTGACCTTTACCCCGCAGTGGCGATACAGACCGGTTTGTTCCCCTAAAGGCCCAACTGTTTCGGACGGTCTTACCCGGGAGCTAGACTATTTAGCCGCGACTGTTACTTTACCCACTGATGCGTACACTGACGAGTCTACCCCAGTCCCGAAAACCCCCGACTCGCGGCCACCAACAGGGGAGATATTGGGGGAGCTCAGGGCCCAGTTAAGGGAGAATAATACTGCTATGGAAGCTAAATGAAAGGTCCGTAACCTAGAGAATAGTCTCAAGCTGTGGCGGGTTAAGAACTGGTTCCCTGAGGATGACAAACCCTTCTTTACGACAAGCGGATTTGATGCCTTCTAAGCTAAAGTCCTAACCTACCTGCGGGAGAGGAAAGGTTGTACCAAGAAAGGGTTTGTTAATTTAACCAAATCTTCCACTAAAAGGAGGATGAAGACGTTTACTTGCGGGAGCTTCTGATTCGCTTCCAAAGCCACTTACCGATTTCACCTATTCACACACCAGTATTGGGTGAGCAGGGTCCTGTCACGGAATGTGAGCCTGAGTGGTCTCTGAGCCAAACTCCAATTTACCCCCTACCCCTACACTTCCCCTGTGGACGTGCCCACCCCCTACACTTCTCCTGTGGCCGTGCCGACCCGAGGTGCCAACCACGAGGGAAGTCCGCCACCCCCTTACACCAGCCCACAATCAGGATCACCCGCTCCCGGTGCATCGCACACGGCCCCGCTTGCGGACACCAGGGCGCCACTGTGTCCGCTCCAACCGCGTTGTGAGGGGCCAACCACACAGGCGCCTGTTGTCAAAGTTCTAGGGAGAAATATCGCGTATGCGGACCCGGGCCGAGGCCGTGTAACAGAGCGACTGGAAAGTGTGCTCAATAATTATGGGCAGAAACTAAACGCCCTCACTGAAATGGTCGCAGCCCGGACGGGGATGGTAAAGGCAGGGGGCAGTCTGTGTCGGATCGGCCAGCCGGACGGCATCCCACAGAGATGGGAAGTACAGGACGTAGAGGTACAAGGGGAGGGGTGCTGCCCCGTGCTGGGACAGGATGGCTCCCATGCCCCAAAGTTTCCTTCCCTGGGAAGACATGACAAATTGGCTTCAATGAATGGCCAGTCTGCCAAGTCTGAACAGGCACCCCGGGGAATTCAAAAATCCCAGCGGGACAGTAGGTCCTTTGCTGCAGAAGGGGACACTTTAATTGTTACGGGAGCTCGCCTCCAGAACAAGCTTGTGAAGGGAGGGAGCAAGTATGGCTCCCAGCTAGATACCACCTCCTCGGAGGACGAGGGGGAGATTATTGGGGATTTTGATAAGGGGTCCTACACATCACTCCCACGGCCCCACGGCGGCCCAATACAGGGGACTTTCGCCACTATGCCGCCCGTTCAAGCGCCTCTCCTCGCCACTAGTATGGGGGTAGAGAAGTACGTCCACTGGTCACGGACAGACCTAGACGCCCTGGTCAGGAGGCTTCCTCCGATTGCCAACGGATAGCGACTTTTGAGAGGGAGACCTGTCATGAGGAACTAGCGCTGGCGGATTTTAGAAACATAATGGTACGCATCCGAGCAGAGGAGGCGCTGATCAGGGCAGAAAGACTGGCGAGGTGTTCCAGGTCAGATGAAACTGTCTCGTTTGACCTCTACCGAAATTTAATCTGGCGGTCCCTACGGGACAGCTTCCCCACTACTTTCTCGCTGGACGCGTTGGGGACCCTCAGACTAAAAGACGGGGAGGACGTACATGAATATCTGGGGAGGGCCTGGGACCTATGGCAGGCTGGGACAGGTGAAAGGCCAGATAGCTCTCCCTTGGCAAGAGAACATTTCCGGAGGAGGGTGACCAAGGGACTCCCTGCACCAGTGCAGAGCAAATTGAAAGACCTTGTGGGGGTGGATTCAATGAAGGAGGACATATGGAGGAATCAGGTACATCACTATCTGAACAGGCACCGTACCTCGGAAAAGATGAAAGTCGAAGGGCAGGCCTCCAAGACGACTACACATATCTTAGAGCAGTTTGGGAAGATTTTAGAGCAGGTGGGGGCAAAGAGCGCCGCACGGGAGCTCGTGCCTCCAGCCGCTCAGATGTACAGTTCTCCACAGCCCAATGCACGCAAGGCCCTGCCACGACCCAGCCCTGACAGGGCAGAATATGACGGCCATGTGTCAGCCCACGACAGCCAACAGCAGCTATCTTCAGACGCGCAGAGGCGGTTCCGGGGGGGAAGGCAGCGCGATCACTGCTGGACATGTAAGGGAACTCTTTGAGGAGAAAGTGAGGTCTGCAGATGCTGGAGATCAGAGATGGAAATGTGTTGCTGGAAAAGCGCAGCAGGTCAGGCAGCATCTAGCGAACAGGAGAATCGACGTTTCGGGCATTAGCCCTTCTTCAGGCCCTGAAGAAGGGCTAATGCCCGAAACGTCGATTCTCCTGTTCCCTAGATGCTGGCTGACCTGCTGCGCTTTTCCAGCAACACATTTCCATGTAAGGGAACTGACCATTACTTTCAAAACTGTGACCAGAGGGTGAGGTGTTGGCCCTGCAATGGGATTGGACATTTCGCCCGCGAGTGTGACAAGGGAAGGGAAGATTGATTCATGACTAAACACTCGGGACTCCGTCCCGGGGAACGGGATAGACGGGACAGTAATGAGAGACCCCAGGATACGAATAAACGGAGAGGTTGGGTTCAGACCCGGGGCAGGGGAACACAAGGGGTGGTACAGGGTGCATTGATGGGTCCCGACGAGGAGTCAGCTACTCCCGGTGGTGTGAGGAAGAGTGCTGACGGTGCCCACGGGAATCTTGCAGTCCCCTGGCCCTCAAAGCGACATCCCCCAATAGACCCACTATGATTCGAGGAAAGGTGTGTGGGGAGAACTTCCTACACACAATATCCTCTCACCTTAGAACAGAGGGAAGGGATTCGCCCAACAATCAGGGGACTGCTAGAAGTGGAGGTCCTCAGGAAAGTGGAGGGGGAACACTGGCATACGCCCATCCTTCCCGTCTCCAAGGGGATGGGCAAGGGGTGGCGCATGGTCCATGACCTCCGAAGGATAAATGAAGCCACGGAGACTTTAAACCTGAAGGTCCCTGACCCCTACGTTGCACTGCAGGCGCTTACGCCTGCCAGCCGCTTTTTCTCTGTCATAGACCTGACTAACGCTTTCTTCTGCCTTCCACTGCACCCAGAGTGTCAGGAGTGGTTTGCCTTCACCTTGGAGGGAGAGCAGTTCACATACAATCGCCTCCCACAGGGGTACGAAGACTCCCCAGGCCTGTTTAGTGTGGCTTTGACTCCTATACTTAAACAGATATCGCTTCCCACCAGCACCACAATCATACAGTATGTCGATGATTTGTTGATTGCCAGTGAAAATGACACCCAAAATTTGGAGGCGGTCCGCACTTTGCTGGACACCCTTGTGGCAGCCGGCTTTAAAGTAAAACGGGGAAAGTGCCAGATAGCCCGAAAATCAGTATCCTTTATGGGACGGATAGTAGGAAAAGGGGGCACCACACTTTCAAGAGCACACAGGGAAGCGGTCCTCTCCTATGGCACCCCTATAACAGTACAGGACATGATGGCCTTCCTGGGGTTATGTGGGTATTCTCGCACCTACGTCCCTGACTTTGTGACTATGACATCCCCACTCAGGGAAATGATCACGGTGGTTGGGGCAAAGAGGCTCAAGAGTCAGTTGCGATGGAACGCGGAGAGAGAGAAATCATTCAAGGAGGTGAAGCAGGCTTTGGGAGCAGCAGCCACGCTAGCGCACCCAGACTATAAGAAAGGTTTCCACCTGGACGTGGCAGAGACTGGGGGGGATAGTAAACGCCGTCCTGTACCAAAAGGACCGAGGCTGCAGGAGAGTGCTGGGGTATTACAGTTGCCGTTTAGAGCCCATTGAGACAGGGCAGCCTGGCTGTGCCAGATTTGTGGCAGCAGTAACGAAAGCGGTCAACAATACTGACCATCTAGTACTCTGCCATCCCTTGACTATTCACACAGATCACAGCATAGGAGCCTTTCTGGCCTCCAACTCATTCAGCTTTTCAGCTGGGCGGCAGGTTCGAATTGAGAATGCCCTTCTGTCACCGCACATTACGTTTGCATCCGATAGGGGGAGTACTAGGAATATGATGGTGGGAGTGAATGGGGGATCCTTGAAGCCCCACGACTGTGTGGCCAGAGTGGCTGAGGAGAGGAGGATACGTAAGGGGTTGCACACAGAACCCCTGGCCGAGGCAGACTGGGACCTGTACACCGATGGCAGCAGCCGCCGGGAAGCAGGCGGCGTACGAGCCTCGTATGCCGTGGTCAGAGATTCAGGGGGGGTATACGACACCATCGAGTCTGGGGAAATCCCACAGCCTGCATCTGCACAGCCAGCAGAGATTACATTAGAACTGAGTGAGGGACACCGAGTTAACATCTTCACTGACTCCAATTATGCATGGACCACAGTCCACGTAGAGGGCACAGCATGGGTTAGACGTGGTTTTAAAACCAGCACGGGGAGGCCGGTGAAACACGACCAGAGTTTGCGACGGTTGCTCCAGGCAGTGCATCGTCCAAGGGAAGTGGCAGTTGTGAAAGTGCAAGGACACTCTGCCTTACGTACCAGGGAAGCGCTGGGAAGTGATGCAGCTGACAGGGCAGCCAGGCTCGCAGTGCAGATGGTCACCCTGAGGTCAGGGACAGACACCAACAGAGTCCGGGGCCAGGGGAGGGTATCAGTGATTCCCCTGGGGAGGCGGCTAGGGTTGATGCCATTGGGCAGGCCAGAAAAAACACCGACGAATACAAGCTGGTGGATGAGATTGCTGCGGGTTTTGAAAGTTTTCCCCTTTTTTCCGCCATTTTCCCGAAGACGGTTAATAAAAACATTAACAGAATCAACCTCCTCCACTACAATATGCAGAGGCTTACCAACCTAACCCGGGACGCAGTTGACGCCATCCATGAACAGCTGCACAGTCCTCCCTCATGACCTTACAAAATATGATGGTTTTGGACATGTTACTTGCCGAAAAGGGAGGTGTTTGTGCACTGTTTGGGACCATGTGCTGTACAGCCATATCAAACAACACGGGCCCAGATGGCAAACTCACTAAGACCCTGGTGAAGCTCCGAGCCCTGGCTGCTGAGCTGAAGCACCAATCGGGGGTAAAAAAAAAATCCAGTCGTCGACTGGCTGAACGCCACTTTTGGGAGATGGGGGACTCTGCTAGGGCAGCTGGCCATGGTGGGTGTACATCTCGGTAGCTATTCTTGTCACTTGCGGGTGTTGCTGCATTCCAGGACACTGGTAACACGCACTATTGATCGTGCCCTATCAGGAACAGATGCCTCCTCGCCCGCATACCAGGCGGTGATGCTGGACCGGCCTCCAGCTGAAACTGCCCAGCGAGAGGGTACGCTCCAAAACCCGCACATGTTACATGCGACATCACGGGTAATGAGTCGCAAGACAATCTACGATTTTCCCCTGTAACCCTAGTGCCCGATTCCCTCACTTTCACCCGGGTGTGGGTACTGTATCCCACAGACCCCGGGCTGTGTCATCTGTCCGTTTAAATCGGGAACGCAGCCGGCTTTTACCTCAAGGTGCCCTTGCTGTCTACACAGCCGGCGGCCTGTGGTGAAATTGCTAGAGTTCTAGGTAATCACTTTTCAAGGGCCTTTAATATGTTTACACAGCTGGCGGGCTACGGGGGAACTCCTGCTGATTCGAGTACTTAAATCCTAGGAAGTTTACTCAGCTGACAGCCGGATTGCCTCTTCGTGGGGGTAATTACAAGTGGCGGGGTCCTTGCGGTGTATAATGATTTTTTCTCAAGTGGGGGCGGGGTCCTTGCGGTTTATAATGATTTTTTCTCAAGTGGGGGCGGGGTCCTTGCGGTTTATAATGATTATTTTTTTCTCTAGCATAGATACAGATGCTCCAGTTTGCGTGTATGTCCGTTCCCGGTAGACGGGGGACTATCATTAATGTACGGCAATTCACACTGCTCACGGTGACAGGTCTATTTTAGGTTCATCTATTTCCGTAGGGTACGGGGTTCCGATAAGTGTGTGCTTATGTTTTTTTTTCCCTACTACTACCCAATACTATCCCTTCTCCCTCAGTGTAACATCTGCTGTTCAAAAAAAAATATGATAAACCCCTTCCATGTTAGTTTTGCCCACCTACATTGGCAGCACTTTGACTTATACTGTACGCTGCAGTCAGCGGCTGAGAAGTACTCTATGCCCCGGGATTCAACTGCTGGTCGCATCAGTGACTACTACACTGCAATCGGAGGTTCTACGTGGGTTTTGATCGGATTGCCACTGCCCGGCTCTGTCCTCAGCGGCAACTAGATGGAGGTTGCTGTCCGTTACTGACTGGAGGTTATCCAGTGGCAGAAGAGTATCCTCGAGCACGGGTCAGCCTGGCACAGGTGCAATTGCGCTGTGTACTCGGAGGAGATTGACTCCGACCACATGGCCTGCAGTACATACATCAGACGCCTAGACGGGCCTGCAGGCCTGTGAACCATTCTGGCCGGCGGGAAGGCCGGGGCACAGTACACTGTTCCAATGGTTTTCCGATCGCTGGCGTGTACCTGACTGCGGGCAGTATGCCCTTACACCTTCTCGTTTGTTTTAAAAGGAAAAACGAGACAAAATACACACCACCGTAGCGAATGGGCATTTACACTTGGGACTTTTTTTTGGACAGCAGACGTTGCACCCTATGTAATTTACTTTCCCCCTTCCGGCCCTCTTACGTTCGTTACTGTTTACATCAGTTGGTGTGGCCTCAGTAGAGGCCAAGGGAGGGAATGTTGGGGAGATTTCACTGGGGTGTTTAATGTAGGGCTAGGGAGGGTGACACTTCCAGCCCTGAAATGGTTAACAACAGCCAAGCGAGCTGCTGCAGGCGACTGCATGACTGCTGGAGCGTTTAAGGGATATGCATAATGTTAATTAAATCTTGGAGCCTGTAAATACCAGCCAGTAACAATTGCCCCATCGAAACTCGGGATTAATAAAGAAACCGATCGGAATCTGTAAATGTTAGACAAGTGTGAATTGCTCTATCGGAAACTGTAACTATTGAGTGTGAATGGCTCTATTTAAGTCTAAAGTTGATAAGTGTAATTGACAATTTAGTTAAACTGAAACTATTGAAAATGGCTAGCCTGTCAGACGCATAGTAATTCCTTGAAACAATGAACTATTGAATACGGGATCGGAACCACTCCCGGGGATGGCTGAGCCATTGTCAAGCACAGCAGGAGCTGGACAGGCACTTCGATGCGGCCAATAGGAGGACGGATCCCCAGTGCGCGCAGATGAATGGACCAATGGGGAAGGCGAACTGACCGGGGACTCCAGGCAGCGCGAAGTATAATTGTGTCAAGTTTGAACGGGAAGAGAGAACGCCTTCTCCAACGAATGCATGCTTGTAGATTCGTTGTACCAGTTAAGATTCTGTGAATAAACGGCTGTCTGCGTCTAACCATAGTTGCCAGTGTGAGTCTCTCCTTCCGAAAGAACACGCAAAGACGGGACCCCGCGGGTCCGTCTTAACAACTGTCAGGAGTTTAGTTCTGCGGGAGGGCCACACTGTCAGGAGTTTAGTTCTGAGTGAGGGCCGCACTTTCAGGAGTTTAGTAGTGAGGGAGGACCACATTGTCAGGAGTTTATTTCTGAGGGTCGGCCGCACTGTCAGGCGTTTAGTTCTGAGTGAGGGCAGCACTGTCAGGAGTTTATTTCTGAGGGACGGCCGCACTGTGAGGAGTTCAGTTCTGAGTGAGGGCCGCACTGTCAGGAGTTTAGTTCTGAGGGAGGGCCGCACTGTCAGTAGATTAGTACTGAGGGATGGCCGCACTGTCAGGAGTTTATTTCTGAGTGAGGACCGCACTGTCAGAAGGACTGAACTAAGGTAATACTGCACTATCAGTGGGTCAGTACTCAGGGTGTGCTGCGCTGTTAGCAGTTTATTACTGAGGGGGTTCCAAACTGTCAAATGATCAATGGTGTCGCATCTCCGCACTCTCAGTGGGTCAGTACTGAGGGGTGCTGCACTATCAGAGGGTCAGTACTGATGGAGTGACGCACTGTCGGAGGGGCAGTACTGAGGGAGTGCTACGCTGTCGGAGGGTCATTACTGAGGGATCACTGCACTGTCAGAGGGTCAGTACTGAGGGATCACTGCACTGTCAGTGGGTCAGTACTGAGGGAGTGCTGCAGTCAGTGGGTCAGTACTGAGCGAGTGCCGCACTGTCAGAGGGTCAGTACTAAGGGAATGCCACACTGTCAGTGGGTCAGTACTGAGGGAGTGCCACACTGTCAGTTGGTCAGTACTGAGGGAGTGCCACACTGTCAGAGGGCCAGTACTGAGGGAGTGCTGAACTGTCAATGGGTCAGTACAGAGGGAGTGCTGCACTGTCAGTGGGTCAGTACTGAGGGAGTGCTGAACTGTCAGAGGATCAGTACTGAGGGAATGCTACACTGACAGAGCGTCAGTACTGAGGGAATGCTGCACTGTCAGAGGGTCAGTACTGAGGGAATGCTGCACTGTCAGTGGGTCAGTACTGAGGGAGTGCTGCACTGTCAGAGGGTCAGTACTGAGGGAGTGCTGCACTGTCAGTGGGTCAGTACTGAGGAAATGCTGCACTGTCAGAGGGTCAGTACTGAGGGAATGCTGCACTGTCAGTGGGTCAGTACTGAGGGAGTGCTGCACTGTCAGAGGGTTAGTACTGACGGAATGATGCAATGTCAGTGGGTCAGTACTGAGGGAGTGCCACACTGTCAGAGGGTCAGTACTGAGAGAGTGCCACACTGTCAGAGGGCCAGTACTGAGGGAGTGCTGAACTGTCAGAGGGTCAGTACTGAGGGAGTGCTGCAGTGTTAGTGGGTCAGTACTGAGGGAATGCTGCACTGTCGGAGGGTCAGTACTGAGGGAATGCTCCACTGTCAGTGGGTCAGTACTGAGGGAGTGCTGCACTGTCAGTGGGTCAGTACTGAGGGAGTGCTGCACTGTCAGTGGGTCAGTACTGAATAAGCACTACTGTTTGAATTAGTCAGTACTGAGAGAGTGTCAGTAATGAGGCAGTGCCTCACTGTTGGAGAGTCAGTACTGCTGGAGCGCTGCACTGTCAGAAGGTCCGGACTGAATGTGCGCTCCATTGTCAGAGGATCAGTATTGCTGGAGCGCTGCACTGTCAGAAGTTAGGACTGACAGAATGCATCAATGCAAGTGGGTCAGTACTGAGGGAACGCAGCAATGTCAGACAGTCAGTACTGAGGGAGTGCTGTGGTCTAAGAGGATTATCTAGAATTACAGAACATAGAAAAGTACAGCACAGAACAGGCCCTTCAGCTTATGATGTTGTGCCAAGGATTAGAACAAAGAACATTACAGTGCAGTACAGGCCCTTCGGCCCTCGATGTTGCGCCGACCTGTCATACTAATCTGAAGCCCATCTAACCTATACTATTCCATGGACGTCCATATGCTTGTCCAATGACGACTTAAATGTACTTAAAGTTGGCGAATCTACTACCGTTACAGGCAAAGCATTCCATACCCTTACTGCTCTCTGAGTAAAGAAACTACCTCTGACATCTGTCCTATATCTATCACCCCTCAATTTAAAGCTATGCCCCCTCGTGCTTGCCGTCACCATACTTGGAAAAAGGCTCTCTAACCCTCTGATTATCTTTTCTGTCTTTATTAAGTCACCTCTCAACCTTCTTCTCTCTAACGAAAACAGCCTCAAGTCCCTCAGACTTTCCTCGTAAGACCTTCCCTCCATACCAGGCGACATCCTACTAAATCTGGACTGCATCCTTTCCAAAGCATCCACATCCTTCTTATAATGCTGTGACCAGAACTGTACACAATACTCCAAGTGCAGTCGCAACAGAGTTTTGTACAGCTGTAGCATAACCTCATTGTTCCAGAACTCTATCCCTCTATTAATAAAACCTAAAACACTGTATGCCTTCTTCACAACCCTGTCAGCCTGGGTGGCAACTTTCAAGGTTCTGTGTACCTGGACACCGAGATCTCTCTGCTCATCTACACTACCAAGAATCTTAGCATTAACCCAACACTTTGCATTCCGGTTACTCTGACCAAAGTGAATCACCTCACACTTGTCCGCATTAAAATCCATTTGCCACCTCTCAGCCCAGCTTCGAAGCTTATCGATGTCTCTCTGTAAACTACAGCATCCTTCGTCACTATCCATAACTCCACCGACCTTGGTGTCGTCTGCAAATTTACTAACCCACCCTTCTACTCCCTCATCCAGGTCATTTATAAAAATGATGAACAGCAGTGGGCCCAAGAACGACCCTTGTGGTACACCACTACTGTCTGGACTCCAGGATGAACATTTCCCATCAACCACCACCCTCTATCTTCTTTCAGCAAGCCAATTACTGATCCAAACTGCCATATCTCCCACAATCCCATTCCTCCGCATTTTGTACAATAGTCTACTGTGGGGAACCTTATCGATCGCCTTGCTGAAATCCATATACACCACATCAACTGGTTTATTCTCATCTACCTGTTTGGTCACCTTCTCAAAGAACTCAATAAGGTTTGTAAGGCACGACCTACCCTTCACAAAACCGTGCTGACTATCCATAATCAAATTATTCTTTTCTAGATGATTATAAATCCTATCACTTATAACCTTTTCCAACACTTTACCAACAACTGAAGTAAGCCTCACTGGTCTATAATTACCAGGATTGTCTCTACCCCCCTTCTTGAACAGGGGAACCACATTTCCCATCCTGCAGTCTTCGGGCACTATTCCTGTTGACAATGATGATTTAAAGATCAATGCCAAAGGCTCGGCAATCTCCTCCCTGGCTTCCCAGAGGATCCTAGAATAAATCCCATCCGGTCCAAGAGACTTATCTATTTTCACACACTGCAGGATTTCTATTATCTCTTCCTTGTGAACCTCAATCACACCTAGTCTAGTAGCCTGTATCTCAGTAATCTCCTCGACAACATTATCGTTTTCTAGAGTGAATACTGACGAAAAATATTCATTTAGTGCTTCCCCTATCTCCTCTGACTCCACACACAATTTCCCACTACTATCCTTGATTGTCCCTAATCTTACTCTCGTCATTCTTTTAGGGTTTATCCTGATCCTATCCGCCAACAACTTCTCTTGTCTCCTCCTGGCTCTTCTGAGCTCTCTCTTTAGGTCTGTCCTGGCTACCTTGTAACCCTCCAGCGCCATAACTGAGCCTTCACATGTCATCCTAACATAAGCCTTCTTGTTCTGCTTGACAAGAGATTTCATTTCCTTCATAAACCACGGCTCCCGCGCTCTTCAGCTTCCTCCCTGCCTGACAGGTACATACTTATCTAGGACACACAGGAGCTTTTCCTTGAATAAGCTCCTCATTTCTAATGTGCCCATCCCCTGCAGTTTCCTTCCCCATCCTATGCTTCCTGAATCTTACCTAATCGCATCGAAATTGCCTTTCCCACAGCTATAACTATTACCCAAGGGTATACACCTATCCCTTGCTATCACTAAAGTAAACATAACAGAATTGTGATCACTATCACCAAAGTGCTTACCTCCTTCCAAGTCTAACACCTGGCCAGGCTCATTACCCAGTACCAAATCTAATGTGGCTTCCCCCCTTATTGGCCTGTCTACATACTGTGTCAGGATGCCCTCCTGCTCGTACTGGACCAAAACTGACCCATCTATAGTAGTCGTACCATAGTGTTCCCAGTTAATATTTGGAAAGTTGAAGTCCCCTATGACAACTACCCTGCCTCTCTCACTCCGATCGAGAATCATCTTTGCTATCCTTTCTCTACATCTCTGGAACTGTTCAGAGGGTTGGTCTATCAATGCTGGCCAAGCCAGTGATACACACATCACACAAAATGAATATTATAAGATAGAATGCCTGCAAGATTAAAACGGCTCCACACTGTCCGAACTGCCATCATTCCCTCTTCTTATCGAGGAAGACAAAAGAATCTCACCTTACCTTTCTCAGGTTCCCCTTTCTCACCAAAGCCCAGTATTCACCCCGGCCCTTACTTATACCAACCAACAGCACTGCCACCACCAACACAGCAGACCCTCTCAAAATCTCTTGTTAGTAAATTTTTATTAACTGGTTACTTCAATTACAATGCAATCTCTACAATCAGACTAAGCACCATTTCGGCAACAACCAATTTTCAAAGAGATTTTCTCGATTTGTCTCCATTTTTGCTTAGAGTGAGGGAGGGAGGTGGAAACACGACAGTAATGTAAGATATATGTAATACAGTGAGACAGGAAAGCTAGTATGACTCATCTTGTCTCTAAGACACCGTAGAGTGAAGCAACACATTCATTGCATTATAAACATAACATAACATTTCAACCCCACTCACACCTGGCGTGACAGAAATAAAATGTAAATCGGTTGGACAGGTTGGGTTTGTTTCAGCTGGAGTTTGGAGAGTGAGGCGTGACATCACTGAAGTGTCTAAGATCCTGAATGATTTGATGAGGAGGAAGTGGAAAGGAAGTTTCCTCTTGTGGGCCATTCCTGAACGAGACGGAACTGCTTTAAAAATGTGTTCACTCTTTCCGGACAGATATGAGGAGATTTGTTTCCAATCAGAGGGCAGTGCAACTTTGGAACTCTCTGCCCCAGATTGTGTGCTCACTGAGTATTTTAAGACACAGGTTGATAGATTCTTGTTAAGGGAATTCGGGGAGAAATGGAACACAAATCACAAACAGATCACGCCTGGTCTTATTGAATGGTGGAGCCAAATGGTCACCTTCTGCTTCTTTCTCACATGATCCCAGGACTGAGGGATTTGTTTAAAATTCATTCACTAGATGTAGGTGCCACTGGCTATGGGCAAAATTAGTACCCAGAGGGCAGGTAAGAGCCAGCCACATTGCTGTGGGTCAGGAGTCACATGTCGGCTAGATTAGGTCAAGATGGCAGCTTCCTTCCCTAAAGGACATCAGTGACCCAGATGGGTTTTTCCTGACAATCGAGAATAATTTCATCAATAGACTCATAATTCTAGATGAGTCTCTGCATTAACAGTTCAGCAATGGTACCGTGAGGCTGTTACCGAACTACAAAGGGAGAATTTTAAGGGTGTAAACCAAATCCTTGATCAAACAGGTAGAAATTAAGAAGAGCCTACAGAATGGAGGAGAGTTGAAGGGAATGGGGGAAGAGAATTACCAAGTTTAGGTTCAAGGCAGCTGAATCTAAAGCCACCAACAGGGGGGAGAATAAAATAAGAAACTGTCATGCAGCTAGAATTGGATAAGTGCAGATAGCTCAGGGAGGTGTGCAATTACGCAGGGAAGGCAGGGTGAAAACACGGGTATGTTTAAAAGCAGTGAACCAAATTTTAAAATGATATTGATGAGGTTAAGACTGAGGTCGATGTCTTATGGGACTTGCTGCAAGGACACAGACAGGAGAATCTGAGGGGATCATGAGTATATGGAGGTAGAATGTGGGAGACAAGCTGGAAGTGTATTGGAGTAATCATGGTTTGAGGGAACAAATGCTGGATGGGGGGTATCAGCAGCTGACGGCCTGACACTGAGGTGAGCCATCGGAAACTGAGCAAGTGACCACCATCTAATAGGACAGAGAAACTGATCCATCATCCTGAAACTGAGTGACCACGTGGCTGTCAGTGACTCCAACACAAGTGAATGGAAACATTGCCCAGAGCTGCTTCTGTAACATTCAACACAACCAGGAAATGGAAAATGAATAATGAGCTGAAAACAAGGCCATTGCTCTGTTAGAATCAAAATCATTTAACATTAAGTTAGTGAAGATTATTGATTTTCAGAGTATTGGAATCTGCAGAAAGCAATCTCCCAGAATCACAGTAAAAGGGGAAAGTAAACAACATTCTTGGCAAAGATTTAATGAACCAACTGCTTGTATAAAAACAGCTCAAAACAAAGGGGCTGAATCCTCCACAAACTGACAAACACAGATACCATCCGATTTGTCGACAGAGATTGGAACTGTGTAGAAAAACCCTTCCCTGCTGATGGTGTGTGCTGGAAACCACTTAAACTGTGATGTACTACTTATTTCCTTTGGAAATAATATCTGTTTCCACAAAAAAAAGCAGGTGTGTCCCTCATTGGCCGGCTGATTCACAGACAAAGGAAACCTGATCGGGGTCTCTCAGATAAATTAAGCTACTAGCGATATTGCACATAACAAGAGCTTAGAACACAACAGGTTCTAGTGAAACCAACAATGCAATGAAAAAGGTGAATTAGTCTTTATAATCATGCAGACTCTCTCATTCAAATAATTCGGTCAACTACTAAACATTTTTATACTATTAATACCAATGTATACATATTAATTTCCTTTCCTAATTTCGTCCAAAAAAAGGATCTGATTATTCTCTTGAAAATATATTTTAAATGGTCAATTCATAATCACAGTTCACTTCATCTATTCTTAGTGCAGAACATCTTGCAAACTAAAACATGTTTCTTATCAATGATGACATTATATATCAAACAGTTTCCAGTTCAACCATCTGTCCAGACCTTGCTTTCGTTCATTATTGCAGGAAAACTACAGTTTGTTGTTTTACAGATCTTTCCATTACTTTCTTCCCCAATAACAATGCCCATGGTGCAATACCTGACAAGCATTAAAATAAAGTTGAATCTTCAATGCAAGAAATGCTACAAATAATCACATATCATTCAGTCCATTCATTGTCATTGATTTCCAGAGTTATTTTCAGTGTGTGATCAAGCTAACTTCACTTAAATAATCACAGTCAAAATTTCACCTCTATAGTTATGTGAAGTGGATGTAAAATTATTCTTAGTTCAAGTAAAACCAAGTTCACATTCTGTCCTGTTTTATTCCATGAAAACGGAATGTGTTACACTATTATGAGAAACAGGAACAAGTGAAGGTGGTGGCACTCAGACGTGAGGCCTTCAAGCCAAAGGGCCAGGTGGTAGTGACATTGGGGGAGGGACCTCGTGCCCCGCTCTCCTCAGAAGGCAGTGAGGATGGTGACAGTTACTGGAACGGGTTAGATGGTGAAGCGCCCATATATGGACAGAGGGACGGCAATGGGTGGGATGACCCACCGCCCTGTAAGGCCCAGAAGGCCGTGTCTATGGCACCGCTGAGCATAAAAGCTCAACTTGGACAGACAGTAGGGAGCAACAAAGGGAACTGACAGAAACTAAACCTGAACCGTTCACCCGCTGAACGACAGATGTTGGTGAATGAACACCCAGCCTGACAGAGAAATGGTAATTATTGGTCTTATTGGGAGAATATGGATGAATTAGTTGAGGTACACAGTCTCACTGATGTTGATGTACATATCCTCCCTCGGCACAAGATGCCCTGACGTGTACAGCAGAACCTGTCCCTGCAATAAGAGGGTGGGGGTGTGAGCCGGATCCCCCCCAGTGCAGAGCCGATCAGTGGCTCCAGGAATTTACAGATATTACAGGGACACACTGGGGAGGGGACAGGCATAATGTGCTAAAATAACCTTCGTGACTCAGGGACCCAAGGGTAATATTGAGGATCACACAGAGAGGAAGCCTCGCGTGTGTAAGGACCACGGGGGATTACCAAACCCCAACCTATGATGAAATCGCTTTGATGTATTTAAAAGATGACATGGGACCATATTTAACTGTAATTATAAACATGAGACACCCAGTGGGAGATAATTCTAACCACATTCTGAATTGGGCCATGAGAGCTGAGGCAAACTCAGAAACACAGGGGAATAGCTGCAATACAGGGAGAGTAATCAGACACACAATGTTACAAGGGAAGCAGGAAAGGGCACACAGACAAGGAACGTAGGCAGAGAGAGGGAGAGAGGTGTTCACATTGTGTGTGGCCTGTGTTCACGTAGGTATATGCATAGCACATGAATATTTATTCACACGCTGTTCAGGGGCCAGCACTGCATGATGCTAACACCAGAGCATCTTTGTCAGTTACTGATAAGGATTTACCCCTCACCCCTTCAATTACTCAAATGAGAGTAGTCGGAGAGGGAACCTAGGAAGTTGGATGAAGCAAACCTGTCCCGATGTCGATCGGGAGTATGACAAAATGTATTCAGATATGGAGGTGTGAAACACAAGACGGCACCATTCTGGGAGTTGCTCCTATTTATTCTAAAACTAGTGATGTCAACACCCGAATTTAAACATGGGGATGCTCCGGCCAGGACTGGGACAGAAAGAAAAGGAGAGGCAGCCTCTCCAGAGTCGCAACATTGTAAGGAGACTGGGACAGTCAGAGAATCTGGTAGGTTATAGCTTGGACCAACTCAGCCGTGTGCGTAACTCAAACAAAAAAAGTGGGTTGTTATCTATCGACCCTGTAAAGATGGAGGGCCCTCTCACTCCCCACACAAACAGGATCAAATCAAAGCTGGGGTTGAGGAGGCAGTAATTGTGAGAGTGACAGATTGACAGAAGCTGGAAATAGTCTGGGTCCATATCTGTGGACATTGAATGGCAGAAGAAAGTGGTGTTTACTGACCGAGGAGAACAGGCCACCAGGATACTATTACCTCAGGGATCCCACAATATTCTAGTATATCCCACCGATGTGTGTTGATGCATTTAGTCACATTGATCTTACCAACACCTCATCACCACAGTCGGTGAGAAAGAACATATCCAGATATTAAACAGAGTATTGGGTCAGGTTAGCCAGGCCAGGCTTAAAATTAACGCACAGAGAGTGCAACTGGGAAGGTAGGGAGAGTCGGAACTGGGACATCATATTGGGGAGATCATATCAGGAAGGGAGAGGGGACAGTCCCAGCGGGATCAAAAACTATGATTATAAAACTATCCACCCACACACCATGAAGGCGTCAGGCAAGCTTTAAGATTGTTTAATTATTGTGGGAATTTTGTGTGGGATTATCCAGAAATAGAGAACCATCACGAGCCCTGGCACAAGCGCGGACAATGGCCAGGGGTCAGGGAGGCAAAATGAACACAGTCAGCATGCCTTTGGTATAGTTCATGACTGGGCTTGGTGAAGGTACATCACCCTGTCTGGGGGCCACATAGAGCATGAAGGACAGGTCAGAGAGTTAGTGGAAGCAGCTAACTTTCCCAGTGAAGCAGCAATAAAGAAGATTAGAGCTCACAGGAAAGTCGAAACCCACACCAAAGGGGCAGTGTCTATGTGGGTGAGGCAGGTAAAATACTGACTGAAACAGTGCAAACATTTGGGGAAGTGACGGTGGCAGTAGCTGCAGAAGCGAGAAAGGTAAGTTTAAAGACCTTCCCAGATACAGGCTCACAACAGGAGAGATAGGAATGGGAAAAGGGTGGGGCAGTGATAGGACACGACAGAGTCTGGGTGATCCAGCAGTGCCACTACACTGTATAAGGCAAACACTATTCAAAATATATCATGGGTCAGCCCATATTGGGCAGGATAAAATGCAATCTCAGATGACCCACTACAGGGGTGGCCTGGAACAGGGAGAGATACAGCAAGGATTTGTTGAAGGTGTGTAGTCTGTACACAGCGTGAGCCAGGCAATGCAATCAGGATAAAATGGAGGCAGCAGCACAGGATCAGGGGCCCATGGGAAGAATTTTGATGGATTTTACACACACCCCCATCCCAATCACAGGGAAGGAAGTCCTGCTGGGTCTTAATAAACAGGTTTACTCAGTGAGTGGAGGCAATCCCCTGAAAAGTCTGACAAAGGGACATATGTTCCATGGAACGTAGTTAAACAGCTATGTGCCCTGTTTGGTACTGAACAGAAATCCCATCCCCCATACCACCCCAGAGCTCAGGGACAGTTGAAGGAATGAAGCAGACACTGAAAGCTAGTATGACTAAGGCTGTGACAGAGACAGGCAGGGACGGGTGAGCGTAATCCCCAACATCCGAATGAAACTGAGGTCAACCTCAGCAAAGGGGATGGGGCTGTCCCTTTGAATCAGTGACTGGATGGACGATGCAACTGCAGAGGGTGTGGTAGTGGGAGGGCTGGAGATGTGCAAGGGTTAACCATTTTGTGAAAGAAATGGCAAAGCAACAGCATGAGGTGAGAGGGGAAGTTGCAGAAGGATAGAGAATCCGAAACTGGGAAACGGAGCACAGAAACTTCCCAGCTGAAATCCCGAACCCAGGACTTCGCGTCAGGTGGGATATATTACTGGAACGTATGCAGGAAACACATCAAAATGTTGTACTTATCTGGAGGAGCCACAGAATTCTAGAGAGGAATCTCTCCCATCATGCACTAGTAAGGAGCTCTGAATAAACATTATTTGGAGATACTGGTGTTGGACTGGGGTGTACAAAGTTAAAAATCACACAACACCAGGTCATAGTCCAACAAGTTTAATTGGAAGCACACTAGCTTTCGGAGCGACGCTCCTTCATCAGGTGACAGTGGAGGGCTCGATCGTAACACAGAATTTATAGCAAAAATTTGCAGTGTGATGTAACTGAAATTATACATTGAAAAATTGATTGTCTGTTAAGTCTTTCATCTGTTAAAAGTTGCATTCTCGGGTCCGCTGTTAACAATGGGTGATAACTACACAATATGTTGAAGGTGTTAGCCCCTTGTGTTCTCTGTCTATGCCATGATGTTAGATTGATTCTAATCTAAAAAGTAAGATAACGGAGTTTTACATAACTTCATGCAGTTTTTGAGCTCAGAGTTCTACATAAATGTATGCATGGAAAAAAAAAGGGTTTTGTGATTTACACATGAAAGAAGTGAAACTATCACTGTATTCCAACCTGTTGGACTATAACCTGGTGTTGTGTGATTTTTAACTTTGTACACCCCAGTCCAACACTGACATCTCCGAATCATGACTGTTAAGCTAATTTTGTATCCAGTTGGCAAGTTCTCCCTGAATCCCACGTGATCCAACTTTACAAATTAGTCTCCCATGCAGAACCTTGCCAAAGGCATTACTAAAGTCCAAATAAGCAATGTCTAACGCTCTGCCCTCATCGATCTTCTTGGTGACTACCTTAAAAAAATAATCATTTTGATGAGACCCTCGCTCATAAAGTTATGCTGACTATCCCTAATCATCCCCTTCCTGATGAAGGGCTTATACCGGAAACATCGATTCTCCTGCTCCTGGAATGCTGCCTGTCCAGCTGCGCTTTTCCCGCACCTCACTCTTCAATTCTGACCTCCATAATCTGTAGTACTCACCTTCTCCCAGTTGATTATCCCTAATCATTCTTTAACTCTTAAACCGCATATAAATCCTATCCTTCTGAAGCACCGCCAACAACTTTCCCACCACTGAGGTCAGGCTCCCCCCCTTTACAGTTCCCAGGCTTCTCCGTAATAAAGGTACAATATTAGCCACTCTCCAGTCATCAGGCACCTCACCTGTGATTCTCAATTCTGCAAATATTTCTACAAGTGGCCTGCAATTTCCTCCCATACAAAGCGTGCCCCTCCTTTCACTTCAGTCACTTCTCCTGTTTTGTTACCCTAGAAAAGGTCATCTCCTGCTCCTTTTCTGCCAGGAACATTTACACAATGATAAAGGAAATGTTCTGGAACTAATTTAACAAATTTTCCACCCACCAAACCTTTCACACTATGGTGATCCTCATCAATGTTTGGAAAATTAAATTGCTTACTATTACAACCTCATTATTCTGACATATACTGAGATCTCTCTGTACATTTGTCCCTCAAGTTCTCTCTGATTATTGCAGCGTATATCATGCCATCCGACCAAGGTGATCCTTTTTATTTAAATTTGAAAACACAATTGCGTTCAAAAAAAGCGCTCCTCCATGATTTAAAATAAATATTTTTGTTTATTCATTTAGAACATGCATTGCCCAGAGTCAACCACATTGCTGTGGGTCTGGAGTCACATGTAGGCCGGACCAGGTAAGGATGGCAGATTCCTTCTCTGAAGGACATTAGTGAACCAGATGGTGTTTTTCCCCCTATCATTCAACAATGAATTCATGGACATCATTAGATTCTTAATTCCAGATTTTATTGAATACCAATGCCACCATCAGCCATGCTCGGATTCGAACCCTCATCCTCCCAACATTACACAGGTCTCCATATTACTCGGCTCAGCAAAAATACCATTAGAACATCACCTCACTATTTGGCGACGATTTTTTAAAAAAAGTCCGTCCTTCTATGTGAACAAATTGAGATAAATTACTGAGCCCATCCATGTGTCGGCCTCTCCAAATAGTCAGTAAACAGAAATCTTGGGTTTGTATTTTCCATTTTTGTGATAAAAGAGCTAAAAATGAATCAAAACAAATCTTACACCACAGACTTGTAATTTTTGAAGCTGGAGGGGGGTTAACGAGATAAGGAGGGTTGTGAGGCTGGAGGAGGAATTACAGAGACAGGGAGGGAGCATTGTGGGAGAAAAGAGAAACAAACCGTGACATTTCACAGCTGCCCTCGGAGAGAGCTCACTCTCAGAACTACTACAGCTGGGGATCAGCTCTTAATACATAAATCATAGTCTGTTTAATTTTTGTAAATCTACAATAGTGAATAAGGTGAGGGTTTCTTTTTAATGTGTCTTACAGTCTCTTGATTAAATTTTAAAATATAAAACGTACGTATTGAGTTATTCTGGAGTCGTGTTTTGTAGAGCAATAAGACTGTGCCTTTTCCTGGGTCTGTAAAATTTTACGGTGCAGAGATGGACATTCATAGATTGATGTGCTTTTCCTGTCAGATGTGGGCGATCATGGAGAATTTCAATGATCCTGATGATTATGTCTGCAGGCAGTGAGGTTGCAAATCCCATTGGATCGGTTGGAGCGGGGCAGTTAAAGGCGGTTAGGAATTGACGGGGGTGGTCAGTGAGCATGATAGGTGGCAGTCTCAGGATGGTAGGATACTGTAGATACAGTCACGTGGATGGGCTACCTCTACGAATGGTAGGAGGGGTAGGCAGGTAATGCAGCAGTCTCCCGTGGCTGTCTCCATCTCAAACAAGCATACTGGTTTGGAAAATTTAGGGGGTGATCGACTCTCAAGTGACTGACGCACTGACAACCAAGTTCCTGGTACTGAGACTCTCTCCAATGTAATGAGAGGTATATCAGGTTCCAGATGATCAAAGATGATAGGGGATTCTCTGGTATAGGGCACAGACTACCATTTCTGCAGCTAACAGTGAGAATGGGGTGGTGCCTCCCTGGTGCCAGGGTCAATGATGTCTCCGAGAGGGAGTAGAATCGTCTCAAAAAGGGATAATAAACAGTGGGATGTGGTTGTACATTGGTACCAATGACATAGGAAGAGAAAGGATGAGGTCCTGATGAGAATATGGCAAATTAGCTTGGAGGTTTAAAAGGTAGGTCTTCAAGGAAAATAATATCTGGATTAGTTCTGGTGCCTCATGCTAATGCCAGTAGGAATAGCAGGATGGAGGAGATGAATTAGTGGCTGTGGACCTGGTGGAGCTGAGAAGGATTCACATTTTTGAATCATTGGAATCTCTTGTGGGGTAGAATCGACCTGCATAAGAAGGATGGATTGTACCTGCATTGGAAGGGAAGATTTTCTCGTGCTACTTAGGAGGAATTAAACCAGTGAGGGAGTGGGAGTAAACCCAATGAGATAGTGAGGAAAGAGGTAAGTCTGAGCCTGATACTGTTCAGAGGTTAGACTGTCAAGGCAGGCAAGGGCACGTCACAGAATGAGGTCACACTGCATTTATTTCAATGCAAGTCGCCTGACAGGGAAGGCAGATGAGCTCAGGGTATGGTTTTGAACATGGGACTGGGATATTACAGCAGTTACAGAGGCATGAATCAGGGATTGACAGGACCAGTACCTTACTGTTCCTGGGTATAGACGCAATAGCAAAAACAGAACAGGGGAAGTGGCATCTTTGATGAGGGATAACATTACAGCTGGGCTTCAGGAGGACATTCCTGCTCCTCCATCCAGGCAAGTTATTTGGATGGGACTGAGATAGAAGAAAGGGTTGATCACCTCATTGGGATTGTATTATAGACCCCCGCCTAATAGTCAGCGGGAATTGAGAAGTAAGTTTACCAGGAGATCTGTATCTGTTATCTGTAAGAATAAAATGGTTGCAATTAGAAGGGGTTTTAACTTTACCAACATCACCTCTTACTGCTGTAGAGTTAAGGGCTTGGATGGAAAGCTTTTTGTTCAGTGTGTACGAGAACAATTCAGATTCAGTTTCTAGGATGTACCTACTAGAGCAGGAACAAAACTTGACCATTTTCATTATTCATTCACAGAATGAGGGTGTCACTGGCTGGGCCCAGACGGCAGTTTACAGTCAACCACTTTGCGATGGGTCTGGAATCCCATGTCGGCCAGATCAGGTAAGGATGGCAGATGCCTTCACTAAAGGTTATTAGTGAACCAGGTGATGCTCTTTAACCAACCATCGACAATTGATTCATTGTCATCATTAAATTCTTAATTCCAGATTTTTTGTTAAATTCCAATTCCCCCATCTGCCATGGTGGGATTCAAACCCAGGTCCCTAGATTGTTTCTGGGTCTCGGGATTAACTGTCTATTGATAATATCACGAGGCCATTACCTCCTCCTCTCTTGGGAAATAAGGCAGGGTGAGTGACTGAGGTATCAGGGGGCAGCACGTCAGCACCAAAGATCCCACAGTATTGTGGCTCAGTGGTTAGCGCTGCTTCCTCAGCACCAGGGACCTGGATTTGATTCCAACCACGGGTGACTCTCTGTATGGAGTTTGCACATTCTCCCCATGTCTGACTGAGTTTCCTTCAGGTGCTCTGGTTTCCTCCCACAGTCCAAAGATGTGAAAGTTTGGTGATTTAGCCATGGTAAATTGTCCAGAGTGTCCAGACGCAGGAGACGAGGTGTTTAGATTTGCAGGAAAATGTCTGCCTGATTTTGAAGAGATCTTTTGGGGCCATGGACAGAGGTAATCGGTGAGGTGTGGGCACAGGACTTACATCTCCTGTGGTGGCAAGGGAGGGGGCTGGTATGGAGGGTGGGTTTAAGGGATGGTGTGGACCAAACAACGGAGTCGAAGAGGGAATGGTCTATGTGGATTTCAGATAGGGTTGGGGAGGGAAATATATCCCTGATGCTGGAGACTGACTGTAGGTAGCGGAAATGGCAGTGGTTAATGCATTGTATCTGGAGATTAGTGTGGAGGATATGCATTGGAGGGCATTGTTGATCACGTGGGAAGAAAATTGAATGGGAAGCCTTTCTGAGATGTTCTGGAGTGGAATTGCTCCTCCTCAGTGCAGATCTGGAAGAAGTGGAGGAATTGGGTACAGGGCTATACTCGAGAGTAATCAGGAGAGCAAAAATGGAGCATGAAATAACATCCAGAAAATGGTTTAAGATGAATCCAAAGAGATTATGCAAATACATCACAGAGAAAAGAATAACCAGGCAGATCAACAAGGCGGCCTATGGAACCACAGAAGCTGGGAGAGATATGATGCGAGTATTTCACTTTTTTTTTACTGGAGAATGAAATGGAAGCTAGAGAGTTTGGAGAAATAAATAGTGATAACTTGATAAACGTCCATATTACGGAGAAGGTGGCACTGGATGTCTTAAATCGTATCAAGGTGGATAAGTGTATGGGACCTGATCAGATGTATCTCAGAACTTTGTGTAACGCTAGTGAGGCGATTGCTGGACCCCTCCCGAGATGTTTGTATCTTCGATAGTCACAGGTGAAGTACTGGAAGATGGCTGCAATGATTTTATAAAGGTGGTAAGGAAAGGCCGGGGAACAAGAGATCAGTGAGCCTTTTCATAGAGTTTCCTAGAGAACCGTTCCTAGAGTTATTTCATGCCCGCTTTTTGCTCTCCTGATTTCCCTCGAGTATAGTCCTCTACTGAATTCCTCCACTTCTTCCGTATCTGCACTCAGGAGGAGCAATTCCACTCCAGAACATCCCAGTGGCAGGCAAGTTGTTGGAAGGGACTCTGAGGAATAGGATTTACATGTGTTTGGAAAGGCAAGGCGTAGCTAAGGATAGTCAACACGGCTTTGTGCGTGGGAAATTGTGTCTCACTAACTTGATTGAATCTTTTGAAGAATAACAAAGATGATTGAAGGGAGACTGTGGACGTTGTCAATATGGACTTCAGCAAGACATTCAACAAGGTTCCACAAAGCAGACTGGTTATCAAGGTTAGATAACATGGAATGCACGGAGAACTAACTATTTGGATACAAAATTGGCTTGAAGGTAGGAGACAGAGGGCGGTGATCGAGGGTTGCTTTGTTGTCTGGAAGCCTGTGAACAACAGTGTGCTGCAAGGATCGTTGCTGGTCTTTTTTATATAAATGATTTGGATGTGAATGAGATATGATCAGTAGGTTTACAGAAGCCACCAAAATTGGAGGTGTAGTGGACAGCAAAGACGTTTACTGCAGTGGAGAATTGGATCTTGATCAGATGGGGCAATTGGCTGAGGAATGGCAGTCAGTATAATTTAGATACATGTGAGATGCTGCATTTTGGAAAGGCAAATCAGGGCAGGACGTATACACTGAATGGGAAGATCCAGGAGAGCTTTGTTGAACAAAGAAACCTTGGAGTGCAGGTTCACAGTTCCCTGGAAGTAGAGTCACAGGTAGGCAGGGTAGTGAAGGCAACGTTTGGCACACTTTCCACTATTGGACAATGCATGAATACAGAAGTTGTGATGTCCTATTGTGGCTGTAAAGGACATTGATTTAAGGCTCTTCGGAATTCTGTTTTCCGTTCCAGTCTCCCTCTTCTAGGAATGATATTGTGAAACTGGAAACGTTCAGAAAGGTTTGGAAGGGCTTTGCCAGGTTTGGACGGTTTGAGCTACTGGGAAAGCCGAAACAGGCTGGGAATATTTTCCCTGGAGTGTTAGAGACTGAGAGGTGATCTTGTCAAGATTTATAAAATGATGGGCATGAATAAGGTGAACAGTCAGGTTCATTTTCCCATGTGTAATGGGTTCAAAACTAGAGGGCACAGCATAAGGTGTGAGGGAAAAGATTAAAAGGGGTCTTAGGGGCAACTTCTTCACGTCGAGGGTGGTGCTTGTATGGAATGAGCAGCCGGAGGAAGGGGAGGAGGCTTGTACAATTACAACATTTAAAAGGCATCTGATTGGATACATGAAGAGGAAGGATTTCGAGGGATATGGGCCAGCTCCTCGCAAATGGGAATCCAGGATTCCTGGTTGGCATGCATGAGTTGGACCGTAGGGATTGTTTCTGTGTTGTACATCTCTATGACACGAATAAATTCAACCTAAAAGATTTTTCTTTTATGGAGATGTAACATAATTTCATATAATTCTCTTTGGAGCTGAGAAGGTTAAGCAGTGATTTCGATCAGGAGCAGATCGTTTTCAAGGATACTTAATTTACAGAGAGAAATTATAAACTTTTGTGACCATTTTTAGTAACTGCTTTCATTGGCAAATAATGCAGGGTGATAATGTAAAGGTTGTTTTACTCAGTGAATGTGAAGGGATTGGGAGAGACAGCAGAAACTGTCTAGTGTGCACTGGGAGGGTTTATAACCACATGATCTAGGCTGCCATGCCTGAATTAGAAATTCCCGGTGAAATAAAATCAAAAGAACTGCCGGTGATATAAACCAGGAACAAGAACCAGAAGGTGCTGGACACGTTCAGCAGGTCTGGCAACATCTGTGAAGAGATTTCAGAGTTAACGTTTCTGAGTCGGTGACCTTCCTCAGAGCTGATCGTTGGAAAATATTGGTTTATATGCTGAAGGGTGTGGGGAGGAGGTAAGGTGTAAAGGATCAGTAGGGATAGAGTGAAAAGAAGAGTTGGATAAAGGAGTGGATAACAATGTTGTTGGGAGGGTGAGCCACTGTTAAAGGAGACTTGGTGACTAACCAGAGGTAGTGTGTAATGGCAGGCTATGTGATAACAAAACCTGGTGTGTGGGGTAGAGGGTTAGGACATGGGAGAGTTCAGGCTTTAAACTATTGAACTTGGCCGGGAGTCCAGAGAGCTGCAGGGTTCCCAAATGGAAAACGAGGTGTTCTTCCAACTTACGCTGATCTTTGCTGGAACACTGCAGAAAGTGTGAGGCAGATAGTGGCCAGTGAACAGGGTAGTGTGTTAAAGTGGCAGTTAACTGGAAGCTCAAGTTCTCTGGTTAAATGCAGAAGTTAGATTATCAGCCGGGATTTCTGCCAACTCCGAGATGCCACCAGCAAACACGTTCCCCTCCCCGCCCTTGTCCACCTACTGCAGGGACTGTTCCTTCTCGGTCACCATGGCCCACTCCTCCATCGTTCTCAACATCCCCCTCACCACCCCAGCCCTTTCCCTCTCAACATCCCCCTCCCCACCCCAGCACCTTCCCTCTCAACATGCCCCTCCCCCACCGCAGCACCATCCTGCTCAACATCCCCCTCACCAACCCAGCATCTTCCCTCTCAACATCCCCCTCAACGAACCAGCATCTTCCCTCTCAACATCCCCCTCCCCACCCCAGCATTTTCCCTTTCAACATCCCCCTCACCAACCCAGCATCTTCCCTCGCAACATCCCCGTCCCCAACCCAAATCACCGCCCTCAACATTCCCCTCTCCACCCCAGCACCTTCCCCCTCAACATCCCCCTCTCCACCCCGTACCTTCCCCCTCAACATCCACCCTCCCCCACCCCAGCACCTTCCCTCTCATCATCACCCTCACCAACCCAGCCCCTTTACTCGAAACATCCCCGTCCCCACCCCAAAACCCCCCTCAACATTCACCTCCCAACCCCAGCACCTTCCCCCTCAACATCACCCTCCCTCACCCCAGCACCTTCCCCCTCAACATCCCCCTCCCCACCAACACACATTCCCCCTCAACATCCCCCTCCCACAACCCAGCACCTTCCCTCTCATCATCACCCTCACCAACCCAGCCCCTTCACTCGCAACATCACCGTTCCCACCCCAAAATTCCCCCCTCAACATTCGCCTCCCCACCCCAGCACCTTCCCCCTCAACATCCCCCTCCCCCACTCCAGCACCTTACCCCTCAACATCCCCCTCCCCACCTCAGCACCATCCCCCTCAACATCCCCCTCCCCAACCAAGCACCATCCCTCTCAACATTCCCCTCCACAATCCCAGCACAACCCCAGCACCTTCCATCTCAACAACTCCCTTCCCACCTCAGCACCGTCCCTCGAAACAACCCCTCCCCACACCAGCACCTTCTACCTCAACATCCCCCTCCCCACCTGGGCACCTTCACCCTCAACATCCCCCTCCCCAACCAAGCACATTCCCTCTCAACATTCCCCTCCACAATCCCAGCACCTTCCCCATCATCATCACCCTCCCCATCACAACACCTTTCCTCGCAACATCCCCCTCCCCACCCCAGCACCTTTCCCCTCAACATGCCCCTCCCCCACCGCAGCACCATCCTGCTCAACATCCCCCTCCCCAACCAAACACCTTCCCTCTCAACATTCCCCTCCACAATCCCAGCACAATCCTAGCACCTTCCATCTCAACAACTCCCTTCCCACCTCAGCACCGTCCCTCGAAAAAACCCCTCCCCACACCAGCACCTTCCACCTCAACATACCCTCCCCACCTGGGCACCTTCACCCTCAACATCCCCCTCCCCACCAACACACATTCCCCCTCAACATCCCCCTCCCACAACCCAGCACCTTCCCTCTCATCATCACCCTCACCAACCCAGCCCCTTCACTCGCAACATCACCGTTCCCACCCCAAAATTCCCCCCTCAACATTCGCCTCCCCACCCCAGCACCTTCCCCCTCAACATCCCCCTCCCCCACTCCAGCACCTTTCCCCTCAACATCCCCCTCCCCACCTCAGCACCTTCCCCCTCAACATCCCCCTCCCCAACCAAGCACCATCCCTCTCAACATTCCCCTCCACAATCCCAACACAACCCCAGCACCTTCCATATCAACAACTCCCTTCCAACCTCAGCACCGTCCCTCGAAACAAGCCCTCCCCACACCAGCACCTTCTACCTCAACATCCCCCTCCCCACCTGGGCACCTTCACCCTCAACATCCCCATTCCCAACCAAGCATTCACTCTCAACATTCCCCTCCACAATCCCAGCACCTTCCCCATCATCATCCCCCTCCCCATCACAACACCTTTCCTCGCAACATCCCCCTCCCCACCCCAGCACCTTCCCTCTCAACATGCCCCTCCCCCACCGCAGCACCATCCTGCTCAACATCCCCCTCCCCAACCAAGCACCATCCCTCTCAACATTCCCCTCCACAATCCCAGCACAATCCTAGCACCTTCCATCTCAACAACTCCCTTCCCACCTCAGCACCGTCCCTCGAAAATCCCCTCCCCACACCAGCACCTTCCACCTCAACATCCTCCTCCCCACCTGGGCACCTTCACCCTCAACATTCCCCTCCCCAACCAAACACGTTGCCTCTCAACATTCCCCTCCACAATCCCAGCAACTTCCCCATCATCATCCCCCTCCCCATCACAACACCTTTCCTCGCAACATCCCCCACCCCACCCCAGCACCTTTTCTCTCAACGTCCACCCCACCTGAGCACCTTCTCTCTCAACATCCCTCTCCCCCAACCCAGCACCTTCCGCTCAACATCCCACTCCCTACCCCAGCACTATCCCTCCCAACAACTCCCCTCCCCCACCCCAGCACCTTCCCTCTCAACATCCCCCTCCCCATCCCAGCACATTCCCTCTGAACATCCCCCTCCCCACCCCAGCACCTTCCCTCTCAGCATCTCCCTCCCTCACCCCAGCACCTTCTCTCTCAGCATTCCCCTCCCCAAACCCAGCACCTTCTCTCTCAACATCCCCCTTCCCAACTCCAGTGCCTTCCCCCTCAACAACCCCCTCCACAACCCAGCACCTTCCCTCTCCATATCCCCCCAAACCCAGCACCTTCCCTCTCAATATCCCCCTCCCCCACCCCAGCACCTTCCCTCTCAATATCCCCCTCCGCCACTCCAGCACCTTCTCTCTCAACAAACCCCTCCCTCACCCAGCACCTTCCCTCTCAACATGCCCCATCCCCACCCCAACACCTTCCCTCTCATCATCACCCTCACCAACCCAGCCCCTTCACTCGCAACATGCCCGTCCCCAACACAAAACTCCTCCCTCTAACATTCGCCTCCCCACCCTAGCACCTTCCCCCTCAACATCCCCCTCCCCACCTCAGCACTTTCCCTCTCAGCATCTCCCTCCCCCACCCCAGCACCTTCTCTCTCAGCATCCCCCTCCCCAAACCCAGCACCTTTCTCTCAACATCCCCCTCCCCACCCCAGCACCTTTTCTCTCAAAATCCCCTCCCACCTGAGCACCTTCTCTCTCAACATCCCCCTCCCCAACCCAGCACCTTCCGCTCAACATCCCACTCCCCACCCCAGCACTATCCCTCCCAACAACCCCCCTCCCCCACCCCAGCACCTTCCCTCTCAACATCCCCCTCCCCATCCCAGCACCTTCCCTCTGAACATCCCCCTCCCCACCCCAGCACCTTCCCTCTCAGCATCTCCCTCCCCCACCCAAGCACCTTCTCTCTCAGCATCCCCCTCCCCAAACCCAGCACCTTCTCTCTCAACATCCCCCTTCCCCACTCCAGTGCCTTCCCCCTCAACAACCCCCTCCATAACCCAGCACCTACCCTCTCCATATCCCTCCAAACCCAGCACCTTCCCTCTCAATATCCCCCTCCCCCACCCCAGCACCTTCCCTCTCAATATCCCCCTCCGCCACTCCAGCACCTTCTCTCTCAACAACCCCCTCCCTCACCCAGCACCTTCCCTCTCAACATGCCCCATCCCCACCCCAGCACCTTCCCTCTCATCATCACCCTCACCAACCCAGCCCCTTCACTCGCAACATGCCCGTCCCCAACCCAAAACTCCTCCCTCAACATTCGCCTCCCCACCCTAGCACCTTCCCCCTCAACATCCCCCTCCCCACCTTAGCACCTTCCCCCTCATCATCCCCCTCCCCACCCCAGCACCTTCCCTCTCCACATAGCCTCACCAGCTGAGCACCATCCCTCTCAACATCCCCCTCCCCTACCCACGTTCCTCCCAACATCCCCCGCCCCACCCCAGCACCTTTTCTCTCAACATACCCCTCCCCACCTGAGCACCTTCTCTCTCAAAATCCCCTCCCCACCCCAGCACCATCCCTCTCAACAACCCCCTTCCCCAACCCAGCACCCTCCTCTCAACATCCCCCTCCCCACCCCAGCACTATCCCTCCCAACATCTCCCCTCCCCACCCCAGCACCTTCCCTCCTAACATCCCCCCTCCCCCACCCTAGCACCTTCCCTCTCAACATCCGACTCCCCATCCGAGCACCTTCCCTTGAACATGCCCCTCCCCACCCCAGCACCTTCTCTCTCAGCATCCCCCTCCCCAAACCCAGCACCTTCCCTCTCAACATCCCCCTTCCCCACTCCAGCGACTTCCCCTCAGCAACCCCCTCCACAACCCAGCACCTTCCCTCTCCATGTCCCCCTCCCCCACCCCAGCACCTTCCCTCTCAATATCCCCTACCCACCAAGCACCTTCTCTCTCAGCATCCCACTACCCCACCTCAGCACCTTCCGTCTCAATATCCCCCTCCCACACCCCAGCACCTTCCCTCTCAATATCCCCCTCCACCACTCCAGCACCTTCTCTCTCAACATCCCCCTCCCCCAACCCAGCACCTTCCGCTCAACATCCCACTCCCTACCCCAGCACTATCCCTCCCAACAACTCCTCTCCCCCACCCCAGCACATTCCCTCTCAACAACCCCCTCCCCATCCCAGCACCTTCCCTCTGAACATCCCCCTCCCCATCCCAGCACCTTCCCTCTCAGCATCTCCCTCCCTCACCCCAGCTCCTTCTCTCTCAGCATCCCCCTCCCCAAACCCAGCACCTTCTCTCTCAACATCCCCCTTCCCCACTCCAGTGCCTTCCCCCTCAACAACCCCCTCCACAACCCAGCACCTTCCCTCTCCATATCCCCCCAAACCCAGCACCTTCCCTCTCAATATCCTCCTCCCCCACCCCAGCACCTTCCCTCTCAATATCCCCCTCCACCACTCCAGCACCTTCTCTCTCAACAACCCCCTCCCTCACCCAGCACCTTCCCTCTCAACATGCCCCATCCCCACCCCAGCACCTTCCCTCTCATCATCACCCTCACCAACCCAGCCCCTTCACTCGCAACATGCCCGTCCCCAACCCAAAACTCCTCCCTCAACGTTCGCCTCCCCACCCTAGCACCTTCCCCCTCAACATCCCCCTCCCCACCTTAGCACCTTCCCTCTCAACATCCCCCTCCCCACCCAGCACCTTCCGTCTCCACATAGCCTCACCACCTGAGCACCATCCCTCTCAACATCCCCCTCCCCAACCCAGCACCTTCCTCCCAAAATCCCCCTCCCCACCCCAGCACCTTTTCTCTCAACATACCCCTCCCCACCTGAGCACCCTCTCTCTCAACATCCCCTCCCCACCCCAGCACCATCCCTTTCAACAGCCCCCTCCCCCAACAAAGCACCCTCCTCTCAACATCCCCCTCCCCACCCCAGCACCATCCCTCCTAACACCCCCCTCCCACACACTAGCACCTTCCCTCTCAACATCCGCCTCCCCATCCCAGCACCTTCCCTTGAACACCCCCCTCAACACCCCAGCACCTTCTCTCTCAGCATCCCCCACCCCAAACCCAGCACCTTCCCTCTCAACATCCCCCTTCCCCATTCCAGCGACTTCCCCTCAGCAACCCCCTCCACAACCGAGCACCTTCCCTCTCCATTTCCCCCTCCCCCACCCCAGGACCTTCCCTCTCAATATCCCCCGCCCCCACCCAAGCACCTTCTCTCTCAGCATCCCACTCCCCCACCCCAGCACCTTCTATCTCAATATCCCCCTCCCACACCCCAGCACCTTCCCTCTCAATATCCCCCTCCACCACTCCAGCACCTTCTCTCTCAGCATCCCCCTCCCTCACCCCAGCACCTTCCCTCTCAACATGCCCCTTCCCCACCCAGGCACCTTCCCTCTCATCATCACCCTCACCAACCCAGCCCCATCACTCGCAACATCCCCATCCCACCCCAAAACTCCTCCCTCAACATTCGCCTCCCACCCCCAGCACCTTCCCCTTCAATATCCTCCTCCCCACCCCAGCACGTTCCCTCTCAACATACCCCTCACCAACCCAGCCACTTCCCTCGCAACATCTCCGTCCCCACCCCAAAACTCCCGCTCAACATTCACCTCCACACCCCAGCATTTTCCCACCAAAATTCCTCTCCCTCACCTCAGCATCTTCACCCCCAACATCCCCCTCCCCATCCTCACAGATTCCCCGTCAAAATCCCCGCTCCCACAACCCAGCACCTTCCCTCTCATCATCACCCTCACCAACCCAGCCCCTTCACTCGCAACATCCCCTCACCCACGCCAAAACTCCCCCCTCAACATTCGCCTCCCCACCCCAGCACCTTCCCCCTCAACAACCCCCTCACCCACTCCAGCACCTTTCCCCTCAGCATCCCCCTCCCCACCCCAGCACCTTCCCTCTCAACGTGCCCCTTCCCCAACCCAGCACCTTCCGTCTCATCATCACCCTCAACACCCCAGCCTCTTCACTCGCAACATCACCCTCCCCCACTCCAGCGCCTTCCACCTCAACAACCCCCTCCCCAACCCAGCACCTTCCCTCTCAATATCCCCGTCCCCCACCCCAGCACCTTCCCTCTCAACATCCCCCTTCCCCACTCCAGCGACTTCCCCTCAGCAACCCCCTCCACAACCCAGCACCTTCCCTCTCCTTTCCCCCTCCCCCACCCCAGCACCTTCCCTCTCAATATCCCCCTCCCCCACCCAAGCACCTTCTCTCTCAGCATCCCACTCCCCCACCCCAGCACCTTCCATCTCAATATCCCCCTCCCACACCCCAGCACCTTCCCTCTCAATATCCCCCTCCACCACTCCAGCACCTTTTCTCTCAGCATCCCCCTCCCTCACCCCAGCACCTTCCCTCTCAACATGCCCCTTCCCCACCCCAGCACCTTCCCTCTCATCATCACCCTCACCAACCCAGCCCCATCACTCGCAACATCCCCATCCCACCCCAAAACTCCTCCCTCAACATTCGCCTCCCACCCCCAGCACCTTCCCCTTCAACATCCTCCTCCCCACCCCAGCACGTTCCCTCTCAACATACACCTCACCAACCCAGCCACTTCTCTCGCAACATCTCCGTCCCCACCCCAAAACTCCCGCTCAACATTCACCTCCCCACCCCAGCATTTTCCCACCAAAATTCCTCTCCCTCACCTCAGCACCTTCACCCCCAACATCCCCCTCCCCATCCACACAGATTCCCCGTCAAAATCCCCGCTCCCACAACCCAGCACCTTCCCTCTCATCATCACCCTCACCAACCCAGCCCCTTCACTCGCAACATCCCCGTCCCCACGCCAAAACTCCCCCCTCAACATTCGCCTCCCTACCCCAGCACCTTCCCCCTCAACAACCCCCTCACCCACTCCAGCACCTTTCCCCTCAACATCCCCCTCCCCACCTCAGCACCATCCCCCTTAACATCCCCTCCCTCACCCCAGCACCTTCCCTCTCAACGTGCCCCTTCCCCAGCCCAGCACCTTCCGTCTCATCATCACCCTCACCACCCCAGCCTCTTCACTCGCAACATCACCCTCCCCCACTCCAGCGCCTTCCACCTCAACAACCCCCTCCCCAACCCAGCACCTTCCCTCTCAATATCCTCCTCCCCCACCCCAGCACCTTCTCTCTCAGCATCCCTCTCCCCCACCCCAGCACCTCACCCCTCAACATCACCCTCCCCCACTCCAACACCTTTCCCCTCAACATCCCCCTCCCACAACCCAGCATCTTCCGTGTCAATATCCACCTACTCCAACCCAGCACCTTCTCTATCAATACCGCCCTCCACCACCCCAGCACCTTCTCTCTCAGCATCCCCTCCTCCACCCCAGCACCTTACCCCTCAACATCCCCCTCCCACACTCCAGCACCTTTCCCCTCAACATCCCCCTCCCCACCTCAGCACCTTCCCTCTCAACATCACCCTCCCTCACCCCATCACCTTCCCTCTCAACGTGCCCCTTCCCCACCCCAGCACCTTCCCTCTCATCATCACCATCACCAACCCAGCCCCTTCACTCGCACCTTGCCCGTCCCCACCCCAAAACTCCTCCCTCAACATTCGCCTCCCCACCTCAGCACCTTCCCTCTCAACATTCCCCTCCCAATCCCAGCACCTTCCCCATCATCATACCTCTCCCCATCACAACACCTTTCCTCCCAACATCCTCCTCCCCACCCCAGCACCTTTTCTCTCAACATCCCCCTCCCCACCTGAGCACCTTCTCTCTCAACATCCCCTCCCCAACCCAGCACCTTCGCTCTCAACATCCCCCTCCCAAACCCAGCACCTTACATCCCCCTCCCCACCCCAGCACTATCCCTCACAACATCACCCCTCTCCCACCCCAGCAGCATCCCTCCCAACATCCCCCCTCACTCACTCCAGCACCTTCCTTCTCAACATCCCCCTTACCATCCCAGCACCTTCCCTTTCAGTATACCCCCCACCCCCGCACCTTCTCTCTCAACATACCCCTCCCCAAACCCAGCATTGTCCGTGTCAATATCCACCTCCCCCACCCCAGCACCTTCCCTCTCAATATCCCCCTCCGCCACCCAAGCACCTTCTCTCTCAGCATCCCCCTCCCACAACCCAGCATTTCACATGTCAATATCCACCTCCCCACCCCAGCACCTTCTATTTCAATATTCCCCTCCCCCACCCCAGCACATTCTCTCTCAGCATCCCCGCCCCCCACCTCAGCACCTTTCGCCTCAACATCCCCCTCTCACAACCCAGCATCTTCCGTGTCAATATCCACCTACTCCACTCCAGCACCTTCTCTCTCAATACCGCCCTCCACCACCCCAGCACCTTCTCTCTCAGCATCCACCTCCCGCACCCCAGCACCTTACCCCTCAACATCCCCCTCCCCACCTCAGCAACTTCCCCCTCAACAACCCCCTCCCTCACCCCATCACCTTCCCTCTCAACGTGCCCCTTCCCACCCCAGCACCTTCCCTCTCATCATCACCCTCACCAACCCAGCCCCTTCACTCGCAACTTCCCCGTCCCCACCCCAAAACCCCTCCCTCAACATCCCCCTCCCCACCTCAGCACCTTCCCGTTCAACATGCCCCTCCCCACCCCAGCACCTTTTCTCTCAACATCCCCCTCCCTCACCCCAGCATCACTCTCTCAACATCCTCCCGAACCCAGCACCTATTTTCGCAACACCCCCTCCCCATCCCAGCACCTTCCACCACAACAACCCCGCCCCACCTCAGCACCGTCCCTCGAAACAACCTCTCCCCACACCAGCACCTTCCTCCTCAACATCCCCCTCCCCACCTGGGCATCTTCATCCTCAACATCCCCCCTTCACCTGGGCACCTTCACCCTCAACATCCCCCTCCCCAACCAAGCACCTTACCCCTCAACATTCCCCTCCCCACCTTAGCAACTTCCCCCTCAACATCCCCCTCCCTCACCCCATCACCTTCCCTCTCAACGTGCCCCTTCCCCACCCCAGCACCTTCCCTCTCATCATCACCCTCACCAACCCAGCCCCTTCACTCGCAACTTCCCCGACCACACCCCAAAACTCCTCCCTCAACATCCCCATCCCCACCTCAGCACCTTCCCGTTCAACATGCCCCTACCCACCCCAGCACCTAACATCTCAACATCCCCCTCCCTCACCCCAGCACCTCCCTCTCAACATCCTCCCGACCCCAGCACCTATTTTCGCAACACCCCCTCCGCATCCCAGCACCTTCCACCACAACAACCCCGCCCCTCCTCAGCACCGTCCCTCGAAACAACCCCTCCCCACACCAGCACCTTCCTCCTCAACATCCCCCTCCCCACCTGGGCACCTTCATCCTCAAAATCCCCCCCTTCACCTGGGCACCTTCACCCTCAACATCCCCCTCCCCAACCAAGCACCTTACCTCTCAACATTCCCCTCCCCAATCCCAGCACCTTCCCCATCATCATCCCGCTCCCCATCACAACACCTTTCCTCTCAACATCCTCCTCCCCACCCCAGCACCTTTTCTCTCAACATCCCCCTCCCCACCTGAGCACCTTCTCTCTCAACATCCCCTCCCCACCCCAGCACCTTCGCTCTCAACATCCCCCTCCCCAACCCAGCACCTTCCTGTCAACATACCCCTCCCCACCCCAGCACTATCCCTCACAAAATCAACCCTCTCCCACCCCAGCAGCATCCCTCCCAACATCCCCCCTCACTCACTCCAGCACCTTCACTCTCAACATCCCCCTTACCACCCCAGCACCTTCCCTTTCAGTATACCCCTCACACCGGCACCTTCTCTCTCAACATACCCCTCCCCAAACCCAGCATTGTCCGTGTCAATATCCACCTTCCCCACCCCAGCATCTTCCCTCTCAATATCCCCCTCCCCCACCCAAGCACCTTCTCTCTCAGCATCCCCCTCCCACAACCCAGCATTTTCCGTGTCAATATCCACCTCCCCCACCCCAGCACCTTCTCTCTCAATACTCCCCTCCACCCCCCCAGCACCTTCACTCTCAGCATCCCCCTCCCCACCCCAGCTCCTTCCCCCTCAACATCCCCCTCCCCCACTCCAGCACCTTTCCCCTCAACATCCTCCTCCCCACCTCAGCACCTTCCCCCTCAACATCCCCCTCCCTCACCACATCACCTTCCCTCTCAACGTGCAACTTCCCTCTCATCATCACCCTCACCAACCCAGCCCCTTCACTCGCAACATCCCCGTCCCCACCCCAAAACTCCTCCCTCAACATTCGCCTCCCCACCCCAGCACCTTCCTTCTCATCATCACCGTCACCACCCCAGCCCCTTCACTGGCAACATCCGCGTCCCCACCCCAAAACTCCTCCCTCAACATTCGCCTCCGCAACGCAGCACCTTCCAGCTCAACATCCCGCTCACCAAGCCAGCACCTTCCCTTTCAACATACCCCTCACCAAGCCAGCCCCTTCCCTCTCAAATCCCCTCCCCACCCTAGCACCTTCCCTCTACATCCCCCTTCCTCACCGCAGCACCTTCCCTCTCAACATCCTCCCGACCCCAGCACCTTTTTCACAACACCCCCTCCCCATCCCAGCACCTTCCACCTCAACAACCCCCTTCCCAACTCAGCACCGTCCCTCGAAACAACCCCTCCCCACACCAGCACCTTCCTCCTCAACATCCCCCTCCCCACCTGGGCACCTTCATCCTCAACATCCCCCCCTTCACCTGGGCACCTTCACCCTCAACATCCCCCTCCCCAACCAAGCACCTTACCTCTCAACATTCCCCTCCCCAATCCCAGCACCTTCCCCATCATCATCCCTCTCCCCATCACAACACCTTTCCTCCCAACATCCTCCTCCCCACCCCAGCACCTTTTCTCTCAACATCCCCCTCCCCACCTGAGCACCTTCTCTCTCAACATCCCCTCCCCACCCCAGCACCTTCGCTCTCAACATCCCCCTTCCCAACCCAGCACCTTCCTGTCAACATCCCCCTCCTCACCCCAGCACTATCCCTCACAACATCACCCCTCTCCCACCCCAGCAGCATCCCTCCCAACATCCCCCCTCACTCACTCCAGCACCTTCACTCTCAACATCCCCCTTACCACCCCAGCACCTTCCCTTTCAGTATACCCCTCACACCGGCACCTTCTCTCTCAACATACCCCTCCCCAAACCCAGCATTGTCCGTGTCAATATCCACCTTCCCCACCCCAGCATCTTCCCTCTCAATATCCCCCTCCCCCACCCAAGCACCTTCTCTCTCAGCATCCCCCTCCCACAACCCAGCATTTTCCGTGTCAATATCCACCTCCCCCACCCCAGCACCTTCTCTCTCAATACTCCCCTCCACCATCCCAGCACCTTCTCTCTCAGCATCCCCCTCCCCCACCCCAGCTCCTTCCCCCTCAACTTCCCCCTCCCCCACTCCAGCACCTTTCCCCTCAACATCCTCCTCCCCACCTCAGCACCTTCCCCCTCAACATCCCCCTCCCTCACCACATGACCTTCCCTCTCAACGTGCAACTTCCCTCTCATCACCCTCACCAACCCAGCCCCTTCACTCGCAACATCCCCGTCCCCACCCCAAAACTCCTCCCTCAACATTCGCCTCCCCACCCCAGCACCTTCCCCCTCAACATCCTCCTAACCACCTCAGCACCTTCCCCTTCAACATGCCCCTTCCCACCCCAGCACCTTCCCCCTCAACATCCTCCTTCCCACCTCAGCACATTCCCCATCAACATGCCCCTCACCACCCCAGCACCTTCCCTCTCAACATACCCCTCACCAAGCCAGCCCCTTCCCTCTCAACATCCCCCTCCCCACCCTAGCACCTTCCCTCAACATCCCCCTTCCTCACCCAGCACCTTCCCTCTCAACATCCTCCCGACCCCAGCACCTGTTTTCACAACACCCCCTCCCCATCCCAGCACCTTTCACCTCAACAACCCCCTCCCCACCTCAGCACCGTCCCTCGAAACAACCCCACCCCAAACCCAGCACCTTCTCTCTCAATATCCCCCATTCCCAATCCAGCGCCTTCCCTCTCAGTATCCCCCTCCCCCACCCAAGCACCTTCTCTCTCAGCATCCCACTCCCCCACCCAAGTATCTTCCGTGTCAAAATCCACCTCCCCACCCCTGCACCTTCTCTCTCAATACCCCCTCCCCCACTTCAGCACCTTCTCTCTCAGCATCCCCCTCCCACACCCCAGCACCTTCTCTCTCAGCATCCCCCTTCCCCACCCCAACACATTCCCTCTCAACAGCCCCCTCCCGCACTCCAGCACTTTCCCTCTCAACAACCCTCTCCCCACCCCAGCACCTTTCCTCTCAACATCCCCCTCCCACCCCACACCTTCCCTCTCAATATCCCCCTCCCACCTCATCATCTTCCCCATCAACAACCCCCTCCCGCACTCCAGCACCTTCTCTCTCAACAACCCCCTCCCCCACCCCAGCATCTTTTTTCGCAACATCCCCATCCACCACCCCTGACCCTTCTCTCTCAGCATCCCCCTCCCTACCTCAGTACATTTCCAGTTATTACCGTAAGAAGATAAGCACTGGGCACAGGAGAGGCAATGCAGCCCTTCGAACCAGCTCCATCATTCAATACCATGATGATTGAGCTCACCTCGGTCTCAGCTGGATTTTCCCGCCTGCTCTCTCTCACCCTTCAACTCATTGCACATTCAACATCTGTATCTCTTCATTAAACTGACTCCTTGACCTGGCATCCACCGCATTTTGAATAAGGAATTCCACAGAATCACAACACATTGAGATCGGTACATTCTTCTTCATGAGAATAGAATAGAGTACCCATAGTTCAGAAACAGAGTATTCACCCATCGATTCCACACCAACACTATGGTGAGCATCCCATTCAGACACACCTACTCCCTGTAACCCTGCATTTCCCGTGGCTAATTGTCTAACCGGCACATGCATGAACACTATGGGCAATTTAGCATGGGCAATCCACCTAAACTGCACACCTTTGGATTAACTGAGGAAACTGGAGCACCCAGAGGAAACACACGCAGACATGGGGAGAACGTGTAAACACCACACGGTCACCTGAGTCTGGAAACAAACTTGGTCCCTGACTCTGTGAGGCAGCACTTCTCACCATTGAGACACCTCTGCTTAAAATCTGCTACCCGTTATTAACCTCCTTATCCCCCAATTGGCTGAATCTCTTTTCCTTACATCAGAAGTCGGGTTGTATAAGCGGATGTCTCAGTAAGAACCAGTGCCACGCACTTGTTCTGTGTGTCTGAATGGGGATCTAAAACACAACACCCTCCACTCACAAATTTCATTCACTTTCTAGAGACAGGTCTCCAGGGGCTGCATGGGGACTACATCTCCCACAATCTCCGAGGCAGGGAACATGCGTGTGTGGGGAATCCCGGCACTGTATATGTACACAATGTGGGCGGGTGTTGGAGCATGTGCTTTGAGGTAATTAGCAGAAAGCATTTCACACTGTGATTGCCTGGAGAAGGGACTAATCTGCTTATAGTATTGGGGGGGGGGTGTCAAAGTGTCACCACACCCACACGGGACAACGTTCCTCCCCCAACTCGTCATACCACTGGAATCGACCAATGAGAAACAAAGAAGGAGCTGACACATTCTCCCAGACTGAAGGTTCCTCTTCTGTCCAGGATCTACCACCTCTCTTTCTGTTTGCCTTTGTCTCATTCTGCTGTTACATTATTGACTTGCAGCAACTGAAGGGAAAGGAAGTGAACCCAGAAAAGGTGCAGAGTCTAACCAGGACGGGAAGTGGTAGTATGGATCTGTTTATCAGTTACTTCATGAGAATAGGGGGTAGCAGAGTCAGAATGGTGGGAGAGAGTAAGTGGGCTGGAGGGTTACAGTTTTGGGGGAAGAAAGGGGAAAAAGATATTCCAGAGAAACTAGAATTGTCTGCTCTGAATTTCTAATCTGTATACATTCCTTTACACAGGGTGCTAGATGGTGACGATTTGCAGACTGAAATCTCAGAATCAAGTGCAGATCGTGATGAAGTTAACCAGCATTTGAAGAACCAAAGGTGGAGACTCGCTGGACCAAAATCCTGCAACACTCAACACTCTCCCTCCCAGCATTGTCGGTCTATCTGCGCCAAATGGACTGTGAATTGTAAAAGACAGCAGCTCACTACCATCTTCTCAAGGGAAACTAGATACGGGGAATAAATGCTGGCTGAGCCATATCCTGGAAATGGGTTCTATCTCTCGTTGCTGAAACCCAGTTGCTGTTCCTGCAGGATAATGAGGGACGCTGAGTGCATCCTACAGGAGGCAGCACCATCACATTACCCCTGCCTACACCCACACAGTAACACAGCAACATCACTGGGACAAAAGGCAGTGAAACCAAATGGTTCTTCGAGATAAAGTCATCAAAGGGGGGGTTGGAACACAGCAGGAGCAGGAGACTGAGCTGGATGGTCAGCTGTTTCCCATTGAATGGTGGAGCAGGATTGAAAGGCCGAATGGCCTCCTGCTGCTATCTCCCAGGTATGTATATCGCCATGGAGCTCGGGTAGGAAGAAGTGGGCAGGGATTCTCCAGGAGATTGGATTTCCACATCAGTTTTCAGTGAGGGATGGTTTAATGGATTTTATTTAACATTTGTCTTTAACACAAGGTTTGTGAATTTGGTTTTAAAATATTGTAGCTGTTTATTCCACAATAAATAAAACTAAAAGAAAAGAAATGAAACTATCTGAATATAACAGGTTTTAAAAATTTCAAACGTCCTGTAAAACAAAATCCTGTCTATTCCCGGACACCATCACTTTCCAGTTATTCAAATTCCCTCCCTGTCTGAACCTTTGGTCTGATTTAACTGCTTTTCAGTTCTCCATCTGTGAGCTGTGAAGTGTTCTTTTCCCCCCATTTCTCCGACTCAGTCGTGTTATCACACACAGCTGAGCAACCTTCCCACGTTCATCATTACGCCATTTGGGGTTTTTGTTAATATATAATCACCAGCAGGAAACCACCTGTGTAACTAATTGAATATTTACAAACAAAGCCCATTACGCGCAAAGCAAACCATTATAAATGACAGAGTGGGAAGGGACCAAATCAAAGTAGAGTTAGGGGTGAGGGGGCAGAGGTGGAGATAAAGCACTGCATCCCCTGCGATGCACACCTCTCTCACAAGGCATCGAGAGCATTGATACATACCACATGCTCCTTCTCCAAGGACACCCTGCTTTATCCTCAATCATAGAATAGCCTTTATCCTCAATGATAGAATGGAATCCCGACAGTGTGGAAGGAGAGCATAGGCCCATCAAACCCGACCAACCATCCAAAGAGCATCCCACCCGGAGCACTCCATCCCTGTAACACTGCATTTCCCATGGCTGATCTACCTCGTCTGCACATTCCTGGACACTGTGGACAATTTAGCACGACTGATCCACCGAACCCGCAAATCTTTGCACTGTGGGAGGAAACCAGAGCACGTGGAGGGGACCCACACTATCATGGGGAGAATGTGCCAACTCCACACAGGCCGTTGACCAAGCCTGGGCTCCAACCTTGTATCTGGTGCTGTGAAGCAGCAGTGCTATAATCCCAATTTAAATCAAAACATTGAACATAGAACATAGAAGAATACAGCGCAGTACAGGCCCTTTGGCCCTCGATGTTGCGCCGATCCAAGCCCACCTAACCTATACTAACCCACTATCCTCCATATACCTATCCAATGCCCGCTGAAATGCCCATAAAGAGTGAGAGTCCACCCCTGCTACTGGCAGGGCATTCCATGAACTTACGACTCGCTGAGTGAAGAACCTACCCCTAACTTCAGTCCTATATCTACCCCCCCTTAATTTAAAGCTATGCCCCCTTGTAATACCCGACTCCATACGCGGGAAAAGGTTCACACTGCCAACCCTATCTAACCCCCTAATCATCTTGTACACCTCAATCAAGTCACCCCTAAACCTTCTTTTCTCTAATGAAAACAGCCCCAAGTGTCTCCGTCTTTCCTCATACGATCTTCCTTCCATACCAGGCAACATCCTGGTAAACCTCCTCTGCACCCGTTCCAGTGCCTCCACATCCTTCCTATAGTATGGCGACCAAAACTGCACACAATATTCCAGATGCGGCCGCACCAGAGTCTTATACAACTGCATCATGACCTCAGGACTCCGGAACTCAATTCCTCTACCAATAAAAGCCAGTACGCCATATGCCTTCCTCACCGCACTATTTACCTGGGTGGCAACTTTCAGAGATCTGTGTACATGGACACCAAGATCCCTCTGCTCATCCACACTACCAAGTATCCGACCATTAGCCCAGTACCCCATCTTTTTGTTATTCTTCCCAAAGTGAATCACCTCACACTTAGCTACATTGAATTCCATTTGCCACCTTTCTGCCCAGCTCTGCAGCTTCTCTATATCCTGCTGTAACCTGCCACATCCTTCCTCACTGTCAACAACTCCTCCGACTTTCGTATCATCCGCAAACTTGCTCACCCAACCTTCTAACCCCCCTTCCAGGTCATTTATAAAAATGACAAACAGCAATGGTCCCAAAACAGATCCTTGCGGAACACCGCTAGTGGCGGCACTCCATGAAGAAACTTTGCCATCAACTACTACCCTCTGTCTTCTTCCATCCAGCCAATTCCTAATCCAAAACTCCAACTCACCCTCAATGCCATATCTCCGTATTTTCTGCAGTAGCCTACCATGGGGAACCTTATCAAACGCCTTACTAAAATCCATATATACCACATCTACCGCTTTCCCCTCATCAACCTCCTTCGTCACCTTTTCAAAGAATTCAATAAGGTTTGTGAGGCACGACCTGCCCTTCACAAAACCATGCTGACTATTCTTGATCACATTATTCCTATCCAGATGTGCATAAATCCTATCCCTTACAATTCTCTCTAAGACTTTGCCCACAACAGAAGTGAGACTCACCGGCCTATAGTTACTAGGGTTATCCCTACTCCCCTTTTTGAACAAGGGAACCACATTTGCTATCCTCCAGTCTTCTGGCATTACTCCTGTAGACAAAGAGGACATAAAAATCAAGGCCAATGGCTCTGCAATCTCCTCCCTTGCTTCCCAGAGAATCCTAGGATAAATGCCATCAGGCCCAGGGGACTTATCTATTTTCACCTTTTCCAGGATTTACAACACCTCTTCTCTACCTACCTCAAAGCCATCCATTCTACTTATTTGTGACTCAGTAGTCACATCGACGACAATGCCCTGTTCCTGAGTAAAGCAGATGATCCCTGCACATTGTTACATTGCTGTTTGTGGAGACTTATTGCCCAGAGAGACATCTTGAGATTCAGAAAGTGGCCATGTAAGTTCAGCCAACTCCAGCCGAGTTAATGTGATTAACAACAACATCATCAATACTCCAACAGTAGTTGGAGTAGCTATCAGACCTCGTACCTACTCTATCATTTACGATTTTTAACCCATGGGAAGTTTGTTACCAGCTTCGATGACAGCCATAATGCTCTGACCACTTTGACAGAGCCAGTGCAAGTCAGTTCTAATAGTTATCAATAGATTATATCTGAACAGGATGCCCCACAACAGGAAGTGCTCTGACACTCAATGCCCGTAAGTCAAGGTCATTTTCCTAAAACCACTCACGTCTGGCAATACCATTGAAGATATTTTTATACAGTAACCTTTCAGTCTCAATTGCCAGTTCCAGTCCATGAAGCAGCCAGTAACATGCACCAGTGAGTTGAATTCTAACAGCAGCATTGCCCTGGCAGGAGAGATTGAGGAGCTTGAAGCTGTCTTCTCTGGAGTATCTAAACATGAAACACTTCAAATGAACAAAACTCTTCAAGAGCTCGAGAGGACAGATATAGGAAGGATGTGCTCCGAGGCTGGTGTGCCTGGAATAAAATATGCACTAACTACGGTATCTTTATCCAGCATCCCCTTTAGCTGCATAAATGTTTAAGATTTATTTGCTGCGCTAATTCCACTCCCTTGATCACTCCCACTTTTAAATGCTGTAATATTGATGACTGCAAATGTATAAAATTTAATTTAATCCATCCCAAAACCTCTCTGTACCTGTGTCTCACTTGTGTTCACCGAGACATTCATTCAATCTGACCTCTTTGCAAACCCTGCCCTGATATTTCCTTAGAGAGCTCAGAATGAAACATCCACAGAATTGTTACTGCACGAAAGGAAGCTGATTGGCTGATCAGCTCTCCAAAGGATCACGTCACCGAATGCCATTCTTCTCCCTTTACCCCATAAACCTTGCCATTCGTCCCCTTCCAATAACACCGGCGAGTTCACAAGTAACCACAGCGATTGGATTTGTTTGTTCATGGGATCACGGCATCACTTGCTGGGGCAGCATTTGTCATCCATTCTAACTGCCCAGGAGATGGTTCACAGTCAACCCCATTATTCAGTGTCTGGATTCACATGTCGGCTGGAACAGGTCAGAAATAATGCAGTTTCCCAGACCAAATGACATGAAGAGTTGGTTTCTGGCCTATTATCTTATTTCTGAAAACATAATGAATAATGTTTAAAGTTGATTTAAAACTGAAAGACCAAAATGGGTTTTATTCTGATTGAGTCCGTCCTGTTTTCTCAGTTGTTTTTGACAATCTCATTCCCATCGTACTAGAACCTGTTCCAGAGAGTGTGACAGAAAAGGCAGAATGGTCAGCTGCAGCTGGTCACCTGACTGGTCACTGGACCCAAAGGTTCACTCTCTACTGATGCTGACAGATCTGCTGATTTTTTCCAGCAATGTCTGTTTTTGTTCCTGATTTCCCAGCATTTGCAGATGTTTAGTTTTTCAATATTGATCTTGTCTGTTGCAGAGGAGTTTATTGATGAGTTTGGAGAGCTTTGAAAATTGCAAGTTAGGCCACAAGTCAGCCATGATCTATTAAATGGCAGAGCAGGATTGAGGGGCTGAATGGCCTCTTCCTGTTCCAATTAAAGTTGTCCATCTGCAGCTCGTGGCAACATTTCCCCTGACTGTTCACTTCACCTCCATATCTAACATATTGTTTCTGACTAAACAAACCTCCTATGTTTGAACTAAACCTGCTAATGTTCAGTGGCTCCCTCTCCTGCCACCCGGGTTTAACTCTCATAATGGAACGCTGTCTCCTATTACTGCGGGAATGCCCACAAAGGACTCAGCCTGGAGTCTGTATCCACTGGGATTCACAAACCCCGTTTATTTCATTCTTCGGGGATTTGGGAAAACACTCAGATACTGACCTGTCCATCTGATTGTTAACTCAGATAGATAGACAGGAAGAAAGATGCACATTTAGGTAGCACCTTTGATGATCTGGGGCAATGAAACATGCTTCTGACCTGATGATTTCAACCTCAAATCTCTGAAAACACAGACACAAAGCTTCCTATTTGTACCAGGCTGTCTTTCAGCCTCCTCTTTTCTTGAGAAAAACGTTTTGAGCTCTTCAGCCTTTCCTTGTAATTATAACCTCTATTTTCCTGTATGATTTGTAATTAAACCTTTATTATTTTCCTGTCCCTTATGAGTGATGCCAGCAGCGGAAACAGGTCCTGACCTGTGAGGAGTTTCGGTTGGAATATTTATATTTACAAATTCATTCTCGCCCTCACATATGGTGTGAAATTGGTGTAAAACAGAAGGAAAGGAGAGAGTGAGAACACACAGAAACACACAGGCAGCATGAGGACCTGAGCTGAACGAATCGGGCATTAGGAAAATGTGACGACAATCACAACTATTTTTTAATCACAGAAGCCCGCAGGTGCAGAAAGAGGCTACTCGGCCATCCAAGTCTGCAATTATCTGCTCTTCCACCCTACCCCCATAACCCCACATTTACCATGGCTAACTCAACCCACCTAACCTGCACACGACAGGTCATGCTAACATGGCCAAGAGAGCAAACCTGCACATCTGTCAGAGGGTCACAGATTACATCCAAATGCTCCGAATTGTGGATGAAGGCTCACAAATACTTGACTGACACAAATGCTCTGTTTACAAAATAAAATCTGGGAGAAACTGCAGCCAGAAAGATTTCCAATTATCTCTGGAGGAAGAGAATTCAAAACTCGTGCCATTGACCCAGGGGGGCGCAGTGAAATTTACAGCAGCCTGGGAACCATCAGAAATGTAACAGATTGTAAGTAAGGCGGGGGTGAGACAAGGACATAAAGACAGTCTGTCACATGGGGGAAGGCAGGAGAGATGAAACAGCAGAAATGATAGTCCCTCAAGGCCACGGGGAATGGAGTTAGGGCTGGGAAAGAAACAAGGAAACAAGGTGTGCTGCTGCCAAAGAAATACTTTGAGAAAATAGATTATAACAACATAGAGAGCAGAGTTCACAGTCTGAAATTGTTGCTCTCATTGGTGAGTACAGAACGGTGTAAAGCCGGGGTCGTTCCAACACAGCCAACACACACAGGATAGGCCAAGTGGCTTCGATTGGTGCTGTAACTTTCTGATAATTTTATTCTGAATTTGGAGCTCAAGTCGAATGATGATTAACTTCTCAAATTGGACTGGAGTTTAATATTCTGGAGAAATGTCAAATAAATCACATTTATCCCATTCTGCAGACCTTAGTCCATCGCCCTACATGTTCCACCATTTCAGTTCTATCCACGTCCTTTTATTTTAATGTGATACTCGTCACTGCATCTACCACCCCGTCAGTGAGTTCCTGCTCGCCAACAGGTCTGAGTGAAATGAATTCTCCCCTCTCCATCTCTCTGAGAATTAGTTTCAGTCTAAATTCTCCAGTTACTGACCTCTCTGTTAATGAATAGCTCCTTCCTATCCACCCGATCTGGATTCCTCAGCATTTTATCACTTCAATTAAATCTCAGTTCATCCTCCTCGGAAATCATCCCCAGCCTATCCAGTCTTTCGTCAGAGCAGAAATTCTCCAATCGGAGAAACATTCTGATCAATCTCCTCTGTACCCACTCTGGTGAGAACACACCAATCCTGGAATGTGGGGACTAGGAGTGAGTGCAGGACTTTAGCCGTGGTCAGAATAGTGTTCCAGACCGATCCAGTGTCACCTCCGTGTTCTTGTGGTTGTCGCTGACACAAGAGGTGTCCTGGTTTTCCCACATAGAACTGGATGTGCACTCCATGGGGCTGGGATTCCCTACCATGTGTTTATTTGGTATCTAATCCGAAATTAACTTCAGATTAAAACAAGATTATCAGCCACCCACCAATCAATTTCTTCCATTATACTCAAGTCAACTTACTTTTTAAAATCTCTATAAAATTATTACTATCTAAACACAACAGGCTTTAATTTGCTGAAAAGGAATTCAGATGTCTTCACTGTTACAATCACTTGAAGATTATCTTTACCTCCAGCTACATCTGGTGAATTGAACACTGATTGTAAATATATGAATACCAAATGGAGCTGAAAATGTGTTGCTGGAAAAGTGCAGCAGGTCAGGCAGCATCCAAGGAGCAGAAGAATCGACGTTTCGGTCATGAGCCCTTCTTCAGGCCTGAAACGTCGATTCTCCTGCTCCTTGGATGCTGCCTGACCTGCTGCGCTTTTCCAGCAACACATTTTCAGATCTTATCTCCAGCATCTGCAGTCCTCACTTTCTCCCTAGTTGAATACCAAATGGACTTGTGTTTTATGATAATTAATCCAATCTGACACTCTTGTTGATTAATATCTTGAAGAGAACAATCCTCAGAACTCCAGCTGTGCTCTGACTTCATTCACAACTGAATGTCATAGAGATGTACAGCATGGAAACAGACCCTTCGGTCCAACCTGTCCATGCTGAACTGATATCCCAACCTAGTCTAGTCCCACCTGCCAACACCCGGCCCATATCCCTCCAAACCCTTCCTATTCATATACCCATCAAAATGCCTCTTAAATGTTGCAATTGTACCAGACTCCACTACATTCTTTGGCAGCTCATTCCATACACGTTCCACCCTCTGTGTGAAAACGTTGCCCCTTAGATTTTATATCTTTCCCCTCTCACCCTAAACCCTCTAGTTCTGGACTCCCCGACCCCAGGGAAAAGACTTAGTCTACTTATCCTATCCATACCCGTCATAATTTTGTAAACCTCTATAAGGTCACCCCTCAGCCTCCGACGGTCCAGTGAAAACAGCCCCAGCCTGTTCAGCCTCTCCCTATAGCTCAAATTCTCCAACTCTGGCAACATCCTTGTAAATCTTTCCTGAACCCTTTCAAGTTTCACAACATCTTTCCAATAGGAAGGAGACCAGAATCGCACGCAATATTCCAGCAGTGGCCTAACCAATGTCCTGTACAGCCACAATATGACCTCCCAACTCCTGTATTCAATACTCTGTCAAATAAAGGAGAGCATATCAAACACCTTCTTCACTATCCTATCGACCTGCGACTCATTTTCAAGGAACTATGAACCTGCACTCCAAGGTCTCTTTGTTCAGCAACACTCCCTGGGACCTTACCATTAAGTGTATAAGTCCTGCTCAGATTTGTTTTCACACAATGCAGCACGTCACATTTATCTGAATTAAACTCCCATCTGCCACTTCTCAGCCCATTGGCTCATCTGGTCAAGATCCCGTTGTAATCTGAGGTAATCCAATTCGCTTTCCATTCCATCTCCGATTTTGGTGTCATCTGCAAACTTACTAACTGTACCTCTTATGCTCGCATCCAAATCATTTATGTAAATGACAAAAAATAGAGGGCCCAGCACCGATCTTTGTAGCACTCCACTGGTCACAGGTCTCCAGTCTGAAAAACAACCCTCCACCACAACGCTCTGTCTTCTACCTTTGAGCCAGTTCTGTATCCAAATGACTAGTTCTCCCTGTATTCCATAAGATCTAACCTTGCTAATCAGTCTCCCATGGGGAACCTTCTCGAACGCCTTGCTGGAGTCGATATAGATCACATCTACTGCTCTGCCCTCATCAATCGTCTTTGTTACTTCTTCAAAAAACGCAATCAAGTTTGTGAGACATGATTTCCCACACACAAAGCCACGCTGACTATCCCTAATCAGCCCTTACCTTTCCAGATACATGTACATCCTGTCCCTCAGGATTCCCTCCAACCACTTGCCCACCGCCGAGGTGAGGCTCACCGTTCTATCGTTCCCTGGCTTGCCTTAACCGCCCTTCCTAAACAGTGGCACCACGTTTGCCAACCTCCAGTCTTCAGGCACCACACCCTTGGCCATTGAAGATACAAATATCTCAGCAAGAGGCACAGCAAAGACTTCTCTAGCTTCACACAGAGTACTTGGGTGCACCTGATCAGATCCTGGGGATTTATCCACTTTTAACCGTTTCAAGACATCCAGCACTTCCTCCTCTGTAATCTGGACATTTTGCAAGATATCACCATTTATTTCCACACAGTCTATCTTTCATATCCTTTTCCACAGTAAATATTGATGCAAAATATTCGTTTTGTATCTCCCCTATTTTCTGTGGCTCCAGACAAAGGCCGCCTTGCTGATCTTTGAGGGGCCCTATTCTCTCCCTCGTTACCCGTTTGTCCTTAATATATTTGTAAAAACCCTTTGGATTCTCCTTAATTCTGTTTGCCAAAGCTATCTCATGGTGTGGCTGGACTGCAGATCTTCGGTCTGCTCTGTTTTTTCCCGGATTGCTTTTCTCTGTCTATCACTTGCTGCTTATGCTGTTTGGCACACAAGTCGTCCTCTTTGGTAACTTCATCAGGTTAACACCTCATTTTTAGGTATTCATGCTGCTGTTACTGGCATACCCTTCTGAATTCTCTCAGTTGAACAAGGATTGATCCTCTGGTTTGATGGTAAGAGGTAAGTTGAGGAATATGCTGGGCAGTGATTCTGTAAGTTTTGTTGGAGTACAATTCTACTGCTGTTGTCGAAAGGAAAGAGCTAAACTCTTACACTGTCGACCCCATATACAAGAAGCTACATGCAGTATCATGAACACTGATAGGCCAAGACAGGAAATACGAGCAACACTGTACAATGACGCAGGATCACAACTGCTGCAAGGGGAATTGAAGAGCCAACATGATACAGGAGTAGGGAATGAAGCAGCTGATCAGATTGAGTTTCTTTGTGACTATGAATGAGACAATGAGATTATTGTACTGTTGGTGTGAGGATGGAGGAGAGTTATGGGATCGACTCAATTGCCATGCATTTAACCGAAAGCTAACTGAAACTGTTTTTATCCCCAAAAGATAACAAGACTGATGGTGTTTCCAATCATCATTAGAAACAAACCCCAGAATACATGTTTCCGAGATGGATGTCAATAGCCCATCAACATCCAACTCCTGCAATCATTCAGCAACCTTATGCATGATTAACTAGTCATGATGACCCAGAAAATCATTGTTCACTCTGTGCAGATGGACAGCGATGTGGGGAAGTATTGGCCGAGTGGCATTGTCACTAGACAGTTAATCCAAAGCCCCAGATAACGTTCTGGAGACCTGGGTCCAAAGCCTGCTGCAGCAGGTGGGGGAATTTGAATTCAATTAAATAAAAACTCTTCAATTTAAGAATCTAATGATGACCATTAATCGATTGTCAGAAAGTCCCATCTGGTTCAGTAATGCCCTTTCAGGAAGGAGGCTGCCATCCTTACCTGGTCTGGCCTGCATTGTGACTTCAGACCCACAGCAATGTGGTCGACCCTCACCTGCCCCCCTGGGCAATTAGTGATGGGCAGTAAATGCTGCCGGGCCAGCGACACCCTCATCCTGTGAATGAACAAAGGAAAATAAATGTCTCTAACCAATGTGAATCAATACATGTTCAAGAATGTTATGAACATTTCCAAAACTAAGTTCTCTATATGCAAAACCTTATGAACTACCAAAACGATTGTTCATTATTTGGTGTGAACAAGAGAGAAAAAAAAACCTTCAACTGTGGTTATGAGTAAATTCACTGGTGTCTCAGCAGGATGGATGCCTGAGTAATGCCCTTCCCCCCCAACCCCACCAACCCCCCCCCCCCCCCCCCCCCCACACACACACACACACACACGCACACACAAAGCAGGTGAACAGCTTCTCCCCAGTCTGACTGGTTTGGCCAGATTCCAGTTGGGATGGGTAAAGAATTCCCTTCTGCATTCCCCACATTTCCAGAGTAAGTCCCTAGTGTGGCTGCACCGGTGTTTTGCCATTTCAGATAAATGCTGGCAGACTGTTACATACACTGTTAGCACCCACAGGACCCAGTATAAAGCAGTAAACATTATCTCCTGCTGTGGAAGGACAGTCTGTATTGGTCTGAGTAGGAACACTGAGCAGATTTACCGAAATGATAATTTAATCCCTGAAGGCAAGTGACCAGAGCAAGTTAAGCAAGTCCGAATAAAATGATTATACCACAGAAAGAGACCCATGAAATCCAATCTGGCTCTCTGTAGCAGAATCCCACATTCTCATTCCCCATCCGTCCCCCAAACTCTGCAAGTTTATTTCCCTCAGATCTGATATAATTGTTTTTATCAATCATTCATCTTCTCTGCCTGCACCACCATAATAGGCAGCATGTTCTGCATATTCCCAGCCATTACAGTCAGCAGAAACACTTGCTCATCTCCCACTGTCTCAAAAACTTACATCTGATCTTAATTCTTGTGCCATTACCTATCGAATACATATATTTTTGTCTGCTATATCTAGGTGTGTTATAATCTTATACAACTCTATCAAAAATATATTTAACTTGTTTACTTCAAAGAAAATGGCAATTTCTTCAAATCAATCCAGTGACTGCAGGTTCTTCATCCGTGAGCCACTCCAGTAAGTCTGTACCCCATACTCTGAAAATCACTAATATCCTTCCTATTTGATGTCTATTTTGTTCCACAAATCCAGACGACGCAAGTTTTCTGTACAACAGCAGTAGCTTTATTATCGGACAGCCGGCGAGAGTTTCAAAACATCTCTAAAGTAGCCGAGTGTCTACTTGTACAGACTCTTCTTCACAAATCTGTGCCTTACCCACGGAGATAGTATATTTAATAAGAATTAGATAAAGGCATATCAGTCACATGGGCGACAGTCATTACATAGTTTAAAACAGGTAATTATGACCTTACAAAGCTTGATGAATGACGATGTCCTGTGATAACGTGTGAATGGATTACAGAAACTGATTATCGTATTGTTCATGATAATGTGTTGATGGGAAGAGATTAAGGTAGAAGGGTTATTCCTTCAGCAAATGGAGGATTCACTTACCCATGCTAATATGGAGGGGAAGTAAGACAATGGGAGCAGGAGGTAGTTTAACAGGGTTGTGCCCAGGGCTCTCAGTCTTATCTGGAAAGGGCAAATTCATCTGTCTGGGGTTATCGTGGAATCCACATGTGTGGCTCCAAGAGGTTCTATTTCGAAGATACAGTCCGCCTCCCTCCTCCCAAGGTGTTCTGTCTGTGTTGTACAGAAAACTTGCGTCGTGCAGGTCTTGTACACTTGCAATACGACAGTAAGACCTTTGGCAGGAGAATGTTTAACTCTTGAGTCGCCAATGCATCGTGAAAGAGAAGCAAAGTATGGAATTGGCCCCTCTGTGGTATTTTAACTTCCTCATCCTGACCAGGAATCTGTTGACCACAATTGGATGCAATGATTGACTGTGACCTAATTTGAGCTTTGTCAACGATCAGCATCTTTTCCATGAGTATGTTATCATTCCCACTATTAATGAAAAACAGCATCCTATACGTTTACTCAAAACACTTTATGTTCTCTCTCCTTTAAGGATTTGTACACATTGTCCCGCATTCCTGCTGTCCTGCTCCCTGTGTCTGTACCATTCAAATATATATTCTCTTTCTACATTGCTTCTCTCAAAATGCATCAACTTACTGTGTGTTCTAAAAAAGAGACATATTATACTCAAAATATTATCTCTCGCTCCACACATTCTACGCCCTGGAAAACAGAACAGTACAGCACTGGAATAATCGGCCCTACATGTCTGTGAGTATCATGATGCCATTCCAAACTAATTCCATCTGCCTGTATATGATCCATATCCCTGCCAATCCATGCCTGCTTATCTGTCTGTCCAAATATCTCTTACACATTGTGATTTTTTCTGCTTTTGACATCTCTCACGCAAGTACAATTTAGTCACCTTCTGCATAAGAAACTTGCCTGACACAGCTTCCTTTAGACTTGCACAGATGTTGTTGGAAATGCTCAGCAGGTCATGCAGCATCTGTGAAGAATAATCAGTTAATGTTTCGGGTCCACTCCCTCTTCCTCAGAAAAGTTAACCCATTTCTCTTCACAGATGCTGCTAGAACTGCTGATCTTCTCCAGAAACTTCTGTTTTTATTTCTAGTTTACAGCATCTGCTGTTCTTTCGGTTTTCATTTCCTTTAAACTTGCCCCTCTCCCCTTAAATCTACGGCCTCTAGAATTTGTCATTTCTACCTTGGAAAAAGATTCAGATTATTCACTCTGTTTGTGCCTCCCGAATCTCTCCGCAGCCACTGACTTTCCAAAGACAACAATTCAAGGTTTTCCAACCTCTCCCAATCCAGGCAACATCCTGGTAAACATGTTTCCACCCTCTCCAAAGCCTCCACATCCTCCTTATAATGTGGTGATCAAAACATTCAAAATACTCCAAAGGTGGTCTAATTGCAGTTATATATTCAGTCCCCTGACAGAAGAAGGCAAACCTGCCATTCCGCTCCTTCACCAGTTTCAGGGAGTTGTGACGTTGCACCTGAAGATCCCTCTGTATATCAAAGCTGCTAAGGGGCCTTCTGTTTCGTGTATGCATTCCTCTTACAATGAGCCTCCCAAAATGCATCACCTCACACTTGTCTGAATTAAAATCTATCTGCCGTTTCTCCACATAACTTTCTAACTGCCCTCTTCCTTGCTGTATCCTTTGACAACTTTCTTCATGATTCACAACTTCGTGAGATTGTACAATATACAAATTGCTAATTAAATCATTTACATTTTCAAGCTAATCATTTATTTGTATTACAAACAACAGATGTCCCAGTTCTGACCCTTGTGGAACAGCACTGGCCACAGACCTCCAGCCAGCAACTTGCCCCTGCATAACTGTTGCTGGGAGAAATATCAAGGAAGAGCCTTGACTTCTGTGTTTCGAGCACGACCAATGTTTATTCAGTTAAAAATCACACAACACCAGGTTATAGTCCAACAGGTTTAATTGGAAGCACACCTGCTTCCGGAGCAACGCTCCTTCATCAGGTAATTGTGGAGGGCTCGATCGTAACACAGAATTTATAGCAAACATTTGCAGTGCGATGTAACTGAAATTATACATTGAAAAATTGATTGTCTGTTAATCTGTTAGATTACAATGATAGTTTCACTTCCTTCATGTGTAAATCACAAAACCCTTTTTTAAAAAGTTACATTCTCGGGTTAGCTGTTAACAATGGTGTTCAGGTAGAACTCTGAGCTCAGAAACTGCATGAATTTATGTAAAACTCTGTTATCTCGTTTTTTTATAATAGAATCAATCTAAACATCAGGTCATATACAGAGAACACAGAGGGCCAACAACTTCAACATATTGTCTAGCTATCACCTGATGAAGGAGCGTCGCTCCCAAAGCTAGTTTGCTTCCAATTAAACCTGTTGGACGATAACCTGGTGTTGTGTGATTTTTAACTTTGCACACCCCAGTCCAACACCGGCATCTCCAAACAATGTTTATTCAGAGCTCCTTACTAGTGCATGATGGGAGAGGTTCCTCTCTGGAATTCTGTGGCTCCTCCAGACAAGTCCAGCATTTTGATGTGTTTCCTGCATACGCCCCAGTAATATATCGCCCCTCACCCGATCTCCTCGTTTCGGGATGTCAGCTGGGAAGTTTCTGTGCTCCGTTTCTCAGTTTCTGATTCTCTATCCTTCTGCAACTTCCCCTCTCACCTCATGCTATTGCTTTGCCATTTCTTTCACAAATTGCTTAACCCTATCCTTGCCATTTCACATCTCCAACCCTCCCACTACCACACCCTCTGCAGTTGCATAGTCCATCTAGTCACTGATTCAAAGGAACAGCCCCGTCCCCTTTGCTGGGGTTGACCTCAGGTTCATTCGGATGGTGGGGATTACGCTCACCCGTCCCTGCCTGTCTCTGTCACAACCTTAGTCCGACTAGCTTTCAGTGTCTGCTTCATTCGTTCAACTGTCCCTGAGCTCTGGGGGTGGTATGGGGAATGGGATTTCTGTTCAGTACCAAACAGGGCACATAGCTGTTTAACTACGTTCCATGGAACATATGTCCCTTTGTCAGACGTTTCAGGGGATTGCCTCCACTCACTGAGTAAACCTGTTTATTAAGACCCAGCAGGACTTCCTTCCCTGTGAATTGGGATGGGTGTGTGTGTAAAATCCATCCTTAATTCTTCTCATGAGCCCTGATCCTCTGCTCCTGCCTCCATTTTATCCTGATTACATTGCCTGTACCACATTGTGTACAGACTACACACCTTCAACAAAACCTTGCTGTATCTATCCCTGTTCCAGGCCACCCCTGTAGTGAGTCATCTGAGATTGCATTGTATCCTGCCCAATATGGGCTGACCCATGATATATTTTTAATAGTATTTGCCTCATACGGTGTAGTGGCACTGCTGGATCACCCAGACTCTGTCGTGTCCTATTACTGCCCACCCTTTTCCCATTCCTGTCTCTCCTGTTGTGGGGCTGCATCAGGGAAGGTCTTTAAACTTTCCCTTCTCGCTTCTGCAGCTACTGCCACGGTCCCTTCCTCAAATTTCTGCACTGTTTCAGTCAGTATTTTATCTGCCTTACCCACATAGACACTGCCCCTTTGGTGTGGGTTTCGACTTTCCTGTGAGCTCGAATCTTCTTTATTGCTGCTTCACTGGGAAAGTTAGCTGCTTCCACTGACTCTCTGACCTGTCCGTCATGTTCTATGTGGCCCCCAGACAGGGTGATGTACCTTCACCAAGCCCAGTCATGAACTATACCAAAGGCATGCTGACGGTCTGTGTACATTTTGCCTCCCTGACCCCTGGGTAATGCCCGTGCTTCTGTCAGGGCTCGTGATGGTTCTCTATTTCTGGATAATTCCACACAAAATTCCCACAATAATTAAACAATCCTAACGTTTGCCTGACGCCTTTACGGTGTGTGGGTGGATAGTTTTATAATCATAGTTTTTGATCCCGCTGGGACTGTCCCTTCTCCCTTCCTGATGTGACCTCCCCAATATGATGTCCCAGTTCCGACACTCCCTACCATCTCAGTTGCACTCTCTGTGCGTTAATTTTAAGCCTGGCCTGGCTAACCTGACCCAATACTCTGTTTAATATCTGGATATGTTCTTTCTCACCGACTGTGGTGATGAGGTGTTGGTAAGATCAATGTGACAAAATGCATCAAACACACATCGGTGGGATATACTAGAATATTGTGGGATCCCTGAGGTAATAGTATTCTGGTGGACTGTTCTCCTCGGTCAGTAAACACCACTTTCTTCTGCCATTCAATGTCCACAGGTATGGACCCAGACTATTTTCAGCTTCTGTCATTCTTTCATTCTCACAATTACTGCCTCCTCAGCCCCAGCTTTGATGAGATCCTGTTTGTGTGGGGAATGAGAGGGCCCTCAATCTTTACCATAATCGCACTGCAATTGAAATCCAGTGAATGGTACTTAATCACAGTTGATTGACATCGACAACATTAACAGCAAGACCCTCGCCGGCTCTCTCTGATCCTCGAATAACCATCTGAATTGTGTGACACATCATATTCTCTGTTAACTTATCCATGCCATTTACCTGCTATAACTCATGTTGTTGTAAGCACATTTTCCTGTCTAATTCTGGACTAGAAAATTTCTCTCCATATTTTACTTGCTGATCAGTAGTTACAGTCTTTATGTTTCCATTATAAACGGAGAAACGTGTTTGTATTCTGACAATCCTTTGACATTACTCCCATATCCAAGGTAGATTGAATGATTACATACAATCAAGCTTCCATCTCCATCATTCCTTCCTTTAGTCACCCCCATATATCTCATCCCAAATGTGTAAATTTTAAACGTTGTTTTGATTTTTAATAAAATCAATATTGAAATGAAAGTGGTTAACTGGAGCTATTTGTTCAGTGACTGTGATTAATTCAATCTCTGTGAATCCTATGAGTTTCCATCATTGACTGATAAATGGGCTCTGTAAATGTATTATCCCATAGTATAAGTAGGAGCATCACTGACAGCACTAACAGAGATCAGCAGCTCGAGAGAGAGGGGGTGAAGAGATCAGAATCTGTGAACATTAGACTGAAACGTTACAATAATGGTTCAAAATCTAAGGACCTAGGATTGGATTGTTCCAACAATGGATCAGAATCAGAGAACATTAGACTGGAATGTTCCAACAATGGTCAGGAGTCTATACTCGGGTATTTACTGGCGTTCCCAGCCTTGGATATCATTAACATCGCGGATCCTTGCTATCCTTTGGATTATTCAACGTGGTTACTATCCCATCCTCTCCATAGTTGGTGTTCCTGGTAAGGCACTATACTTGTCTACTAAACCGGGTTGATCTGAATTTCTGCTCATGATATGTAAATTTTGGAAAGTGGAAGTCAATGTCTTCAGTTCCAAACAAAAATTCATTTCCTTATAAATTATAACTAACAAACTACTATTTATAAATTACTCACTGATATGCGAGACGGAACCAGAATGTTCTGAAACTCCATAATTCATTTTGTCCTTCACAGATATACATCTCCATGTCCTCCCCACCCACCAATCGTGTCCAATACCACAGTCATGATATCTCAGTCTCGTCCTCAGTCTCAGTGCAACTTCTGAATAAACAATGATTTGTGACTTTGTACAATCCGGATGCAACAGTTTTAAGTTCCTTCTAACCACATGTCCATCACTAAATAATTGCTCTTGAGGATGTTTCACTTGTTCTCTGCACATACGGGAAGACAGTTTGTGATGGTCAAGCCATTGACTCATAATTTTGAACCACAGAATATCTCATGAAGGAAATTGGTGGAATGTAAAAGCAATCATTATCATTTGTTATAAAAACCCATCTGCTTGCCTCATGTCCTTTAGGGAAGTCAATGTGTCATACTTCCCTCGTCAGGTTTCCGTGTAACTTCTGTGATGAACATGTGGGTGTACTGTACCATTAAGAGAATTAAAAGCCAGCAATAACTACCTGACAGCACCAAATGCTCTGAAAAATAGATATAATGTCACCTTTGGTTGAAAAACTCGATTAGCTCATTGTCTCGAGCCAATAACAAATTCAACAGAACACTTTAAATTGTACTCCAAAATACCCACCTCTAATCAAGGTTGAATTGAGGAAATTGACAATCGTAAAGGCCAATAACACAATCCAATGGTTTGGGTGTGGAAAATTGAACAGTTGAGAGGAGAACTACCAAGCTACTAGCGTGCAAAGACTGCCTGAAAAAATAGCTCTCTTAAGGGTACTTTTATTGATTAGCAAATGGTGAAGCAGAATCCCCATGACGAAAAGAAAACAGGAATATGGAGAAGAACCGAAAGCTTCCTGGTTTTGAGTTTAGAAGTTTTGCTTTGTAAATCTTCATTCGCCATCTTATCGGACTAATATTGTGTAGGAGGAAGGTAAAAGATAGATTAGAGGAAGAAGTTGTAAACAGTCGTTCGTTTATTATTCTCTTTTATACTTTAATAAATAAAGTTGTTAGTTTTTACTTTTGATAGTTTTAGACTCTGGAATTAACACATATGGGATAAAATGGGATAAAACGCATGGGATAAAAATTTTCTCTGTTTCTGGTTTTAATTAAGCAGGAGAATTGCTCCTGTGTTGTAACAATACAAACCCCCAGCAATGTGTTTTACTCTTTACTGTCCTGTGGAACAGTTGAAACAGACACTCAGTTCAAGATCAGCATAACGTGCTGGCCTCACCAGGGCTGCATAAATTCTGTGAGAGAAGATGAAAAGTAAAGATAGCTCCCTTCCTCTGCCTCTTTCCCATATTCCTCCAGCTCATTTCTATTCAGGTAAGTGATCATCCCCTATTTTGGGTGTATTCAATCTCATTGAAGTTCTCCCCGAGAGTGTTGCATACCTCCATAGGCATCGCTGGTGCTAGCTTTATTGATGCTGTCGTACGGATGTAAGGGACTTATGAATTCCATGTCAGACGTAGTGTCTCGAGAAGAAATGGCTTTTTATGGTACAGGAAAGAAATGGCGACATCTAAGTGAGAGAAAAGGATTATTGTGATCATCCCTGAGTGTTTTTGAGGCAGTATTTGGGGTACTGTGGATAGACCTTCTCTGAAGTTTCACTAGATTAATCCCTGAGATAATGGCACCATGAGCAGTGAGTGAAGCTCAGTGAGGGAATAAGAGGTGATTGCATTGAACCTTAAGGGAGATGGACAATCACTCATGATGTTCTAAACAGGCACTGATACAGAGATGAATTCCATGGCATTTTTATCACTCGGGTTACATGATTCTCGGTAGTTTAAGAGCCTCTGCGAACGTTCTACCCAAACGCCCGCACTCCTTATTTTGATTGAGACAGAGAGAGAGAGCAAGAGAGAGGGGTTCAGGCTTTTGAATAAACTCTCCAAATATTAATACAGTTAAATTGGTGTGTGATCCTGCAATGAACGTTATGTTATCCATAATCCCGACAGCATCCATAAGACCTTCATTTTCAAAGAGTTAACCCTTCCCAGCAACATCTAACCTCCATGAAGAACATGGGTGTGTCTTCTCGGAGATGGAAGATGCCTCCTTCAGACTTGACACAAAACATTTGGCTTCCCTCCTCACTGCCAGCAAATCGTGTTAAAGTAGCACACGTTCTACCAATAGTGGAGCCAAGATTAATACCATAGAGCCCTCTATCAGCGCAGTCTCGGTTTCATTGGTTTGTCATGTTGGACTATCAATGACACCCTCCTGTTTCTGTATAAGTGTCTCGTGGGGCTGAATAGCTTCCTCCTGGTCTCATGGAACAGGTTTAAGGGTCTGCTAGGGCTCCGCCTGTTCCTGTTTAACAGCTCAATGAAATAACAGACCTCTTTTTTTCCTATGGAACAGGCAGGAGGATTGAATGGGCTGTCCCACTGCTTGTTCAGTAGTTTGCTGAATGGCTTCCATTTATCCGTGTGTAACCAGCTTGAAATGGTGAGTGAGCTCCTCTTTTAACTGTAGAAATGTGCAGTGTCTGGCCGTGCTGTTACATGAATGTCACAGACACTTTAACAGCTCAAACCGGAATGTTGCCCCCGTCTTGCTGCACATGACACAGAATGGTTGATGATGGACAAAATGTTCTGAGCATTGTGTGATCTTCAGTCATCATCCCCACTTCAGATCTTATGATGGGGAAAGATATTGATGGAGCAGCTGAAGATGCTTGTGCTGAGGAGGTTAAACTGAGGACCTTATGCAGAGATGTCCCGGAACTGAGAGGACTGTTGGCCACTTACCACAAGCATCTTTCTTTGTGCTCTGAAAGACCCAGACAAGTGGGAGGTTACACCTGATTCCCATTCAGCTCAAGTAAGTAGGCGGTCCCGATGCTATCCTCAGTCAAATACTACCTTGATATCAAAGCCATTCACTCTTTTCTGAGCCCCTGTGTTCACCTCTTTTTTACGTCAATAGGTGACGGTGTATGTGTAGGAAGTGCTTTCCTCTCACAGAGGGTAATCACTGTCAGAAATTATCTGGGCTAGAGAGTTATTGGAGCTACATCACTGAAAGTATTTCAGGAGGATGTAAATGGATGTTTGACCTGTCAGAGAGCTAAGGGGTGTGAAGAATTGGCATTAAAGAGGAGTTAAAGTCAACAGTAGATCAGTCATGATTGTGTACAATGGCTTGATCATCTGAATTACCGATCCTGTTCCTTCTGTCCTCATATTCTGTAATTACAAAGTTAATGGTTGAAATTTTGCTGAACGTTCTGTTATTGAATGTTGCAATTAGATACAGTAAAGTATTTCGTGAGTCATCTCTGGGTGAGGTATGGGGGCTGTATTCACAGGGAATCTGGGTCTATAATATGACCAACAAATAAAGCACTAGTTGCAGAGAGGAGAACTCTGTAAAGAGACCAGAGGCGCCTTTCGAACCCAGCCTCTATTTCCCAATAACATTTTGCAACCCACACTAAACTGTGTGCGATAGTCTGGAGGGAATGAATAATATCCTGTGTTCCTGTAGACCAGGTATTTGGAGGAAGTGGCCTCGATCTGCTCCTTGCAGGAACGGTGAGGGGTTGAATGGAACATAGGAACATAGGGCTGAGCAGCAGGAGTGGGCCATTAGACACTTTGTCACCGTTTTAAAACGCACAAAGATCATGGGTGATGTGATTGTCGTCTCAGCAGCACTTTTCTGTCTGTATACCATTTTCCTAAATTCACTTGCCTGTCAAATGTCAACAAATACAACTTTGATTAAGTGTAAACATCCAGGCACCACAAACGTCTGGGGAAGGGAATTGCACTTGAACAGCCCTTTGAGAATTTCTCATTTGTGTTCCAGCCAAAGTTGTAGGGTCACTGTTTCCTTTTTCAGTCCCACTCCTCCACTGGTTACACCAACCTTAAATGTAACCAGTTTAGTGAAGTGGCCAATGATATGGGTCTCAGAGTAGGTCATTATCGAGAGAAATGTGAGACACAGAAAGCTGAACTCATAACAAATGTTCAAATGATGGATTGCCCCAAGTGTTATTCTGCCTTTGAAGTTATTCTGCTCACACAATGTTCTGGTCGTGGGATTTCTTCCGAGAACAGTTGGATTAGCTGAATTCCCTTTGTTTCAGGCAGTGGAGAGATTCCAATGAATCCTCTCCATGAATCCTTCACAAGTGGTAAAGATAAGTCAGGGATTTTATGGTTTCACACTTTGCTATCGGGCGGAACAAAGTAAGAGAGAGGGATCAATTGGCTGCTGCATCTCAGCCAGGGAACATTTTTCTCCCTCTGTGTTGGAACATACAATAATGTCAACTGAACACCAAACTGTGCCATGTGTGCTCTCCTGGAACATTATCTGGAAAACTTGATTATAGATTATATGCAAGAGCGTCATTCCTTTCAATCGCAAAAATTGTTCGCATTTTTAAATTTAAAGTCATGTTTCTGTGTAAGTTAGGTGGAGCGGAGGTTGAGGGATCATTTGATTAAAATCGAATTGATGACAGTGTCGGCCCAGCATGTTACACCGAAGATAAGATTTAGGAAGACAAGCCCAGAGAATGTCAGATGTCGACGCAAATCACGAACAGGATGAAAATGGAAAGAGAAGCTTAAAGCAGGTACCAAGTGAGCAGGTCAATGAAGGTCCTAAAAGAATATAGAAAGTGGAGGGCTAAACTTAAAAAGTCAGCGGAAGAGCAGGAGGAGGGGTGATAAAACTTTAGCGGGTCAGGTTAGCAAGAAACCAAATTCATATTTTTGGTGTATTAAGGGGAAGATGATAATGCGGGAAAGAATGGGAATGTTAGGGACTAAGGGGACAGCCTGTTTACGCAGCCAGAGAATATGTTAAATACATTCTACGAATCGGTCTTCAGTTTGGAGAAGCTGTTTCTGGATTCAGGGAGAGTGACCATTTGACCCTTGAGCAAATTGACACAGGAGCTGAGGAAGAATTGGAATTTTATGCAAGATAGAGTGGGCAAATCACCAGATTAAAGACCACCAAGACTCACATCAATGAGAGGCAAACAATTGTAGAAAATTCGGAGGGCTGTTGAGGCTGGATCATTAAATACCTTCAAGGCTGAGACAGACAGATTTTTATGCAAGTGTTATGGGAAATTGCAGAAAAGTGGAATGGTGGATTAACAAAATAAAAATAACCTAATCGAAGGAAAAGCAGACTCAGTTAGAGAATAGACATATTGTTGTCCCTATGTCTAATGGTGTTCTTTTCCAATAGCCCTGTATTCACAAGAACATCAACCTCTCTCGAGGGATTCAAGGAATTCATAAACGCGATACTAATAAACAGAAAGCATGCGAGGGCTGCGACAACACAGGTTGCCTGTTGGGGTGAGGATTTGCATGGACAAGTCACCACTACCAGAAGGAAGACCTCAGCAAGACACCCTTCAAGGCCAAGCAGAGATCTGCACTGGGGAGCAGGTAGTCAGGGGCCAGGTGCTGAAGGCCTAAACACTACATCACTGTCGTGTCTCCTTCCTTCGCTGGCCAAAACTATATGTGGGGAGGTAGACAGACATGCCGTTGTAGCAGAGTAAGCAGTAAGGCTTTGACACGAGAGGCTTCGGACAGCTCCAGCTCAGCAAAATGTATAGGGAAACTGAAATAAATTCCTTTTAACTTTATTGTTATAGCCGTCGAGATGGCAGCTAGGGCAGTCGCATGTTCCTCTTGTGGGATGTGGGAGCTCACGGAGATTTTCACCGTTCCTGATGACTATACGTGTGGACTGTGCACCCAGCTTCATCTCCTGGGATCCCGTTGGGGAGCTGGAGATGGGCGGCACGGTGGCTCAGTGGTTAGCACTGTTGCCTTACAGCACAAGGGACCAGGGGTCAAATCCTGGCTCGGGCAACTGTCTGTGTGGAGTTTGCACATTCTGCCCGTGTCTGCATAGGCTTCCTCTGGATGATGCGGTTTCCTCCCACGGTTCAAAGATGTGCAGGTTAGGTGAATTGGTCGTGCTAATTTGCCTGTAGTGTAGGGGAGTGGGCCTTGGTGGACTGCTGTTTGGACGGTCGGTGCGAACTTGTTGGGCTGAAGATTATTTAGGATGCACTCAGGGTCATCCGAGATACCGAGGACTTCATAGATGAGTACTTTAGTGTGTTGGCAACACCCAAGACACACCACTAGTTATGTTTCTTTAATGACTGTAATATTCCAATCTAACGTTCATCGCCCTCAGTTCATTAGCTTTACCTGTCAGTCCTGTTCTGTTTAAATAAACACGATTTAATCCAACAGGCGTTCCTTGCTTCCTGTCATATTCCAGATAGAGAGTAGCTGTGCGACCACCAGGAATGGCAAAGGGAGTAGGCAGAGAATGCAGAAATAGCCTGTGGCCATTCCTCTCCATAACATGTAGACCATTTTGGATTGTTGGGGGCGATGTCCGTTCAGGGGAATGTAGCAATAGCCAGGCTGGTGGTACTACCACTGTCTCCGGGGCACAGTGGGAAAGGGTAAAGATAAACAGGACGTTAAAGATGGGAGGGTCGATTGTTAGAGGGGCAGATCGGAGATTCTGTGGCCACAAACAGAAATCCAGGATGTTGGGTTACCTCCCCGCTGCTCGGGTCCAGGATATCTCCAAGTGGCTGCTAAACATTCTCAAGGGGTTGTGAGCATCCATAAATCATTATGCACGTTGGCACAAATGATATCCGTTGAAATAGGGAGAAACATTTAAAAAAAAACCTTGACAGTGGTAATCTCCTTAGAGGGAGATTACCTTCCGAGACATGCATTGGAAGGGACACCAATATCTTGGCGGCCAGTTATGCTAGTGTTACGAGGGTGGGTTTAAACTAGATTGACAGAGGGTGGTATCCTCAAGAGCAGGGAGGCAAGTGCGAGGCTGGAAGGAGATAGAGTAATCAGAAATAGTAAAATTAGGCTGGAAAACGATAGAGAAATGCCTTTTGGATTGAATTGCATCTATTTCAATGCAAGAAAGCCTACAGGTAAGGCCAATGAACTTAGGGCGTGGATAGATAGGTGGGACTGGTATATTATAGCCATTACACAAACAGGGCTAAGTGAGGGATAGGACTGACAGCTTAATGTGCCAGGGTACAGGTGCTTTAGGTGAGACAGACATGTTGGAAGGAGGGGAGTGGAGTTGCATTTCTGATTAAGGGGAGTACCACAGCAGTACTCAGAGATAAAATAACTGATGAATCACCCAGTGAGGCTTTGTGGGTGGAGTTAAGAAATAGGAAGGTGTTCGTGAGGTGATTGGGGATGTGCTATAGGCCCCCAAATAGTCAACAAGAATGAGAGTAATAAATATGCAGCGAGAGAGTGGAAACCTGCAAGAGCAATAGGGTTATCATAATAGGGGCTTTTATTTTTTCTAATACAGACTGGAACGGCCAGAGCATTAAGAGATTTGATGAGATAGAATCTGATAAAAGCTTCAGGAAAGTTTCCTCAAGCAGTATACAGAGTGTCCGACTCGAGAAGGGGAAAAACACGAAATTTTCTTAGGAAGTAGGGCAGGACAGGTGACTGAGTTAACAGTGGGGAAGCACTTTGTGACCAGTAACCGTAGTTCTATTAATTTCCAAATATTTATGGAGAGGGACAAAACTGGTCATCAGGTTCGTGTTCAAACTTGGGGCGTGGCTCAGGTCCAGGCCGCTGGGATCAAGGGAACCCCTGGAGGTATATAAGAGATACAGGATTTTACTGAAAAAAGAAAGCAGTAGGGTGAAAGCGGGGCAAGAAAGCGCCTTGACTGAGAAGATTAGGATGAATCCAAAAAGTTACTTTAAATATATTAAAATGTGGAGAAGTATGTGTGGAACAATAAGTGATGGGTGAAGTCCTCAACGAATATTTCTATTCTATGTTTTCCGTGGAGAAAGACATGTTGACTTGAGAACTTGAGGAAGTTAGTGGTGATATCTTAGGGACAATCCATATCATAGGAGACGATATTTTGGACGTACTAGAATGTTTGAAAGTGGATAAATCTCACGGTCCTTACCCGATATATCCAAGAACATCTCAAGGGGCTCCAGAAGAATTTGCGTGGACCCTGGCTTATAATTTCGATCATCATTAACCACAGGTAATGTCCCGGAAGACTGGAGGATAGCAAATGGTGTGCCCTTATTCAAGAATAATTGAACAAAAAAAAGGTTTGGAACTACAGATCAGTAGGTTTAACATCCGTGGTAGGTAAGTTACTTGAGAAGGTTCTGAGGGATAAGATGTAAATGGAGTTAGAAAGACAGGCTTTGATTAGAAATAGTAAGTTTGGCTTTGTGCGAGGAAGATTGTGCCTGACAATTCTCTTAAAGTAAGTGGATGATATGACCAGGAAGATTGACTTGTGTGGGGCAGTAGATTTCAAAACATGTGGTGTTGGATAAGCACAGCCGGTCAGGCATATTCGAGGGGCAGGAGAATCTATGTTTCGGACATAAGTCCTTAATCAGGAACATCCAAAACATCGATTCTCCTGTTCCTCTGATGCTGCCTGACCTGCCGTGATTTCCAGTGCCACACTTTTCGACACTGATCTCCAGCATCTACCGTGCTCAATTTCTCCATTGGCAGTAGATTTAGTTGATATGGATTTCAGTTACAGCAGAACAGAATGACGCTTTTTAACCCCTGGAGCCTGATATACAATTACAGGAGGAGGCCAATAAGCCCCTCGGGCCTATAAAACTATAACCAGGTCATGGAGCACCAGTATCCAGTTACACAGCAACAGGTTCAAGCTATTCAGCTACTTAAAGTCAGTAACACAGGCAATGGAAGAGGCCACATGAGGTATACTGGAATAAAACCAGGCTACATAGCCTCTCAGACCTGCACTTCTATTCAGTAAGTCAGGGCTGATTTGCACTGAGCCACAATTTCTCTTTCATGCCCAATTGTTTTGTAGCCGTCGACCCTCTAACGGGTCAAAACCCATTGACATCCACTCGCAACCCTCAAACATTTCAGTGATGTAGCCTCCCCTAACTGTCTGTCCCCAACCATCACTATTCCCTGAGAGAAGGAACCACTCCCCACACATATACCTTGGCCTATTGACATGGATAGAAGATATGAACACAGCGTAAAATGACTGGCCCTGATATCACGGCAGTATTTGATTGAGCAAGATGTCAAGGAGACTGAACAAAATTGAACTTGATGAGAATCAGTTGTAAACTCCCCACTGGTTGAATCATTCAGAGCACATTGGGGCTGGTGGACATCAATCCCCCCAGTCCCTGGATATCTTTGTGGGCAATCCTCAGGGTAGCTTCTTCGGCATAAACATCTTCAGCTGCTTCATCAACATCTTTCCCTCTTTCATGCAATCAGAGGTGGGGATATTCTTTGAAGATTATACAATTTTCAGAACAATGGGTCACCTCCTAAGGAACTAAAGTATCAAATCTGGACAACATTCAAGATTGTTTTGTTAATGTGTAGGTAACATGAATCAAAAGCACTGCTGGAGAATAAACATTTCCACGGTTAAAAGAAAGAGGGACCCCTTCAGCAACTCTAGCTAGTTTCACAGTAATATAAAAAAGCCATTCAGCCCATCAGATCTATTGGATAACAATAGGTGCAATGCGTTCACTCACTCCTGTCTATTACACAAGATTACAATTTAAAATAAAAACAGGTGCTGGAATCCAAAATACACACGCAGGAAGCTGGAAGAACTGAATAAGCAAGGCAGCATCAATACTTTGAGAAGTGAACGCCTTGGATATTACACTTCGTCAGGACTGTAGATGGGACTAAGGGGGTATATAGATAAAGAGCGGGTGAGGGAGGAGGAGGCAGAGTGGCGAGGTGTGGATAAGTGAACACAATTAAAGGTATCAGCGGGTTGGTGATGGGAGTGCTGAATCCAGTTTATAGCTGGACAAAAGGTTGCTCAGAGGAATGGAAGGGAGGGGCGGGCTTGGGAAGGGAGTCGGGGGACTGGAAGGGAGGTTATTTGAAATTGAAGAATTCAATGTTGAGTCCCCGGGGTGCAGGCTGCACAGGTGACAGATGAGAACTTGTTCCTCCAAATTATGGTTTGGTTCATTGTGGCAATGGAGGAGGCCAAGGATGGCCATATTGGAAAGGCATTAGGAACGAGAATTGAAATAGGAAGTGACTGGGAGATTTTCCATTTCACCTAACGACCCTACCTTTCAGCTCCCAACCTGATTCATCCCTCCCATCGCCCAACCAGGTTGCACCAACCACTTGTGTCCACCGAGCCGTAACTGACCATCCCCCTTATCTCCCCACCTCAACCATTCCCTTCCCTATTTATCTGCAGCTCCCCCTACACCTCCCCCCAACCCAGTTCTGAAGGACGGTTATACCTGAAATGTTGACTTTCCCAGCTCATGATGCTGCCTGGCTTGCTGTGTGCTTCCAGCCTTCTGTTTGTCTCCTATAACTCAGGAAGATAGAGTCGAGTCAGCACAGCGTGCTGGTCGGCAGGAGCCACGGGTTGCCCACTGAAGTCCTTGAACCTCTGCCCTCGGGCCAGGAGGAAGACATTCAGTTCCTCCAGACACTGACACATGAATAGAAGAGGCCATTCAGCCCCTCCAAACTGAAATAGGAGGATGTCATTGTTGCTGCAACACGACAAACCAATGAGGCACAGACTGCACAGACAGACTGCTCCATGTTGTTCTTCCTGGCTCCATTGCTAATGGTACACACGTGTTATGTGAACGCGGTTGCTGACCATGAGGAGGGAAAGTGATTGGTTTGTGCCAAGTCCCAAGGAGGCACCTTCCATCTCCCAGATGTTATGAACTAGGTTAGACTACTCAAAACACTTTTAAGCAGGCAACCGAGTGCATACTTTTGCAATTTTTTTCGGTAATTGTACAATGAAAATTACCGGGGGTAATTTAGCTAGGTTGACTACTAGATTTTGAAACAGACAAAAACTTTATTCATAAAATTACGCAATGAAACAAAAAGAACAGAATAAAAAATCACGACAGAATTAAACCGATTCAGCGAGATGTAATTATTCTGTTCCGAATACACACAATTGTCCCAAATAAGCAAACTCCCAATGATAAAAACCAGTATAAATGGAACACAAACTTCCAGGTTGAAGTTGAAGGTCAGAAAAGAGAGAGAGTTTCCATACAGCTCCCAGTTGAACTTTCCAGTTCAAGACTCAACTGAAAACGGTTCAGCTCAGCTAGTTCAGCTAAAATAGCTCACCACTCTCCGTGCATTATACTGGTCACTTATAATGCATAGCCAATTTGGCCTGAAGACTCATCTGTTTCCATATAAACAAAAGACCTCTGAAAGTAATTTTCATCTCTGTACCAAACCAGACTGATCGGAGCTTGGAGAAAGTGAGGAAGGGCTTATGCCCGAAACGTCGATTCTCCTGCTCCTTGGATGCTGCCTGACTAGCTGCGCATTTCCAGCAACACATTTTTCAGCTCTGATCGGACCTTGGCCCCGTTTTATTGTTCCTCTGAAAAAAAAAACCAAGGACAGAGTCTCCTTGAGCCAAGGAACAGCTTTTAGACAAAAAGGGACTTGCTTTGTGACACATCTCTCCCCCCTAAAAAAAAAACCATCAATGCTAAAAGGTGGCTGCATTTTTAACCCTTCAAACCCAGCTAGTAGTCTTAAAACTGACAGACATACTGTACTAATTGTAAACATTCAAACATGCACAAACCCATGCAAAACCAGGCTGCTGTATACCCACCACCGAATACCTCCGTATCTCATTCTCGTCTCAATAATACATCAGCCTTCACGTTTTCACGACCTGCCACACGCTCAATGGTCATATTGAATGGCTGCAACAACAAGCTCCATCTAAACAGTCTGATATTTTTGTCTTTAAGTTTTTCCACAAATGTCAATGTGTTGTGATCAGAGTATTCGATTGTCTCAGATGCATTGCTGGTAATATAAACACAGTTATGGTGTAAAGCCAACACCAAATTTAAAGTCTTTTCCTCCAGCGTTGAACATTTCTGTTGATGAACGTTCGACTCCCCAGAAAAACACCCGATAGGTCTTTCTATTCCCTCATCATCCTCCTGCAGGAACACCGGACCAATACCCACATCACTGGCATCGATAGCCACCTTGAAAGTCTTCGTATTATCTAGTGTAGCTAATATTGGGGCAGTGTCTAACACAGGTTTTAGTCTGGAAAATGCCTTTTGACAATCCTCTGTCCACTGAGAGTTCTTACCATTGATAATTCTGTGAATGGAGAAGCCGCACTGCTTAAAGTTTGGCACAAACCTTCAGTAAAATCCAGTCAATCCCAGGAACCGTAGTATTACATACTCTTTTTTGTCGACGGTGTGGAACATCCCCAACTATTTTTGTTTTTGTACCTCATGGGGCCATTGGTCCATGTCCAATAACGTGACCAGGAATGTGACTTGGGCTTTCTCAAATTCACTTTTAGCTAGGTTTACCACCAAGCCTGCCTTCTGAAGTCAATCAAACAAGTCCGATAAATTCTGTAAATGTTCCTTTCATGAGTGACTAAAAACTACCAGGTGATCAATGTGACACCACATATTTGGGTAATCCGGCAATGACTTCATTGTCAGTCTCTGAAATGTGACTGGATCGTTTTACATATCAAATTCCACAACTTTGAACTGATACAATCTATTTAGTGTTATGAAAGCCGAAATTGCCTTTGCTCTCTATGACAGATGTCCGTGCCAGTAGCCTTTGAGCAAGTCCAACTTAGAAGTGTAAGTAGCTTCTCCCACTTTTTCGACACAGTTCTCCAAACATGGAATATGATATGCATCAGTCTTTGTAACGAAGTTGAAATTGTGATAGTCCTCACATATCCACTGGGTAACATCTGGCTTTGGCGCCATGACTATACATGAGCTCCAAGCACAGTAACTCATTTCGATTATGCCATCTTGGAGCGTGTGCTCTATCTCCTTCTGAAACTGTGCCAACTTTAGAGGATAATGCCTTTAAGGATGTTATTTAATCAGAACAGCATCTCCTGTGTCTACATCATGCACAATTATGTTCGTACTTCCCAGTTTATTTCCGCACATCTCTCCAAGATATCGTAATAACTCTTTCAGGTCAATATGCTTTTCTTGTGGAAGGTAACTCAATAATTTATCCCAATTTTTGACAACTTTCTCATTGTTCAATTTGATATTAGGAATGTCCAATTCAGAATCCTCTGAACGTGGGTCTTCCTTCTGTGCTGTAATAATTAATACCTTCTCCTCTTGCTTTCTTTCCCTATCAAAATACCTGTTGAGTATATTCACATGACACACTCTGTGAGATTTCGTCCTGTCTGGAGTCCGTACCAAGTAGTTCATCTCATTCAATTTCTTCCCAATTTGATAAGGTACACTAAAACTTGCTTCTAAAGGCTCAACTGTTACTGGAAGTAACACCAATACCTTATTCCCATTCGCAAAATTGCGAATTTGTGATTTCTGATCCACTTTCGATTTCATTGTATGCTGTGATACTTTTAAATGCTGTCTAGCCAACTCTCCAGATCTATTTAATCGTTCCCTAAAATTTGACACATTGTCCAAATGGGTGGTCTCTGAATTCTGACTTATTGATTTCTCCTTAACCAATGTTAACGGTCCTTTTACTTCATGACCAAACATTAATTCAAATAGTCTGAATTTGGTCGATTCATTATGTGCGTCTCTGATCACAAATATTTCAAAAGCAATTTCCTTATCGCAATCATCTGGATTCTCCTGACCATAAACCCTCAACATGGTTTTCACTGTTTGATGCCATCTCGCTCATGTTCACTGTGATTCCGAATACTATGTAGCAGATTTGAATTGCTTCATTCCCAAGTTATCCATCAACTCCTTGAATAGTTCGGATGTGAGGTTTGATTTGTCTGGATCTCTATTGGTAGTGCGTACGTACGTAAAAAATAAATATTTTTTTCTACAACTCTTTTAGCTGTGATGCTGCGTAATGCGTCTGCCTCTGGAAATCTAGTCGACACATCCATTATTGTTAAAAAATACTTATACCCACTTAGTCTTTGCGATAGGGGACCTACACAATCTATCAAGACTCTTGTGAAAGGTTCCTCAAACGCTGGAATTGGTATTAAAGTTGCAGGTTTTATTACTGCGTGTGTGACATGTTTGGGACATTTGGCAATATTCACTACATCTTTGTGTAGTCCAGGCCAGTGATAATATCTTTGTATTTCAGCCTGTAATGTCCTCACCCCCAAATGATCTCCAAGTTGTAGCTCATGTGCCACTCGCAGCACCTCCTTTCTATACCCAACAGACAAAACAATTTGATGATTTTCTGTGCACGTCTGATCTGCTTCAATATGTGCTGATCTCCATATCCGCATTAAAACATCATTTGTTAAGTAATAACACACAGGAATGCATTCATTCTCTTTCTTGCTAAATATCTTTTGATATAAGTTCTGTAACTCCACATCGTTCTGCTGTAATTCAATCAGCTTAGCGGAGCTAAAAATACGTTCATGTTTTCCTACTTGCTCCTTCTGTTTTCCACTTATCTGATCAAAAAGAAACGTTCGGATAACTCTACGTCAGCTTCGTTACCTGTGCCTTTATCCTGCTTAAACCTGTGCTTCTGTGATCTTCTGGTGATGCAATCAGGGGAAATTCCTGGATAAACATACTCCAGGTCTTCAGTTGCCCGCATCTCCACTGGATTTTCAACTAGAGTAGGCAGCACGCCTACCAGTGAAGCAGCTATATTATTTGCAAGGACAAATTTTATTCCTAGAGCTGAGAGTTAGTGGTCTAGTACACCTACCGCACATGCTCCAATCTTCTCTGGACACTCTCGCCTCACTTTACATAACTGACCACTTTTTGCCTCACTGTGAATTCCTGTTACCAGCACATTTTCTGGAAGTAGTCTCTCAAGAGTGCATAAAGCCTCACCCCTCAGCATTACAGACTGAAAATGTCATGTGTCAATTAATATTGAAACCTTCTTACGAATTACTCCTGGCCGAGGTGAATAAACTTTACCCTTTCATGTAAGTTTTGTTTGCAGATTTGGCACGTCCACTGATCATCTTGGACACTCCGAGTCAGTTGCCCACCTTCCCTGATGCTTTTTGTTCCAAGTCCAACAAAACTTCCAGGCTTGTCTGGTTATCCTACATCTGGTTTTCTCCCAACCCATCAACACTGTGATTTTGTGTGGCCCTCTTTTTTACAATGAAAGCACGACAGGTTTTTAACTTATTTGTCCCCCTCAAGGTTTTCTTTATTACCGTGGTAAATTATCCTTATGATCTACACTGTGATCTACCTTTTCCTTTGCATGTGAGGATATCTGTTTGCTCCAATTTCTGTCCCTCAGAGACCAGAAGTGGTTCTGGAAGCCAAACCAAGTTTATGGGCCTCCGTTGAACACCTACGGGCGAGAGACGCAAAGACAAGCCAGGAAATGGGAATCCTGCACTAACCGCCGAAGCGTCACATATGAACAACTCCGGTTCCTGCATGAATGCCGAAAGAATCAAATCGTTCCACCATGTGTCAGATACAGATCGCCAGTCAACAATCCACAAGCCAGAGACACAGCCAGACAGAACTGATTCAGGATGATCCAGGTAATGATTACAGACGCACGCAACAGACTTCACAAATACAGACAAGAAATTGCGCGCCAAGAGTCGTTAATTTCAAAAACCACTAATCAGGAATGGACCCAGACCATAGAACGGGCTGTCACCATAGGACAGAACATAACCGCACACCGCAAAAAAACGGCACTAAAAGAAAAAATGGCCAAACGAACACACAACAAAGAGGACACCACAACACATACCTGGGTTAAAAAAAAACTCTCCCACAGACAGCTCAGAGACACGGAAAGAACAATACTGGCCAAGGGACTCAACTACAACCACAGGGACGCCAAGACAGCAGACTTCCTAGCAGCACTAGAATGCACACTCAGGAAAAATGGACTGACAGAAGAGACACAACAAACAGTGAGGCAAAGTATCGTACCTCTGATAACAAGAAAAAGACAAACACATAACCTCAACACCAAGGAGAGGGAAGCACTAAAATCACTAAGAAACGACAAGAACATAATCATACTACCAGCAGACAAAGGCAGAATGACGGTCATCCTGGACAAAGCAGAATACACCCAAAAAGCACAACAACTACTTGCAGATACCAACACCTACCAAAAGAGGGAGTTTGACCCCACCCCACAGCTCACCAATAGGATAAATAACACACTCAGGAAAAAAAAAGGACAGATAACCAGGTCTGACCTACAAAGAATGAAACCTGAAAGCAACAAAACCCCCAGATTCGATGCACTACCGAAAGTGCACAAACCAGACATCCCACTCAGACCCATAGTATCGCTACCAGAGACACCATCACACAAACTGGCGAAAGAACTACAGCAGAAACTGAAACATCTGATCAGCGGATCCAGACAATCTATACAATCAACACAGGAATTCTTGGACATCATCGTGGGCGGCACGGTGGCACAGTGGTTAGCACTGCTGCCTCACAGCGCCAGAGACCCGGGTTCAATTCCCGACTCAGGCGACTGACTGTGTGGAGTTTGCACGTTCTCCCCGTGTCTGCGTGGGTTTCCTCCGGGTGCTCCGGTTTCTTCCCACAGTCCAAAGACGTGCAGGCAGGTGAATTGGCCATGCTAAATTGCCCGTAGTGTGAGGTAAAGGGGTAAATGTAGGGGAATGGGTGGGTTGCGCTTCGGCGGGTCGGTGTGGACTTGTTGGGCCGAAGGGCCTGTTTCCACATTGTAAGTAATCTAATCTAATCTAATCTAAAAAAAAATATACACATAGACAAGGAAGAAACTATGGTCTCATTCGACTAACGGAACTGTTCACCTCTTATGACAAAACCCTAGCCAGAGAAACAATAGCCAACCTGCTGGACATAGAGAACAGACAACAGGACGTTGAACCTATCAACAAAGACGGCATACTTAAACTACTGGACTTGTGCCTCACAACACACTTCACATTCAACAACCAGATATACGAATAAATCAATGGAACACCCATGAGCTCACCGATCTCTGGACTCATATCAGAAGCAGTAATGCAAAGGTTAGAACAAACAGTCCTACCACAAATTCAACCCAAACTCTGCGTCAGATATGTTGATGACACCTTTGTTATCATTAAAAACAGAAACAGAGAAAACACACCAGATCATCAACGCCACACTCACAGGAATCCGATTCACGAGAGAAGAAGAAAAGGATAACCAACTCCCATTCCTCGACGTGATGGTACAGAGAACACCTAACGGAGAATTCACCACAAAGGTATACAGGAAAGCCATACACACAGACGAAGTCCTGAACTATGAAAGCAACCACCCCAACACACACAAACGAAGTTGCATCAAGACACTATTCAAAAGGGCCACAACACACTGCAGCACACCAGAACTGCAAAAAGAGGAAGAGGAACATCTGTACAAGGTATTCACCAAAAACGGATACCGGCGTAATTTCATCAACAGATGCCTAAGAGAATGACAACGGAACGAGGACATGCCGCAGCCCAAAGGACTAGCCACACTACCATACATCAGGAGCATTTCAGAACTGACAGCCAGACTACTGCGACCACTAGGACTTATAACAGCACACAAACCAACAGCCACACACAGACAACAACTCACCAGAACGAAGGACCCGATACCCAGCATGAGCAAAACTAATGTAGTGTACAAAATCCCATGCAAGGACCTCACAAAACACTATATAGGACAAACAGTAAGACAGTTAACGATCCGCATCCATGAACATCAACTAGCCACGAAACGCCAAGACCAGCTATCCTTAGTAGCCACACACGCAGACGACAAGCAACATGAATTCGACTGGGAGATCACTAGTATTATAGGGCAAGCCAAACAAAGAACAGCCAGGGAATTCCTTGAAGCATGCACTCATCCACAAACTCCATCAACAAACACATCGACCTCGATCCAATATACCGGCCACTACAGCGGACAGGTGAAACTGACAACTGGAAGCGGAAGGGACAGGCCACTATAAATGCCGGAGGAAACACCACAGAAGCGCTTCACAGGAGGCTCCCAAGCACTGAGGATGTCATCTAGACAGGGGACGAAACGTTTGCAACAAAAAATTCCAGCTCGGCGAACAGAACCACAACATAGATAACAGAAATAGCAAAGAAGTTCGCCATAGTTGAAGAGATTAATAAATGGATAGAGCTGAAGAAACTTACCAGGAACACCAACAATAGCGAGGACAGGGTAGTAACCCGCCTGGATAATCTTCAGTGCACCATATATCCGATATGTTAATGTTGACCAAGACCAGGAAAAATAGAAAAGACCATCGGATAAACTTCTGTCCATTGTTGCAGCATTCCAGTCTAATGTTCTCAGATTCCGATCCATTAATGGATCATTCCAGACTATTCTCAGATGGTTAAATCTCCTTTTTGTGTCTCTGCAGCTGTGTCCCTTTGAGCGTTGGAGTTAATGCATCTGCTGCTACAATGGCATAAATCATTGCAAGAGGGTCCTGACTAATAGGAGATGGAAAACATCCAGTGACACAACCAGCATCCATGGAGACTGGCATCAATCACAGTCACTGAACAAACAGCTCCATTTAACCCCTTTCAGTATGGTTCCTTCAGTTCACAAGAACTACTGGACTGTATTGAATGTTGGCACCGCTGGCTATTGATCACATCTCCCATCACCCATTGCTCTCGTGAAGTTCGTAGTGAGGGAGAATGATGCATGTTTTCTTATCGCAGGCTAGATGATTCTGCTGCGTTGTCCGTTTGCAATACTGTAACTGGCTGGAACTCCCACCACCACCACCCTCAAAAATCACAATCTACATGCTGTTACCGTGCAAATCTCTCCTCGACTAGAACAGGCACCAGCCAATATATTTACAGTGGATATATTTGCATTCCAATACATAGGAAATGTGCATTTGCCTGGGCTTTCCTTTAATTGATCTAATAAGGCAATTTTGTATCGTCAACACTCAATGTGCTTCAGCATTTATTTAAATATAAACTCACAAACACCTTAACACACTTTATTAAGCACAAGTTTCTTCACTTTATCCTCATGGCAACATCATGCCAGGGTTTAGTCTGGTGAAACCCCTTTGGACTGAATCGCTGACAAGATTTATAAAGCTGATTCAACCTATACACAATACCCCTAACAGTCTCTCAACAAAACACTATCATTTGGAAAGATACATTTACTCTGGTACTTTAATCATTTTTGCATGAAGAGCCACATATCATTTACTTCCTGCTGCGTAAAAATTCTGTCTGTGACTTATGACCAAGCACATCCAGGTCTGTTTCAACAACAGCACTTCCCAACCTCTCACTATTTAATGAACATAATCGTGAATGATCATATTTGTTGTTCATATCTGAAATATTTTATATCTTGCGAAGAGCTATTGCACAAACACTGATCCTTCACTCCAGATAATTATCCTACTCTCTTCATTCTCTCGATTATCCAATTTTTAATACATTCGGTGTATTCCACCCCTATCTACCCATGGACTCTAACATTCCCCACTCATCTGTATTCAACCATGTCAAACGTCTGCTGAAAATTCATATACTTCATTCTCACAGGTTCTCAATTGTCCATGTCACAACGTACAATCTCCACAACGTCCAGCAGATTTATCAAAGATCAAGATCATTTCCCCTTCCTGAATCTAGATTGACTCGACCGAATCATGTTATTATTTTCCAAGTGTCTAGTTGTCACATTCCTCACAAAAGGTTCCAATGTTTTTCTCACAGCTTACATCAAGCTAACCACTACTTAGTTTGCTGTTTGCTCTCTCCGTCCTGTTTTAAATATTTAGGTTTACAATAGCTGCTTTCAAGTCTGGAGGATCCTTTCCAGAATCTAACCAGTAAGGAAGAATAATCAGTAATTCTTTCACTAGCTCGACTGCCACCTCCTCAATACTCGGGGCTGTAGCTCATCAGACGCAGCAATATACCAACCTTAAATTCAATGAGATTTTGAAAGACATACCTTTTATTAATTCTAATTTCCTGCTATTCCTCATTTTCAGCAGTCACTCTGTTCTCTTGTATTTCTGGAAGTTTCTTTCTGTATCTTTCTCAGGGAGATTGGCACATATATTGCTCTCAGCGGACAGATGGGTTCTGTCAGCCAGTGAATATATCGGAGGACTGCACTCCAGTGATGATGGATATGTTACTGCCTGGAAAGTTCCAGAATTAATCCAGATAAATTTATGGTGAGCATTAGCACAGTCCTGTCACTGGTGTGAGGCTACACAGTATATTGAAGGAGGGGACACAGCTCAGTGACCACCTCAATTCTGAAACAAACTGGTTTCATACCTGACACCTCGTCCAGCTTAGACAAATGTCCTGGGAAATCCCAGGAAAAATAATGCACTGTCCTGCACCTCCCTATTTATCGAGTTTTCCTTCCGTGGAGCCTCATCTCCATTTGTTTACCATGGACCCAGACACTCTGTAAATGCAGTGTATAGAGTGGGGTCATTGGGCTGAATCTAACAATAGTTTGTCTCAGTGACATTTTTACTGAGTGTGACAGAGGGATTGTCTGTCCGAGACTGAACTAGTTTCATGGTGCTATCTTATCGTACTCACCACATTAACTACCCGCTCAATCTCATCGTGTTCCTCTCATTCAATGCCACCCCAGTTCTCCAACCCAACATGGCTGGAGGGACTCACCATCGCACTCATATCCCTGGATATTCTATGATCACTGACACTGGTGCCATCTTTCAAAGGCCAATGGGCACACTGTTATACTTCATTAGTTTGGAGCCACCCTGCACAGTTGTCCCCGAGCATGGCAGATAAGGGGAACTAACACCACGATATTTCAACAGGGACACAGAGGTCCTAGTCAATGGGCTAGTATAGGGGGTTCATTATCTTCGCAGAGGAGATCCCACCACCAGCCGCACCAAGCATGGCCTGAGCTACCACCCAGCTCACTGCAGTATCTGCGGTCTCTCTCTCTCTCACACACACACACACACATACACAGACACGCACGCACATAAATTCCAGATTTTGTTCCAAAGAAGTCCCATTTTCAAGTACACGAACTTACAGTATTTCAACCCCCTGGGTTCCTGCAAAAATATGCACTTATTTATATCCAATCACAATCAGTAATTCTGGCTATTTCATTTTGTCTCACTTTATTATATTCAGCCAAACAATGCTTCGAAGCACTTGTCCCGTTATGAAATACAATTTTGAGCAGACAACCTTTTATCCTCAGTTGTTATCTTGACCGTTATCTGAATTGTACCATTTTCCGTGTTATGAAAGTTTCTCTTGCCCTTTGCCTGTGCCTGTTTCTGTTTGTAGCAGTTACACAGTCTCCACTCAGTTGGCTGGACGGCAGGATTGTGATGCAGAGGGAGGCCAGCAGCGCAGGTTCAATTCCCCCACACTGACAGTGGATACTATGAAGGGGACGTTCTCTCAAAAATGGGCAATCTAGCATGGTCAATCCACTGTAAGCTGCACATCTGTGTACTCTGGGAGGAAACTGGAGCATTGGGAGGGAACCCACACAAATACGTGGAGAATGTTCAAACTCACCTGAGTTTGGAAGTGAACGCAGTTCCTTGGTGATGTGAGGCAGCAGAGCTAACCACATATCCATCATACTCTTCAGTTAGTTCTGTTAATTACTTGTAGCTGACTAAAGAAATCCAACTGACTTGTTCTGATAACTGAACCTGACAGAATCTTAGACTTTTATCATCGGCCATATCGCCAACCTGGTTACATTTAAAATTTGTTGTGAGCAGTGGAGGAGTGGGATTAGAAATGGAAACAGTGACAACCTCCAACCTCAGTCAGACCCGCAGTGAGGAGAAAGTCACAAAGTGGGAATTCATTCAAGTGGGAATTCTCTCACCCAGACGTTTGGGAGAGTTGAATCTTCATATTATATCGAGGCTGGCTTTGTCTGATTTTCCATAGACAGGTGAATCAGACATCATTGTGAAATCAGAGCCATGACCTTATTTACTGGTGCAATAGTGTCAAAGTGCCGAATGGCCCAGTTGTGTCTCTCAGCCCTATGTTCTGATGTTTCATTCAGCCCTTCGATCCTGCTGTACAGGACCAGATTGAGGCCACACCAATGGTTTGGTGTAGTTTGGCAAATGCATTGGAAAGTCCAGGCTGGGTAAAGAAGTGAGCCCCACTACATCCCTCTATCCAGACTTCCCCTCTCTTAACTTCTGCTCCTGGTGTCGGTCATGTTACAGGCCCAGATTCGCCTTGAATACAGCCCCCATGCCCCACACAAGGTCAACTCAGACAAATTCTCTGCTGTCTCTGAATGAAACATTTTACATCATGACTTCCAGGAAAATAATCAAAGTATTTTCTAAAAAACATAAATAAGAACGTAAGAAATAGGAACAGGAGCAGGCTATTCTGCCCCTTAGACCTGCGCTGTCATTCAATAAGAACATGGCTGATCTACTCCACAGTTCAACTCCACTTTCCTACTAACCGTTTGCATCCCTCTACTCGCTGAAATTTCACAAACCAATCCACCCGTCCGTAAATACAATCAGTGACCAAGCCTCCACAACACTCTGGGTGAGGAAATTCCAGTCATTCACTCCCTGCTGAATGAAGACATTTCTTTACATCTCAGTTTGAAATCGATATTCCTTCTTCTCTATCTACATACCTGACTTCGAAACTCTGTCCTGGTGTAGAACCATATTCTGAACACCGACCTTGTCAAGCCCCCTCTGTATCTTATCCGTTTCAGTAATGACACCCTCATTCATTTAAGCCACAATGAATAATTGCCTCAGCATTTTTGATGTAATCAATAATTCAACCCTTTCATCCCAGGAACCAGTCTAATGAACCAACATTTCTGCATCAGCGTACTGACGTTATGTTTCATATACAAGAACAGGCCACTCCGTTGTACTGCTCCGTTTATTTGGGAGTCCTCTCCATTTAATAACAGCCTGCCTTTTGGTTGTCAGTGTCATCCTCAAACTCGGATGTATATTGCACTCAGCTCCCAACATCAGGAGCTGAGTGCAACTCTTGTAAGCAGCTCTTGCCATCGGACTGATATTTGTGGTACTCCAGTAGGTACATTTTTTTTTCATAAAGATCGATGAATCATGAGTCTCCGATTTCTAAGTGTTTGCCAAGTGTCATTCCATACTAATGTATTATCCGTCAGACTATGAGCTTCTGTCTTGTGTAAGAGCCTTTATTTTGTGTTACCTTGTGAAACATCTCTGGAAAGCCTCGTGTCTACCAGTACCCCTTTATCAAGGCCACTTGGTACATTCTCATGGATTTCCAGAAAAAAACATTTGCATGATTTTACAGGCAAAATGTAGTTCGCCTTTAACAAGACCATGCTGACTCTGTGTGAAGCTTTTCTAAATGCTCTGCAGTCCCGACCTTAATAACAGACTCTCACAGATTCCCAGCAATCATGTTGAGGTGAAGTGGTTCCTGCTTTCAGTCTCACTCGTTTCATGAAGACAGGCGCCACATTGGAGGGTCTCCAGTTTCACTGGGTCACTCCTTTAATCCAGAGAGTTATGGAATATTTCACAAAGTGCCACCAGCCACTCTGTGACCAACCATCTATGAATTGTTGATGACCTGTTTACCCTTGGTCTTATCTGTTTGAGAATTGCCTTGTTCCTTCTGTTAGAGACAGTTCAAGATCTTCCCTCCTATTATCATTTTGTTTATACCATTGAAATATTTACAGCACCTTCACCTTGAGGAATCATGTAAAATACTGGTGTAAATTATCTCTGTTCTCTGTATCCAGTTCCCCAGTCACACCCTCCAAATGTCCTCAATATACTTTCCTGACTTTCTTTCTACCAAAGATCACACACACCTCTTGAACTCTTCTTACATACACGGAAAAACTCGCGCTGCTTGTTTTTTATATTTCTTGCCAATTTGCTTACATCACATCATATCTTCTCATTCACCACTGCTAAAAGCCTGTTTATCTGTTGTCACACCCTCTTTTCCCTGTCACCTACCCCCCACCTTTGGCAAGGAACTAAAATGCCCAGTTTCCGATCCTTTTCAGTTCTGAAGAAGTGTCACACTGGACTTGAAACGCTAACTCTGTTTCTCTGTCTCTGCAGAGGCTGATAGACCTGCTGAGTTTCTCTAGAAATTAATAGGCACAGCACAAATTTTCAATTAAATAAATAACTATGGATACTGGAAATGAAAATGCACAAATTGCTGTAGAAACTGGGAGCTTTGTCGAAGGCTCACTGGACCCGAAAGATGAACTCAGCTTTCACTCCACAAGATGCAGCCAGACCTGCTTAATTTCTTCAGCAATTTCTGTTTTTCAACATTTTCCAAAGACTTGTTTCGAATCTGCTCAAAAGTCCTGTCCGGCATAGAGCGCTGTACATTGGGAAGAGTACAAAACGCAAAGTGCGCAGGTTCATTGGTTCTGAAACAACATAAGGCTGGCATCAGTGACACGACAGAGGTCTTAATCATGGTCAGGGAGAAAAACAGAGGAAAAAAACATTCACTTCAAACACAGCAGATGGTATTACGGGAAAGAAAATGTTTCAGCTTAATATGTTAAAGTATCTGAGTAATGTAATGAATTAGAGGCGTGACATCAGGGCCCTCAGCAGAATGAGAATATGAAACTGGAAACCAGGTTCGGTCACTGAATACAGGGTTGATGGGTGAATGGGTCTCGGTGTGAACCGGGGGAAAGTCAGTAGAATTGATTTTCAGGTTTTCAGCTCACACTGGGTTATCATGTGATCACAGCAGCAGCCGCAGCAGAATTGCATTCAATCATAATCCATAACTTTTCCCCCAGGGTAATCCATCACTGTACAATTATCATCAAGCCGAGTGATGGTTCAGTGACGAGTTGGAGTGAACATGCCAGAGTCAGAACCATGTGTATCTAAACCTGATGACAACCCATTAAAGCTACCGTCCTTGACTGGTTACATTCCAAACAGCAGAACTACCATCTGATGGAGAGGGGAAAAGTGATCCCAAGACAAAAAGCTAAGATCGAAACTCTGCAGCCCTGTCACATTCAGTCATCATTGTCGATGGACTATTAAACAACTTACTGGAGGAGAGGACTCCACAAATATCCCCATATTAAATAACGGAACAGCCCTGTACATCAGTATAAAAGACAAGGATGTAGTGTCTGCACCATCCACAGCCAGACGTGTTGAGTGGATCATCCAACTCACCCTCGCCATGATGCCCACAGAATCATAGATGCCAGTCTTCAACCAATTTGATTCGCAGCACGTGACATGAAGAAACAGCTGAACACAGTCGATACGACAAAGGCAATGGGCCCTGACAGCATTGCTGCAATAGAACTGAAGATTTGTGCTGCACAACAAGCTGTGCTCCTGGGGAAGCTGTCTGGCCACGTGGAAAATTGCTCAACTATATCCAGTCCCATAACAAGGGAATGACTACAGTCTGACCATTTACCACATCCTCAGTACCGTCACGATCGTCACGTTGGTGAGAGTTCTTTTTGACGGAGCAGTCCAGCAGCATAGAAATAACCTGCTCAGTGTGGTTTCCGATAGGTCCCCATGTGGAGATGGTGCTGTTGTGGTAATGTCACTGGATTACTAATCCAGACCAGGCTAATGCTCTGGCAGCTGGTGGAAGTTAATAACAATTAATAAAATATCGAGATGTAAAACCTGGCGTCAGTAACAGTGACCTTGAAGCCAATGTCAATTGTAAACACCAATTTCCTTCCCCAATGTACTTTCAGGAAGTGAATCTCCCGTGCTTTCCTGGTCTGGCCTAAAAGTGACCACAGGCACACAGACATATGATACACTCTTCAATGGTCTCTGAATCGGCCAAGAAAGACACTCTATTGTATTAAACTGCTCCGATCGTAAAGGATAAACTCGGACAGAACACCCAGCACCAGCCTCAGCATTAGAAAAGGGAATGGGAAACACAGTCCTGTCATACTACAGAGATCTCCTTCCTAACATCTGAGAGCTTGTGACAACAGTTATAGAGCTGTCCCATAGACTGCACAGAAACATCGGGAAAGGAGGAGGTCTTTAGACACATTGAACTTTCTCCATTCTAGTTCATGGTGAAAATTTCCTCAATGCAGTTTTCCCCACACAGTGTTCATAACCCTTAGTATGTTTAAACATCGGGACACATAAAATAAGAATTACTGTAGTCCCTTCGGTCCATCAATTTTGCTCCTCCATTCAATATACAGGCAGATCTCCAATAATGTGGGCTTATTAAAAACTATTAGGCTGCAACACGATTCATAAAGTGAGCTCCTGTTCACTGTGACGTGATTCCATTCCCGGTTCCAGCTGAACAGCAAAACCCAGCCTCAGGATCCTCTGTCTGCGAAATGCACCCTCAGTGTGTTCAGCTAAAGCAGGAATGTAATCCGCTCTGCAAGCCTTGAAACTGAGCCTGACACTGGGAATTGTTTACGAGTTTTGAGAAGATTTGTAGCTCAGTTTGAGGTTATAGATATATGAACCTTCCAGCTCAGCGAGCAAACCTGCATCCAGAACTGGGAATTGTAGTCGACATTTAGAAGGAACTTTATTTCAAACCAAGGGAAGAATCTTGGGGAGAAATCTTGGGACGGCAGAGTGGCTCAGTGGTTATCATCAGGGACCCGGGTTCAATTTCCGCATTGGGTGACTGTGTGCAGTTTACACATTTGCCCCGTGTCTGCGTGGGTTTCGCCGGGTGTTCCAGTTTCCTCCCATAACGATGTGCTGGTCAGGTGAATCGGCCATGCTAAACTGGCCTTAGTGTTAGGTGTGTTAGTCAGAGGTAAACATAGGGTCGGGAAATGGGTCTGGGTTAGTTACTATTCGGAGGGTGGTGTGGACATGTTGCACCGAAGGGCCTGTTTCCATATTGTCGGGAATCTAATCCAACTGGAATCCCGCAGTAGAGTCATGTGGTCAGTCAGCTCGCGTGCTTTCTGGTGAAGAGCTTGGTGAAAGGTACAGTGCTGTAGTCAATAACTGTTTTGTGGAAGTGTTGCATTTACAGCACTATTTCATGACAATATATGGTTTTAAGATTTACGTAGACTGTGCTGTTGTTTGTGTTACGTTGACTATTATATTTGTTTTGATTTTTCCTGACATTATTGGGCGTTCGCCCCTTACCCTCTTTTTCCCACAGCCCCCATTATGTTTATTGCTCTGCTTTCTATAATAGTGTTCCACAGGAACACAGATACCGCGTTATCAGAGAACAACCTGCAATGATCGCTATTCCTCTATCTTCACACCATACTCCTGCACTCTTCCCATCCCTTTCCTGTCTAAATTCATTATTTATATTCAGTGCCTTGTCTTCCACAGCCTGATCTGGGAGAGAATTCCCCACGTTCACCAGTCTCTGAGTGCAGACATTTATTCTCATCTGAATGCAGAGTGGCTTGTCTGTACTTAATACTGTGGGCGCCTGTTTGAGACATTCCAGCCAGGGGAATTATCATCCCTGCTTCCATGCTGTCTCCCCCGTTAGAGTTTTATATATTTCACTCATATTCCTAAAGCTCATGGAATAAAGGCCCAGTCATCCCAAACTCTGCTCCTACAACAAGCCTGTCAACCCAGAGACAAGACTGGTCATCCTTTACTGCTCTCCCTCAATGTCAGGATTGTGCTTTATTTGGTAAGGAGAGCAAAACTGTACACAATACTGCACAATGTTCGAGATGAGGTCTCACCAAGGGCCTGTACAGCTGCAGTAAGACACCCTTACTCCTGTACTCAAATGATGGTCAACGCACCACTTATCTTCTTAACTGTTTGCACCGTCCATAATCAAACAATCAGAGAAGCTTAGACTGTGTACTGTCAGAAAAGCAGTACGATCTACATTAGTCCCACTTTCTTACATGGGATCTGTAGCCATAAATGTTATGATACTTCAAGTACGTTTTAATCGTTGTGAGATTAGCCATCACAACTATCCTCTCAGGAAGTTTAATCCTGACCCCAACACACTCTGGGTGAAAAACAATCCTCATATCTTCTCTAAACCTCAACCCCTTCACTTTAAAAGAGTGTTTCCTTGTTCATGTCTCTTTTACTAAAAGGAACAGCTGCTGTCTACCAACCATCTCCATGCCCCTCGTAATCTTATCCTTCTGAATCACGTCCCCCTCCGCCTTCTCTGCTCCAACGTGAACATCCCGAGCTTATCTAGCCTCTCTCCATAGCTGATATGCTCCATCCCAGGGAACATCCTGGTTAATCTCCTCTGCTCCTTCCACAATGTGACTCCCAGAACTCCACACAGTATTCCATCTGTAGCCGAATTAATCTTTTGTATAACTCTTACAATCTATGTCTCAATGAATAAAGGCTATGCCGACAGTCGCATGTGACTTCTGAACTAGCCTATTACCCTGCCTAGTGACATTCAGGGATGTGTCGAGATGCACCCTCTGAGCTTCCTAGTGTGCTGTCATCCATTGAGTCCTCCCCTGACTGGTTCCTTCTTCCAAAGTACATCACCTCATATTTATCACGGTTACATTCCATCTGCCATTAATCCACCCATCTGATCATTCCATCTGTATCTTCCTGTAACATAAGACCTTTCGCCTCATTGCCAACAACCCAGACAATCTTTGTGCTAAACGCAAACTTACTTAACACACTCTTCCCACCCCCCCTCCACATTCGCATCTACATCATTTCTGAATAACGCAAATAATAAGGGATACAGCACTGATTCCTGTGATACTCCAGGGGAGACTGGTCTCCAATCACACAAATAGGTTTCTACCACCACTCTCTGTCTCCTGCCAGTTAGACAACTTGAATATAACTTACTAAGTTACACTTGATAGAATGAGATTGTACTTTCTTTATTAGTTTCCCATGCGGGCCGTTGACAAAGGTTTTGCTGAAAAACCATAGAAGTGACCTTTCCGCAAAAAAATCAATAAAATTTGTTCGGCATGACTTCCCTCTGATATCCTCATGCTGACAATCCCTGATCAAATATTGCTTCTCTAAATGAAGATGAATTTTCTCCTTCCCTATTTTCCCCAATAGCTTCCTTGACACTGATGTGATACTCATTGATCTACAGTTCCTTGGCCTATCTCCACCCGCACTCCTGTAAAGGCTCCAGTGTGACCAGATCTTACTTAAACGTTTGAGTCAGTGCCTTTCCTCCCTTGTCTCCAGCAGCAGCCTGGGATACAACTCATCCAGCCCCGGGGATTTGTCCAATTTTATACCATCCAAAACCATCATTCCCTGCTCGCATCTTATATCAATCCGTTTAAGATCTTCCCACTCCATCTTCTTGAAATATGTACCTGCCTCCACATTCTCCCAAGTAAAACAGATGTGAAGCTCTCATGTCACAAACTATCAATGTTCTCCAGCTTCACACACAAATTGCCCCCTTGGTTTCTAATGGGCCCTGATTGTTCCCTGGTTATTCTGTTCTGCTTGATGTCCTTGTGGAATATCTTGAAATTCTCGCTAATCTTGCTCATACTTTTCAATGCCCCTATGTTCGTCACTCCCCTCTGTGTGATATATTTAAAGTTTCATTTCGATCATCTCTCATTCTTTGAAACTATACGGAATACTGGCGGAGTTCGCTCATCGGATAATCTTGCCATACAAGGGATGATATTGGAGAATGTCCATTCAGTATATGAGATCAGTATGATTTACTTCGATCAGGAAATCAAAGCTGTACTCAATACTCCAGGTACAGACTAACCAACATTTTGTGTCACTGGTGCGGAACATCTTTACTCTTCGTCGGAGCAAATTATTTCAGAAGCTGGAACCTGTACAGAAACCAACACATGCTGGAGATCGCACGGACTCAGACATCATCCGTGGAGAGAGAGCACAGAGCCCTTCATCGCCTATATTCTGATTCCCTTCAAACAAAGGGATACTTAACTTTTACCTTAACACATTTGCTTATGTTCCTCCCAATACAATTTGGTTTTTTTTGTTTTAGGGCTAACTTAATGTATGATTTCTCCAAACATTCACCTGATATCCAACTATACCACATCCACTGGTTCTCCATTGTTTATATCGACAAGGGACATCGTCAAGGAAAAATTTGTAAATGTTGCCTTCCCTTTTAAAAATCTAGCATCATTCTCCAGACGTTTGCTAAAACTTTCCAAGTGTCTAATATCACATTCTTTATAATAAATTCCAACAGATTCCCCATTGTGAACAATAAGTTAACTAGTCTGTAGTTCACCATTCTCCCTCTTCTTCACTTTGTAAAACCTTGGAATGCACTTATAACCTTTCAAACTGAAAATGGAAAAATACAGTGATTCGCAATGCAACTATTATGTCCATTTCTGCTTTCTCTGAAATTCTGGTATGAAGTACATTTGGTCTGTCAGACTTATCCATACAGTTATGTTTTCAAATGCTACTTCGTCACTGATATGAATAATTTTAGTCTTTAGTTACACAGTTCCATGGCCACTTGGTATTTCTGGGAGATTTTCTGGATCTTCCTCAATGAAGACAGACATAAAGTAACTGTTTAGTTTCCTTATCATTTTTTTTTTCTGTTCTCCACAATAAATTGTCCTGTCCACACATTCACTGTTCCACATTTGACTTTGCTTTTATTTTCCTTTCAAATATTGATGGCAGTTTTTCATCAGTCTTTTTGTTTCTGGTTAGTTTGCATTTTTGTTCTCTTTTTAATTTACTTATCAGTTTATTAGTCTTCCTTCATTTCGGCCAAAATTTCAATGAATCCACAATATATGCCTCTTTTCTAAGGCACTTTCATTGATCTAATGCAATTCTTAACTCCTTTTATTCATCATCGTTGAATCACCTTTCACTTTTGCGATTTATGCCTTGGAGGGATATATGTATAAAGTAGACTTTACAGTGTTTTGGTAAATAACAGACATTGTCTGTCTTTCATTAATTCATTTAATGTACTTTTCAAATTCACTAAAGTCAACGTTATTCTCATATCTTAATGGCGTGCATGACTCAGGTATATACCCGAAATATAAGAAAAAAAAACTTTTTTTTGTATTTATACAATACATATAAAATTCAATGTATTAAGATCACTATTCCCAAAAGCTCCTTTACAGCAAATTCTTCGATTTGCTCTTCTGATCACACAACACCAACTCCAAAATTGCCTGATCAACTGCTCGTTGCTCAACATACTTCTAAAGCAACCTATCTGATACACACTCAACATTAACATTCACTTGGGTAAACACTGGTTAGATGTAACTTCAAGTTCATTATTACTGCAGTACCCACAAACCTGAATGTCTACTTTCCTGTCTTATGACATATTTACACTTGTATTGTAGCTTTCACTTTGATACATAACTCCCATGAACGTTGCTTCTCCTTGCTGTTCCTAACATCCACCTCACCAGATTCTGTGGAATCCGACTGACGTGGGCTCTCGGGAGGCTAATGGTAGATTCAGGCGAGATGTTTGACGAGGCATATCTCATCATTTAAATTATCTCACCACATCTTACCCGTTCCTCTCAAGTGTCATTGTGAGATTTTCTCCAGATCTCCCGTTATCCTGGTGAAGTAGAGAAGGGTAATGATCTTTCAACAATGCTGTGTTTCCCCCAGACAGCTGAGCCTGCTCTAACCTGAGTGGGAACCTTACAGCAGGCTGCAAGAGTGTTGTTGCTGCTGGACTGGATCTTGGTGAGATCACACCTGGAGTACTGTGCACAGGTTTAATCTCCTCCTTGTGGAAAATATATTGGAATTACATCAGAGATTATTCCCTTAACTGGTTTCTGCAATGAAGGTGTTAATCATAAAATCTCTACAGTGTGAAACCAAGCCATTTGACGCATCGACTCCACACACATCCTCCGAAGACTATCCCATCCAATTCCACCACTCACCCTACCCAATCTTCTAACTTGGCATTTTCCATGGCCTCCACATCCCCGAACATTATGGGTAATTTAGCGTGGCCAATTCACTTAGCACGCACACCTTGGGACTGAGGGAGGAAGCTGGAGACTGAAATTGAATCTGAATCTCTGGTGCTGTGAGGCAGCAATGCTAAACACGATTCTACCTCGTGTGGGCAACACAACCTGCCTGCACAGTTTAGTCCTTGAAAAGTGACATTTGAGCAGGGAGATTTCATAACTCCCCAAACCTGCCACTGACCAACAGGAGGAGGACATTGAGGTCTTGAGCGGCCTGGTCGGAAACAGGTGCAGGACATTCAGGCCATCAGGACTAATGTCAGAACACCAGGAGGACTTTCAGCCTATCGTGTGTGTAAAGCCGGAACACAATGAGTCCATTTAGTCACTCATACCTCTTATACAGCAACTGGGGCAGATCTTTTACAGCCTTGTGCTTGTTACAAAGGAATTGTGAAAGGGAACGTAGAGGTTATTGAAAGGGAAGGACTTCGAATAACCAGCTTCACTGGGAAATGAAAAGTAGTGAAAAAAGTGTTGAGATTGAAGACAAAGTATTGGAATACGTTATGAAGGAAGTAATAACAGGAAATATCCAAAGCCAAGCCACAATCCAGCACAGTCAACATAGTTTGATGAAGGATAAATCATGTTTGAATGATGTGACTAACCTTCTTTAATAAAACGTAACAAGAAAGATGGATAATGGGGATCCTATAGATGGATTATATCTGGGCTTCCAGACATGAGTGCGTAATCGCAAATGATTAATATGCAAGACAAGAACACATGGGGTTAGGAACAATTTAATTGCTAGGGGAGAGGATTAGCTAACGAGTAAAAGATATAATATGGAGCCGCTGGCTTTGGACTGGGTTGGACAAGGTCAAAAATCAAATGAGACCGTTAGAGTACAATGGGTTTATTTGTAAACACAAGGTTTCATTGCGCTGCTCCTTCATCAGGTATAAGAGAGAGGAAGACCTTAAACAATGAAGTTATAAGGAAAAGATCAAAGGGTTGTACAACTCATGCACATGAATTGTCCACACACCTAAGATGGCTCTTAAGTACTTAATCAATTAGAATGTAGGTGCGAGTTTGATTGATTAATATGCAAATCGCAGAATTTATTTCAAGTCACTGCCTGGAGACACCTTCAGGTACTATCGATGTAAATGAAGTGACACTTATGGTCAGACAATGTATTCTAAGCGTGAGGCCTTGTTTGGAATCTGTCTGTGTCTTGATCTGGAGTTAGACTGTTTTTATTTACAAAGTAGGAGTGTGTGCGTATGTGTGAGAGAGGGGGGCGTGTCTGTGTGAAGGAGAGAGAGAGAGAGACACTGCACATATGTGAGAGAGAGTGAGGGGGAATATGCATGGGAGTGCGCGAGGGAGAAAGAGAGGCTGTGTGCATGCGTGCGTGTGACAGAGTGGACTGCGAGTGTGGAATGTGAGAGAGGGGGGGTGTGAATGTGTATGAGGGGCAGATAGGGAGAGTGTGCGTCATTGTATGTAACGGGGAGAGTGAGAATGTGTACTTGTCCCGGCTAAGATGCAGGCAGATACGGCTGATCACTTTCCCCACACACTCACTCCGTGGTTTCAGAGCTTCTCCTCTCTGCATTTGTTGTTCATGTTACAGACCCAGATGCTGTAACTACAGTCCCCATGCTCCATCGAGAGTTGTGTCACCAAATCCTCAGGTCTCCCTGAATGTCTGAGGCAGCTCACAGCACAACCTCCAGCAAACCATCCCCAGCAGCTCCACTAACCTTTCAATAACAGGAGTCAGCTACAAGCCCTTCAGCTACAAGTTAGATGCCTGGTCCTTTACAATTATACTCAAGGGTCTTCCTCGTGTTACTGACCGCACAATCAACTGACAGAGACAAACAGAGGCATTCCGCGGGCAGGCGCATACCAAGTTTCAAACACGTGAGTCAGAGCTGCTAGAACACCGCTGTCCATGAAGCACCACATGGGACACATCGGGAAGTGAACAACAGCCTGACACACACCATTTCAATGTTTCTGAGCTTCACCATGCCAGCACTCGATGCACGAGGGAGTCAAAAATAAGGCCAGGGAAAGATACATAATTTAAAAAAAAACAAATAATTTATTAACTGATAACTTGCTGAAAATATGGATAAGGAGATGGGGGGATTGGGATAACGGGATAAGGGAGAAAATGGTGGGTCCAATCCCAAGAAATCAAACATTGAATGGAGACATTGCCAGGTCCGCTAGAATGGTCCATTGGCTCAAATTCTCAATCTGCTTCGAGAACCAGCCCAGACACCAGCAGACCGTGCTAGTGGATAACTCGATAAGCTGGACTATCTGCACAGCATGGGGAGCATTGCAAATCTTTGCCAGGAAATTCCAATCCTCTAACAACACCCTCTGCCTCCTACCTTCGAGACAGTTTTGTATCCAAATGGCTTTCATATGAAAAAAAAACCTTGTTAAACAGGTGACCATGCACAATGTTATTCAACGCCTTACTGATGTCCATATCGACAATGTGCACCACTCTATCTCAATTGCTCTTTTTAGTCGCTTCTTCAAAAAACTCTCAGTCAAGTCAGTGAGACACAATATTGCTTGCACAAAGTCATGTAAACTATCCTTAATCAGTCGTTACCTTTCAAAATGTGTGAAAATCCGATGACTCATAATCCCCTCCAACAACTTACCCACCACTGACGTCAAGCTCACTGGCTTTTCCTTATCACCCTTCTTAAATCCTTTAAGTAGTGGCACCACGTTAGCCAACCTCCAGTCTTCTGACACTTTACCTGTTACTATTGATGATTGCAAGGGGCCCAGCAATCACTTCCCTAGCTTCCCATAGCGTTCTCGCGTACCTTTAATAAAAGGCAGGACATTTTCTTTATTATGCATGTTTTAAGACCTCCAGCAGCTCCTCTGTAATAGAGACACTTTCCTAGATGTCACTACTTATTTCCCAAATTCTCTAACTTCCATATCCTCCTGCGAAGTAAATACTGATACAAAATATTCGTTCAGTACCTCCTCCATTTCCTGTGGTTCTGCACATGGGCAGCCTTGCTGATCTTCAAGGATGTCCTATTCTCTCCACAGTTACTCTTTTGTCCTTGACGTATTTGTAGAATTCATTTGGATTCTCCCTAACTCTGTTTGCCAAAGCTTTAAAACATGTCCCCTTTTTATGCTCCCAATTTCCGTCTTAACTATACTCTCGTTGCCTTCAGACTCTTCTAGTGATTCACTTTAAATCAGGAATTAAGAGGCTAATGATGACCATTTCGATTGTCGGAAAAATCCATCTGATTCACTGACACGCTTTAAGGAAACAAACTGCCATTCTTACCTGGTCTGGCTTACAAGTGACTCCAGACTCTCAGCAATGCGGTTGACTGCTAACTGCCCTCTGGGCAAATAGGTATGGGTAATCGATGCTTGCCTAGCCAGGGACGCCTTCATCCCGTGAATGAATTAAGAAAAACCCTCAATTCCTGCTGTGTATACCTGACATATGCTTCCTGTTTGTCCGTGTAGAGCCTCAATTTCTCCAATCCTCCAGCATTCCTTACACGTACCATCCTTACCCTTCACCCTAACAGGGCCATAATGTCTCTGTTCTCTTGACATCTCATTATTGAAGGCTTCCCACTTCGCAACTGACCCCCTTTTCTGAGAATATCTGTCCCAATCGAATTTGGAAAATTCTTAGTTAATAACATCAAAATTGGTTTCAACAATTTAGAACTTTAAGTTTTAGACGTGGTTCATCCTTTTCCATCTCTATTTTAAAACTAATAGAATTCTGAAGACTTGCCATAAAGTTCTCCCCCACTGATACCTCAAGCACCCCCTCCCCACTGCCTTATGTCCCAAGGATAAGGTGACGTTTAGCTCTTTGTCTGTGATGGAGAGCATTGGTCAAGCTGCTGCAGCGTTGTAACTGGGATAGGTGTTGGCATTGTCTTCGATTCATTGGGTTGAATCTAACAATAATTTGCCTCAGTAACATTTTCATTGAGTGTGACATAGGAATTTTCTGCACGAAGCTGAACTAGTTTCCTGGTGCTATCTTATCTAAATCAACTAATCATTTACCCACCTCACCCCATGGTATCCCTCTCATTCAATGCCAGCCCGATTCTCCCACCCATCATGTCAGTAGGTACTCAGCATCGTCCGTATATCCCTGGATATTCCGTGATCCCTAACACTGGTGCCATCGTTAAAAGGTCAATGGGCACATGGATGAGCTTTCTCAGGTTGGAGCTGCCCTGTACAGTTTACCCCGAGCATGGCAGACAAGGGGCAATTACACCACGGTTTGTCGGCAGGGACACAGAGGTCCTAGTACAGACGAGGGATGGGCTAGTACAGACGAGGACCATTCTCTTCCCAGAGGGGGGCACACCACCAGACCCACCAGGCATGGTCTGAGCTCAGAGCAGTATTTGTGGTCTGAAGGAATGTCCAGCAATACAGGACAAGCATCAATAACCTTCCCCACTCTGTCAGGATAAGGGTCACCGTATACTCTCTGCTCCCTCACACTCACTGCATATCTGTTATAGCACCGACCCCCGATCAAGGCTCATGCTCCACACTCTCACTGCTGCATGCAGCACCATCCCTCTCTCTTTCCTCTCTACTATATCTCCCTCACTAATAGCACCGGATGGATACAGCACTGTTGACTGACTCCCTCTCGACACATTGCCATCTTCCAACCGCACCCCCCCCCCCCCCCCCCCCCCACCTACGCCAGCACTTTCAGGACGGTCACCCAATCCCAACCTCACTCCATCCTTCCCCGTCTTCTCTTCCAGGAGAAACAGCTTGGAATAGGACAGAAAGGGCCAAGCCGGGTGGTGGAGTGTCCGATATCCATCTACACTCCCCACCCCAACACTCCGTACCTGTTTGTCTGTATTTGATTCTGTGAATATCTATACGTGGGTGCAGGTCTGACAGTCTCTGTGGTGTTTAAAAGGACACAATCTCTCCCTCAGCTGGCCTCCACAACCTACTGTATTGACAATGGCAGAGGGTGATAACCTTCGAGGATTCAGTCTGGGAGGGAGAGAGGGCAGCAGCTCACAGCACCATCCAAACTGACAGCACCATCAACACACACACACACACACAACCCCCACACACACACAATGCTGGTAGATAGAGGGTTGCAAATTTATTTGGGCCTTTCAGAATGGCAATGCTCACCTCTGAGTGAACCATTTCCTCAGGAGAGTAGATGAATTGACTTTTCATTCTGTGACTTCCAATGCTTAAAAGGTACGTGAGAAAGTATTGAGAAGTCCTGAAAAAGGCCCACTAGTTGTGGTAATGACGCAGGAACAACATCGCTTAGTATCAGACAAAACTGCTCTGTGCTTCCAAAGATATTATTTGAAAAATCAAATGGCCATGCAATTTGACAGATTCACAGCAAAGGATTTGTTATCTTCTCAGAGTTAAAAACTGTGCCACCGATGCAGTGGTGTGGGTAGTCCCGCAGAGGAAGATATTGTATGAATCTAATCACAGAACTCAGAGGCGAGCACTGCTGCCTCACCGCACCAGGCACCCGGGTTCGTGTCCACCCTTAGGCGACTGTCTGTGTGGAGTTTCACATTCTCACCGTGTCTGCGTGGGTGCTCTGGTTTCCACCCACAGTCAAACGTTGTGGATGTTAGGTGAATTGGACATGCTAAATTGTCCATAGTGCCCAGGGATGGATAGGTAAGGGGCATTAGTCATGGGTAAGCGTAGGATAGCATTTGAACGGGTCTGGGTGGGTTATTCTTCGAAGGGTCAGTGTGGACCTGTTGGGTCGAAGGGCCTGTTTCCACACTGTAGCGATTCTATGAACTCTATGAACAACAGGGACAGACGGAGAGAGAGGAGGAGGAAGACTTTGATTCCAAGTTCAATCTATTTATTTCAAAAACAACTTTGCACAGAGATGCAGACAGAGGTACACACAAACTGAGATACTGACACTAACACACATAACACATGCCCACAGAGATACGCACATAGATATGGACATTTACACACAAACACACAAACATAACCCCATATACAGGCACACACGATCTTTAATCCAGAGATATATACATTTTTTAATTAATAAGTTATCATTGGTTAGTCGGAGAAGGCAGGATAATGGAGTTCAGAAATATTTTAGCTGTGATCAAATGTCATTGCAGAAAAGATGGGCTGAATGGCCTCATTATGCTCCAGTGTTCATTGCTTATATGATCTTTCCTGGAATTGTTTTTCCACGAGGTCAGTGGAGACTGAATTTGATAAGTATTTTGTTTAGGAGAGTTAATGGAAATGTGACAGATTTGAGGGGCTGAGTGGTCGATATCTGTTTCTAATTGTCAACTCCTCATATATCAAAAGAGTGGTGATTGGTTTGAGGGGAACACATTTTGAGAATAAGGACCTTTCCATTTCAGACTGAGACAGGGATGCTCCTTTCTCTTTAGGATTGTGTAATCTGTGGTGTTCTCATCCCGAGGGAGCAGTGAAGACTGGATTACAGAAAACACTCAAGGTTGAGTTCCATAGAACTCTGATGAACTAAAGAATCCATGTTTATTAGGAACAGACAGGGAAATTATGTTTAGTGACAATCGCATCAACAATGCACATTCCGAATGGTGCAGCAGGCTCAAGGAGCTGAATGGCCAGCTGCTACTCCTAACCTATGTGTTGTTCTCTCAAGCACTACGTAAAGTTACAGGGGTAAAGAAAGATCCCATTCAGCCAGTCAGCATCATTATGCGACAGGAGGAGACCCTTCTGCCCTCTAAGGATTTACGCATGAACAGATTGAAGTCATTCAACTTGTTAAGTACATTACTCTGCGTAGGATGAGGCCATCCAACCTTTCTAGCCTGCTACCCAGCAACAGGAGCAACCTAGTTAACAATCAGGGAATAAACATTCGGGTTTTTCAGGTTGCAAAGTTGTAACTGTGTTGGAGTTCCCCGGGGATCAGTGTGAAATTATCAACAATTTACAATCTATACCAATGACTTGGATGAGAGGACTGATTGGCTTGGAGCTCAGTCAGCTCAGTCACAAAGATAATCATTTAACTGGACATGGAGACTCTGAAATGGGATACAGATGGGGAGGTTAGTGATCAAAACTTTGGCAGAAAACAGTATAATGTTGGTTAAGACAAGTCAGTGTTGTGTTGAAACGAGAAAATAACAGTCACCTTCTTAAATGGAGAGAAAATCACAGAACTCATTGGTATAGAAGGATTTGTGCATTCCGGTACATGAGCCACGTAAACCTAATCAGCAGATTCAGCCAATAATTAGAAGAAGGTATCGAATCTTGCTGTTTTATGCAAAGGCTATTAGTTATAATCATTAGGATGTATTACTGCATTTGTACATGACAATACTGAGACTACATCTGAAGTATTGTCTCCCGTAATGAACCCCTAAACTGAAAGGAAAATATGCAATGGTTTTAGAAGCTTTTCACTGATGTTTTACTTTACTCTTTGCTAGAATGAAGGCCTGATGGAATCATAGTGACATACAGCACGGAAACAGACCCTTCAGTCCAGCTTATCTGCACCGACCAGATATTCCAATCTGATGTAGTAATCTTTGCCAGCATTAGACCCATAATCCTCTAAACGGTTCTTATTGACATACCAATCCATTGCCTCTTAAATGTTGTAACTGTACCAGCCTCCATCACCTTTGCTGCCAGTTCGTCCCATACACACACTATCCTCTGTGTAAAAAGGTTACCTCTTCAGGTATCTTTTTAATCTTACCCCTCTCACCTTGAATCTATGCCCACTGGTTTGGACCCCCTCCGACCTTGGAAAATAACCATATCCATGCCCCCCATGGCCTCGACAAGGTCAGAACACTTCAGACCTGAGAATAAGAGATGTTCATATTGAACATAAAGGACCCTGAGGAGAGTGTACTGGGCGTAGCTGAGGAAGGAGAGAATAAAACTAAGGATTTAATTTAATAAAACAATATATTCATTTTAACACAGTTCTTTGAAGACATGAATTTATTGTACAATAATTATGAAGACACATATAAAAATATTTTCAAAAGATAAATTACAAATCACTCCTCAATGAAGCATATTACAGGGATGGAGTATGCAATCAGAGGAATGTTTAACCAGACACTACATGGTTCACGTTGGTGTTCGGGTAACATTATTATATGTTTCAGCTCAGAGAGGAAGAAAATGTAACTTGCCTGAGAAGCCACAGCCATTGCTCCATCGCTTTACTTGTTCATTTTTTTGAGTAACTTTGTTTTTGTTTTAGCTTAATTGTTTTTGTAAATTTAAGAAACATGCCTGACATGTACCTAACACTGTACCTGACCCAGTCTGAGACTGATTTCATTTGCCATATCACATACTTGGTTCCACTGATAATTTGTCATGACCGATGGAGGATGGAACTAGAAAAAGATACAATGACTCTCCAACCTCGGTAGGAACAGGGATAAGGAGAAATTCTCTAAGGACCGTTTGATTCGGAGGTGTCTTCCCCACAGGTCTGTGGTACCTGTGTGTTTGCACTTATTCAAAATTGTGTTAGATGCGCAATTTAGCATGGTCAATCCACTGAAAGTCTTTAGACTGTGGGAGGAATCTGGCGCACCTGGAGGAAACACTTGCAGACAGGGGGAGAATGTGAAAACTCAATACAAATAGTCTTGAGTGTGGAAGCAAACCGGGCCCCTGGCACTGTGAGACCGTCGTGTTAAGCACTGAGACACCATGCCACTCCTACTCCCACTCTGCTCCCCACAATGAATCACTGTGCTAGGGAATACTGGGGAAAATGTAAATCTGTAATATAAACAGAATACAGTGGCAAAACACTGCAGGTGAGCCAGTATCTGGAAAGAGAAATAGAGTTAGAATATTAAGCCTGATATTACCCTATTGGGGAAAACTCATATTCGACTCAATAAGTTAAATCTGTTTCTCTCTGCTCAGAATCTGTTAAGGTTTTCCAGCACTTTCAACTTACTTAGTCTTTTGGACTGTGGGTATTTGTCTGATCTGAAAGGGAACAGTGAAGCTGCCATTTCTGTTAGCTCTCGAGTATTTGGTTGTGGCTTCTGAATGAAAAATTTAAATATATGAGAATGACTACCGTTACGCATTATGAAAATGTTGAACTCAGTGGTACTGACATCACACAATCAATCATCTGTAAGTAACTAACTGAATTAACGATTCCAATTGTTATCAATGTCTTGTCATGCCCCGGATGTCACTGGCATCAAACTCATCTAGCAAGGTCTTACCTTTCCGAAATTTCAGATGAGAGTGTGCAAACAGAGTATATCTTGTGTTTCTTTTAAGCAGGACATATTCATCCAGTGTTTTGGAAGGCACTAGCAAGGACAGAGTTTATTTGTTGTCCGCAGTAGCTCTGGAAATGGCGCCAGAGAGCTGCCTACTTGAACCTCTTCAATCCAAGTAATGTAAATCCACACAGAGCTGTTGTTGGGACATTCCAAGATTTTTAACAACCGATAATGAAGTAAGAATAAATTAGTCTCTAGTCAGAATGACATGCAACTTGGAAGATACCTTGCAGAGACCGCGTTTTCCATTGTTCGCATTTCCATTGCAGAATTTTCTCTTGACCATTAACCACAGTTTAGCTCAGGGTCTTTGACTCCACACTCAGTCAAGTTCTGCTTCGATTCAAAGGGAAGTCACTCTGACCTCAGCTTAAATTACATGGGAAGATCAGTTGAAAGAATAAAGAGCAAAAGACAAGAACACTGTTTGTTAGAACAATGTCCTCGCAATATTCCAAAGAAAATTGATACATGGTCTTACGATTCTGTCAGAAGGTGTTTGTCCTGTTGGTGATGAGGCTGTTTGGCTAAACATTGTGACAGACGGACAGGAAGCAGCTCCAATCTGTACCAATAGTGAACAAAACTATCCTGCTCACGGTGCATCAGATAGTGGCAAACATCTTATTGTCTGTTGCTATTGGACATTGATCATTACAAACTCATCATTCACTGATGACCAGTAGTAGCACATAAAGCAGCAGATTCCAACATCTAGTGTGAGAGCAAAAAGGGAAAGAGAGGGTCCGGGGAAGTGGTGTGACATACAGTGCGAGACGTGTAAAGGGAGATGGTCAGTGGAAGGGTATGTAGCATCAGAATAGGCAATGCAAGGGAAGCAGGAGGGTAAGGAACGAGTAGGAAGGGAGGATGAGGTGTGTCAGAAGGCGCATCAGTGGCAGGAAAAGCAGAGAGTTGGAAAAGTGAGATTGATGGACAATCAAACATCACTGTTCAGGATAATTGGGATCTGGTTTCCTTTGAAAATTAAGAAAAGATTTCTCATACTTTTTTTATTAAGACTTGATTCTTGTTCATATTGTACATTCACTCTGTATTTCTGTATCTCTATCAAATGCAGACAGCATTTTCTTTTTCCCCAATGCATTATTGCAACATTATGTCACTTTTTAAAACAATATTCAGAACGATGGGTCCTTGTTCTTTTAATTTGCTTCCAATCCAAGGTAGAAATGAGAATGTGAATTGATCTTCTATAGTGTGTTTATAATGTAAAAATTAATTTGATCTTTATCCTCATCCCTCTCGCTCTTTCAAACAAACTTAATGAATGAGCCTGAGTCCAACCTGCAGGTGAACAGAAAAATCTTCAGCTATGACTATTGCAGCGAATTTCTGACATAATAAGCTGCAGGCCCACATCAAATTGAACTGTCGCAGTGCACGGTGCCAAACCCTATTCCAAAATTAATGATATACAATTCTTATGAATAATACATGCAAAAGCAGGGGTGTAGTGCAAAAGCAGAATTCAGCTCCATGTCCAAAATATCATTTCTGGCTTCCTTATAAAAGACCTCAACTGCATCACGCTGTAAATTCACCAAAATATGAAAAACAAGAATTCCCAATTCTTCCTCTGCAACAGATCTGTAGAACACGTAGAAAATCAAGGTTTGTATCTGATATTCATAAATAGAACATAGAACATAGAACATTACAGCGCAGTACAGGCCCTTCAGCCCTCGATGTTTCTCCGCCCCGTCATACTAATCTGAAGCCCATGCCACCTGTACTATCCCATGTACGTCCATATGCCTGTCCAATGACGACTTAAATGCACTTAAATCGGCGAATCTACTACTGTTGCAGGCAAAGCATTTCATACTCTTACTACTCTCTGAGTAAAGAAACTACCTCTGACATCTGTCTTATAACTATCTCCCCTCACTTTAAAGTTGTTTCCCCTCGTGTTTGCTGTGCCCATACTTGGAAAAACCTCTCCCTGTCCACCCATCTAACCCTCTGATTATCTTGTGTGTCTCTATTAAGTCACCTCTCAACCTCCTTCTCTCTAATGAGAACAGCCTCAAGGCCCTCAGCCTTTACTCGTAAGACACTCCTTCCATACCAGGCAACATGCTAGTAAATCTCCTCTGCACCCTTTCCAAAGCTTCCACATCCTTCTGAGAATGTGGTGACCAGAGCTGTACACAATAATCCAAGTGGGGCTGTACCAGACATTTGTACAGCTGCAGCATAACCTCCTGGTTCCAGAACTCAATCCCTCTATTAAAAATAGCCAAAACACGGTATGCCTTCTTAACAACCCTGTCAATCTGGGTGGCAACTTGCAGGGATCTGTGTACATGGACATCGAGATCTCTCTGCTCATCTGGACTCCCAAGAATTAGCCCAGTACTTAGCATTCCGATTACTCCGTCCAAAGTGTATCACCTCACACTTGTCCACATTAAACTCCATTTGCCACCTCTCAGCCAATCTCTGCATTCTATCTATGTCTCTCTGCAACCTACTAAATCCTTCGTCACTATCCACAACTCCACCGACCTTAGTGTCGTCCACAAATGTACTAACCCACCCTTCTAAGCCGTCATCCAGGTCAATTATAAAAATGACGAACAGCAGAGGACCCAACACCAACCCTTGCAGTAGGCCGCTAGTAACTGGACACCAGGATGAACATGTTCCATTAACTACAACCCTCTGTTTTCTTTCAGCAAGCCAATTAGTGTTCCAAACTGCTACGTCTCCCATAATCCCATTCCTCTGCATTTTGTGCAATAGCCTACTGTGGGGAGCCTTATCGAACCCCTTGCTGAAATCCATATACACCACATCAACCAGTTTACTCTCATCTACCTGGTTGGTCACTTTGTCAAAAAACTCAATAAGATTCGTTAGGCACGACCTACCCTTCACAAAACCATGCTGACTGTCCCTGATCAGATTATTAGTTTCTAGATGGTTATAAATCCTATCTCTTATAACCTTTTCCAACACTTTACCAGCAACTGAAGTGAGACTCACTGGTCTGTAATTACAAGGGTTGTCTCTACTACTCTTTTTGAACAAGAGAACCACATTTGTTATCCTTCAGTCCTCAGGCATTATTCCTGTAGACAATGATGATTTGAAGATCAATGCTAAAGTGGCAATCTCTTCCCTTGCTTCCCAGAGGATCCTAGGATAAATACCATCCAGCCCAGGGGACGTGTCTATTTTCACACTCTGCAGTATTTCTAATACCTCTTCCTTATGAACCTCAATCTCTTCTAGTCTATATGCAAGTATTTCTGTATCTTCCTCGCCAACATTTTCATTTTCTATAGTGAACACTATCGAAAAATATTTATTTAGTGCTTCCCCTATCTCCTCTGACTCCACACACAACTTCCCACTATTATCCTTGATTGGCCCTAATTTAACTCTTGTCATTCTTTTATTCCTGACTTACCTATGGAAAGCCTTATGATTAACCCTGATCCTGTCCGCCAACAACTTCTCATGTCTCCTCCTGGCTTTTCTGAGCTCTCTTTTTGGTCTTCCCTGATTTCTTTGTAACCCCCAAGCGCCCTAAATGAGCTTTCAGATTTTGTTCTAACATAAGCCTCCTTCTTCATCTTCTTGACCAGAGATTCCACTTCCTTAGTAAACCACGACTCACGCGTTCTATATCTTCCCACTGCCTGACAGGTGCATACTTATCTCGGACACACGTGAGCTTTTCCTTGAATAAGCTCGATATTTTTAATGTGGTCATCCCCTGCAGTTTCCTTCCCCATTCTATGCTTCCTAAATATTTCCTAATTGCATCATAATTTCCCTTCTCCCAGCTATAACACTTGCTCGGTGGAGTACACCTATCCCTTTCCATCACTGAAGTAAACCTGACAGAATTGTGATCGCTGACTCCAAAGTGCTCGCCTACTTCCAAATCTAACATCTGGCCAGGCTCGTTGCCCAGTCCTAAATCTAAAGTGGCTTCGCTCCTTGTAGACCTGTCTACATACTGTGTCAGGAAGCCCCCCTGCACACACTGGACAAAAACTGACCCATCTATGGTATTCGTACTGAAGTGATCCCAGTCAATATTTGGATAGTTGAAGACCCCATGACAACTACCCTGCCTCTCTCACTCCGATCGAGAATCATCTTTGCTATCCTTTCCTCTACATCTCTGGGACTATCCGGAGGCCTATGGAAAACTCCCAGCATGGTGACTTCTCCTTTCCTGTTTCTAACCTCAAAAACACTACCTCAGTTAACGAGTCCCCAAACATCATTTCTACACCTGTAATATTGCCCCTGATCAATAATGCCACACCTCCCACTCTTTTACCATTTTCTCTGTTCTTACTGAAACATCTGAATCCCGGAACCTGCAACAGCCATTCTTGTTTCTGCTCTATCCATGTCTCCATAATGGCTACAATATCGAAGTCACACGTATCGACCCTCACTGCCAGTTCACCCACTTTATTTCGGATGCTCCTCGCGTTGAAGTACACACACTTCCAACCAGGTTCTCACTTGCCTGAGACTTGACTTTGATACTCCCTACTCTCATCCTCTTCTGTATCTGTCCTACAAATTTGGTTCCCATCCCCCTGCTGTATTAGTTTAAATCCACCTTAATTGCTTTAGCGAATTTCCCACCTAGGATATTGGTACCCCTTTGGTTTAGATGAAGACCATCCTGCTTGTAGAGGTCCCACCTATCCCAGAAAGAGCTCCAATAATCAAAAACCCCGAAACCCTCCTTCCTGCATCATCTCTGTCGCCACGTGATCAACTCCTTTCTCTCCCTATTCCTCACCTCACTAGTATGTGGCACGGGCAGCAAACCAGAGAAAACAACTCTGTTTGTCCTAGCTCTAAGTTTCCATCCTGGCTCACTGAATTTCTGCCTCAAGTCCCTATCTCTCTTCCGACCTATGTTGTTTATTGCCAATGTGGATCACGATTTGGGGCTCCTCTCCGTCCCCCCGAAAAATCCCAAAAACACGATCAGAGACATCACGGACCCTGGCACCCGGGTGGCAACACACCAACATTGAGTCTCTCTTGTCCCCACAAAACCTCCTATCTGTCCCCTAACTATTGAGTCTCCAATGACTACTGCTCTGCTCCTCTTCCTCTTCTCTTCTGAGCAGCAGGTGCTCCACTGCTTTGCCCTGGTAAGTCTTCCCCGCCAACACTATCCAAAACGGTAAACTTATTGTTGAGGGGAATGGCCACAGGGGATCCCTGCACTGCCTGCCGATCCCCTTTCTGTCCCCTAACTGTCACCCATCTGTCTTTTTCTTTTATCTGGTGAGTGACTTCCTCTCTGTAAGTCCTGTCAATAACCCCCTCTGCCTCCCGAATGATCCGAAGTTCATCCAACTCCAGCTCCAGTTCCCTAACGTGGTTTTCAAGGAGCTCGTGTCGGGTGCACTTCCCACAGATGTAGTCAGCAGGGACACTAGTGGTGACCCTTACTTCCCACTTCCTGCAAGAGGAAAATTGCATTGCCCTAAACTCCATTTCCACTATTCTAACTCCCGAAGTGACTACTAAAAAGAAAGGATTAGGAAATTACATAGTTACCTTACCTTGTCAATCTGGCTCCCATAACGTTTTTTTAGGTTAGAGGAGGAGGATGGGTGGGAGTTACTAATCGAGTAGTGTCTCGGGCAACGAAACCACGCAAAAATAAACTGTTCTACTTACCCTTCCCAGAAGTCCTTTGCTCGCTCCTCTCTTACTGGCCTGAAGGTAAGAAGTTTAAACATACTTACCGGCCTTACCGACAATCACCTTGCACCAACGTCACCTCCTCCTGGCTCCCCCCTCTCGCTGCTCCGAACTGTTGATGATATTAATGTGGGAGATGGGGAGGTGGGGTGTTGGGGGGTGGGGGTGGTGGGGGGGGGGGTGGGGGGGGTGGGGTCGGAGAATGATAAACAATATTGTGGATGACACAACGATAGGCCGGATGGGTCACAGTGAGGAGGAATGTCTTAGGTTACAAGAGGGTACAAACTGATTGTTCAGATGGTCAGATTAATGACAGATAAAAAAAGCACTGAAATTTGTGAGATGCTGCACTTTGGAAGAAGTAACAAGACAAGAGAGAACTCAAACCATGAAGATAGGCTAGTCTTGCTTTTGGAGCAGAGAAGGTTGAGGGGTGAACCTGACAGAGGTGTATAAGAGCACCAGAGGTATGGGAAGAGTGAACAGACAGCAGCTGTTCCCCTAAATCAAAGGGTCAAAAACAAGGGACACATGTTTGAAGTGAAAGAGAAGATATTGAGAGAGGATTTGGGGAATCCGTTTTGAACCCAGACGATGGTTTGTGTCTAGAATGCATTGCCTGGGAGGCTGGTTCAGTAAGGTAACCTCACAAACTTTACAAACCACAAGCATCAGCACTGGATGGTGCAGACTCGATTGGCCTTGTCTTTATTAATGATTCCATGAGGTGGCAGCCATGAAAGCTCTGATAATTCTTAAACATCAACCAACGGTACTTGTTGGTTTGTTATGGCGAACTGTGCTCAGTAAGTGGCGAGATAACAAATCAACATCATCCCATGGAGTGTCAGCACTTACTCAACCTAGGACAGCTCAGCCATCTGTTAATATATCCAGGATAAATCACATGCTCAGTGCAAGCATCGTCCCTCCACAGCAATAACATAATTCCAACTGTGTGGCACCGTTATTTTAAGGACACCAATAACATAGACACAGACTTCCCTTCATTACTATATAGACTTGTATCTATAAGGTTGCTATTTCTCAGAAAAATAATAAACTCCATCATTGTTCGCTTTGACAATGAGTCCGTTTTCCTGTTTTCCTGCGAGCTGTTCATCACAGCATGACGGCTTGTGTAACACTCCATCCACCACCAGTAATGTTTATTCTCAGATAACCCAGCACATGAGATGCATTGCTGGCACTCCCTCCCACCATCCACTTGGACGGACCAGCATCAATTGGACTGGAACGTCTCAAGGGCAATTAATGCTGGTATAGCTCCATTAAAATCCCAAATGAATTGATACGACAATCGGATTTTCTATAATTATTGAAAAACGTAGAGTCTTTTTTAATCATTTGATGAGTTTGTCACTGTCTTTATCGTTGTGTTATCTATGTCCATGAAACCATTTTGTACACATGCTAAAAGAACAAAAAACGCTCAGGTCACAGATAAAGTCATGGAGATGTATAGCATAGAAACTGACCCTTCGGTCTAACCTATCCATGCCGACCAGATATCCCAACCCAATCTAGTCCCACTTGCCAGCACCCGGCCCATATCCCTCCAAACCCTTCCCATTCATATACCCATCCAAATGCCTCTTAAATGTTGCAATTGTACCAGCCTCCAACACTTCCTCTGGCAGCTCATTCCATGCACGTGCCACTCTCTGCGTGAAAAAGTTGCCCCTGACGTCTCTTTTATATCTTTCCCCTCTCACCCTAAACCTATGCCCTCTAGTTCTGCACTCCCCGACCCCAGGGAAAAAAAGTCTTTGTCTATTTATCCTATCTGTGCCCTTCATAATTTTATAAACCTCTATAAGGTCACCCCTCAGCTTCCGATGCTCCAGGGAAAACAGCCCCAGCCTGTTCAGCCTCCCTCTGTAGCTCAGATCCTCCAACCCCGACAACATCCTTGTCAATCTTTTCTGAACCATTTCAAATTTCACAACATCTTTCCGATAGGAAGGAGACCAGAATTGCACGCAATATTCCAACAGTGGCCTAACCAATGTCCTGTGCAGCCGCAACATGACCAACGAACTCCTGTACTCAATACTCTGACCAACAAAGGAAAGCATACCAAACTCCTTCTTCACTATCCTATCTACCTGCGACTCCACTTTCAAGGAGCTATGAACCTGCACTCCAAGGTCCCTTTGTTCAGCAACACTCCCTTGGACCTTACCATTAAGTGTGTAAGAAGACAATGCAGCTTTTAAGCAAAAATGGCCAGGGCATAGTATGCTACAGTTCTTCAGGAAACTGGGAATAATGTACATTGATGTTTTCTGGCTGGCGTAGATGCATTGGGTTGAAGGGCCTATTTATAAGCTGTATGACTATCACTTTAATTGTTGAAAATAAAGAATGTAGTCTCACTATTTCCACAGCCTGTGAGCATTAAGTGGTAAGGAATGCAATTTCCAAGGTCACGCAGCACACCGACTTGAAGCTGTCAAATGGTTCAGAACCCTGTTTCTCTCTTTGTAACATACCTTTTAGTGTTCCTGCACCATAAGATACCCTGGGGTTTATCACCATATTCTGAATAGAAATTACACATAGGCAACAGAATGCTGGCCTTGCTAATGAAATTCACCTCACAACAAGAACTGAAAGGAATGAGCAGAATTAAAGTTATCCATTCGACCCAATGTGATTTCTAAAGCAGTTTCAAGGCAGGCTTACACTTTGCCCTCTACTCCTGACCTTTCTCCAATACCATGAAACTTCCCTGAGTGCTTTTGAGTGCTGTTTAAAAGTCACATATGGAAAACTGTGCCCAATAAACTGAAAGGAAATGTCTCCATGTTCATGAGAATCATCTCATATTTTTTGTTCTGTATCTAAATTCAACAGAAATGCAGAAACGAGTATCAGGGGTAAGTCACCAATACAGCTCCGTCATGCGATAGGATCGTGGTTGATCTGACTGTGACATCAATCACACATTCCTCCTTTGCCTTTACAATGTTAGTGTGTTACTCTTAGTCAAGAATCTGACTGCTTCTGCATTAGAAATATTCAATATTTTATCCTCCATTGCTATCTGGGAAGGGAGTTCACAAATACTCGAAACTTTGAGAAGATTAAAACATCCAACATTTCCTTAACTGAGATAACCTTCAGTTTCATAATCCATCCACTCCTGGTAATCTCACACACAAGCTGAAATATTGTTTCAGAATTCAACTTGAAAAGAATACTTGGAATATTCTAGGGTCACCAAGATCACATGTTGTTCGCCTAAACTCCAGCAGACCCACAGTCAGTCAGTTCAAGATTTCCACCTGAAATAAATGTTCCGCACAGGAATCAGTTCAGTGAATCTTCTCTGGACTGATTTGCATGTCAGTATGACCATTGTTCTCTCGATGTGGTCCCGCCAATACTTTGCAAAACTGTGGAAAATCTCCCCTAATTTTGAATGTGTTCTGTTTCAGAAAATGTCTACATTTATCTTACCTCCCTCAAAACTTTATGCACACATAAAGTTTTTATTTTGTAATCCAGGTGCCCGGTTCTTCTGCACCTCAAGCCAAATATGTCCATTGAAATAGTACACTGCCTTTCGATTCAACCCGTCAACATCGTTTAGCGCACAGAAAATACATCCTACAATGCTCCATACAACAATATTTTTCTATTCACTTGACCCACCTTAATCTCTTTATAGACTCAAGTCCTCTTCATATGATGCTTTTCTAACAGTTTCAAAAGTCTGCATTCTTCCATAGCACACACAGAATATTTGGCCAAAGAAATATATTGTGACCACATTCCAATGGAATTGACAATGTAATATTTTTAATTAATGTCCAAACAATGAACGTATGGCAATGCTAAAGTGTTTTGCAGTCCCATCACTCAGTTCCCAAAACTCAAAGTAGGGACAGATGGTGTAGAATCTGTGTGGTTAGAATTGAGGAACGGCAAGGGTGAAAAACCATAGTTGGACTGATGTACAGGTCCACAACCTGTAGTTAGGAGCTGGGTCGGATGTTACATTAGAAGGTAGAAAAGATGTGTAGGAAAGGCAAACTTACAGTGATAGGGAGGAATTCAATATGCAGGTGTACTGGGAAAATCAGGTTGGCAATGGTTTGCAAGGAATGGAATTTGTGGATTGTCTACGAGATGGCTTTTTGGAGCAGCTTATGGTGCAGGCAACGAGGGAACGGGCAATACCAGATTTAGAGTTGTGCAATGAGGCAGACTTGATAAGGGAGCTTAAGGTAAAGAAACATTTATGAGGCAGTAATCATAATATCATTGAACCTACTCTTCAATTTGAGAGGGTGAAGGTAGAATCAGAGTTCACGATATTACCGCTGAATAAAATCAACTACAAAGGCATGAGAGAGGAACTGGGTTAAATTGACTGGGAGAGTAGGCTAGCAGGAAAGTCAGTGGAACAGTAACGGCGGGAGTTTCTAGGATAATTCAGGAGACACTGCAGAAATTCATCCCAAGCTAAAAGAAGCATGTTATAGGGAGGATGAGGTAACAATGGCTGACAGGGGAAATCAGGGATAGCGTAAAAGCAAAAGAGAAATCAGATAACATAGCAAATAGCAGTGGGAAACCAAAGGATTTGGAAGCTTACGAATACCAATAGTGGGCAACAAAATAAGAAATAGGAGGAAGAAGATTAAATATGAGGGTAAGCTGTCCAGTAATATAAAAGACTGGAAGAGATTCTTTAGATATGTAAAGGGCAAAAGAGAGGCAGAAATGGACGTTGGTCGCGGAATACAATGCTGGAGATATAGTAATGGGGAACAAATAATGGCTGAGAAACTGAACAGTTATTTCACGTCACTTTTCACAGTGAAAGACACGAATAGTATCCCAAAAATTCAAGATAGTGAGGGGACAGAGCTTATTAGGAGAAGTTGCTCGAACAACTAAATGGGTAAATAAACTGGACCAACTGGACAATATTCCAGAGTTCCAAGGGAGTTCGCTGAAGAAATAATGGAGACATTTGTGGTGATCTTTCACGAATTTCTAGAATCAGAGAGAGGCTCAAAAGACTAGAAAGTTGCAAACGTGACAGCCTCTTCAAAAAGGGAATAAGGCAAAAGGCAGAAAGTGACAGACAAATTAACCTAACCTCAGTCATGTGTAAGATCCTAGAATCCATTGTGAAGGATGAGATTCTTAATACTTGCAAGTGAATGTAAAATTGGGCAAAGTCAGTATGGTGTCATCAAGAGGATGTCATGCCTCAGAAATCTGTAAACGTTACTTGAGGATGCGACAAGCAAGTGAAACAAAGGAAAGCCAATTAATATTATCCACCTGGACTTCAAGAAGGACTTTGGCAAGGTGCCGCACAGGAGGCTGCTGAGTAAAATAAGGCCCCATTTTGTTCCAGGTAAGTTACTAGTGTTTGCAGAAGCTTGGCTGTCTGGCAGCAAGTAGAGAGTGGGGATAAAAACGTCCTTCTTGGGATTGCAGCCGATGACAACTTGTGTTCCGCATGCCTCAGTGTTGGGACCACGACTTTTTACTTTGTGCATTAACGATCTACATTAAGGAACTGAGGATATTCTGACTAGGTTTTCAGATGATACAAAGGTAGGTAGAGGGACAGGCAGCATTGAGATGGCAAGGAGGCTGCAGAAGGATTTAGACAGTGTAGGAGAGTGGGCAAAGAAGTGGCAGGTGGAGATCATCTTGGAAAACCTGAACTGATGTACTTTGTGAGGAGGGAGAGAGGCTTTGACTATTTTATCAGTGGAGAGAAAATTCAGAAGTCTGAAGTGCAAGGGGAGTGGTGAGTTCTCGTACAGGATTGTCTCAAGGTAAACTTGCAAGTTGAGTCAACAGTTAGGAAGGTGTTGCACCTGCCACACAGTTTGCTTAAATTCTTCCATTCAGCAAAGGAACTGAGTCAACTCTTACAAACAATAATATTTGTTTATTGAGCACACTCAATGTTTGTACAATAAAGTTGTACAATGAAGTAATGAAAAATACTGCAAACTGTCGTATGTTTTAACTTAACTTTGGCTGATCGTGTCCACCATACTAGAACTTGGCCAGGCTCCACGTGGTGATGCCTTCTTATTCTTCTGATGGTCTTGGAGTTGTCTTCTTTCTCAGTGGCTATTCTCCAGTTGCCGCACTCTGTGGGGTTTTGAGGTGATTCTTATCCTTCTAAGTCTTCAAGCCCTTGGGAGGGTATGGAAGATCTTCCAATGGAATGATCAAGTTCATTTACCCAGATCAAACAGACTCAACCAGGGGTTGGCATATTGATGGCCCAAGGGCGACATTCCATTGCGTAAAAACCAAATCACTGAGGTGTGAAGGAAAGCAGAGATAGGAAAGCAATGGTGGATATATTACAGAGATAGGAAATCAAGGCTGGAGACGTTACAGTGATAGGAATGCAAGGCTGGAGGTGTTACACAGAGAGACGAAAGCAAGGCTGGGGATGTTACAGAGAGAGGAAAGCAAGGCTGGAGATGTTACAGAGAGAGTAAAGCAAGGCTGGAGATGTTACAGAGAGAGAAGAAAGCAAGGCTGCAGATGTTACAGAGAGAGGAAAGCAAGGCAGCAGATGTTACAGAGAAAGGAAAGCAAGGCTGGAGATGTTACAGAGATAGCGTGGCCTGTGCATGCTAGAATAGGTTAGCGGGATATTTTTAAATTCATTTACAGAATATGGGGAAAGATGAAGCAGCTGAAGATTAGAGAGACAGGGAGGAGTGTAGGGGTTGGCGGAATTTACAGAGGTAAATGGGACTGGAGTGTTATATAAAGATTGTAGTGATAGTGAGTGTTACTGAGATACAAATGGATGTTGCGGCTGGAGGAGATGACAGGGAAAGATACCGAAATACACGCAGATAGTCTAGAAACGGAATTATGCAATGTCTTAATGGAGAAAATATTGTAGGAATCTGTGGAATAGACAAGGCACTTGGAGGAACTGAAGAAGTGAGACCTTGGACTGTCAAATCACAAGAGTCATAGAGTGGGTGTCATACAGCACAGAAGAGGCCCTTCGATTAATAGTGACAAAAAAAGCCCTGCAGACACTGGAAATCCCTCCTTTCTAACATCTGGGGGCTAGGGCTAGATGTGGGAGAGGCACCAACAGACTCCTCAAGCAACAATGTGTCATAACGAAACCTCATTGTGTCAGATCAAACTCAGACACAGAAACCTCCTGCTGACTCCCTTCCCTCAGCTCATGGATCAGTGTCGCTCTGATGGAAGCCCTGAGAGAGTGACAAAGCTGGAGACGGTATACTTAGTGGGCCATTCCAAAACCACCACCCAGAGGGGCTCAGCAGCAGCATTGCTGAGATGGTCGGGTCCAAAAGGACATAGCTGCAAGACTGGATCTGCACTGAATGGGAAGGAAACGACTGAGAGGGAGAAACATTCTTGACCTTATCTTCACCAAACTACTGGCTGCAGGCACATTGATCGATGACCGTAATGGGAAGGGTGACTGCCACACACAGTATTTCTATTGACAAATCCCACTTTTAGATTGTGAATTGTGAGAATTGTGTGAATGTGAGAGAGGTTGGGTGCGTGGGTGTGTGAGTGTGTGTGTGAATTGTGTGAATGTGTGAGTGTGTGAGTGTGTGAGTGAGTGAATGAGTGAGTGAGTGAGAGAGTGAGAGAGTGAGAGTGAGAGTGAGAGTGAGAGTGAGAGTGAGAGTGAGAGTGTGAATGTGAGTGTGAGTGTGAGTGTGAGAGAGTGTGTATACGCATGAGCACACGTGAGAGATACTATCACCATGCTCAACGGAACAAATTTCAAAGAGATTGAGAACTCAACACTGGCCTGTGTGAGGTGATTTGGGTCATTACCAACAGCAGCAGAATTGTACTCCAGCACAATTTTCACTGTCACTGCCTGGTATGTGCTCCACAATACCCTGACCATCAGGCCAGGGGATAAAGGCTTGTTCAATGAAGAACACAGGATGGCCAGTCAAGAGCAGCACCAGGTATACCTCACAATGATGTGACATTACCAAACAGGACCACCTACCCACCAAATAGCATAAACAGCCAATGACAGACAGATATAACTAACAAATCAGACCTAATTTCTGCAATCCTGTCACATGCAATCAGCGTGAATTGCGAGGTCAATTAAACAACTCATTGGAGGAGTAGGATCCACAAATATCGCCTTCCTCAACGATGGAAGGGCCCAGCACAACAATAGAAAAGCTAAGGATGAAACATTCACAACAATGTTCAGACCGAAGTGTTGATGGGATGATCTATTTTAGTCTTCTTCTCCAGATGGGTGTCTTCAGCTAATTTGATTCACTGTATGTGGTAACTCCAAACAGCTGGAGGGATGGGATAATGCAAAGGATGTGGGCCCTGATAACATTCCATTCAAATTGTTCCTGCAGGGATATTGCACTGGAACCTACCTGACAATGTGGGAAACTATCCGGGTGTGTCCTGTACACACACAGACAAAACATTAGACAATCAATGACTGCCCCATTGCTCTAATCCCTATCATTAATAAAGTGGTGGAAGATGTCACTCACAGTGGGATCAAGCAGCACTTCCTCAGCACCAACCTGCTCACTGAAGCTCAGTTTGGGCTCTCATCCCTTGGGCTCATTGAAGCCTTGGTTTAACAATGTACAAGAGGCCACACAGCTGAATTCTAGAGATGAGGCGACAGTGACTGCACTTAATATCACCATAACTGCATTTAATCAAGTGTCGTATCCAGGGTTGACGGCAAAACTGGAGCAAATAGGAATCGTCTGCACTGGCTGAAGTTATACCTGGTACAAAGGAAGGTGGCTGGGGTTGGTGGGGAACAGCCATCTCAGCTCCAGGACAGCTTTGCAGCAGTTCTCCAGGAAAGGGTTTCTGGGTAAGCCTGTAGATCAGAAATGGAAGAGTTAGCCACCATACTCCTACAGAATAATAGGGACGCTCTCTTGTTAGATAGAGACGACTGGTGGGAATTTAACTGGACAGTCATCATGCCCCAAGTAAGGGAGAGGTTGAGTAGGACAGTCCGTTAGTCACCCCAGTCAGTGCAGGAATTGAACCCACACTATTGGCATTAATAACTAACCGTACAACTGATTGAGCTAACCAAGTCCTCGCTCAGCTCCTCGGATAAATATTGTAATATTAATCCGTTCAGATATGTTGCCAAACACCTCTGGAGCAGGTGGAACTAGAAGCCAGCTTCCTAACTCAGAGAGAGGGACAGCATCAGTGAGCTGTAAGAGTGTTCTCTGCCCTAGGACCAATCATAAATGGCCCTCCCTGTACATTAAAGTCACAAGTGGAGATGTTTGCCAATGATTTGACAATGTTCAACACCATTCGTGATTTCGTGATTCACTCAGATACTGAAGTAGTCCTTGTCCAAATGCAACAAGGACCTGGAACTATGCAGGTGTGTGCTTAACAGTGACAAGTACCATTCCCATTACACACATGCCAGACAACGATTACCTCTAACAATAGAAAAGTGTACCATATCCTTTAATGTTCAATGCCACCAACATCACTGAACACCCACCTAGCAATATCCCGGGCATTACCGTTAACCAGAACTGGACTGATCATATAATTTCATTACCCATTCCTGTGAAGGGCTTATGCTGAAATGTCGACTCTCCTCTACCTCAGGTGCTGCCTGACCTGTTGTGCTTTTCCAGCGCCACACTTTGACACATATTAATTCAATGGCTACAAGAGTATGTCAGGGGGTGGAATCCTGCAGAAATGACATACCTCAAAAGTTCCAAAAGCCTGTTTCCCATCTATAAGACACATGTTGAATGTGTGTGTGATTAAAAACTTCCATTTGCCTGTGTGAGTGTAGCTTCACCACTCACCCACTGACACTCAGTAGCAGCAATACCTGCCACCTGCACGTGCTCTGCAGAAATTTACCAAGACTCCTTACAACATACCTCTGAAACCACGACCATCAAGAGAGACAAGGGAAACGGATACATGGGACCCCCACCATGTTCACATTCCGATCCAAGCCGCCCACCATCCTGATTGGGAAGTATATTTCTGTTCATTCAGTGTCACTGTTTCAATGACCCTACCTAACGCACATTTACTGCAACGGGTCAATGTGGCAGCTCAACACCACCTTCTTAAGGGCAACACAAGACAGGCAATAAATACCATCACAATCATATTCCATGTAGAAATTAAAATGAAAAATATTTCCAGACCTGTCTAATGCTGGACCCTGAATTTTGGGCTTTGGAGTTCAGGCTCTTTGAGTCCAGGCAGTACCTTGCTTATTGTGAACAGCTGAAGGGATATGTTATTTGAAATAATCTGTCGGTCTTTCAGACGCATGGCCGACATACCGAGCATCACACAGACACTGACAATCACACCACACATTGCTGAGCTCTGAGATAGACAAAAGCAATTGAAAATATCCTCATATCTGACTGTAACATGTTTAAACATATATCATGCGAAAATTATTATGCGTGCAGAGGGAAAGTGAGGACAGCAGATACTGGACATCAGAGCCAAAAAGTGTGGTTCTGGAAAAGCACAGCCATTCAGGCAGCAACTGAGGAGCAGGAGAGTCGACTATTAGTTCACAATATTAATACAAGGGAAAATAATTGCATTCTTTCAAAGTCCTTGCACTTAATAATCATTTGATCTTGGCTGTGGTAATGAGCCTCAACATTTCAATGCTCCTTACTGTGAGTTGGGCACTGTTTTCATCATATTGTTGTTATAAAAATAAACAGAATAAATGGGTCGATTTTGTGCTTATTGGACAATCTAAAAGTTGGTATTATGAAAGATTATCGTACCTTCAGTAAAGAGTCTTTGCTGTTAATGTTTAGAAAAATGCTGTAAACATTTACACATAAATTTCCAGCTTAAGTCACCCACAACATCGTTGGGCTGGGATAACACTGGCCATCAATGGAGCTGCACAATTCTGTTTGGATATTGGATATTATAATACTGGATATGGTTTATGAGGGATTCAATGTAAGATGCAATGTGCTGCAGGAGCCCATCACCTTTAAAACACCTTCATTCAGGATCAGGTCCAAGGTACTGAACTACAGAATTTAGGTGCCATACCAGAAGAGATATACCTGCAAGACATGGCTGTTTACAGGTCATTGTTACAAATGATGACCTGGGTCTAGACCAGCGCCATTTCCTCGTCCATTGACCAGTTTTCCCCACTCACACCTCCCCGTTGTTCAGGTATGTCTCTAACCAGCTCATTGTGAGGGATTATGTCAGTAACTGCCCAGCTCCAGTTTGGAAGCTCTCTGGACAGATTTTGGAGATGGCCAGTGTTTCGGAGGTCATGGTGAGGCCCAGGAACACTGTGTCTGAATTCAGGCTTTTTCTCAGTCTTTTTCAACAGCTTTGCTGCCTGCAAGATGGTGTGTTCACTGATCGGAACATCAATCAGCTGTTTACTACAGTTACCGAATTGTGTAATAGTTAGGTGTGCGCTCTGGTATTTCAATTATTGTTCACTTCAATTGTTTTCAACTGAAAAATAATGATGTTTGGTTTATTTTAAAATATGTAAGAAACAAAGTGATATTAACTCTTCATTGTACAAAAAGGAAAAGTGACCTGTTGTATTTTTCCCACAAACTCATCAAACAACAATCAGATATTGTCTGTAAAGCAGGATTCTGTGAATAGGACTATGTACCAGGCAACATCACCACCCGCTCTTGTGGGGTTTGTCCTACTGACAGGACACAGCCAGGCTGAAGGGGCAGCTCCTTGGTATATAGTCAACACAGTGCTCAGCATTGATGCTGGATCCTGTGGCTGCTAGACTGCTCTGTGGCAAGTTATGGGGGAATCAATAAAAGGGAAACATATAATTGACCACATCATCACCGATCTATCTGCTGCAGATACACCACTCCATTTCTTACATCGGTAAGAATGGTCGCTGCACTGTCCTTCACATTGTCCAGACTCCCCTCACCATGATATGTAGCCCCCTGGGCAGTGAATAGAACAGCCTTAAAATCGATTGAGAAAAAATGATGATGCATCCTTGAGGTGCAGTAGGCCATCGGTAGGAACAGAATCATACTCTGTACAGCTCATACAGTCTGCAACGACACAGCCAGACATACCTCCCACTGTACAGTAACCATCATGGCCCGACATACCCGTGTCTGCGTGGGCTTCCTTCCACAGTCCAAAGATGTGCAGGTCAGGTGGATTGGCCATGCTAAATTGCCCATAGTGTTAGTTGATTTAGTCAGAGGGAAATGGGTCTGGGTGGGTTACTCTTCGGAGGGTTGGTGTGGACTGTTTGGGCCGAAGGGCCTGCTTCCACACTGTAGGGAATCTAATTTACTCTTCAAGGTTCCAACCGGGCATATGATGGAATAATCACTTGTCTGAATGAGTAGAGCTTCATCAGTATCTAATATGGACTTACTAGTGACAGGCAACACCATTGTATGGGGCAGATCCTGTCTCACAAACTTGATTGAATATTTTGAGAAAGTGATAAAATTCATTGATAAGGGCATAGGGCTGGATGTTAGCCGTTTGCACCTTAGCAAGACCTTTGATATGGTTCCTTATGGCAGGCTCATACAGAAGGTGAGGTGAAATGGGATCAGCGTTCAGTTAGTAAGATGGATAGAGAACTGCTTGGTCATAGAAGACAGAGTGGTGGTCGAACAGTGTTTTTGTGACTGGAGATCTGTAAATAGATTGGTGGAGTTGCAGATTGTGAGGATAATTGCCAGAGAATACAGCAGGATACAGGTCCCCTGCAGACTTGGGTAGAGAAAACACAGATGTAACTTTATCTGGACAACTGTGACGAGATGCGTTTTAGAAGGTCTGATGCAGGAGAGAAGTATACAGTAGATGGAAAAAAACTACTAATTGCATCAACATCCAAAGGGTGTACAGCTCCACATTCCCCTAAAAGTGGTTACACGGGTGGATAGGGTGATCAAGAAAACTGATGACAAACTTGCAGACATGCATCAGAGCATGCAGTATGAAAATTAGCAGGTCATATTGCAGCTGTAGAGAAACTTAGTTCGGGCACATTTGGAATATTGTGTACAGTACTGGGTGCCACACCAGCAGAACGCTGTGGAAGTGTTGGAGAGGTTGTGGAAAGATTTCCCAGCATGTTGCCTGGTTTTGAGGGTATTAGCCAGAAGGAGAAATTGAACAAACATGGTTTGTGTGCAGCTGGGCATCATTGGCTATGGGGCTACCTGATAGATATGCACAAAATTATCAGAGGCATATATAGAAGGGCAGTTAGAGGCTTTTTCCAGGAGTAGAAATATCAATTACTCAGAAAGTTCAGGAGATATAATAAGCAAGTTTATTTTTGCTGTTCCAGACAGAATGTGAAAGTGCCTGGAATACACCGATAGAGGGGAAGAAGCTAATATAGCAAGGTTTAAGAAGCATCTTGTCACAGAGAAGAGACAGCAACGAATAGAATGACATAGAATGTGTAGAAGCAAAAACTTTCATTTCAACTTTCGAAGGGTATCATGTGTCAGTGTGGGCTTGCTGGGCTGAAAGGCCTGTTCCTGTGCTGGACTGTTCTTTAAGTCAAGATTTGAGTGCAGCAGTGGCGCGATGCTCGCTGAATGATTACTGATGATCAACAGCCACATTATTGCTGATCTCTCCTCATCAACTTGCAGCTCCATATCCTCACTCCCACTGCGGAGAAACTCAATATGGAGAATTGACATGAACGTTAGAGCTGGTAACTGGTGACTCCATCTCGCCCGTCGCTCCGACGGCTTTCAATCTTGGACACTAACGTCTCGGGGGACACTGCACTGATAGAAGCTGCATGTACTCCACACCCACCAATGCTGTCAGCTGTCACATGCCAGCCTCACTATGCCATCCCAGCACATCTCCGACCTACTGACAGTACGCTCCTGTACTTCAATGCTGCAGCTCAGGCTGCACTGACAACTCTCATTGCATTGCTGCTGCAAGGACACTGTATTCAGGGGGACACACCCACCTCATGGACTACCCCTCTGGGCTGCTCACTCCGTGTTTGAACACACTCACTTTGATCTGACTTGAATACTAACGGAATTATTGCCTTGCCTTACCCTGCCCTCAGCAGTGTTACCAGGCTCACCCGCCTGCTATTGTCTTGGTATTTAGCACAGACACTTAACCCAGGAAGCTTGATATCATTGTCCACAGTCAGTCACGGTGCGCAGCACAGTGAGTCGGTGGAGTCTCAGATCCCTGTCCGGGAGCTTGGGCACGGTCGGTCAGCCTCTCATGGTTGTTAGGGTCAGGATCCTTCCCCTGTGAGGGGGTGAAGGGCTGAATGTTGGGGAAACTCCTGTGCCTCTTGGCTCTTTCTCTCCTAATGTGGGATGGTTCCTTCTGGGCATGTGAAAATTTGCAAGAGGGATTAAGGGAGATGGAAAGGGTTGGTGCAGCTGTTAATGTTGGTACAGCCTGGGGAATGTTAGCGAGGTGTCCTGAGTGAGTGAATAGGCAGCATAGACACCAGGCAGAGGGGCAGAGGTGAGGTTGGAGAGACTGAGAGAAGGTGCTGCATTTAGTGAGGGTGGGAGAACATGGGCCTTGGTGGGAGGTGGGAGAACACAATAATTGGTGGGAGGTTGGTGCAGTAACAGAGAGAGAGTGAGGGTGAGGTCACAAAGTGCAGATGGTGGTACTTTTCCTGGTGGAGTGGGGAAGGTCACTGACCTCCTTCCCACACTGCTGGGCATACACTCAGAAGGCTGGCACCTCACTGACCCAGGGGTCACCCTCGGACCAAGCTTGCAGGGTCTGGTGTTGTGGCCTCCCCTGGCAGTTCTGGAGAAAGATAATGTCCCTCTCATGCATCATGACATCCACAGATCCTCGGGGGCTTGGTCACAACGTGGGATCCTAATTTTACCACCTTCCCCCAAATCTCACCCACACCCCCACCATGTCCAGGGCAGTATTGGCGTGACAATCCAAGAGTGTAATGACTTTTTAAAAATGGCATCTGTCACTGGGAATCTGGTGCATTCTGGGATATCCAAGCAGTGGGCAGTTTTTATGCCTATAACAAACCGCAAAATAATCATTGGGCTCGGATCAGATGAAAGAAAGGACAGAGAGCAGGGAAGGTAGTTAATAAGGCGGATTGAGGATGTTATCATGAGAACATTCACTGAGACTTGTGGAGATAAACCCTCCATGAAACTGACAGAACTGAGATTGGCCAAAACAAAAAAATCGGGCCCTTGTCTTGTGCAGACTTTGTAGTCCAAAATATTATAAGTTATAAACTTAGAGAGGACCTATAAAAGAGATTCACATCCTTGAGGGTGACGAACACACTGACCCATACTATTAAAAGAAGGTGGGGAGTCAAATCACCAGTCATGTTTTCTCATTGTCCATCATTTTCGGTTCCTCACTAGGTAGAGGTAAAGTGTCAGAGACCTGCTGTAATTGTAGCTTTGTTTTGTATGAAGCAACGGGCTGACTGAATACTAACAGATCAGGATTCTGCAAGGCAGGAAGAATGGTCCCTTAGAAAATCCCAGGACTGTCAGCCTGAATTTCTGCAGGGAAGGCTGTGCGTAATTAATCTGGCTGTTTGGTTTTCATGCAGAGTCTCGTACAGTTGATATGACGTATTTGAATTTAATGAGGATCACAAAGCGGTTTGCTTAAAAATGGAAGCTATTAGGTCCAGTTGAATGTAGCAAGCAAGCTGGAGAAGTGCAAGTCAAGTTATTTAGGGATAGCAAACAATAGAAAGAATGCACAACATTGAGCATACTGTCAGTGTGGACATATCCCTGAAGATAGCCGGGCTCGTCAATGCTCCAGACATGGCAGCAAATGGCACTATTTCCTCTCTCAGTTCAAGTGGAGAACGCAAGAGCAGGAAACTTATACTTGAACTGTTTAAGTAATTCGTTCAGTCACCGTGTGCTGCATGTAATTCTGGTCACTATATCACATGGAAGGATGGAATTAGAATGGAGAGTGTACAGAAGAATGTGAGGATTTCAGATGCTGGAAATTAGAGTCAAAGAGTGTGGTGTGGGAAAAGCACAGCAGGTCTGGTAGCATCGGAGTGCCAGGAGAATTGATGTTTCCAGCATGTTTCACTCTTGGAGATAGTATAGAAGAGGTTTGTTATCGTGGGAAAGTGAAAATGCAGTTATGAGGAAAGGTTGAAGTGGAGGATGCTAAGAGGAGATTTGATTAACCTGCACATGTTGTCAAGGGCCTAGATAGAGAGGGAGAAACTGTCTTGTTCTTATTGGAGAGCTCAGTTACCTACAGGAAATATTTAATGCAATTGGATAAAATATTAGAGAAGGAGTGAGGAAAGTTGTTGTTTCACCCAGAGTAAGGAAGGGATCTGGGAGTGATGCATGGAAGCGGAGTAGAAGCAGAAACTCTGGAAAATTTAAAAAATGTGCCTAGATCTGAACCTGAAGTCTTACAGTTCTTGTGGAATCATAACAATGATTTTTTTTAAAAGGATGAAGCTGGCTGGCACCTTTTTAGTAAGTGCAGACCATTTCGCGAGTAATCTCTGTGTTGAAGAAAGTTCTAATATTTAGACAATATAGAGAGAATCAATGTAAAGGGATCAGGGAAAGGACAGAGAGGAGTCGTGTGTAAATTGATTAGCATCACAAAAATACTAATCCTTGTATTTATACACAATGCTACTTCACTGTGGTGGTCTTTTTCTCCTTCTTGTATAAATGCAGAAAGCCTTTGATTATTTGGTTATCAGTCTTGGTCACACTGCAGTCATATCTGTCTTTTTTCATTCTATTTGTTCTACTACTTCATTGGCCTTGTTGAAAAAGCAGTAAGGAATTTGGGGATGATAGCAAGTGCCAGAAACCATGATGAATGTAAATTTGGGAAAAGTTTACAGAGACAGGAAGGCATGCGAAGACAGCGGGCTATTACAGATTGTTCTAGGGGCTGAAGGACATAACAAGGACAAAGATAGATTTAGATTTTGGTTGAAGTGAAAAGTGAGCTAGACCAGCCAAATCAATACTTTGTCTACTGTAAACTTACAAAGAGAAACTCTCCACGAAACCTGATGAAAATGATACCTGTGTCTGTCTGTATCAGAAAAAAGAATCCAACAGATGTGGGAGATGGTGGGAGGGCTAGGTTGTGTTGTGAGAAGTGGTTAAGGTACACAAGGCCGACAGATGGAGCCCACACTGTGACAGGTGAACTGATCTGTTCTACCATAGAGAGTCGGGTCAATGATGCAGACTGAATTCACACCAGATGAAACAAGTATTTTTCTCATAAAATACTTTTCAATTGTAACATTTCAGGAAGTGAGAACTTAATCTTATCTGAGGCTCTGTTGAGTTGACCCTGGTCAAGTATTCCTACCTGGGAATTACTGTTTTTAAGCAGTCATTTCTGTTGTAACAATGTCAGTTCGGAGTCACATGCAGATATGGATACAGAATAGGTAAGTACTTTCAGAACTGAACAAGCCCAGGGCATTAGGTATTTATAGCTACTTGCATCCATTCTGGAAATGAGTCCCACAATCAGATCAGGGAAATCCCATGCCTCTTGACTCGCCTGAATATTGTCAGCAGCTCTCACCTATCCTGGAACTGATCTCCCAAATATGACTTGGAAGATTACAGATTCTGCCCAGCCTTTTCGGGGTCAGCTTCTCACACCTATTTCAGTATGGAGTCCCACAGTTAGAACAGGCAGAGCCCAAACTCAAAAAGAGGCCCATACATTTGCAGTTTAATAGCATTTTCCTCTTCAAACTATAGCCAAACAGGCAAACCACAGATTATTTTCTCTGTGCCTATAAATATCAGTCTCTGCAACATCCCTCATGTTCTGTCACCCATCCTATCTCTGTAAATCCTCTACTTTCTACAAACAGTCATACATTTATGACATCCTCCAAACACAAAATCTGCCCCTAATCCCGAAAAGCCATTCCTCCTCCTGGAGAAGGTCACAGACATACAGACCGATCAAGTTTGTGAATGAGATTAGAGATAATAAGGACATTATAGGTGAAGGGGTTTGAGATAGAGGGCTTGCAGAAGACAAAAGAAAACCTTGTACTGGCACTGCAGGAGAATAATAAGACGAGGTTCTCCTGAAAAGAATATGACTTTTCTTGGAAGATTTCATAGAGAGCATTGCAGTAGCGGGAGGAATTTCAGAGACAGTGAGATTTGAAGTGGCTAATGAAGATTCGAGGTACATAGAGTGTTCGTTTTATCTGGTCGACATTACAGAAATAAGGAGAGCTGGAGGTGTTTCCATAGATAGGGTGGGATTTAGAATGTGGAGGCTGCAGAGATGGGAGCTGTGCAGGTGGTTACAGAATAGGGAGTGCTGTAGGGCCGAGAGGATTTTACACATTGGAGCTTGTCAGCCAACAGGGAACATTGTAGAGACTTGAGGAAGTTGAAGAGATGGGCAGATTTGTCAGGGATGGAGAAAGGTGCACTTAATAACATCAGTGTAATGGCTGGAGGTGGTTATGGAGATCATGAGATTTATGAGGGTGGGAGGGAGTTAGTGACCCTGATGATTGGGTGATGATTGTGTGAGCTGGAGGAAATTGTAAAGATTGGGAATTTTCTATATATCGGAGTAATTACAGACAAAGCTGTCAGGTCTTGAGAATTATTACACAGATAGGGAGTATTTAGTGGAGATTTCAGAGAAAGGAGGTTTATAAAATGGCCTGTATGAGTTACAGAGAGAAGGAGGGGTGCTTTGACTGATAGATATTTCAGAGGTAAAAACGGATCGCACAGGATCAATTATGTTATGAAGACACAGTATAATTAGAGTTGAAGAACTCTTGAGAATCGCACCAATCCACACAGAAATCGTAAGGCAAGAGGGTGTCATTTGACCCATGATGTTTACACCAGCTTTTCATCTGTGTTCATTACAGAGTAGTGATCTCTTGCTTTCTCCCATACCAATACACATTTCTCAAAGTTTGGAAGAAGATTTGTAGCTCAGGTGCTCGTTGTTGTGGTTCTGTTCGCCGAGCTGGGAATTTGTGTTGCAAACGTTTCGTCCCCTGTCTAGTTGACATCCTCAGTGCTTGGGAGCCTCCTGTGAAGCGCTTCTGTGATCTTTCCTCCGGCATTTACACAAGTTTGCATCTGCCGCTTCCGGTTGTCAGTTCCAGCTGTCCGCTGCAGTGGCCGGTATATTGGGTCCAGGTTGATGTGTTTGTTGATAGAATCTGTGGATAAGTGCTATGCCTCTAGGAATTCCCTGGCTATTCTCTGTTTGGCTTGTCCTATAATAGTAGTGTTGTTACAGTCGAAATCATGTTGCTTGTCATCTGAGTGTGTGGCTACTAAGGATAGCTGGCCATGTCGTTTCGTGGCTAGTTGGTGTTCATGGATGCTGATCGTTAGCTGTCTTCCTGTTTGTCCTATGTCGTGTTTTGTGCAGTCCTTGCATGGGAATTTGTACATTACGTTAGTTTTGCTCATGCTGGGTATCAGGTACTTCGTCCTGGTGAGTTGTTGTCTGAGAATGGCTGTTGGTTTGTGTGCTGTTATGATTCAGAGTGGTCGTAGTAGTCTGGCTGTCAGTTCAGAAATGTCCTTGATGTATGGTAGTGTTGCTAGTCCTTTGGGTTGTGGCATGTCCTCGTTCCGTTGTCTTTCCCTTAGGCATCTGTTGATGAAATTGCGGGGGTATCCGTTTTTGGCGAATACATTGTATAGGTGTTCTTCTTCTTCTTTTTGCAGTTCTGGTGTGCCGCAGTGTGTTATGGCCCTTTTGAACAGTGTCTTGATGCAACTTCTTTTGTGTGTGTTGGGGTGGCTGCTTTCGTAGTTCAGGACTTGGTCTGTGTGTGTGGCTTTCCTGTACAGCTTTGTGGTGAATTCTCCGTTCAGTGTTCTGCCACACACGCAGATGACAAGCAACATGAGTTCGACTGGGACAATACTACTATTATAGGACAAGCCAAACAGAGAACAGTCAGGGAAATCCTAGAGGCGTGGCACTCATCCACAGATTCTATCAACAAACACATCGACCTGGACCCAATATACCGGCTACTGCAGCGGACAGCTGGAACTGACAACCGGAAGCGGCAGCGACAAACCTGTATAAATGCCGGAGGAAACATCACAGAAGCGCTTCACAGGAGGATCCCAAGCACTGAGGATGTCACCGAGACAGGGGACGAAACGTCTACAATACAAATTCCCAGCTCGGCGAACAGAAACACAACAATTACACATTTCTTTTAGTCGCAATAATCATCCAATCCCCTCTTGAAAATTTCCATTGAACATCCATTAACAACACATCCTAACTACTCGCCAACTGAAAAGGTTCTTACTTCTATCATAGTTCTCCTATTGTACATAAACTGAAATCTGTGTCCTCTCGTGTTGTTAGTGGGCACAGTTTTATCCAATCTAATCTATTCAGTCTGCCTATGAGTTTGAAAAACTGCATCCGATCTCCTCTTTGCCATCTTCACTTCAGTGAGAACAGTTGCAACAGTCTGATTTCATAACTGATCTTACTCATTCCTGGAAATATTCTTTTAGATCAGTTCTTCATCCTTTCCAATGTGTTCATATCTGTCCGATCATGTGACACAGTTGAAGTCGAATGTGTTTGATGCAAGTTCAACATCACCTCTTTACTCTTGAACTGTCAGTATTTATAAAGACAGGAACACTGTATGCTTTGCCTATGTTTAATGTCCTACAAACTTCAATGATCTTTACACATCCTGTGCTCCTATATGCCTGCCTATTTTATATTGTCTTTTAATGTTCTTGCTAGAAATTTGCATTGTCTCATGTTTCATTGTGCCAAACTTCATCAATCACCTCTCTACTGTTTCTAAGAAGTTGGCAATATAAGTTTAGAGTACTACAACGTTTTCCTCACAGTTTACAATTTCTTTAAGTACCATGTCAACTGTAAACTTTGAATGGGTCCCTGCACAACAGATGTACATCGTTCATACATATCAAAATGAATGAGGTCCCCAAAACTGAATCCTGTGGAACTTCACTGAAAATCTATGTCCAGCCTGAATTAAAAATCTAATGACCCCCGACCATTCCTCTCGATTTCCAGTCAATTTTGTGTCCAAATTGATACAGCCCCTTTTATTCCATGCAAAAATGAATGAATGAATGATTTAATGTCACATATATCGAGGGAAAAACAGTGAAACATGTTTGTTGACTGTGCCACAAAGATATTCTTCATCAATATTGTACCTTTCGAGTGACAGAGTTTTCTCCTCTGTCACTATGACCTGGGTGGGTTCGCCACTTTGGTAAAGACAGATATGAAGTATTCATCTCACAGTCAGCTATTCCCCTTCTTCTGAGTATAAATTCTCTTTCAAGTGTTGGATCAGCCTTACTCCACCTTTTTGCACGCTCCCTTAGAGCGTATGACAACTTTATGTTGGCTTTCCGTTTTCTCATAAATTCCTCCGCTCTACCATCTCTACCCTAAACTTCAGCATTTCTCCTGGTTCACAATAATGTTCTCTATCTGACAGCTATTCAATTGTTCTTCTTCACCTTAACCTTTTGCTCCACTGTCATCGAGGGAGCATTGGGTTTGTTTACCCTGCCTTTCCTGTGTGAGGAAATATTCCTCGAACAGACCCAAGCCATTGAAGGGAGCCCATTGTTCAATTTTTCTTTTTCTTACCAACTTGGTGTTCCGGCCATACCTTCCCAGATTCATTCTTGCCTCAGTGAAGGCAGCTCCCAGTCGATTGATTTTTTCTCAAACTCAGTCAATGCACAGCATTCACTACCATCATCCTGAGCGTTACAATAAAATGTTCATCGTGCCTGAAAATGTTCCCACCTGATACTGGATCCACTTTCCCCACCACTTTTCCAAGGTTCAACAGTACATGGCTCCTTGGGGTGGGCACATACTCCGGCAGTAAGCTCCGCTCCATGCAATCCGTCACAGCCCAGACACGGTCAGTATCCCAGTCTGTATCTGGATAATGCAAGTTTCTCAACACTACAACGTTGCCATCTCTGTATCCTTTTCACTAGTCGGCAGCCCACAGACGGTCCCTCACAGGGTAACCTTATAGTTTTTTTTTACTAAAGCTCCAGCCAAATTCATTCTGAACTTGAAGGCATCAACTTAATCTCAGACTCATTAACTAACACTATCCTGAACCAATACTTCTACACTTCATCCTTTGCTTTCCTTTATATCATTTCTGAATACGTTATACATTGAGCTCCATACATCAGGGAGGATGCATTGGACCTGGAGCCGGTCCAGTGGAAGTTCACAAGAAAACTCCCAGAAATGAAAGGCGTAACAGATGAGGAATGTTTGAGGACTCGGGGACTATCCATGATGGAGTTTAGAAGGACAAGGGGAGATCTGATTGAAACTTACAGAATACTGAATGGCTTGGACAGAGTGAACGTTGGGAAGATGTTTCCATTGACAGGAGAGACGTAACCAAGGGCACAGCCTTCGAGTAAAGGGAAAACCTTTTAGATCGGAGATAAGGGGAAACGTCTTCACCCAGAGAGTGGGGGATCTGTGGAAGTCATTGCCACAGAAGGCTGTGGATGCAAGGTCATTGAGTAGATTTAAAACAAAGATAGAAACGTTCTTGATTGCCAGGGGATCAAAGGGGGAAAGAAAGAAACCAGGCTTGAAAAACCGATCAGTCAAATGTGAATGGTGGAGCAGACTTGATGGACACAGTGACATTCTTGATACCATGATCCTGGAATTACATTGACAGTCACAGAAACACTGACACCTTCTTCAATTTCCTGACTGCTCTGTGACTATCGCCCCTCCTTCCTTCTCCCTCCCCTTCTGTACAGTCAGGCTGCTTGTGGTACCACAGACATGGGTCTGATTGCATTCCTCTGAGCAGCCCGCATCTTCATCAGCTTCCAAACTGGGAAACGTAATGGGGAAGGAGCCTCACCTCCCCTCCACCACCAGGGTAATCCTGTATTCCCTGACCGTATCTATTGACTGATCACCCATACCCTTCCTTGTTACAGGCCGTTATGACAGCAGTGTGATCCCCTCCCTTGAAGTGTTATCCACCTAACTCTCAGATTCCTAGATGTCTCACAGAATCTCCAGTCATTAACTGAGCTGCAGGACCCAGTGTTCACCAGCAGGGGCTATGACTTCCCAATGTAACAGAAAACGTTTCCCATTTGACCAACCTGCACTACCACAACATAAGCAGAAACGTGTTTAGTCTTACTCAATGAATTATGTTGGATAAAGTTAACATCAGAGGCATACGTTTCACATGCATTCCCTCATCGGTCTGTAGCTGACTGAGATTCTTTATTATCCTGATTCAGACTTTCAATTATTACTGATATTTCAGCCTTCAGCCCTAATTCCATGAAAGAAAATGCCATTTTGCAGGAAGTTACAGCAAGTAACAATTTAATATCAGCAAATGAAATTTCATTTTCTTCTGTGAAGACCTCACATCTCTGTTACTCCCAGATACGTATAATCCACCAGCTCCCACTCCGCTCTGCTCTCTCAGAGTGTCACCGTCTCTGTGACTCCCAGTATGACTAGGCCACGATCCTCAGTACTGATTTATTTCCTCACACTTTGGTGCCTCTAATTCCCAGGTGTGAGTGAGCCTCAAGCTCCTTCTCAAATTTTCTCCATCACACGGTCACTCCCTGTGTGACTCCGTGCTGATTTTCAGCCTCCTGCTCTGCTGTTTGTCCAACTCCAAGTCCCAGTCGGCATCAATCCTCGCTGCTGATTTATATTCTCCCACTCTGTGTTGCTCGCTCTCAGGTTCTCTCCCTTTGTGACTCCCAGGTAATTGTACTCCTCAAGCCTGAGCTGAGATTTATAATATCCCATTCCGCACTGCTCCCTCACAGCATTGCCGTTGTGCCTGGAAGACAGTGAAAAAGAGGAGGATTAGAAGGGTCAGAGATTGTTGCAGTAATTGAGCGAGCTGTAGGGGATGGAACAGGCTATCTGGAGAAGTAGGCTGACGTGCAGTGCGTAAACAGGTTACTGGAAGATACAGGGAGAATTGCAGGAACTGAATAAGGCAAATGAAATAGAGAGTTTATGGTTCGTTTTTGACGGAGCTTTGTCGAGTCTATGGGATTTTTTGTGAACTGCTTATAGAGATAGAAAGACTTCAACGAATGCAAATTGACAGCTAGGAAGCGTTTTAAGGTACTGGACACTGCTGGATGTTACAGAGTTAGAAGACTTATAATAACTGGGGGGATATAGATCATTGGAGCACTGGTGGTATTCAAGGACCCTCAGGAAAAAAGGAGGTGCAGAGAACGGGAGCATTCCGAAATGGTGTGATTGTAGGGGCTGGACGAGGTGAGGTGGATAAGGAGGGTGAAAAGTGTGAATTAAACACATCCAGCCACTGTAATTCATAGAGATTTAAGGAGGGGAACCTGTGTTGTAATTTGTAACAGTGATATAGAGGGATACAGATACTGAAAGTTTACAAATTTAAAAAGGAAGAGTTGAATGCTGATCAGAAGTTTAAATAGGAATAAAAACAATTTGCAAGATCAGCAGCGCAGACGACAATGGAGGAGGTGAGATATTGTGAGGAACTATAAGAGTTGTACGTAGAGGAGTATGTCACCCATAAAGGGAGAGCTGCATTGTCTGTACGCAGTTACAGTGGCACATGTGGGATATGTTACAGACATGAGGAGTGCTGGAGCGCCTGCTGGAGGGTACACAGATAACAACAGTTCCAACTGCTGGTGAAGTCACTGAAGAAGACAGCTCACCACCATCTTCTCAGGGACAACTCAAAATCAAATTAAAAAAATGCTGACTCAGCCAACAATGCACATGTCCATGAATGATTGAGGAAGGAATTTGTAGAAAAATCAACAAGCAGCACTGAGGTCACTCAGGAAGGCGCTTTCAGCAGCCCTTCACAGACCCAGAACCACTATTCCTTGGAAGTAGAGGAGCTGCAGGTGCACGGGATCACCAGCATTTCCAAGGTGCCCTTCAAGTCACATTCCATCCTCACAGTAATGTGTCTGTCCCTACACCCAAAGGAGTGCAATGGGTCAGAAAGATCGTTGACCACCACCTTCTCCAGGGAATTACAGATGGGAAGGTAATGATGGCCGAGCAAGTGATGACCACGGTCCATCATTGAATTGTAAAAAAGGGAAATTCACAGACTGTTCATGTTCTCTTTGCTTCCTCCATACATTCCATATTCCCAGCTAATTTTGTGTCACCAACAAATGTGAAACATTAGATTTTGTCCGACCATCAAATCCATTTGAATTTAGTTGTATGTCAAGCACTAATCCATTTTCTTCCACTTAATTTTCTGTCTATTAAAGAATTCCCAATCTATGCCAGTACATTCCCTCCAATCCCACATGTGCCAATTTTGCTTATCTACCTCTTCAGTGGGACCTTGTTAAAAAGTTTCTGAAAATCCCAATAAACAATTCATCCCTTTTATCTACTCTTCTTTCTACAGCCAGACAGGAAAACAGAGCCAGCCGTGTTTATGGAATGACATCTCGCTTTCAGAACAACATGCTGGCACTGTCAGAAGACAGAGAGCAGATATAAAGGAGTCAGCCAGTGACAAGTGGAGTTCCACAGGGGTAAGCGTTGGGACCACACTGAACGTGCTGCACATTAACAGTCTGGAAAAAGGATGTGAGGGGGTACGGGAAACAGATTTCTCAGAAAGATCCCAGAGATGAAATGCTTGTCACATGAGGAGCAGTTTGAGATTCTGGGTCTACACTCGATGAAGTTTAGGCAGCGGTGGCAGAATCTGATTCAAACGTATAGAATACTGAGGGACCTGGATAGAGTGGACGTGGGGAAGATGGTTCCATGATTTGAAGAGACTCGGGCCCAAAGAGAGACCTTCAGAGTGAAGGGACGCCCCTTTAGAATGGAGATGCAGGGACAGGGTTCAGGTGGAAGAAGCTTTCCAAATCCAACGAGAAAAGGGGTGAAGCATCGGAACAGTACGGAATGGGGCTGAAGACAACCAGAAAGGAACAGGATAGGGCAGAGTTTAACTAATACTGTACATAAGAGAATTAGGCTGTGACAGGAAATTCTGGGAAAAAGTCAATAACAATGTTCCTTCTTTGGAATGGACAAAGTATCTTCAATAAGGTAGATGGACTTGTGACACACAGATAAATAAGATTTGGTCACCAAAATAATTGGAGAAACAAAAGGTGGAACATAAATATTCAATTCCACACATCCTTGAGGGGTCTCAGGCAGAACGAGAGTACAGGATGGGTAACCCTGACAGTAATGGGTAACAAAGGGATTACAGAGAAAGCATTTGGTCTCCGATTATGCAGCTGAAACAGCCTGAATGCAAATTCTAGGCAACGCGTGACAAAAACACAAGCAGGAGAATGTTTTTTTAGGATGTCTGACAACATTTCATTGCTCAACACTGTTGCATGTTCGAATGAATTCCTGTGTAATGCAAAGGCACTGTGATAATTTTGGGAGACTTCAATATTTGGAATGTTTTTGTCAGTGTTTCTTTGAACAACATATTGTGCAAATGACCAGGGATGTGACTATCTCAGATCGACCGTTGGGTGATGATGCTGAGTGAAGGAGTAATGTCACAATGATATATCCTCTGGGAAATTGTAGTATAGTAGAATTCAGCGAGATGGTGGATTTTTAAAGTGACCATAAAGCACACACTACAATCACAACCAAAACCATTTATATGAGTTTGAGAGGAGAATTGACCAAGGTAAACAGGGGAAACCGTGAAATGTGTGGCTGTAAATGGACAGTGGAAAACATTTACAGTCATAGAGATGCACAGCACAGAAAGAGATCCTTCGGTCCAACTCATCCACACCACCCATATATCCTATCATAATCTCGTTTTATTTGCCAGCACTTGGCCCAAATCCCTCTCAATCCTTCCTGTTCGTATACCCAACCGGATGCCTTTTAAATGCAGTAATTGTACCATCCTCCACCACTTCCTCTAGCAGTTCATTCCGTACCCACATCACCCTCTGCCGGTAAAAGTTGTCCCTTATGTTCCTTTCATATCTTTCCTTTCTCACCCTGAACCTCGGCTGTCTGGTTCTGGACTCCACTAACTCAGGGAAAAGATCTTTGTTTAACCTATCCATACCTCTCTTATAAACCTCTGTATGGTCTCCCTTCAGCCTCAAATAGCCCCAGCCCATTCAACCTCTCCCTGTAGCTCGAATCCTCCAATCCTGGCAACATCCCTGTAAATCCTTTCTGAAACCTTTCAATTTACACAACATCCTTCGATCAGAAGGAGACAGGAACTGCATGCAATATTCCAAAAGTGGCTTATGCAATGTCCTGTACAGCCAGAACATGACCTCCCAACTCCTCTACTCAATGCTCTGATCAGTAAACGCAAGCATACCAAACACCTCCTTCACTCTTCTATCTACCTGCAACTCCACTTTCAAGGAGCTATGAACCTGCATTCCAAAGTTTCTTTGTTGAGCAACACTCCCCAGGAACATACCATTAAGTGCGTAAGTCCTGCTGCGATTCGCTTTCCCAAAATGCAGCACCTCACATTTATCTAAATTAATCTCCATCTGCCACACCTCAGACCATTAGCCCATCTGATCCAGATCCCATTGTAATCTGAGGTAACATTCTTCGCTATCCACAACACCTCCAATTTTGGTGTCATCTGCAAACTTACTAACTACACCTCCTATATTCACATCCAAATCATTCATATAAATAACAAAAATATTGGATCCAGCACCGAATCCTTGTGGCATTCCACTGGTCACAGGCCTCCAGTCTGAAAAATAACCCTCCACCACCACCCTCTGTCTTCTACATTTGAGCCAGTTCTGTATCCAAATGGCTGGTTTTCCCTGTATTCCATGATATTTAACCTTGCTCACCAATCTCCCATGTGGAAACTTTGCGAACACCTTATTGAAGTCCATATCACTCACATGTACCACTCTGCCCTCATCAATCCTTTTTGTTACTTCTTTAAAAACCACAATCAATTTCCTGAGACATGATTTCCCACGCACAAAGCAATGCTGACTATCCCAAATTAGAAACTCCCTTTCCAAATACATACAATCCTTGTCCCTCATGATTCCCTCCTTCAACGTGCCCATCACTGACGTCAGGCGAACCGGCCTGTAGTTCCCTAGCTTATCCTTACCATCTTGCTTAAATAGTGGCACCACGTCAGCCAACCTCCAGTCTTCTGGTACCTCACCTTTGACTATCGATGATACAACTATTTCAGCACGGGGCACAGCAATCACTTCCCTAGCTTCTGACAGAGTTCGAGGGTACAACTGAGCAGGTCCTGGTAAGGCCCTAGGGAGTGTTGCTGAACCAAGAGACCTTGGAATGCAGGTTCATAGCTCCTTGAAAGTGGAGCCACAGGTAGATAGGATAGTGAAGAAGGCGTTTGGTATGCTTTCCTTTATTGATCAGCGTACTGAGTACATGAGTTGGGAGGTCATGTTGCGACTTTACGAGACATTGGTTAGGCTTTTGGAATATTGCATTCAATTCTGGTATCCTTGCTATCAGAAAGATGTTGTGAAACTTGAAAGAGTTCAGAAAAGATTTACAAGGATGTTGCCAGGGTTGGAGGATTTGAGCTATCGGGAGAGACTGAAAAGGCGGGGGCTGGTTTCCCTGGAGCGTCGGAGGCTGAGGGGTGACCTTATGTAGGTTTACAAAATTATGAGGGGCGTGAACAGGATAAATAAACAAAGTCTTTTCCCTAGGGTCGGGGAGTTCAGAACTAGATGGAATGGGTTTAGGGTGAGAGGAGAAAGATATAAAAGAGACCTAAGGGGCAACGTTTTCAAACAGAAGGTGGTACGTGTATGGAATGAACTGCTAGAGGAACTGATGGAGGCTGGTACAATTGCAACATTTAATAGGCATTTGGATGAATATATGAATATGAAGGGTCTGGATGGATATGGGCCGGGTGCTGGCAGGTGGGATATCTGCTCGGCATGGACGGGTTGGACCGAATGGCCTTTTTCCATGCTGTACATCTCTATGATTCTAAGACCTGATAAGGTCCTGGTGATTTATTCACCTTTATGCGTTTCAAGACATCCAGCATCTCCTCCTCCGTAATATGGATATTTTGAGGGTTGACACCATCTATTTCCCTACATAGAACATAGAACATTACAGAGCAGTACAGGCCCTTCGGCCCTCGATGTTGCGCCACCCTGTCATGCTAATCTGAAGCCCATCCCACCTTCACTATTCCATGTATATCCATATGCCTGTCCAATGTCGACTTAAATGCACTTATACTTGGCGAATCTCAACCGTTGCAGGCAAAGCATTCCACACCGTCACTACTCTCTGAGTAAAGAAACTAGCTCTGACATCTGTCATATACCTATCTCCCCTCACTTTAAAGTTGTGTCCCCTCGTGTTTGCCGTTCCCATACTTGGAAAAAGGCCCTCCCTGTCCACCCTATCTAACCCTCGGATTATCTTGTATGTCTCTATTAAGTCACCTCTCAACCTTCTTCTCTCTAACGAGAACAGCATCAAGACCCTCAGCCTTTCCACGTAAGACATTCTTTCCATACCAGGCAACATCCTGGTAAATCTCCTCTGCACCCTTTCCAAAGCTTCCACATCCTTCTGATAATGCGGTGACCAGAATTGTAAAAAATACTCCAAGTGTGGCCGTACCAGAGCTTTATACAGCTGTAGCATAACCTCCTGGTTCCGGAACTCAATCCCTCTATTAATAAAGGCCAAAACACTGTATGCCTTCTTAACAACCCTGTCAATCTGGGTGGCAACTTTCAGGGATCTGTGCACATGGACACCGAGATCTCTCTGCTCATCTGCACTCCCAAGAATCTTACCATTAGCTCAGTACTTTGCATTCTGATTACTCCATTCAATGCGTATCACCTCACACTTGTCCGCATTAAACTCCACTTGCCATCTCTCAGCCAACTCTCCATCCTATCTATGTCTCTCTGCAACCTACTACATCCTTCGTCACTATCCACAACTCCACCTACCTTAGTGTCATCCACTATCCACAACTCCACCTACCCTTCTAAGCCCTCATCCAAGTAATTTATAAAAATGACGAACAGCAGTGGACCCAACACCGACCCTTGCGGTACGCCGCTCATAACTGGACACCAAGATGAACATGTTCCATCAACTACAACCCTCTGTTTTCTTTCAGCAAGCCAATTACTGATCCAAACTGCTATGTCTCCCACAATCCCATTCCTCTGCATTTTGTATAATAGCCTACTGTGGCGATCCTTATCGAACGCCTTGCTGAAATCCATTTCCACCACATCAACCAATTTACTCTCAACTACCTGTTTGGTCGTGTTGTCAAAAAGTCAATAAGATTCGTTAGCCACGACCTCCCCTTCGCAAAACCGTGCTAACTGTCCCTGATCAGATGATTCTTTTCGAGATGGTTATAAATTCTATCTCTTATAACCTTTTCCAACACTTTACCAACAACTGAAGTGAGACTTACTGGTCTGTAATTACCAGGGTTGTCTGATTTTTAAACAAGGGAACCACATTTGCTATCCTCCAGTCCTCAGGCACTATTCCTGTAGACAATGATGATTTGAAGATCAATGCCAAAGGCTCGGCAATCTCTTCCCTTGCTTCCCAGAGGATCCTAGGATAGAACCCATCCGGCCCAAGGGACTTGTCTATTTTCACACTCTGCAGTACTTCTATACTTCTTCCTTGTGAATCTCTTCTCGTCTATATGCAAGTATCTCTGTATCTTCCTCGCCAACATTTTCATTTTCTATAGTGAACACTGTCGAAAAATATTTATTTAGTGCTTTCCCTATCTCCTCTGACTCCATACACAACTTCCCACTATTATCCTTGATTGGCCTTAATGTAACCCTTGTCATTCTTTTATTCCTGACATACCTATGGAAAGCCGTAGATGTTAACCATGATCATATCTGCCAACAACTTCTCATGTCTCCTCCTGGCTCTTCTGAGCTCTCTTTTTAGGTCTTTCCTGACTTCCTTGTATCCCTCAAGCGCACTAACTGAGCTTTCACATTTTGTCCTTACATAAGCCTTCTTCTTCTTGACCAGGGATTCCAGTTCCTTCGTAAACCACAGCTCACGCGTTCTCTACCTTCCTCCCTGTCTGACAGGTACATACTTCGCGAGGACACAAAGGAACTTTTCCTTGAGTCGGCTCAACATTTTTAATGTGTTCATCCCTGCAATTTCCTTCCCCATTCTACAGTTGCTAAATCTTTCCTAATTGCATTGTAATTTCCATTCCCTAAGCTGTAAGTCCTGCTCAGTGGAGCACACCTATCCCTTTCCATTACGAAAGTAAACCTGACAGAATTGTGATCACTATCTCCAAAGTGCTCACCTACTTCCAAACCTAACACCTGACCAGGCTCGTTACCCAGTACTAAATCTAAAGTGGCTTCGTCCCTTGTAGGCTTGTCTGCATACTGGGTCAGGAAGCCCTCCTGCATACACTGGACAGAAACTGACCCATCTATACTACTCGTACTGTAGTGATCCCAGTCAATATTTGGATAGTTGAAGTCCCCCATGACAACTACCCTGCCTATCTCACTCCTATCAAAAATCATCTTCTCCATCCTTTCGTCTACATCTCTGGGACAATTCGGAGGCGTATAGAAAACTCCCAGCATGGTGACTTCTCCTTTCCTGTTTCTAACCTCAGCCCATACTACCCCAGTTCACGAGTCCCCAATGAATTTTCCTACAACTGTAATATTGTCCCTGATTAACAATGCCACACCTCCCCCCTCTTTTACCATCTTCTCTGTTCTTACTGAAACATCTGAATCCCGGAACGTGCAACAGCCATTCCTGTCCCTGATCTATTGATTTCTCTGTAATGGCCACAGGTACCAACACACGCTGCCAGTTCACTCACTTTATTTCGGATGCTGCTCGCGTTGAAGTACAGGTTCTATCCAGGTTCTCGCTTGCCAGTGTCAGACACTTGATTTTGGAACTCCCTCTTCTCATCCTCTTCTGTACCTGCCTACAAATTTGGTTCCCATCCCCCTGCTGTATTAGTTTAAATCCACTTAATATCTTTAGCGAATTCCCCACCCAGGACATTAGTACCCCTCTGGTTTAGATGAACACCATCCTGCTTGTAGAGGTCCCAGAAAGAGCTCCAATTATACAAAAACCCAAAACCCTCCCTCCTGCACCATCCCTGTAGCCACATTCTATATCTTCCATGTCCTCCTCATAGTCAACACCGATGTACAATACTTGTTTAGCATCTGCCCCATCTCCTGCAGCTCCACGTGCAGGCTGCCTTGCTGATCTTCAAGGGGCCCTATTCTCTCCCTAGTTCCCATTTTGTCCTTTAACTTCTTATAAATATCCTTTGGATTCCCCTTAACAATATTTGTCCAAATTATCTCGTGCCCCCTTTTCGCCCTCCTGATTTCCCGCTTTACTATACTCCTACTGCCTTTATACTCTTCTGAAGATTCACACTGTCTTCTGAGATATGGTTACTGTTTTTTTATTCACTGAAACCTCAATTTCTTTCCATATCCAGTATTTTGTACACCTATCGGCCTTTCCTTTCACTGTACACTGTCTCTGGACTGTCGTTTTCATTTTTACAGGCTTCCCAATTTCCAGTGATAAATGTTTCATTCTCTCAAAATGGAAACTCCCCAATTCCTGCATCGCGTGAAACTGCCGCTTGAAAATGGTGACAAAATAAGGAACTTTCCAAAGGAAGGCTTCGATGAGGTGAGCTCTGCTCAGTAACGTAGATCTGGAGGTTACCAGATGGACGGAGAGTGCTTTCTACCAGAGCAGCACCAGGTCAGTTTCAGGCACAAAGACAGAATGAGCAAATAGATTCACATCTGATCTCATATCTCCCAGCCTGGGAACCTGAAGCTGTACACAGCCATTCTGGAAGAGTTATGCAGATATCAGGAGTATTGATGTGGCAAATAGAGGTTTCAGCAATTTTGAGGGAAGATACTAATAAAGGAGGTTACAGAGGTAAGGAGGATTGTCGTGACTTGAAGAGGTTTCCCAGTATACGAGTGTTGGAGGGATTGGAACAAGTTCCCAAGATAGGGAGGGATTATGATTGAAGGATTCCGCAAAAAAACCTTTACAGAGAGAAAGGCAGGATTCTTGACAGTGTGGAGGAACAGAAGAATCTTGGGGACCACGTCCATTGATCCCTCAAAGGTGGTACTCAAGCTGATAGCCTTGTTCAGAAGGCATGAGATGTGTTGGCTTTCGTTAGCAGGCGGACTGAATTTAAGAGCTATAGAACATAGAACATAGAAGAATACAGGGCAGTACAGGCCCTTTGGCCCTCGATGTTGCGCCGATCCAAGCCCACCTAACCTACACTAGCCCACTATCCTCCATATGCCTATCCAATGCCCACTTAAATGCCCATAAAGAGGGAGAGTCCACCACTGCTACTGACAGGGCATTCCATGAACTCACGACTCGCTGAGTAAAGAACCTACTCCTAACATCTGTCCTATACCTACCATCCCTTAAGTTAAAGCTATGCCCCCTCGTAATAGCTGACTCCAAACCTGGATAAAGGTTCTCACGGTCAACCCTATCTAAACCCCTAATCATCTTGTACACCTCTATCAAGTCACCCCTAAATCTTCTTTTCTCCAATGAAAACAACCCCAAGTGCCTCAGCCTTTCCTCATACGATCTTCCTACCATACCAGGCAACATCCTGGTAAACCTCCTCTGCACCCGTTCCAGTGCCTCCACATCCTTCCTATGGTATGGCGACCAATACAGCACACAATACTCCAGATGCGGCCGCACCAGAGTCTTATACAACTGCAACATGACCTCAGGACTCCGGAACTCAATTCCTCTACCAATAAAAGCCAGCACGTCATATGCCTTCTTCACCGCACTATTTACCTGGGTGGCAACTTTCAAAGATCTGTGTACATGGACACCAAGATCCCTCTGCTCATCCACTCTACCAAGTATCCGACCATTAGCCCAGTACCCCATATTTTTGTTACTCTTACCAAAGTGAATCACCTCAAAATTAGCTACATTGAACTCCATTTGCCACCTTTCTGCCCAGCTCTGCAGCTTATCTATATCCCGCTGTAACCTGCCACATCCTTCCTCACTGTCAACAACTCCTCCGACTTTCGTATCATCAGCAAACTTGCTCACCCAACCTTCTAGCCCCTCCTCCAGGTCATTTATAAAAATGACAAACAGCATAAATTGAAGTTGATCGGAGGACAATTTTCGGAGATGTCAGAGGTGGTTTCTTTACACATCGTGTACCGGCGTGCGTGGAATGCACTGCCAACAGTGGTAGCAGAGTCCGATATATTAGTGACATTTAAGCAATTCTTAGATAGGCAAATGGATGATAGTAAAATGTTGGGTCTGTAGGATAAAATGTCCGCACAACATTGAGGGCCGAATGGCATGTGCTGTGCTGCACTGTTCTACGTTCTGAATAGGGAGGGTCACAATGGCACATGAGGTTTCATAAAGCTGGAGAGATGGGATCTGAATGATGAGACATAAATAGGAAGGGTTGCGAGGATTGTCGAGGGTAACAGAGACAGCAATGGTCTGATCTGGAGCAGACGACCCAGACTGGGAGGGGTGTGAGGACGGGAGGTAGTTCACAGGGAGCGAGGGCAATAGAGCCACAGGAGGTTATAGAGCTATAGGGCCTGAAGGAGTTCATGGAGATGGGGAGATTGGGAGGGATGAAGCAGTTTACAGGGAGAAGGATGTTGGTAGGATGGGATGGTTTACACAGACAGGAGTGTTTTGGTGAAGGGAGCATAATGTGGAAACCAAGATGGTTTTATAGATTAGAAGAGCACACAGATATATGGAGGGCAGTCGTGACTAAATGTGTTTATAGTTATAGAACGTCGAAGGTTCTGCAGGTTATTTAGATAAAGAGGGTGTGGAGTCGGACATTTATACCAGGAGATAGGGCAGCCATTTTGGTTGGAGACAGTTTCACAGATAAGGAAGCATTAGTAACCTCCTGCAGTTTAGTCAAAGTGGGAAGATTTGTAGGGGAACGTGGCATTTAAATAGTTAGGGGTGTAAAGTCTGGAGAATGTTATGGAGATGATTAGGTGGATGGAGAGACTGGGGGAGCTTGCATTGATAGGGTGGGAGATAGCCACGGGAGGATGTTACACCGGTAGTGAGTCTTTTCGGAACTGGATCAGGAGAGTAACAGACATTGGAGTGAGTTCGACAGATCCTGACTGCAGCAGGGAACTGAGAGGATTGCAGGGTCTCCACAGATTGATCGTGTCTTTCGGACTGGAAGAAGATATGGATTGATTAAACTCAATGTATGCTGTTTTCTTTTTCCTGAACAGAGCCTCAATAACCCTCAGCAGACAGGGATCCCTAAACCTGCCAGCTTTTCCCTTCACTCTAACAGGAAAATACTGGCCCTGGATTCTTGAGATCACACTTTTAAAACCCTCCCGTTTACCATTCATTCCTTTTCCTTCAAACAGACTCACCCAATCGATGGTAATCATGATGTGGAGGAGCCGGTGTTGGACTGGGGTGGACAATGTTAAAAATCACACAACATCAGCTTACAGTCCAGCAGGTTTATTTGGATGCACTAGGTTTCAGAGCACTGCTTCATCAGGTGGTTGCGCAGCACAGTCATAAGGCAGAGAATTTATAACAACAGGCTAGCAGTGTCTTGAAATGTAATATCAAACAAATTTAGTTTCTGCCTTTCATCTTTTAGGATTAGCACCTGCGCTTCGAAAGCTGGTGCCTTGAAATAAACCTGTTGGAATATAACTTGGTGTTCTGAGATTTTTAATTCACCCAATCCTGCCTAAAGACCCCAAACCTAGCTCTGCCTCAGCTTCATCTGTGGAACTGTCTGATCTTTTCCCTTAACTATGTTAAAACGAAGACATTTGTGGTCACTGGACCCAAAGTGCTCTCTGACCGACACTTCAGTCACTTTCCAGACCTTGTTTTCCGAAGGGAGGTCCAGTGTTGCACCCGGCTGAATAGAGTTCGGCTTTCTTCGCGTTATATATTGGTTTAGGAAAATTTGTTGGACACATTTGACAAATTGTCCTCCGTACAGGCCTTTTACTCTGTGAGTGGCCCAGTCCATCCAGGGGAAGTTAACATCTCCAACCAATACTACATTATTATTTCTATAGGTACCTGAAATCTCTCTACACATCTGTTCCTCTACTATCCGTTGGCTCTTTGGGAATCTAGAACACTGTCCCAACAGAGTCCATCCCCTTTTTGCTTCTAACTTCTAACCATATGGCCTCATTTGATGATCCCTTAAGAGTATCCCTTCTAAACACTGGTGTTCTGCACTCCCTTATCAAACGTGCAACTCTCCCATCTCACTCACTCTGTCAGACCTGTAGCTTCTGTATCCTGGAACAGTAAGCTGTCAGTCCTGCCATTCTCTCAGCCATGTTTCTGTTATGGCTATAATATCCCAGTCCCCAGAGCCAATCCATGCTCTGAGATCGTCTGGCTTACCAGTCAGGCCTCGTGTGTTGAAATAAATGCGCGTTCAAACCAGTAGTCTTTTCCCTCCCTTGACTGTGCCACAGGATATCCAGAATAGGAAACTTGTTCTCGGTGGCTGACATAATTTTCTCTTGACTGGCCGATGGTACCTCTCTTACTCAGAGTCCCTGCCAACCTAGTTTAAACCCTCCCCAGGTAACACTAACAAATCTCCCTCGCAGTGATCCTGGTATCCCTCTGGTTTAAGTCAAACCTGTTCCCCCTTGTACAGGTCACCTCTACCCCATAAGAGATCTCAATGATCCAAATATTACCCCCTCCCCCTGCTCCTCAGCCACACATCGATCTGGCCTATCTTTCGATTTCAATCCTTAACGTTGCAGATGGCATTGGGAATAATCTGTAGATCACTTACCTTGAGTTCATCCTTTTAAATCTCTAACCTAACTCCTGATACTCATTTCACAGGACCACATCCCTTTGTCTACCTCTGTCATGTGGACCGATGTGCACAATAACCAATGGCTACTAATACTCCCCTTCAGAAGGTACAGTAACGACTCAGAGACATCCTTGACCCTGGTATCCGGGAGGCAGCACACCATCCTGGGGTCTCTTCTGCAGCCACACAGTCTCCAGTCTGTCCCCCTCAGAACTGAGTCTCCTATCAGTATCACTATAAATAGAGAGGATCTGGCAAACTGGCAAACAGAGACTGGGAGGACTACCTGCAATTGAGTCTGTATAAGGGGAGTGGGAGTAAGTTTAAGTGATACAGAGAAAATTCAGGACCAGTGTGTTCCTGACAAGGGAATAGTAAAGGCAAAAAGTCCAGCGAATACTGATAAAGCGATATCATGAGATTGATAAAGAAAATACAGTGTAATAAAACCAGGCGAAGCCATCCAAAAGTATAGGAGTGCAGGGGAGTCCTTAGAAATGAGGGACAAAAAATGGCCATAAAATATCCTTGTCAAAAACTATTAAGGAAATGTCACAAGGTACTTAATCAGTATAGTTAGAATAAGAGGATTACTGAGGAAAGAGCAAGACCTATGAGAAACCAAAGGGACAATCAGTGCATGGAGCCAGAGGAAGTAGATGAGGTCTGCAACGAATACTTCCCATCTGTATTCACACAGGAGGAAGACATTGTATCTGGGGATTTCAGGTGGGATGGTGAGGCCCTAGAACATGTTAAGATCAATAAGGGGGAGGAATTAAATGTTTTCACAGGCATAAAGGTGGGGAAATCCCCAGTACCCAATAAAATGTATCCTACGTTGCTATTGGAGGTAAGGGAGGAGATTGCCGGGTCCCTGGGGCATATATTTAACACTTTGTTGGCCACAGGTGAAGTGCCGAATGGCTGGAGGATCGCTAATTTGGTTCCTTTGTTCAAGAAGGGCAGCAGGGATAGGCCAGGTATTTACAGAGCAGATAGTCTCTCAGCAATGGGAGCGAAATTATTGGAAACAATTCTGTGGATGAATCAGCACTTGCAAAAATAAGAATCAACTCGGATAGAGGAAGATACTGTCTGAGAAATTCAGTGGAGGTTTTTGAAATGGTGTCTAAAAATATTGAGGAGGGCAGTGCAGATGATGTGGTTTATATGGAGTTGGGTAAGGCTTTTGACAAGGTCCCACATGGAAGGCTGGTCCAGAGGGAAAGAGACCATAGGATCCAAGGCAAGTTGGTAAATTGGATCCACAATTGGTGGATGAATTTGTTAGTGTTTGAAATTCTTTCACCAGCGGCTGTACCACAGGGATCGGTGCAGGAGCCATTCCTGGTAATTATGTACATTAACAACTCGGATGCGAAAGCAGAAGAAAGCATTAGTAGGTTTGCAGATGACACGAAAGGTGAGGGTATTGTCCACAGTGAAGGGGATGGACCCAGTCTACAGTCCGATGTCAATCATATGATAATCTGAGCAGAGTTTAGTAGTGATCTAAGTGAGGTAATACCCGGTGGGAGGAATGATAAGCGAAGGACAGACATAATGAACGGTAGGTCCTTGCTGAGTTCTGAGGAGCACAGGGACCTTGGTGAACATGTCCATAGATCCCTCGAGGTGTCAGCACAGGGAGACAGAGTGGGGAATGGACCTGATCTGGGGGTGAGATGGGGACCAACACGCTGGTGGGGCAAATTGCTGGCGCGGTTTGAGAGGATATAAAAAAGTCTGGCAGGGTGTTGGACCTTAAACTGTCAGAAAGTTTGAATCTGGTACACAAGTTAAAGAGAGCAATTTCAACAGAAAATGCAGACAAGAACATAACAGGGAATAGGGAAAACCTTTTGATTAAACTGCATGTATTTCAATGCGAGGGCCCTGACAGCTAAGGAAGAGGAACTCAGGGGATGGACGGGAACATGGCACTGGGAGATTATAGTTATTACAGAAACACAGCTGAAGGAGGGGCAGGACGAGCAAATCATCGTTTCAAGATAGAGACACCACAGGAAGCATCGAACGGGTCGCGAGAAAGGAAGGACGCGTGGTGGTGGGATTTGATTGCATGAAACATCACAGCAATACTTGGCGAAGACATTCCTGTGGGATCGCCCACTGTGTTAGTGGAACTGTGAAATAAGAATGGGTCATCACTTTGATACGAGTGTACTGTCCCTGAATAATCCGTGGTAGACTGAGGAACAAATATGTCGGGAGATCTCAAAGATCAATCATAATAATAAGACTGTTATGGTAGGGGGTTTTAAACGTTCCAAACCTAGATTGGCATTGCCATATTCAATATTAGGAAGGGAGAAAATTGGTAATTGCGTTCCAGAAAACTCCCAAACAGTACGTAAATGGCCCAACTGGAGAAAGGTGCAAAACCTGACCTCTCCATGGGAAACACGGTAGGGAAAGGGACTGAGGTGTTCGTGGGAAAGCATTTTGCCAAAGTGACCACAATTCTATTAGTTCGAAAACAGCGATGGAAAAGGACAGACCTGGTCCAAAAGTTCAAGTTATAAAATGGGGCCAGCCAAATCTTGATCGTATCAGCCAGGAACTTTCAAAAGGTGATTGGGGAGTCTATTTGCAGGGAAAGGGAAGTCTGACAAGTGAGAATAGTTTAAAAGTGCGATAAATTGAGCGACCAGCCTCCAACTTGTTCCTGTTTGTGTGCAGGTCAATGCTGACAGCATTCGGAAACACTGGCTGTCTGTTGAGGGTCTGGTCAAGGAAAAGGGGGACATGTCAGGCATAGCCAGCTGGATCAAAGGAATCCCTGAGGATCACAGTAGGAATACACTTTGGGTAGAAATCAGGAATACAGAAAGGGTACATGAAATAGCCTCAGCAGAGAAGAATAAGGAGAATCCAAAAGTGATTGTATAAATATATTGAGTAAAAGAGTAACTCGAGACAAAATAAGGACCCTTATAGATCAATGAGGCTATCGATGTGTTGAACTGCAGGATATGACTAAGACCATAAACACATTTTGCACTCCAGAACGTACTGTGAACAAAGATTGGGCAACTCAGGGACCAAGAGTAATATCTCAGCCCACAACTGGAGTACACTGCAAATCCAGTCTTCCTGCTCTCAGAAGGATATTGTGAAACTTGAAAGGGCTCAGAAAAGATTCACAAGCTGTTGCCAGGGTTGTTGCTGAATAAGCTGGGATTATTTTCCTTGGAGCATCGGAGACTGAGAGGTGACCGTACAGAGGTTTATATAAATGTGAGGTGCGTGGATTGGGTAAACATTCAAGGTCTTTTCCCATGGGTTTAGGAATCCAAAATTAGAGGGCATAGTTTAAAGGTTAGAGGGGAAATGTTTAAAAGGGACCGAAGGGACAGCTTTTTCATGCACAAGGTGATGAAAACGAGCGTGGTATGGAACGAGCTGCGGGAGAAAGTAACAGAGACTGATGCTAATGACAACGTTTGAAAGGTATCTGGATGGGTGTATGAATAGTCAGGGTTTAGCGGTATATGGGTCAAATTATGGTAAATGGGATGGATTTGTTTAGATCTTCTGGTCAGGCTGAACAGGTTGGGGACTGAAGGGTCTGTTTCCATACTTCTCTCGGACTTGAAAAGAGTGCACGTTATAGTAGAGGTGGTGCTGGAGGTTTAAACACAAAGATATGGAAGGCCCCAGGACCTGAGTAAGTGTATCACAGGACATTGTGGAATGCTAGGGAAGAAATTGTGGAGCCGGAGCAAAGGTTCCATTGACAGCCATGTGTGATGGACTGGAATGCTGGAGGGTGGAATCGTGGACAGTGAAGGAGGTTTACTAAGATTACAAAGGGATCTTGATGATATGGGTGAATGGGCTGAAAAACTGTAGATGGAATTCCATCTAAATAAATGCGAGGTAGTGCACTTGGTAAAACAAACAAGGGTAGAGCTTATACAACTAATGTTCGGGTCTCGGTTAGTGTTTTAGAGCAGAGGGACCTCCGTGTTCAGGTACATAATTCTTGAAGTTTGCATTACAGGATGGATAAGGCGGTGCTTGGCATTCTTGACTATTGCTCAGTCTATTGATTGTAGGATTTGGGACGTCAGTTTGAGATTGTAAGGGCATTGGTGAGGCCTCTTCTGGCATTACTCTGTCCAGTTCTGGTCGTCCCAGTTATAGGGAGGATATTATTAAGCTGCAGGATGTTCAGAAGAGATTTACTAGGATATTGCTGGGTTTGGAAGGCTTGAGTTCTGAAAAATGACTGGACAGGCTGAGTCTTTTCACTGGACCCTGGAGAATGAGAGATGACCTTATGGAAGTTTATGAAAAAAGATGAGATATAAATAGAGTTAATGGCAGTTACCTTTTCCCCAAGATGGGGGAGTCTCAAGAGGAAGGGACACATTTTTAAGGTTAGAGGAGAGAGACGTTCAAAACAAAAGGATATAAGTGGCAAATTGTTAAACAGAGGGGGGCTCAAGTGTGGAATGAACTTCCTGAGGAAGTGATGGATGT